>NC_069072.1:121913263-122538263 GCF_025698485.1 Gossypium arboreum | reverse complement strand
AACCGAACGTCTTTGAACACTTGAGGTTAGTCTCGCAAATTTTACGGATAAGCAATTATATGCTAAGTTCAACAAGTGTGAGTTCGGTTAGAGAGGTTAGCTTCTTGGGTTATGTGGTATCTGCATTGGGTATTCGAGTCGACCGAATAAAATTTCAGCCATACTTAATTGGAAGCCTCAGAAATATTCTGAGGTTCGAGCTTTTGGGGCTTGCCGATTATTACCGACGATTTGTAAAGGTTTCTCAACGATAGCCACGCCGATGACGGCTTACTCCAAAAGGATGTTAAGTTCGAATGGACGGAGAAATGTCGAAAAGTTTCGATCAATGAAAACTTATTTGATGAAGCCCCAATTCTAGTGCAACCCGAATCCGGCAAAGAGTTTGTCATCTATAGTGACGCCTCCTACTTGGGTTAGGTTGTGTATTGATGCAAGAAGGTCGAGTTGTGGCCTATCGTCGAGGCAATTAAAGCCACATGAGAAAAATTATCCGACCCATGATCTCGAATTGGTCGCCATCGTATTCGCCTTAAATATTTGGCGACATTACTTATTTGGTGAGAGGTGCCATGTGTACTCGGATCACAAAAGTCTCAAATATTTGATGACCCAAAGAGACTTAAATCTGCGACAAAGACGTTGGCTCATTTGTTAAAAGATTATGAGCTGGTCATTGACTATCACCGGGAAAGGCGAATGTGGTTGCGGATGCCTTAAGTCGTAAATCATTATTCGCTTTACGAGCAATGAATGTGCACTTGTGCATTCGATCCGACGGTGAGTTAGTAGCTGAATTGAAAGCCAAACCATTCTTGATACATCAAATTCGTGAAGCTCGGAAAGTCGACGACGAGTTGGCGCAAAACGGGTGAGTGTGTTCGAACAAGGACTCGGAGTTTCAAATCGACGATGACGATTGTTTGAGGTTCAAAATCGTCTCTGTGTTCCAAAGAATTGAACTTATCTCGATAATTCGAACGAAGCCCATTGTAGCCGAATGGCAATCCACCCGGGAGTACGAAGATGTACAACGATTTGAAACGTCGGTTTTGGTGGCGTGGTATGAAACGAGACATCTCGACTTTGTTTGAGATGGTTAATATGTCAACAAGTGAAAGCGGAACATCAAGTGCCTTGAGATTGCTTCACCGATCACGATACCCGAGTGGAAATGGGATCGAGTCACAATGGACTTTGTATCCGGACCGCCATTGTCGTGAGTAAGAAGGACGCGATTTGGGTCGTTGTAGATAGATTGACTAAGTCGGCTCACTTTGTCCCGTACATACGGACTTTCCAATGGACAAACTAGCCGAATATGACGTTCTCATATTGTGAGATTGCACGGGTGCCTATTTCCATCGTGTCGGATAGAGATCCGAGATTTACCTCGCGATTTTGGAAAAAGTTGCAAGAAGCTTTGGGTACCAAGTTGCATTTCAGCACCGCCTTTCACCCCCAAACCGATGGTCAATCCGAGCGGATAATCTGATACTTGAGGATATGTTAAGATGTTGCATCCTCGAGTTCGATGGTTCATGGGAGCGGTATTTGCCGTTGATTGAATTCGCTTACAACAACGACTTTCAATCAAGTATTAAGATGGCACCCTACGAGGCTTTATACGGTCGTAAATGCCGTACCCCATTATTCTGGACTGAACTTAGTGAAGGAAAAATCTTGAGGTTGATTTGGTTAAGGATGCCGAGCAAAAGTTCGAGTAATTCGTGATAGTTTGAAAGTCGCCGGATCGCCAAAAGTCGTATCGGATTTGAAAAGAAAAGATATCGAATATCGGGTTAGAGACAAGGTCTTTCTCAAAGTTTCACCTTGGAAGAAGGTGCTTAGATTTGGTCGTAAAGGCAAATTGAGTCCGAGGTTCATCGGGCCATATGAAGTATCCGAACGAGTTGGGCGATCGCATATCGATTAATTTTACCCCGAGCTTGAAAGGATCCACAACGTTTTCATGTCTCGATGCTTGACGATATAGGTCGATCCATCGCACGTGATCGCTCCGTCCGAGATTGAGATTCACCTAATTTGAGCTATGAAGAGGAACCAGTTCGCATTATGATGCGTGAAGCGAAAGAGTTACGCAATAAGAAAATCCCGTTAGTGAAGGTGTTGTGGCATAAACATGGAATTGAAGAAGCCACTTGGGAGCTTGAGGACTCTATGAAAGAGCGATACCCGAGCCTATTTACCGGTAAGATTTTCGGGGACGAAAGTTTCTTAAGTGGGGGAGAGTTGTGACATCCCTAATTTGACCTTAGTCGGAAAGTGGTGTCGGGACCACTAAACCGAGTCTTATAAGTAATTAAAAGTTATATTCTATGTTTATGATGTTAGTAAATGCATGTGTGAAAGTTGCATGCATTAATTTGATCATTTCTATGTGAATTTATTAAAATGGACTTATATGAAACATTGTTGAAAGGTGATAGGCTAATCTTTCAATGGTCTAATAGTATATGCATGCAAAAGAATGGTTTTGCATGTCAATTTACCCAAAGAAAAGGAAGTGGCCGGCCATGGTAATGAAGATGGGCAAAAGAAAACATGTCTTAAACATGTTTTGCTAGTGGTGGATGTTAGAAATAATAAAATAAGAGCATGGGTAAAGGAATGAAAAAAAAAATGAGTGTGGATGCTTCCCCCCCTTTGCCGTACATGAGAGAAACAAAAACAAAGAAAAAAAAAAAAAAAAAGAAAGGAAGAAAAGTGTTCATCCTCCTTAGCTTGGCCGAACCTCAAAGGAAGAAGGGGAGATAGCCAATCGGTCACCCTTAAGCTTGGAACAAGCTCAAGAGCAAAGGGGAGCTAAATCCGATAAAGGGAAGGAAAAAGTGATCGAATAGCCGTTGAAGCCGTTCGACAGCATCCGAGGTAAGTCCTCAAGAAATGACCCTACTTGAATTATGTGAAATGAAATATGGATGTGTAATGATTATTGATTTATGTGTGTATGAATATTTGAATGATACCCGGGCTAAGTCCCGAAGGCGATTATGCTAGTGATATGTTTGTGTTTGAGCCTTAGTAACGAAAATGAAATATGAATGTGAAATGATTATTGATGTATATGTGTGCATGAGCAATTGAATGATATCCGGGCTAAGTCCCGAAGACATTTATGCTGGAAATTATATCCGGGTTAAGACCCGAAGGCAATTGTGCTAGTGACTACATCCGGGCTAAGACCCGAAGGCATTCGTGCAAGTCGTTCTATCCGGGCTAAGACCCGAGGGCATTCGTGCATGTGGTTATATCCGGTTGTATTCCGAAGAAGCTTGGGCTGGAGGTGAGCGTTGGTTGCTGTAATAAATTTAATTAGTACGCTCGAAAAGCCCAAAGAATAAGGTATGTTTATATGTGCATTGGAAAAGTCGATATGTTTGAGTAACATTCGCTCAATCGACTAACGAGTTTTCAGCTATTGAATTGGTTGATATCTTGTGAAAGTGTATAATGATGAAGTGTGAAGTAAGTATGATTATGTGAATGTGTATTAATGAAATGATTCATTTGGCTATGTGAATGTAATGCTTTAGTTAAAGCTGATTTTATTGCTTGAGACTTACTAAGCATAAAAAATGCTTACCCGTTGCTTTGGCTCTCTGTTTTATAGATTTTGCTCGTTAGCGATCGGATTCGGGATCATTAAAGTCGAAGTCATCTACACTATCAAAGCCTCCATTTTGGTATAATTTTGGTTGAACTTTGAAATGGCATGTATAGGACTACCCTATTGTTGAAGGTCATGTACCTTTCGGTTTTGTGTAAGCTTGGATAGCCATGCGAAAATGGCTTATATCGTTTTAGTATGATTCTATAATCATTTGTATGATGATCGTTATGGGGTATGGAATTGTTTGAAAAGATTAGCCATTGGAATGGTTAATCGTGATCACACTTTGTGCTATGTATGCAAAAAGGGCCAATTGAATCGTGGAAATCATGAAATAGGTAATGGTTACCTTGAAAACAGATGCTGGCAGCAGCAGTGGTGTGATTTTGAAAAATCACCAAAATTTTTAGGAATGGTATTAAATAGTGAATAAGTTATGTAAATGAACCTTGATGAGTCTACTTTCATATGGAAGAAACGAAACGGTCATAGGAGTTACATGTTAAGAGATATTAAAGCTATTGTGAGACAGGGCCAGAACGGTTTCTGGGTCCCCTGTCGCGACTTTAAAAATTTACTATAAATTATCCAGAAATAATTAGAAGTCATTCCTTATATGTGCAGATTCCATTTTGAGTCTAGTTTCATTAGAAACAAACGGCACCAGTATTAAAGCCCTGTACAGGGAGATATTCAAGTTGTAACGCGCGAAGGTCAGAGCAGTCGATCCCTGTAACATGGGTGACTTTTACTAATAAACTGTACCAATTGGCCCGACCAAAAATTCTAAAAATAAATCCATGGATGGATATATGAGTCTAAATTCAGGGAAAATTTACGGAATCAGTTTCCGAGTTTTGAAACTCGAGATATGATTTTTAAGGCGACAGTGACGCAGATTTCCAGCCTGTCTGGAAATGTCAAATTGGTGGGTGCAATATGTGGATTTGGCTTGTTAACCCCTCGTGTCCGACACCGGCGATGGTCTCGGGTTCGGGGTGTTACAGAGGTAGCATTGGCTACGTATGTGGCACTTAGTGTGCAAAAAACCCGAGTATTTGACATTGTTATTCCGAGTGGTTCACATGTATGTCAAAGATAAGAATATGTGTAAGTTCATTTTGAAATGGTTCAGGTATGTACGTAAAGCTCATGATTATTAATTGCTTGAAATGATGAAAATGAGGTAAGTTTTATGATGGAATGAATTATGATCATGAGACTATGGTAAATTTACATTTAATTATGTCATATTATTTGAATGTTATATGCATGGTAAGGTTGCTTATTTTTTGTATACGAGCTTACTAAGCTATATAGCTTACTCTGTGTGACACCCCTAACTCGTATCCGTCACCGGATTAGGGTCATGAGGCATCACTGAACAAAAGCACAGTTCTGAATATTCACACATTCACACAAGTCATATTCATATATATAAGCATATGTTCAATTAAATGATAATAGATATATATAAATCATATATTCAACACTTTAATGATATTAAAATACCTAATAAACATCAAACATTTTAATTCATATTTCTATACATGTACGTATTAAATCAAATAAAACATATCACATGGCATTTAGTCCATTAGCATATACGGCATTAATAATTTCACCAAATAATCAAACATGTTTCATTAAACGAATAAATCCTTAATCACATTTAATCATATCAAATTTGGACCATTTTCGAACATTAATAATACAACATATCAAGCCTAGTTCACATACTAAAAATTATGCCCAAATCATCTATATATAGTTAACCATTTTATAGCACTAGTAACGACTTAAAGTACACTCAATTTACATGCCAATTATCATACCTAAAATGCATATACACAACCAATCTAGTTTTGACCAATTCGGACATTTTTACTTCACATAAAACTCATATAATCTTCTTGATTTACTAATGCACAAATCACTATTCATTTGGTCATTTATTCCAAAGCATTAACCGAATATAAACATGCTTAATATTCACGCTATGCTAAAGGTTGGATTTTCTTCATTTTACCCTATCACTTCACATGCATATATCTTAACATGAAAATGAATTAACATATACATATACCATCCGTAATATAAGCGCATATATATATATTTATATATGAGTTCAACTAACAAATCATAATCAAATACATTAGCACATAACTTTTACCATCAATCCAATTTCCTACTATAAAGTCCAAATCCTAATATGTCAGACATACCAGGCCAAACAAATCACGGATTATACATATCATTAATATAAACCATAAATGAACATCGAATATACTCCATGCATATATCTTGATTATTACCTGATAAATCGTAATTTATACATATTTTTACCCCATACTTAACGCCTTTTATGGACGATTTTCCCTTAGAATTGGTGAATTCGATGCTCCTAATGCCTTTCTTTCATGTTTTATACTTAGGAGAGCATAGGAGAGCGAAAGGAACGAGAAATGAGCCAAAAATAGATAAAATGGGCCAAAGTACGAATTCAACACGGCCTGGACCTCCTCACACGGGCAGACCACACGGGCAGACCAAACGGCCGTGTCAATTTGGCAGAATCGAAGCACGACTCACACGGGTGGCCCACACGGTCGTGCCTATTCAACAGGCTCGAGCACGGCCTGAAGTAATCGCACACGGGCGTGTCCCTGTTGAGCCCAAGTAGAGTCCAATTCGGAAAAGGCCAATTTTGAGGGCTTCTAGGCATTCTAAAGCCTATAAATACACCCTAGAGGAGGAAGAAAAGAGGAGGCACAGACAGGGATGAAGGAATTACTCGAACCATCTCAGAAGTCGGATTCATCATCAAGACTGAAGATCTCCCCTCAATTTCCCTTCAGGAGTTTTGGGTTTTCTTTATGTTTTGTATTCGTTATTCTTCTGAGATGTTTTCCTTTTTAGTTATGAACAAAATCCCCTAAATACCTAAAGGGAATGAAACCTAAGATGAATCTTGTTATTATTTTCTGAATTGTATGATAAATATTTAACTTGTTCTTAATTATGTGTTCATAATTCTTGTTTTGATATCACGATAAGCTCTTATTCAGAGGAGGAATAAACCCTGTCTAAGAGTACATTTGTCATAATTAAGCAGAGTTGATTGCGCGTCTAGAGATAGGGTGACAAGATTTTACCGGATTAGGGTGAAACCTAATAAGGGGATCTATAGATCGAGTTAATGCAACCCTAGGGTGTTAATTAGAGAAAAGTCTCAATTATTCACTCTAGGGATTAGACGTTATTAGTCTTGAATAGGGATAATAACATAACTTAGGGATCTCTACGGAACAAGTTAAATGAATAAATTTTTCGATTCAGAGCCAGAATAACAAGTAAAGTCTAGGTGGATTTTTCCTTAGGTATTGTTTTAATTCAATCGTTTTCCAGAAGTAATCCCCCAATTCTACTTTCTGTGAATTCTTAGTTTAGTCAATTAGCTAGTTAAAACAAACCTCCTTATTCTTAGGCTAGATAATAAAAAGACAGTCATTACTAGTACTTTTAGTTCCTTTGGGTTCGACAATCCGGTCTTGCTAAAACTATACTACTGTTCGATAGGTACACTTGCCTATATCGTGATAATAGTTAGTTTCAAGAACGATTCTTTATAAATATTTAAAACCTATCACACAAAATTGCGATCAAGTTTTTGGCGGCGTTGCTGGGGAACTAAGATATTAGGAACGCTTAATTTTTATTACTTTGGCCATTTATTTTTCCTGCAATTTAATTTAATTTAATTTTTTATTATTTATTAATTTACTTTTTCTTTCTCTTGGCAGGTTTTTATAATATATGACTAGAAGAAACCCGTTAGGACCACTACTTTTTGACAAAGAAATCGATCGCACAGTTCACAGAAACCAGAGAGAAATAAGGTGAAGCTTAAGATACACAGAGAATGAGCAAGAGGACAATACTCAAATCCCAACCGAAGAGATGGCTAAAAACCAAGACAATCAGCTACCTCCTGCGATACACGTTGAACTACCAAATCAGAATCCTGCTCCTCGTACTATGTATGATTATGCTAAACCTACTTTAACAGAAACTGAGTCAAGTATAGTTAGGCCTGCTATTGCTGCAAATAATTTTGAACTAAAACCTAACACAATTCAAATGATACAATAATTTGTTCAGTTTGATGGATTGCAGGACGAAGATCCCAACGCTCACTTAGCAAACTTTTTGGAACTTTGCGATGCATTTAAAATCAATGGCGTTTCTGAAGATGCCATACATATTCGGTTTTTTCCCTTTTCATTGAGGAACAAAGCTAAATAGTGGTTGAACTCGTTACCACGAGGGTCAATCACTACTTGGGAGCAAATGACCAAAAAAATTCTATTAAAATATTTTTCGCCGGCTAAAACGGCCAAATTACGTAATAATAACTCTTCGTTTGTGTAGATGGACTTAGAAACTCTTTACGATACATGGGAAAGATACAAGGACTTACTGAGAAGGTTCCCTCACCATGGGTTACCACTTTGGCTACAGGTTCAGACATTCCATAATGGCCTGAATCCTTCGACTCAACAAATGGTTGATGCAACTGCTGGCAAAACCATCAATAATAAAACACCTGAAAATGTTTATGAATTTATTGAAGAGATGTCACTGAATAGCTATCAGTGGTAAGTCTTGAGGACTAAGCCAACTAAAACAGCAGGCGTTTATAACATCGATTCGGTTACTATGCTGTCAAACCAACCAGAACTTCTAAATAAAAAGATTGATGGTTTACTTGGTTCTACTCAGGTACATCCAGTAATAAGGTGCGAGACGAATGGAAGAGGAGCATGCACAGAGTATCAACCTTTCAACCCTAGCATCGATGAGGAACAAGTCCAATATATGGGTAATAATAACTCTAGATCCCAAAATAACCCATATAGTAACACTTATAATGCAGGTTGGAGGAACCATCCCAATTTCTCGTGGGGCAGTCAGGGCAATCAAAGACCACAACATCCTTCAGGCTTCCAACAACCACCCTACCAACAAGAAAAGAAGTCGAACCTTGAAGAAATGCTATCTAAATTTATCTCGGTGTCAGAAATCCATTTCCAGAACACCGAGACAACACTTAAAAATCAACAAGCATCGATCCAATGGCTCGAAACTCAGATGGTCCAGCTGTCCAAACTAATCTCCGAATGACCACAAGGTATCTTACCAAGTAATACTGAACCCAACCCAAGGGAACAGCTCAATGCAATTAATATTCAATATGAAGAAGGAGTCGTTGAGCCTGAGCCAGAACCGAGGCAAGAAACTGTGGTAACCAGAGGTCAAGGCGAGGTAGGTCATAATAAAAACAAATTAGTGAATGTTGAATATAAACCTCATGTGCCATACCCCAACGCGACAAGGAAAGACCGCTCAGATGAACAATTTGGTAAATTCCTTAAACTCTTAAAAAAATTACATATTAACTTACCGTTTATTGAAGCTCTATCGTAGATGCCAAACGCAATGAAATTTTCAAAGGAGCTTTTAGCAAATAAACGGAAGTAGGACGAGGTGTCACATGTGGAGCTAAACGCAATTTGCTTAGCTATTCTCCAAAATAAACTACCCAACAAACTAAAAGATCCAGGGAGTTTTATGATTCCTTGCTTAATTGGTAGTTTAGATGTTAATAATGCATTAGCTAATTTAGGGGCTAGTATTAACGTCATGCCCTACAAAATGTTCAAACAATTAGGTCTTGGCAAACCCAAATAGACTAGGATGAGCATTCAATTAGCAGATAAAACTATAAGATTCCCTAGGGTTATTATTGAAGATGTGCTAGTTAAAATCGATAAATTTATATTTCCCGTTGACTTCATTGTTCTCGACATAGAGGAGGGTAGCAATACTCCTTTGATTTTAGGAAGGCCCTTTTTAGCAACTACTAAAACAATTATTGATGTTGGCACAGGTGAATTCACACTCCGTGTGGGAGACGAAACAATCACCCTTCAAGCTCGCAATTTTGGCAACACATCAGAAATTGAATGTGATCGTCTAAACCATTCTACTAAAACTAACAATATGGTACAACCTACTTTGTAGGAAACGAGTCTGAAGGAAGCACATGAGTCATTCTCAAGCAGTAGCAGAGGACCTATTCATGAAGATCGAAGGGTACAAATCGAGGAGCTAGATGAATGGCAGACGCATAAATCGAGAACACATGATAAACCAAAACTACGCCAGAACGAGCTCAGTACCTTCCCAAATGAACTTAAGGTTGGAGATAAATTATTATTAGATGCCGCAGATCCTCACATTGTCACTACCAAACTGAATGAAGAAATCCCTCTTACGGTACTTAGCATTTTCCCATTCGGTACAGTCAAGGTAAGTCATCCTAAGTTCGGCACTTTTAAGGTAAACAACACCCGTCTGGAACCTTATTTTGATGAGAATGATAGCAGGAATGAGGAGTATAAACTCCTCGAACCACCATGACCATTCAATGGAAAGGTAAGTCGAGCTTAGACTATAAATAAGCGCTTCTCGGGAGGCAACCAGAGCACTAACAATATTAATTTCTTTAAATTTTAGTATTTAACACCTAACTTACTAACAAAGATCTTGAATACAGGTTTCTCCACACAGACACGGCCAAGCACACGGGCGTGCTTAGGGCTGTGTGAAAACAGGGCAAAGATTTCCCCAACACATGCTACAATAAATTGCCACGGTCGTGCGACATAGCTGTGGGCGAACCTGCCAAAATAACACGGACGTTTGACACGCCCGTGTCTAGAACCCGTAGCCGAACCTGTCAAATCAACATGGGCGTTCGACACACCCGTGCCAAGCAACCGTGGTCGAACCTGTTAAACTAACACGGGCGTGGGAGAAGCGAACGAAGCCAGGCACGGTCGTGCGATCCGGCCGTGCGCACCCACACGCCCACGGAACACGGGCGTGTACTAAATTCAGACGTGCCCAAATTCAAAATTCGGGATTCACACGAGCTGAAATTGGGGAACACGGGCGTGTTACCTGGCCGTGTGCCCCAAAATCTATAAATAGGTTGTACTATTCATTATCTTCTTCACCCAAAAACCCTAACCCTAGTCGCTGCAAGTCCACACGCCCTCCCTGCCACGCCCGTGCACCGCCTTCAACTTCATTTTTGACACTCATTCTCCCCTTTCTAGCATTTGTTTCCTCTTTTCCCTTTAATTGCACTCATTTTTCATGTTAAGTTATCATAGTACTATGCATTTTTTATGTTCTTTTCATCTTTTTATCACTTACATTTCATATCTAGAGTAGTTATTATCTTTTCATGTTCAAATTCTTAAGCATTACATGATTTCTCTACTCCATTTGATTAGTCATGGTTAGGATAGTTGAAATATTCATGCTTCTTGTGTTGACATTTCTGTTCATTCATATAGTATGTTGTATTCCATTCTTTGCCATTTTTACTTATATCACCATGCTAATGCCACAAAGATAGGCCATTGAACTTATTGTTTTAGTTAAACTTAGTAGTTTTGGCTGAACATATTTATGCATTTTCCTCCTCGAATTTAGTCGCATTTTTCCTTGTCTACTCATCAAGACAAATTGATGTTTCCACTTGCAGGTATACAATGTCGTCTTCACAGGGTAAAAAGGCCGTTGTCCCTACTGTAAAGAAAAGGAAGGGAGCGTCATCTTCCTCGGGTCCTACTGCGGAAGTTTGTCACCCTTTCCTGAGGTTCCCCATCGGGCCCCAAGAAGAACTTTTCCAAATACTCCGGTCTTGAACTTTAATTGTAGGCCGCTGCATTGACTGGGCTGCAGTAGAACAAGTTTAGTTAGCTGATGTGATTTGGGCCCTCCTACCGACCCTTGGGAGCTTTTCTTTAGGATCATCGAGTCGACGTATCTCAAGCTCACGATGGAATTATGCTCCACATTTCATCTTCAGACAGTGATGATGAACTACGATGATCCCGGCAGGGTCCAATTTTGCCTAGGTGGATTAGTCTGCCAGCTAAGTGTCCCAAAATTTGGAACTGCACTGGGTTTATATACGGAGGAATTCAAAGTGGAGAATGACTTAGATACTCTCAACCGCCACATCCATCGTTCTCCTTCATGGTGCTGGGACGCAGTAGTACCAGGTGGGGCCACCTACAATCCTAGTCGTTCCAAGGCATCAGGTATCCCTCCATCTCTGAGGTACCTACACGCCATTTTGGCTCACACGATTACAGGAAGGCGAGAGAGCACTGGCGTCGTCAACACTCACGACGCCTACTTTCTATGGTGTATGTTATATGGGCACGTCATCGACCTTGCCTATTTCATTGCCTTCGCCATTCAACCTTAGACAGAGCAGCATAGGAAGGGGGTCATCTCCATTGGCCCCTATGTTACTCGGTTGGCTTGACACTTCGGGCTCCTCAGCACCGTGGCCCAAGAATCATCTTTGACCCTTATTGGCCAGATGTCTCCATAATGCATCTCGAGCATGCTTAGCATGAGGATGATCGAAAAGCACCGAGGAACCTACCCTCCTCAATATCGTCTCGCCTAATCTACTGAGGAGGAGGCCTCTGAGGACATTCCTGATGATGTCCCTCCACAGCACGAGGACCCACCGTCTCAGCCACCACCACCCTCTCGTCCAGTTCATGCAGCGGCTTCATATGCTAACATTTCTGAGTGCCTCACTCGATTCGAGCAGCAGTGTTTTCAATGATTTGACAACATTGATGCTACTCTACAACAGATTTGTCAGCATCTCCACATCTCATCGCCAGTCCCACCTCGCGAACCATCCAGCGATGAAGATGTTTAAAAACTTTTATTTATTATTTTATGTTTTTACTTTTATTTTATTTTAAGACTACTTTTTATTTTTCTTTCATCTTATTTTTATTAGGATTTATTATTTTTATTTAAAAATTTTAAATTCCGGCTGTTTCCTACTGAGTAATCATTTTTCCTTATATACTTTCTAAAAGAGTTCCTGATGCTATCACAGTTACAAAAAACTCTAAAGCTCACTATTACTCAGGGACTCGAAACTCCACTGGGAAAGGTTCTCCACGACTGCCATGTCCTGCTTGACCATGACCATAACCAATTTCAGATATAATATTCTTTTGGCGTAGGACTTATGGAATAATGAACCTCTACCACCACTGGAATATTCTCCTCCACCCTCACGCCGATTATTCTCCGACACTCCAGTTCAAGGAAATTCATTCTTCACTCAGGAAGTTTCACTTCTCTCCCTATCTTATTTTGACATTCTTTTCTATATATCTATCTTTGTACATTGAGGACAATGTACATCTTAAGTGTGGGGGGGTATCCATGTCATTATCAGAAAAATCCCTGAATGACTGCCTTGTTCTCTTGAAAAGCTTTCATATCGTATTTAGGATAAAATTTTATTGATTTATGATTTTGATTGATATATCTTGAATTAAAACATAGGTGTTTTTGCATTAATTGTTTAAACTTTAAGACATTAGAGAATCAAGCATGATAAGTTGATTTTTAAGAATTTAAAATTTTAGGTTGTTTTCCCCAAAGTTTAGGTATTACTTTGAGTTGGAATTCACAAGTTTTAAACATCAAAAAGCCATAATTTTTGTGAGATTTTTGAGCCTTTTCAACATCTATTAATTCTTTCATGCTCACTTTTATTATTGCTTTGAGTGCGTCAATATTGAACTGTTATTCTAGAACTTGCTTGATTATGCATGTCAAGACCACACCATTTGATTTGACATGTCAAAATGATTAAGGCACTTAGGATTAACCCACTTATGCCATGAAAAGCCTACCTTCACGATTAACCCTTAGTGAACCCCCTTGAGCCTAACAAGCCATTTCTTGTATTACCCTTAATATTAACCCTTAATCCATTATTGTTGAAATCCTCTAAATTAATTTGATCCCTATTTTTGTCGAGATTTGAATTGAAATAGTTGCTCAGCTATGTCTTGTTCTTAATAGTTAGTTTATGTTATTTAACTTGTTCTAAAAAAAATTGTGTATATACATTAGTAGTAATCTTTTGTTTTTGAGCTTAAGTATTTAAATTCCATTTTCTAAGAAGAAGCTCTGTTGTACGCAAGTGATGATTAAATCTTTTTTTAGTTAAGTGATTTTTCAATTCAATCTCGATTCTAACTTTTTCTTTCAGTCTGTAACCACACCTCCTAACCAAGCCTCATTACAACCCTCTAAAGACCTTTTGATTGATGTATCATCTTAATTTATAGTGGTGGAGATTTGATTTTCATGCAAGCCTATGGTAATGACTTTTCATTATTGACTATTGAGTGCTTCATTTATTGTCCTTAAACACCTCGAGTGATTTGAGTGAATCTTTAGTGAGGATGTGAAACTCTGTGACATTTTGAATCGAAGATAATTACTTGGACGAAGGGAGACACCTATGTTTTCAGAATAAAATGCTCAACTTGGAATGTTTGAAACTTTGATGTTCTTTTAGTTGAATTCTCAATGTATGATTACCTATGGATTATTTTGAAATATTATCGATAGAAATTATAAGTTGAGAAGAATTTATTTTGATTATGAGTTGAGAATTTTGCTTGAGGACAAGCAAAAGCTTAAGTGTGGGGGTATTTGATAAATTGTAATTTATGCATATTTTTACCCTATGCTTAACGCATTTTATGGATGGTTTTCCCTTAGAATTGGTGAATTCGATGCTCCTAATGCATTTAATTCATGTTTTATACTTAGGAGAGCATAGGAGAGCGAAAGGAACGAGAAATGGGCCAAAAACAGAGAAAATGGGCCAAAGTACGAATTCAACACGGCCTGGACCTCCTTACACGAGCAGACAACACGGTCGTGTCAATTTGGCAGAATCGAAGAACGACTCACACGGGTGGACCACACGGCCGTGCCTATTCAACAGGCTCGAACACGGCCTAAAGTAATTGCACACGGGCGTGTCCCTGTCGAGCCCAAGTTGAGTCCAATTCGGAAAAGGCTAATTTTGAGGGCTTCTAGGCATTCTAAAGCCTATAAATACACCCTGGAGGAGGAAGAAAAGAAGAGGCACAGACAGGGTGGAAGGAATTACTCGAACCATCTCAGAAGTCGGATTCATCATCAAGACAGAAGATCTCCCCTCAATTTCCCTTCAGGAGTTTTGGGTTTTCTTTATGTTTTGTATTCGTTATTCTTCTGAGATGTTTTCCTTTTTAGTTATGAACTAAATCCCCTAAATACCTAAGGGGAATAAAACCTAAGACGAATCTTGTTATTATTTTCTGAATTGTATGATAAATATTTAACTTGTTCTTGATTATGTGTTCTTAATTCTTGTTTTGATATCACAGGATACTAATTCAAGATAAGCTCTTATTCAGAGGAGGAATAGACCCTGTCTAAGAGTATATTTATCATAATTAAGCGGAGTTGATTGCTAGCCTAGAGATAAGGTGACAAGATTTTGCCGATTAGGGTGAAACCTAATAAGGGGATCTATAGATCGAGTTAATGCAACCCTGGGGTGTTAATTAGAGAAAAGTATCAATTATTCAATCTAGGGATTAGACTTTATTAGTCTTGAATAGGGATAATAACATAACTTAGGGATCTCTACGGAACAAGTTAAATGAATAAATCGTCCGATTCGGAGCCAGAATAACAAGTAAAGTCTAGGTGGATTTTTCCTTAGGTATTGTCTTAATTCAATCGTTTTCCAAAAGTAATCCCCCAATTCTACTTTCTATGAATTCTTAGTTTAGTCAATTATCTAGTTAAAACAAACCTCATTATTTTTAGGCTAGATAATAAAAAGACAGTCATTACTAGTACTTTTAGTTCCTTTGGGTTTGACAATTTGGTCTTGCTAAAATTATACTACTGTTCGATAGGTACACTTGCCTATATCGTGATAATAGTTAGTTTCAAGAACGAATCTTTATAAATATTTAAAACTTGTCATACAAAATCGCGATCATTACCTAACTAATACATGATATACCTTGGCTCATTTATCAACCATTGTATATATTATGGCCGAAACACATAAACCAACTCCACAAACATCATATACCTTGGATACATTTTCAATATAAGTTCAAACTAAGACTAAATATTTATACATCCATTAGCATTATAATCAACCGTAATTCACATGAATATATATAAGGGCCGAAACACCAAAATCACAACCAAGCATAACCATCATCAAAATGAAGCATTATATCCGAGCATAAAAAAGTATTAAGCCATTTTCGCATGGCTCAAGGTTACATTAACCATAATCAATCATCTCAAGATATAATCCAGCCTATACATGCCATAGATTTGAAAGTTCACTTATAAAAATACCGAAGATAGTTGATAGTGTGATAGACTTTGCTGATGATCCCCGACCTAGTAACTTGAATCCAAAATCTATAAAACAGAGGGAAACAAGAACACACACAAAGTAAGCTATTGTAGCTTAGTAAGTCATAAGCAAATAAATCATTAAATGAACATTAGTATTGAATCAACTAGACCAAATTAAGTAATCTATAATCAAATACACATTTTTCATGCTTCAAACTCATATACCATTACATGAACAATATGTAATTATATTAACTTGACCGAATACATATAATTTCATAAACATATATAATTCTCACTATTGTAATGCATTTTTCACTTATTCATATCAAATATACACTTACCTTGTCTTTTAAATCATTTAACTTAACACATACTTGACATTTTAGCTCGATTTCACATTCGATCTTGTCTTGATATTGCCCATTGAACCACTAGGGATCGAATAAGATACTCGGATAATCACATATATCGAACAATGCCAACGTCCCAGACGTGGTCTTACATGATATCTCATATCGATGCCACTGTCCTAGACAGGGTCTTACACAAATTAAATACGATGCCGATGTCCTAGACATGGTCTTACCCAAAAACACATATATCGATGCCAACATCCCATACGTGGTCATACACAAAAACACATAGTATAGTCCTACGATTCGTACAGGGCTTCTTGACGTCGTAACTCGATCGAATCAAACTTTTAAATTAGTTCTCATGCATATATACATTCGGATTTCATTTATATAAATTCACATAATTCAATTTCAGCATATAAACTCGTAAATAATCAATACTAACAATATTAACTTACCTCGGACGATGAAAAACGGAACGGGACAACTAGTCGACAACTTTAGTTTTCCGCCGATCCTAATCCAATTTCTTTGGTTCTTGATCTAAACATATTCAAATTAAACTCATTCAAACATATTTTCACTAAATTTAGTCCAAAAACAAATAAATGGGTAAATTACAATTTTACCTCTAACATTTCACACTTTTTACAATTTAGTTCAAATTGCACAAAACACAAAACATGCAAAATTTCAATATACCATGCTTAGGCCGAATCTTTCTTATGTTCATACAAGTCCATACATTTCTTTTATTTCACATTTTAGTCCCTTAATTTATTATTTTTGCAATTTAGTCCTAATTACTCAAAATCATCAAAAATTCCAATAGAAAACATGTTAATCCAAAACATATCTTTCATATTTCATCAATTAACATCACATAGCTCAAATATTCATCAATGTCATAACTCAAAATATTCATCAAAATCAAAAATTCAAACATGGGCTTTGTACATTACACTGCAACGATATCAAAAACGTAATAATTATTAAAAACCAAGCTAGTTACATACCTTGATTGAGCTTGCTAATGGCCGAATTGTTAAACCTTTTGTTTTCTTTTCTTATTTTGTTATTTCGGCAAGAACAAGAATATATGAAAGCTTATTTTAATTATGTTTTATTATATCATGCATTATTTAACATTTTACATTAATATCCTTTATAATTTAATAACTAAAACATATATATCAAGGATACAGCCGTCCATCACTAACTCCAATGGTATTATTGCAACATAAGTACTTCATGAAATAAAGACAACATTAATTCGACCCTTTCCTATTTAACCATCAAATTTTCACTTTACGAAATTAAGTCCTTTTATTTAATCAGGTACTCGAATGACAAAATTAAAATACGAAAATTTCACATATATAAATTCACACATAATAAACACAGAAAATAATTTTAAAATATTTTTCTGACTCGAATTCATGGTCCCGAAACCACCATTCTGATTAGGGTCTAAATTGGGTTGTTACAACTCTTCCCTCTTAGGGATTTTCATCCAAAAAAATCTTACCGGTGAATAGGTTCGGATAACGCTCTTTCATTGCATCCTCTGGCTCCCACATTGCTTCCTCAACTCCGTGTTTATGCCACAGTACTTTAACTAATGGAATTTTCTTATTTCGTAATTCTTTAACCTTACGAGCCAGAATACGAACCGGTTCTTCCTCATATGTTATATCGGACTTCATCTCAATCTTTGACGGACTAATCACATGTGAGGGATCAGATCAATATCTACGAAGCATCGAAACATGGAATACATTGTGGCAACGATAGTCTATAAGCAACCGGCCCGACACGCTCTATAATCTCATACGAGCTGATAAATTTCGAACTCAATTTGCCTTTACGACCTCATTTGAGTATTTTCTTCCACGGTGAGACTTTCAAAAATACTTTGTCTCCAATCTAAAACTCTATATCTTTTCGTTTCAGAGTCGCATACGATTTTTGACAATCTAACACTGTTTTCAGACTTTCACGAATTACTTTCACTTTTTGTTCAGTCTCTCTGATCAAATCAACCTTGTGTATCTTGTTTTCACAGAGCTCAATCCAATACAATGGTGTACAACATTTACGACCATACAAAGCCTCATAAGGTGCCATTTTGATACTCGATTGAAAGCTATTATTGTTTGTAAATTCAATCAGAGGTAAGTATCATTCCCACGTACCTTCAAACTCGAGAATGCAACATCTCAGCATATCCTCAAGTATCTGAATGACTCATTCAGACTGACCATCTGTTTGTGGATGGAAAGCAGTGCTGAAATGTAATTTCGCACCTAATGCATCTTGCAGTTTCTTCCAAAAACGCGATGTAAACCTCGGATCTCTATCTGGAACAATAGAAATAGGCACACCGTGTAATCTCACAATCTGAGAAATATATAACTCAGCAAGCTTGTCAAGCAAATAATCTGTACAAACCGAAACAAACTAAGCAGATTTAGTTAATCTATCCATAATAACCCAGATTGTATCTTTCTTGCTTGGTGTCAATGGTAAACCAGATACAAAATCCATCATGACTCTGTCCCATTTCCACTCAGGTATCATGATCGGCTGAAGCAATCCAAAAGGTACCTGATGCTTAGCTTTTACTTGCTGACAGACCAAACATTTTGAAACAAAGTCAGAAATGTCTCGTTTCATACCATGCCACCAGTAAAGCTGTTTTCAACTCTGTGAATAGATAACCGACTGCTGTGAGGTTCGTTTAAAATCATCTGAATCAACTCTGAATTTCTTAGAACACATATTTGATTTCTGAACCTCAAACAACCATCAGCATCAACTCTGAACTTTGAATCAATATTCGAGTCATATTGAGCTTGCTTCGCTAACAAATCATCATCCACTTTCTAAGCATCACAGATCTGTTAAACAAATAACGGTCTTGCTTTTAATTTAGCTATTATCGAACCATCTCCAGACATAGCCATATGCATATTCATTACATGTAAAGTAAACAGTGATTTTTGGCTTAGAGCATCAACAACAACATTAGCCTTTCCCGGATGGTAATCAATCACAAGGTCGTAATCTTTTAACAACTGTAACCATCGACGCTGTCTCAAATTCAGATGTTTCTAAGTCATCAAATATTTCAGGCTTTTATGATAAGAATAAACGTGACATTTCTCACCAAATAGGTAGTGGCACTATATTTTCAATGCAAACACAATAGCTGCCAATTTCAGATCGTGTGTCGGATAGTTCTTTTCATGCGGCTTTAACTGTCTCGAGGCATAAGCTATGACTTTGCCTTCCTGCATCAAAATATAGCCCAAACCATTTAAAGATGCATCACTATAGATAACAAATTCTTTACCCGATTCTGGCTGAACTAGCACTAGAGCTTCAGTCAAAAGGGCATTCAACTGATCAAAACTTTTCTGGCACTTTTCTGATCACTCGAATTTAAATCTTTTTGTAGTAGCTTTGTCATCGGGGTTGCAATTATGGAGAAACCTTTCACAAAGCTTCTATAGTAACCAGCAAGTCCCAGAAAACTTCGAACTTCATAAACATTTCTCGGAGGTTTCCAATCAAGTATACCTGAAATTTTACTCGGATCAACCTAAATACCAGAAAACTGACTTCGCGTAACCAGAACTCACATTTACTGAACTTTGCATACAACTGTTTATCACATAAAGTCTATAACACAAGTCTCAGATGTTTGGCATGCTCAGTTTCATCACGAAAGTAGATCAAAATGTCATCTATAAACACAACCACAAATAGATCTAAACATTGTCTGAAGATCTGATTCATTAAATCCAAGAAAACAGTAGGTGCATTAGTAAGTCCGAAAGGCATAACCAAAAACTCATAATGTTCGTACCTCGTTCAGAAAGTAGTCTTTGGCATATCGAAGTCTCTAACTCGCAACTGATAGTAGCCTGATCTCAAATCTATCTTTGAAAACACTGTAGCCCCTTTCAGCTGATTGAACAGGTCATCAATCCGTGGCAACGGATGCTTATTCTTAATAGTCATCTTATTGAGCTGTCTATAATCGATACACATTCTCATAGTTTCGTCTTTCTTTTTCACAAATAAAACTAGTGCACCCCAGAGAGTGAAACTTGGTCACGCGAAACCTCTATTTGTCAACTCTTGCAATTGAGCTTTCAATTCTCTTAATTCATAGGTGTCATTCTATACGGAGCTATCAATATCGGATTCGCCCCCGACACTAACTCAATACTAAACTCTATCTCTCAAATAGGTGGCAAACCCGACAATTCTTTAGGAAACACATCCGGATACTTGCACACAATTGGTACCGATTCGATCTTTCTTTCGGCCATTTTACTATCAAGCACATAAGCAAAGTAAGCTTCACAACCCTTTCTTACATACTTCTGAGCTAACATCGAAGATATTACTGCCGGTAAACCATTCAGATCATTAGATTCAATTCGAATAATTTCATCATTTTGGCAACGTAAATCAATAGTCTTTCTTTTGCAGTTTACAACAGTATCGTGCAAAGTCAACCAATCTATACCCAGAATTATATCAAATTCGTCAAATGGCAACAACATCAAATCAGCCGAAAAACACGAATCTCGAATCATCAAAGGACAATTCTTACACATTTTGTCAACTAGAACACACTGGCCCAAAGGGTTTGATACTCTAATCATAAACTCAATAGACTCAATAGGCAAAGTCTTACTGAATACTAGGGTCTCACACACATAAGAATGAGTCGAACCAGGATCAGTTAATGCAATTACACTAGTATCATAGAGAGTGAATGTACCAGTAATAACATCTAGGGATGAAGCCTTATCACGTGTGGGTATAGCATAGGCTCTGGCAGGTGCACAAGCCTCGAATCTAACTGCTATATCTCTAGTCCCTTTCTGACTACTACTCATATTACTCGTATTTTTGGGTGGTCTACCTCGAGCTGCAGTGTTACCCAATCTCGTATTCTATACTAGATTTTGTTCAGCTAACTCAGGGCATTCAAAAACAAAATGATCCATCGATCCGCATTTAAAATAGGCCTGATCATGCAATCTACAACTGCCAGGATGTCGCTTACCACAATGTTTACACTCGGGTTGATTCGATCTAACATTACCAACACTAGCTACTAAGGTAGCTCTCGAGCTCACAGGTGGTCTATCCCGATCTCATCTAGAATAACCAGGTGTAGCCTTTGAACAACTAAAATCATCTCGGAACTTCTTTGATGTCAACTGAAATGACTTATTCGACGATCTTTTACATGAATCTCTAGCTTCAAAGTTAGATTTTCTTTTCTCTTTCCCGAGCTCTTCGACTTTGTAGGTTCGCTCAACCAGGACTACAAACTCTTTTATTTCGAGTATACCAACCAGTAGTTTAATATCTTTATTCAACCCGTCTTCAAATCTTTTACACATTATAGCTTCGGTCGAAACACTCTCGAGCATACCGATTGAGTCTCATGAATTTCCGTTCATACTCTGTCACGGTCATCTGACCCTGTTTCAATTCTAGAAATTCTTTGCGCTTTTGACCAATAAATCTCTAGATGACGTATTTCTTACGGAACTCAGTCTGAAAGAAGTCCCAAGTCACCCGTACTTTCGGAACCACCGATACTAGTGTATTCCACCAGTGATATGCAATGTCTCGTAACAAAGATTAGCACATTTTAGACATTCATCTGGGGTACAAGATAACTTATCAAACACGCAGATAGTATTATCAAGCCAGAATTTAGCTCGCTCAGCATCATCATCATCAGTAGTTCTGAATTCTTCAGCCCCGTGTTTTCTGATTTTATCAACATGAGGCTTATGTAAGCTCAACGGATCACTCACTTGGGGCATAGTATGTATCGGAGAAGGATTAATTAAGGGTAGAGGTTGTTGTACAGCCGAATTCGTCCGGATATACTGAGTAAACCAGTCGTTTATCATTTGATAAAAGGCTTTCTTAGCCTCTCCCTCTTGATTACTCAAGGTCGGTTGAGAATCAACCGGCGCTGTCCTTTGGGCAGGAGCAGGCGCTATACTCTCGACATCATCAGCTACAGCTCTGTCGGGATCCATTTACTATACAAAAGCACATTTTCAAATGTCAGAAGTTATCACACTATCGCAATATATATAATATGGCATGTATAGCTAGATTCACACGCGCTACGTTAGTCCTAGAATCGACTAAACCGTAGCTCTGATACCAATCAAATGTAACACCTCTAATCTGTATCCGTCACTGGATTAGGGTTATGAGGCATCACTGAACAAAAGTACAATTCTGAACATTCACACATTCACAAAAGTCATATTCATATATATAAGCATATGTTCAATTAAATATTACTCATGATTTTATTAATTGATAATAGATATATATAAATCATATATTCAACACTTTAGTGATATTCAAATACCTAATAAACATCAAACATTTTAATTCATATTTCTATACATGTATGTATTAAATCAAATAAAACATATCACATGGCATTTAGTCCATTAGCATATACGGCATTAATAATTTCACCAAATGATCAAACATGATTCATTAAACAAATAAATCCTTAATCACAATTAATCATATCAAATTTGGACCATTTTCGAACATTAATAATACAACATATCAAGCCTAGTTCACATACTAAAAATTATGCCCAAATCATTTATATATAATTAACCATTTTATAGCACCAGTAACGACTTAAAGTACACTCAATTTACATGCCAATAATCATACCTAAAATGCATATACACAACCAATCTATTTTTACTTCACATAAAACTCATATAATCTTCTTAATTTACTAATGCACAAATCACTATTCATTTGGTCATTTATTCCAAAGCATTGACCGAATATAAACATGCTTAATATTCACGCTATGCTCAAGGTTACATTTACGTCATTTTCCCCTATCACTTCACATGCATATATCTTAACATGAAAATGAATTAACATACACATATACCATCCATAATATAAGCGCATATATATATATATATATATATATATATATATTTATATATGAGTTCAACTAACAAATCATAATCGAATACATTAGCACATAACTTTTACCATTAATCCAATTTCCTATTATAAAGTCCAAATCCTAATACATCAGACATACCATGCCAAACAAATCACGAATTATACATATCATTAATATAAACCATAAATGAACATCGAATATACTCTATGCATATATCTTGATTATTACCTAACTAATACATGATATACCTTGGCTCATTTATCAACCATTATATATATTATGGCCGAAACACATAAACCAACTCCACAAACATCATATACCTTGGATACATTTTCAATATAAGTTCAAACTAAGATCGAATATTTATACATCCATTAGCATTATAATCAACTGTAATTCACATGAATATATATAAGGGCCGAAACACCAAAAACACAACCAAGCATAAACATCATCAAAACGAAGCATTATATCCGAGCATAAAAAAGTATTAAGCCATTTTCGCATGGCTCAAGGTTACATTAACCATAATCAATCATCTCAAGATATAATCCAGCCTATACATGCCATAGATTTGAAAGTTCACTTATAAAAATACCAAAGACAGTTGATAGTGTGATAGACTTTGCTAATGATCCCCGAGCTAGTAACTTGAATCCAAAATCTATAAAATAGAGGTAAGCAAGAACACACACAGAGTAAGCTATTGTAGCTTAGTAATTCATAAGCAAATAAATCATTAAATGAACATTAGTATTGAATCAACTAGACCAAATTAAGTAATCTATAATCAAATACACATTTTTCATGCTTAAAACTCATATACCATTGCATGAACAATATGTAACTATATTAACTTGATCGAATACATATAAGTTCATAAACATATATAATTCTCACTATCATAATGCATTTTTCCCTTATTCATATCAGATATATACTTACCTTGTCTTTTAAATCATTTAACTTAACACATACCTGACATTTTAGCTCGATTTCACATTCGATCTTGTCTTGATATTGCCCGTTGAACCATTAGGGATCAAATAAGATACTCAGATAATCACATATATCAAACAATGCCAACGTCCCAAATGTGGTCTTACATGCTATCTCATATCGATGCCACTATCCTAGATAGGGTCTTACACAAATCAAATACAATGCTGATGTCCCAGACATGGTCTTACTCGTAACTACATATATCAATGCCAACATCCCAGACGTGGTCTTACATGAAAGCACATATATCGATGCCAACGTCCTAGAGTGGTCTTACATGAAAACACATAGCATAGTCCTACAGTTCGTACGGGGCTTCTGGACTTCGAAACTCGATCGAATCGAACTTGTAAATTAATTCTCATGCATATATACATTTGGCTTTCATTTATATAAATTCACATAATTCAATTTCAGCATATAAACTCGAAAATAATCAATACTAACAATATCTATTCGCTTATAAACTTACCTCGGACGATGAAAAATGGAACGAGACGACTAGTCGATAACTTAGTTTTCCCCCGATCCAAATCTAATTTCTTTGGTTCTTGATCTAAACATATTCAAATTAAACTCATTCAAACATATTTTCACTCAATTTATTCCAAAAACACATAAATGAGAAAATTACTATTTTACCCCTGACATTTCACACTTTTTACAATTTAGTCCAAATTGCACAAAACACAAAACATGCAAAATTTCAATATACCATGATTAGGCCGAATCTTCCTTATGTTCATACAAGTCCATACATTTCATTTATTTCACATTTTAGTCCCTCAATTTATTATTTTTTCAATTTAGTCCTAATTACTCAAAATCATCAAAAATTCCAATAGAAAACATGTTAATCCAAAACATATCTTTCATATTTTATCAACTAACATCACATAGCTCAACTATTCATCAATTTCGTAACTCAAAATATTCATCAAAATCAAAAATTCAAACATAGGCTTTGTACATTGCACTGCAACGATCTCAAAAACGTAATAATTATTAAAAACCGAGCTAGTTACATACCTTGATTGAGCTTGCTGGTGGCCGAACATTTAAACTCTTTGTTTTCTTTTCTTATTTTGTTATTTCAGTAAAAAAAAGCATATATGAAAGCTTATTTTAATTATGTTTTATTATATCATGCATTATTTACCATTTTACATTAATATCCTTTATAATTTAATAACTAAAACATATATATCAAGGATACAACCATCCATCACTAACTCCAATGGTATTATTGCAACATAAGTACTTCATGAAATTAAGACAACATTAATTCGTTCCTATTTAACCATCAAATTTTCACTTTACGCAATTAAATCTTTTTATTTAATCGGGCACTTAAATGACAAATTTAAATTTCGAAAATTTTACAGATATAAATTCAAACATAATAAACACGAAAAATAATTTTAAAATATTTTTCTAACTCGGATTCATGGTCCCGAAACCACCATTTCGATTAGGGTCTAAATTGGCTGTTACACTCCATTTATTTTCCATTTTTATAGTGTCGCCAAGCTAACTCGGATCGGAGATCATCAGAGATTGGAATCACACTATCAAACTCTCATTTTTGGGTATTGATGATCTTAGTATTTTGAAAGTATGGCATGTATAGGGACTTGATCTTTTTGTTATATGTGTCATTATGATTGGACAAATGTATTGGCTTGTAATAGCTATTGGTTGATTTGGCACCTTGTCATGCTAATTGGCTTATTTTGCCTAACATGATTGTAAGCCTCAGTATATTCATATATGTGCCAATGTATTTGGTGATATGGTCATGGTATGCTTGGTGAATGATGGAATGTTATTCATAGCATGAATGTGAAATGTTTGGAAATGTGATCTATTGATGAGATAATAAATTTGTGCACAATTAGGTGTCTTGGAGGTAGTAAATTGAGGCTTAATGAAGGTGAAATTTGCATGATTAATTTAGGGCATAATAAATGTTGTGAGTATGATAGATGTTGCTATTGTATTGGCATGTGATGGTCATAATTGCGGGTGTTTTGGTTGCCTGAGTATATTATTATGTGCCATTGAATTAGTGTATGTGTATGTGTGAATAGGGGTGGCAAACGGCTTGGTAAATAGCCTTTATTTTGTCTACACGGATAGAGACACGATCGTGTGTCTAGGCCGTGTGTAACACATGGCCTGTCCCATGGGCATGTGTTTCGGCCGTGTGTCCCCTGTACCTTATTTTGAGAAATAGAATGCTCAGAATTGAGCATACAGGCAGAGACACGGGCGTGTGTCTCAACTGTGTAGATGACACTGCCTCAGGAAAGTGTGTGTCCTGGGCGTGTGAAGTCTGCACCTATTTTATGAAAATTAAATTACCTACACGGCCTAGCACACGGGCTTGTGACTTGACCTGTTACATCAATTTGTTCATGCATTGCAAAATAGAGAGTTACATGGGGTAGGGACACGAGCGTGCATAGCCACACACCTGGCCACACAGGCGTGTCCCATGTCCACACGGGCATGTGACACTTGTTTAATGGAAAAAATTTTTAAGATTTGCAAAAATTTCTAAAGTTCTCGGTTTAGTCCCAAACCATTTCCAAAGCATGCTTAGGGCCTCGTAAGCTTGTATTAGGGACTTTACAATTAATTGCAAATAGTTTTAATTTGGATGCAAATTTATGACTCAAAATTGTGTGAATGATTGTGTTATAAGTCCGGCAATACCTCATATCCTGTTCCGACATTGAATACTGGTAAGGGGTGTTACAAACATAATATAATCTTTAATTTTCTATCATCTTCCACTGAAAATTGAGCTAGGAAACTCCATTGAAGGAGCTTAAGCATTCAGCCATTCAAGTTCTTTGCATGGTATTATTTTTTACTCTGTTTTTAGTGATTTCTATGTTTTTGATATCTTCGCATCTTGATCTAGCTAGCCCAGGGGCTAATTTGCAAAACTGTTAAAGGCTTAGGGTTTTTTCATTGATGAATGTATGTGTATTTTGATGTTTAATGATAGAAAATGCATGGTTGTTGTTAGATAAACAACATTTGTAAAGTGATTTTTGGTAAAATTGTCAATTAGGGATTAAATTGAGAAATGTAAAATTTGTGGTAGAAATGTGAAATAAATGAAAAATATGGGCTGCTATGATAATAAGGGAAATTTGGCTGGTATGGGTAGGGACCTAATTGCATAAATTTGCATGTTGAAATAGTAGGGGCAAAAGTGTAATTTTTCCATAATATGCTTTTTTGGGCTAAATTGAATAAATTGATAATTGAATAAGTTAAATTTGATATTATATAGATCAAGAAAATGAAGTTCAGATCTAGATCGGAGGAAAAACAAAGTATTGGACTAGTCGATCCATTTCGTCATTTTTGTGAATCGAGGTAAGTTCGTATGTTAATAAGCATTAATATAATTTTATTTTAAATGCTTTATTATTGAATTAATTGTGAATATGACCTTACGGATATGTTCGACAAAGATTCGAAATGTGAAATCTCGGTTGAACCATAGGAATAAATTAATATACGAATGACATGTCATTAAGGGTTATGTGTTTGGGTGCTGGTCGTACGTCCTACCGGTGGCTGAGTTATCCGGCATGTGTTGTGGATTCTCATCAACTTGTGTGAGTAGCACCGTGTAGCTACATCTTGACCATCAGCTTATGTGAGCAGACCTATTGATAGCTCAAGAGTGAGCATTATATGAGATATGAGATTGAGATAGCTTCGGCTATGTATTGGCACTTAGCGTGCGAGATTCTCGAGTATCCGATATTATTTCAAATGGTTCAATGGGTATATCAAGGATATGGATGAGTATGATATTGATACGAGTTGGTACAGGTATGTACATGAACCATACAAGCACTGAATCAAAGAAACTTGTGAATTTCATAACTAGCCTTGTGAATGAATATGTGATAGGTTTGTGCATCAAAATAAGTATATAATTATGTGTTTAATTGCTTATTTTGTGTATTTATGTTAAGATGAGTTTATTATTATACGAACTTACTAAGCTTTATAGCTTACTTTGTTTACTTTTCAGTGTTTTATAGTGATTATCGAAGCTTACTCAGAATTTGAAATCGTCGAAGATCTTATCACTCTATCAAGCTAACACTTTGGTACTTTTGAACTTATGTATTTGGTCATATGGCATGTATAGGAGTTATGGTCATTTTGGTATATATGTTAGTAATGGATTTAGCCATTTGATTTGGCTTGTAAATGATAAATGTTGTTTATATGTATAGCCATATAAATTGGCTTATTTTGGTATGCTTGATGATGTATATATATATAGATGCAAATGACCTTTTGTTATGTGGTTGGTATTGGTTATATGATGTTTATTATGAATTAGTAATTTGAGTAACATATGATTGAAATTTGGAGATTTGGTATGCATGTGATTTTAGGTGAGAAAGTGCAACTATGAAGTTAATTAGTTAAGTGATTTGTGAATATGAATTTGGTATGATTTGAATTGGCAAAATATGATGTGATAAGTCCTATAGTTCTTGATATGGAAATAGCATAAATTAGACTTGATTGAGATTGGTTAGAATGTCTATTTATGCCATGTTATATTCCATTTGGTTTGCGTAGGTGAATGAAAGTTTAGGTGAGAAAGATGGCTTGGAAAATAGCCTATTTTTGTCCACACGGGTGTGTGTGTTAGCCGTGTATGACACACGGTTAGGTGACACGACCGTGTGTCCCTTGGTGTTTAAATAGAAATCAAGTCAGTGTGCTCCACACGGCCCAGCACACAAGCGTGTGACTTGGCCGTGTGGCATAAGTCAGTATACCCTACAGTTTTGGCACGGTCTGGCACACGGGCGTGTGAGGTCATTTCGAAGGGCACACGGGCTAGTCACATAGGCGTGTGTGTTGGTCGTGTGACTTAAGTCAGAGAGTTACACAGGGCTGGACATGGGCTGAAACAAGGCCATGTGATCCCATTTTGAATGTCCACATGGCCTGCGACACAGGCGTGTCTTTAGCCTTGTGAGACACACGGCCTGGCCACACAGGCATGTGTCCCCTGTATTTTATAAAATTTTCTAAGTGTTCCAAAAATTTCCTGAGTTATCGGTTTAGTCCCGAACCACTTCTAATGCATGACTTGAGCCTAGTAGGCTCATATTAGGGACAATATGATTGATTATGAATGTGATTGATTATAAATGACTTATATTTGAAATTAATAATTGTATGAGAAATGTATGATCATTTAAGTAATAAGTTTAGTAATGCTCCGTAACCCTATTTTAGCAATGGATACAAGTTAGGGGTGTTACATACTAGGTTTGTGCATGATTTAAATGCATGAAATATTTACTATGATAAATATACGTGAGGTTGCTATTGGTGCACAATGAAATTTGTAAAGTATATGGATTGAACGGTATTGATAGATACCATCTTAATGGTAGTTTGAAAATTAGAATTGCTTCCTTTTTCTATAAGTATGTGATTATTGAGGACATGTTGAACATGTCGAATAAATGTGAAAAATGTTGAAATATGGTTATGTATGAATTTGTATGACATATTGCATGTGCATTGGGATGGGATTTTGTGGTTGACGGAGGAGTTCTATGGAGTACCAGTGGCATATTAAGTCTGTATATATTTGTAGTCAGTGCACTACATTTGGAGTACCGAGGGGATTGGCAATTATATCGCATTATCTATTTGGCAGTTTCACTGCATTATTGATTATTGGTGGTTTTTTCCATAAGCATTGCTCACATACATTAGAGTTTGGTAGACGGGTTCTGGGGAACTCATGGTGTGTAGCAGATGGCATGGGTAGGATCTCACATGTGCATTTTTCACGATCATGTGCATTTTTAAATTATTATTGATAGTGTTTGATTGTGCTATTGGTACGTCTAGGAAATTGCCTATATGAATGCTTAATACTTGTTTAGTCTCATACTGACCGTGTTTTCGAAAACAGATATCATATATGGATATTATTAGTTACGAGTAAAATATTATGACGTGCCGAAAATAGCTTTTCGAACTCATTACGGCTATTACGAATTTTTAAAAATGCCTTTCGGATTTACCAATGCCCTTGCTTTTGTTATGGATTTGATGAATCGGGTTTTTCAACCTCATTTTGATAGATTCATGGTTGTGTTTATTGATGATATACCGATCTATTCTAAAACAAAATCCGAGCATGCTCAGCATTTAAGAACTGTATTACAGATTTTAAGTGAGAAATAGTTGTGCGCAAAATTCAGTAAATGTGAGTTTTGGCTTCGAGAAGTTGGATTTTTGGGTCACATAATTTCTGCGGATGGGATTCGAGTTGATCCGAGTAAAGTTTATGCCATTGTCAATTGGAAAGCTCCGAAAAATGTGTCAGAGGAACAAATTTTTCTAGGTTTAGCAAGTTATTGTTGTTGTTTTGTTAAGAACTTCTCTATAGTTGCATATTTGATCACCATGTTGTCATAGAAAAATGTTGATTTTGATTGGTCAGATAAATGCTAGCAGAGTTTTGATCAGCTAAAAAACATGTTTTTAGTAGCTCTAGTACTGACTCAACCTGAATCCGAGATAGAATATGATGTTTATAGTGATGCATCACTCAACGAACTGGGTTGTATGTTGATGCAAGCTAGAAAAGTAATAGCATATGCTTCTCTTCAGTTAAAGCCATATGAGAGAAATTACCTAACTCATGATCTAGAATTGGCCGCAATCATTTTTGCTTGGCGACACTATCTGTACGGTGAGAAATGTCATATATTTACGGATCACAAAAGCCTAAAATATTTGATGACTCAAAAAGAACTAAACTTGAGACAACGAAGATGGCTAGAGTTATTAAAAGATTATGATTTGGTTATTGATTATCAACCCGGAAAAGCTAATGTTGTTGTTGATGACTTAAGTCGAAAATCATTGTTCGCTTTGAGAGCATTGAATGCTCAATTGATTTGGAATTGTGATAGATCTATTTTAGCTTAATTAAAAACTAGACTGTTGTTCCTTCAGCAAATTTGGGAGTTACAAAATGATGACCCAAAATTGGTAGCTAAATGAGAACAGGTTCAGGGTGAATCATCTATAAAATTCAAAGTTCATATTGATGGTTCATTGTATTTTCGCAATAGATTATGTGTTCTTAATAATCTAGAATTGAAACAAAACAGTTTTATCTGAAGCTCACAGTAATACATATTCTATCCATCCGGGTAGTACAAAATGTTTTGCCACTTAAAATAGATGTAATGGTGGCCGAGTATGAAACATGAAATTTTTAAATTTGTAACTAAATGTTTGGTGTGTCAGCAGGTGAAAGTCGAGCATCAGGTACTGTCTGATTACTACAGCTTATCATGATTCCTAAATGGAAATGGGAGCGAGTTATAATGGATTTTGTATCCAGATTACCTATATCACCGAGAAAGAGTGACTCAATTTGGGTTATTGGGGATAGATTGATGAAGTTGGCTCATTTTATTCTAGTCAGAAAGGATTATTCGCTTGAAAAATTAGCTAAGTTGTATGTGTCTGAGATTGTTAGATTGCATTGAGTGTTAATATCTATTATTTCAGATCGAGATCCGGGATTCACCTCTAGATTTTAAGGTAAAGTTCATGAAGCTCTGGGCACTAAACTCCGCTTTAGTATGGCATTTCATCCGCAGACTAACAGACAATCAGAATGAGTGATACAAATTTTGGACAACATGTTATGATGTTGTATTCTTGAGTTCGAAGGTAGCTGGGATAAGTATCTACCATTAGCTGAATTTGCTTATAATAATAGCTATCAATCTAGTATTAAAATGGCATTATTTGAAGCTTTATCCCATAGAAAATGTGGAGCACCGTTGTACTGGTCCGACTTGAGTGAATCTAAGTTAGTTGGAACCGATTTGATTCGTGAAAGTGAAGACAAGTTATGTATTATTCGTGATTTTTTTAAAGTCACATCTGATCGTCAGAAGTCATACGTAGATTTGAAAAGAAGAGATATAGAATTTGTCATTGGTAGTTGAGTGTTTTTGAAAGTTTCACTATGGAAGAAAGTGCTTTAGTTTGGTAGAAAAGGGAATCTGAGTCCGAGTTTTATCAGACCGTATGAAATTATTGAAAAAATCAGTCCTGTAGTTTATAGATTGGCTCTACCTCTAAAACTTGAAAAGATTCATAATGTTTTCCATGTTTCGATATTGAGACGGCATAAGTCAGATACTTCAAATGTGATTACTTCCAATGAGATTGAATTAAAGTCGGATTTGTCGTATTCTGAAGAACCGATGAGAATTTTATCTCACATGGTAAAAGAACTTTGGAATAAATGAGTACCATTAGTAAAAATTCTGTGGCATTGACACAATATCGAGGAAGCTACTTGGGAGACTAAGGAATCAATGAGAATAGAATACCTGAAGTTATTCTTAGCTAACAATCTCGAGGATAAAATTTCCTAAGTGGGGAGAGTTGTAACAACCCGTTTTTCAGTGGTGTCAGAAACAGTGGTTTCGAGACCACAATTTTAACGTATTACTCTTTAAATTTTAGCTACATAATATTTACAAAGTTATTAATGTCGTATTAAATTTTGGTTAAGAAATTTTATCATTTAGGTAGTTAAATAGGTAAAAATGACTAAATTATAAAAGTTATAAAAGATAGAATCTATTAATCAAAAGTATTAAATAGCTATGAAATGTTGAAGTGGTGGCCCTAAATGGTAAATATACCTATTTTAATTGTAGCGTACGGTTAGGGCTAGATTTTTTGCTAAATTGGATATTTAATTAAAGGGTAAATTAGTAATTAGACAATTAGACATTAAAAACTTAAAAGAAACAAACAAATAATCATCTTTCTTTTGTTCGTTGTTGAAAATTGGAGATGAAAGAAGCCATGGTTGTAGCTTGAATATTCGGCACTTATTATCTTTGCACGAAAGTGATTTTTATTTTTGGCTTTAGTAATTTTTATGCTTTTGTAATCATTTTAGCTAAATCTAACTAATCCGGGGGTTAATTTGTAAAATTGTTAAATGTTTTGGATTATGCCATGGATGAGTATGAGGAGTTTATGCAACTTTATGATAGATTGTTAAATGTCGCGTGATTTCGTGATAGGTTTTAAATATTTATAATTAATCGTTCTTGAAACTAACTATTATCGCGATGTAGGCAAGTGTACCTATCGAACAGTAGTATAGTTTTAGCAAGACCGGATTGTCGAACCCAAAGGAACTAAAAATACTAGTAATGAATGTCTTTTTATTATCTAACCTAAGAATAAAGAGGTTTTTGTTTTAACTAACTAATTATCTAAACTAAGAATTCACAGAGAATGGAATTAGGGAATTGCTTTTGGGAAAATCGATTGAATTAAGACAATACCTAAAGAAAAATCCACCTAGACTGTACTAGTTATTCTGGCTCCGAATCGGACGATTTATTCATTTAACTTGTTCCGTAGAGATCCCTAAGTTATTTTATTATCCCTATTCAAGACTAATAACGTCTAATCCCTAGATTAAATAATTGAGACCTTTCTCTAATTAACACCCTAGGGTTGCATTAACTCGATCTATGGATCCCCTTATTAGGTTTCACCCTAGTCCGGCAAACTTGTCACCCTATCTCTAGGTGCGCAATCAACTCCGCTTAATTATGAAAAATGTACTCTTAAACAGGGTCTATTCCTCCTCTAAATAAGAGCTTATCTTGAATCAATATCTCGGGATATCAAAACAAGAATTAAGAACACATAATTAAGAACAAGTTAAATATTTATCATACAATTCAGAAAATAATAACAAGATTCGTCTTACGTTTCATTCCCCTTAGGTATTTAGGGGTTTTAGTTCATAACTAAAAAGGAAAACATCTCAGAATAATAAAGAATACAAAACATAAAGAAAATCCAAAACTCCTAAAGGGGAAATTGAGGAGAGATCTTCAGTCTTGATGGTGAATTCGGCTTCTGAGATGGATCAATCGGCTTCCTTAGAGTAATTCCTTCCTCCCTATTTTGTGCCCCCCTTTTTCTTTCTCCTCTAAGGTGTATTTATAGGCTTTGAAATGCCTAAGAGCCCTCAAAATTAGCCTTTTCCGAATTGGACTCAACTTGGGCTCGGCAAGGACACGCCCACACAACACGCCCGTGTGCGATTACTTCAGGCCGTGCTCAAGCCTGCCAAATTGACACGGCCATGTGGTCTGCCCATGTGAGGAGGTCGAGGTCGTGTTGATTTTGTACTTTGGCCCATTTTCTCCGGTTTTGGCCTGTTTCTCATTCCTTTCGCTCTCCTATGCTCTTCTAAGTATAAAACATGAAATTAAAGCATTAGGAGCATCGAATTCACCAATTCTAATAGGAAATCATCCATAAAATGCGTTAAACATGAGGTAAAAATATGTATAAATTACAGTTTATCATTAAACTTGATTGTTAAATAAGACTATTTTATAAAGTAGTTTCTGTTGATTTTAATGTTAAAGGATTAAATTGTTTAAATGGTAAAATCTTAAGATATTATTGTAAAATTATGTTAAATAGAGGGCTTTTTTGAAACCCTAGAAACTCGGCTGACATGGGGTGTGTTTAAAAAAATTTAATTTCATAATTTTTGGAGGCAAAAATGAAAAATTATAAATAATAAGTTATATGTATAAATTGAATAGCATATGAAATTCAGGTGAATAATTGAAATAAATTATATTATAGATCAAGAACAAGTAGATAACCGAGGAAAAGGGAAAGTTGTAGAATAGTCCCTAAACTTTTGTCACTATAGCAGTTTAGCCAAGTAAGTTCGTTCAATTTAGTTTAATTTACTTTAAATTGTATTTGAATGAGAAATTGGTTTTTGAATGTTTAATTGAATGTTTGATGTTAAATTAGGGTGAATTGAAAAAGGAAATTGTTGGAACATTGTTTAGCGATGATATCTCTTGAGCAGGATGAACGTAGGATAGAGGACGATTGGCATGCCAATAGCTTATAATGTACACTGTATGAGATTGATTTGTGATGAGGTGATGACACTTGACTTGTGTTTATACACTGAGTATATCGACATTCAACATTTGTTGCAAACTATCGTGATATATTACAGTGATTCTAGCATGTTACCGAGGGTGGATGTAAAGCCTTCGGGCTTGGCACTTAGTGCCCAGGCATGTTTTCGGAGGGATGTTAGCCTAATGGCTAGGCACTCGATGCCAAGGTGTGTTTTTAGTTGGATTAGCTCATTTGAACATTTGGCATGTTTCGGATGGATAACTGTGTACTCATATTCGTATATCATTCATCGGGCAATGTTTTTAGTGTTAAATGAATTATTATGGAATTTGTCGGAAGATTGTTCTTGAATTCTTGATAGCCTTGTGACTTGATATTAAATGATTTCGTATAATTATATTCAAATGTAGCACATATTTATCCATGTACAAACTCACCTGTTATGGATTGTGGTTGACAAGAAACATTGACTATTAATCTTATTATTAATATTTTTATGTTATTTCGGAAGCTTTATTATTTTAATCGTCGAATTTACTAAGCTTTATAAAAGCTTACTCATGTTATTTATCTTATTTCCTTGTAGATAGCATTTCATGGAAATTGGGCGATCGGATCAACTCGAAGAAATCACACTATTCAGAAATATCACATTGTTCAGAATTCTTTTGGTAGTTTTTGAATGTTCACTTTTGGTTATATGGAATGTAATAGGTGATTTGGAAACATGTTGGTTACTTGTTACTTGTTACTTGTGGAGTTTGTTAAACTTGAATAATGTTTATCTTTGGATGGATTTTAATCCATGTGAATCAATTTTTGATGTTTGGTTTGTAAGGGTTCATAATTATGTGATTTTGGTCATTTTGTTCTTTGCTAATAATGAAGGACTATCCTCTGGTGAAATGGATTTGAATGTTGTGGGTGAATGGTAAATTTGGCATGTGTTAAAATGTGATCATGTAAAGCTTGAAATGCAACTTGATTGGATATTTGAATTGTGGAGTCACATAAGTTGAATGATTTGGTATGTTTTCAGTTTATTTGAATTTCGTTTGGAGGCTTGTAAACATGCGTATTTGGTTTGTCTTGGCACCTAAGAAATAGGTTATGTTTTGATTTGTTTATGAAGCTATTTACGGCACACACGACCTGGACACAGGCTGTCACATGGTCATGTGTCACACATGGCCTACCCACACGGTTGTGTGACTCTTATTTTTAGGTGCAGGTTTCACGGGGTCTGTCACACGACCTAGGACATGGCCGTGTGACTCTAAATTACACGGTATCAGTAGGTTACACAGCTTGGTAGCACAAGCATGCGGAGTGGCCATACAACCGTGAGTTTTTAATTCGATTATGCACACGGTTTGGCACACGGCCTGTGTAACACCCCTAACCCGTATCCATCACTGAAATAGGGTTACGAAATATTACCAGACTTAACAATTAAACAATCATCAGTTATCATATCCAAGCAAAAACAATTCGAATACAATCATATAGTCCCTAAAACAATCATTAGAATTGGTTCGGGACTAAATCGAGAACTTAGGAAATTTATGGGAAAATATAGAAAGTTTTCAAAGTACAGGGGACACACACCCGTGTGGCCCGGTCATGTATCTCACACAGCCAAAGACATGCCCATGTCACAAGCCGTGTGGACATTCGAAATGGGATCACATGGCCGTGTCCCAGCCCGTGTCCAACCCCATGTAACTCACTGTCTTGGGTCACATGGCCAACCACACACTTGTTTGACTAGCCCGTGTACCCTTCAAAATGGCTTCACACACCTGTGTGCCAGGCTGTGTGCTAGGCCGTGTGAAAACTGGAAGGTATACTGACTTATGCCACACAGCCAAGTCACGCGCCCTGTAACACCTCAAACCCTGCCTAGACGTTATAGCTAAATATGCGATGTCACACTGAAGTGAATTTCGAAAAACGTAGTTTTGTTGAAAAAAATCCGTTCTATATATATATAAAAAAAAACCTCATTGTGATCTTTATTAAAGTCTATAATTTCTTGTTCGTTGTTAAAAACCCAAGTTGATATAGCAAAGTGCTACTCATTTAAGGTTGTTATTATACTTTTAAAACCATGTTTGTTGCGAAAGCTTGCTAGAAAATATTACAATAGCATGGTGTTTTGAAAGTATATATTTTCTTTTAGTAAAATCGCAGCCTACTTCTAACAGATATGATTTAAAGTAAATAAAATCTCAAACTAAGGAAAAATTTTAAGAGGCCTTATTACATAACTGAAACCCAAATTAAATTGCTTATAAAATAAAAGTTGAAAAGTGAAACAAGCGCGGTTGTGTAGCCACCGTCGAGTCCCTCGCAACATCGACCCACCTAAGATCACCTACAGGAAAGCAGAAGGGTGAGTTTATGAAAACTCAATGTGTAATCCCTTATTAAACAAACAACCAGTCACACCATAGGCAAATACAGTTTGGGCCTAAGCCTTTGATGTGATGTCAAGAATAGTTAGGGCCTAAGCCCAATTCAGATCGATAGTTGTCGGCCTTAGCCCATTACAAGAATAAAGAATAGAAATGCAATCAGAAGTCCTACCCATCCATCCTCTACACTCCACTCCGTCCAGCCCTACATTCCATGTGGGGATTAAATCGACCCACTCATCCCTACACCCAAAAGTATAGTACCGGTTACGGCAAAAAAATAGTATATATCAAACCCACCTCCATGCAACATGTCATGTCATAATATTATACGTGTATACAGATATGTCATTCTTAAATACAGTCATACGTAACATAGGGGTATATCAATCATTGACCACATAGGGGTATAACGGTCATTTCATCAGTATGGGGCCTAAGTGTACTAAAAAAGCCATAATACGACCCATGTGGGCTCATACGCCCATGTGACCCATAAAGCCCAAATATGACCTTGGTCGTGTGATCTACACGGCCTGGTCCAATAATCTTCACATGTCCGTGCAATTTACCTGTGTAGACCCACGAGCTCGTGGGGCCATATGGCCCAATGTGGCCCGAACCAACCTAAGCCCATGAAATCGATCATGGTGGCTTCCACTGTCAAACGCCCACGTTTTATGTGTTTGAATCACCACACGAGCGAGCGCATGCTTGTATAGTGTTTAAGGATAAGCTTTTCGGCTGTTGTCGATTTATAACTATTACAGTGTGATTACACACCTTATGTGATTTAAAGTTAATCCGCGCTCCGAACAATTTCTCTATCTAAAGAAAAATCAGTACACCTAATCATTTACTTAACTCAAGAAACAAAGAAAACTAACGGAGTTCCAAAACAATCACCATATTCTTACCCCAAAATAATAGTAATTGCACCTTTGGCTTCCAGGAAAGAATGCCAACCAACTTCGACCACTACCTATACAAAAGTCACCCCCTTTCAATTAGAGTCATACTTGAAGCATAACACCATCTCAACTAAACCCACTTACCAACAACGACAGAGAAGATTGTAGGCCTGTGACGTATCGAGCAAGAACAAGAATAAAGATTGATCTGCAAGAGTAACACAAGAAATTGAGGTAATCAGTATTAAGGGAAAGAAAGAAAGGGATAATATTCAGAAAAAGGAGAACCGAAAGGAAAAGAATAAGAGAGGGAGACAGAGGTTCACTTACCATTATTCAGCCAATGAAGAAAATTGAGGAAGAGGAAGAAAGAATCGTGCACCTGAACCTAACAGATCAGTGATCACTTACAAAAGCCGAAAGCAAGACAACAAGGGTGAGATGGAGGTGTTCGGCCAAGGTAGCAAAGTGAGAAGGGAAAAGATTAGTGAGAAGGAAAGGAGGGAAAAGTATTTGGCAAAGCTTTAGAGAACGAAGAAGTAAAAGTTACCGATTGGGAAAAATAAGAAAGGTGCCTAAACAGCAACAGTAAAGAACCACCACACAAGAAAACTGAATGCAAAGCATAGCCCCAAAAAGAGAGAAAATAGTCGCCCAAAAGAAAGAGAATGCCCCAAAAAAATGCAATATTGTCTCAGGAGAGAAAAGAACTGAAAACATAACAAAACCCCCAGTCAATTGCACAAAACAGAAAATGCATAGAGATAGAGTCTCCAATCGGCACACCCTCTCCACTCCCTTCAAAATCTCCTAATCTCTCTCCCCATATCATTCCTAAGATTATTCAACCATATCCCACCTATCCATATCCCAACCAGCCGAAATTCTCTCCAACAAGCACCTAAAATTTAGCCTCAACTCCCCCCACTCCACAAACATTCAATTTCAGTCAAACAACAACACCTCCCCAGCGTTAACAGCAAAATAAAATGCTCATCTTGCGTTACCAAGCCTCAAACCTCAGACCCCCTAAAACACTCCACACACCTCTATCCCCTAGACCAGTAGACATTTTATTGACATGCTTGACCAACATTTATTTAAAAAACCTATAGATTAAAGATAGGGTTTATCCAAGTAGAAACAAAATTTAGTACAAGCCAAGGCTTAAACTCAAGACCTCCTCAACACTTCTCCAGACACTCAACCACTGAAGCAGGCATGAATTTAGGCACACAACACACACAAAATAATTACTTAAATTTTGAGGCGTTACAACTCTACCCCTTAAGAGAAAATTTCGGCCTCGAAATTTACCTGATTAGAATAGAAAAGGGTATTGCTGTCACATCGCCTCCTCAAGTTCCCACGTGGCTTCCTCAGAACTGTGATTACACCAAAGTAGCTTAACCTCAATCTCAATCTCCTCAATCAAGACTACGTGCACAGGATCAAAATAATATCGCCTCAGTATAGAGACGTATAACACATCATGAATCTGGTCCAACTCTAGAGGTAACTCAAATTGATAGGCAACCGGTCCCACACACTTCAATATACGGTAAGGCCCAATGAACCTAGGGCTTAACTTGCCCTTCCAACCAAACCTCAGTACCTTCTTCCATTGCGAGACCTTCAGAAACACTAAGTCTCCCACAAAATACTTAATCTCCTTACGCTTCAGATCTGCCTATGACTTTTTTCTGTCTGACGCTGCCTTCAGTCGATCCTAAATTAGTTTAACCTCATTCTCAGTATTAGAAATCAATTCAGGACCCAGAACTTGCCGCTCACCTAACTCAGTCCAACACGAAGGAGTACGACACCTACGACCATATAATGCCTCGTAAGGTGCCATATAGATGCTAGACCAGTAGCTATTGTTGTACACAAACTCTGCCAACGGTAAGTAATCCTCCCAACTGCCCCGGAAGTCAATCACACAACTCCTTAACATGTCCTCTAGTATCTGAATTACCCTCTCCGACTGACCGTCTGTCTGAGGGTGGAAAGCAGTACTGAAGTACAACCTTGTACCCAATGCCTCATTTAAAAGCTTTCAAAACCGAGACGTGAAGCGAGGATCTCTATCAAATATTATAGAAACTGGTACCCTATGCAGTCATACTATCTCAGACATATACAGCCTAACCAGTTTCTACAGCAAGTAATCAGTACGAACAGGTATGAACTGGGTGGATTTCGTCAATAGATCAACGATGACCTATACTGAATCCTTCTTAGTAGGTGTTAAGGGCAACCCACTAACAAAGTCCATAGTCATTCTCTCCCACTTCTACAACAGAATCTTAATTGGCTTAAGCAACCCTGAAGGTAACTGGTGTTCAGCCTTAACCTGCTGACAAGTAAGGCATTTACTTACAAGGTCGGTAACCTCACGTTTAAGACCTGGCCACCAATATAACTCACAAAGGTCTCGGTACATCTTATTCCTGCCAGGATGTATAGTATAGGGACTACTATGCGCCTCTTGCAGTATAGACTGCCTCATATCAGTATCCTTCGGTAAGCACACTCTCCCACGGAAACAAAGTACCCCTTCGCTATTCAGTCCAAAATCTGATGTTTCCCCACTCTCTATCTGTCAAAAATGAGGGCCCAATGACTCATCCTCCCGCTGTTTACCCTTAATTTTTCAGTCTACATCGATTTAACCTGAAGTTCGGTCAACAGACTATCATTATCGAACAAGCTAAGATGAGCAAACATCGCCCTCAGATCAGTCACAGCCCTACGGATCAGTGCGTCGGCTACCACATTAGCCTTACAGGATGGTACTCAATCGAACAGTTGTAATCTTTAAGCAACTCAATCCATCGCTGCTGCCTAAGGTTTAGCTCCTTCTAAGTAAGGAGATACTTGAAGGTCTTTTGATCTGTGTAAATGACACACTTCTCACCATACAAGCAATGCCTCCAAATTTTCAATGTAAATACTACCATGGCTAACTCCAAGTCATGTGTCTGATAGTTCGCCTCATGCGTCTTAAGCTGACGAGACGCATAAGCCACAACCTTACCCTCTTGCATAAACACACATCCTGAACCAATATATGATGCATCACTATAGACAGTAAACTCTTTCCTAAACTCCGACTGAATCAAGACAGGGGCCTCAGTCAGAACCCTCTTAAGCTTTTTAAAACTTTCTTGTTGCTTATCAGTCTAGTTAAACGGTACCCCTTTACGTAACAACTTAGTCAGAGGTGCAGCAAACAATGAATACCCCTCTACAAAACGTCTATAATACCCTGCTAGACCCAGAAAGCTCCGAATTTTAGATACCGACTTAGGCTGCTTCCAATCCAGAATAGCTTCAATTTTTCGAGGATCAACCCTAATGCCCTCAGTAGACACCACATGGCCCAGAAATGTTACCTCTCGTAACCAAAATTCACACTTGCTGAACTTTGCATACAATTACTTCTCTCTCAAAATCTGCAGAACCACACAGAGATATTCATCATGCTCAATCTCAGTCTTCGAATACACCAGGATATCATTAATAAACACTACCATGAACCAGTCCAAATAGGGTTGGAACAAGAAGTTCATCAGATCCATAAAAGCTGCTGGTACATTCGTCAGCCCAAACGACATCACTAGGAACTCGTAATGCCATAACGAGTCCTAAACGTCATTTTATTCACATCAGTCTCTTTGACTCTCAGTTGATGGTATCCAGATCAAAGATCTACCTTAGGGAAAACCGAAGCTCCTTAGAACTAGTCGAATAGATCGTTAGTCCTTGGTAAAGGGTACTTATTCTTAATAGTCAATTTGTACAGTCACTGGTAGTCGATCCACATACGCATGGTTTCATCATTCTTTTTCACAAACAAGACCGGTGCTCCTCATGGTGACACACTAGGGTGGATGAACCCTCGATCCAGTAACTCTTGAATCTGAGCTTTAAGCTCCTCAAGCTCCTTCGGTGCCATTCTATAAGGGGCGATAGACACCGGAGCTGTACCAGGCAGAAGATCAATCCCAAACTCAACTTCACCGTTTGGAGGCAACCTAGGTAGCTCATCGGGAAAGACAACTAGAAAGTCCCTAACTGTTCTGATATCTTTAACAGATAAAACCTCAGCACCCGAAGAACTGATCTAAGCTAGATACGCCTCACTACCCTTACGAACCAACTTCTTAGCTTTAAGTGCAGAAGTCACATTTGCTAGATAATTCCGACGCTCCCTAATCACAACCACCTCATCACTCTTTTCAGTTTTCAGTACCACTCACTTTGCAATACAGTCCAAATTCACCTGATGCTTAACCAGCCAGTCCGTGCCTAATATTAAGTCGAATTCTCCAAAAGAAAGTTCCATTAAATCTGCGAAAAAGATCACTCCTTGAACCTCCAAGGGTACATCCTTAAATAGTTTATTCACTCTCACTGACTACCCTAATGGATTCAACATAGTAACCTCACTCGTAGTGTTTTCAACCATCACACCCAAAGTCTCAGATACAGTACATGCTACATAAGAGTGCGTAGACCCAACATCAATCAATACAGTATAAGGTACATTATGGATAAAGAACGTACCCATAATAACATCTGAGGCGTCTCCATCCTCTCGGTGACGTACAATATAAACCAGTGCTAACTGTCTCGCCTCGATATGACCAGTACATCTTCTCGGTACTTCACCACAATGACCCATACCATTTCTACCTCTGGCCTGACCCCGACCCCTCGATGGCTATTGGACACCTCTCGATGGATAAACAGCACCCATACCCATAGCTTGCATCTGATCGGGCCACCGTGGACAATTTCTCATACGATGTTCCAAATATCTGCACCTCAAACATGCCTCTATCCATTTCCAACACTCGCCCTAATGGCATCTCCCACATTCAACACAAGGCTGCCACCCAAAAGTAGTAATAGGGGGCCCAACTCTGACTGGCCCATCAACTCTGGCCTTTTTCTTAGGCCTCACAACTGAACTTGAGGGCTCTCAAACCCTCTTGTTCCTACCCCTGTCCTTCTCACGATTCTGGCGCTCAGCGCGCTTCACATCCTCAGCGATCTTCGTCTTTTCTACTAACACAGCAAAATCTCGCTCTCTCTGTGAAGCTATCAAAACTCCTAGATCGTCTCTGAGGCCATCCTCAAAACGAACACAGTGCTCATATTCAGTTGCCACCATCCCACGTGCATAGCGGCTAAGTCACAAAAACTCAAACTCATATTCCGCTACCGATTTATCCCCTTGAGTCAAATTCAGAAACTCTCTCCTCCAGGCATCCACATAACTAATGCCTATTATTTCCCTTGAAATACAGTTTTGAAAAATTCCCAAGTCAATCGGTCAGGCTGAGTACCCTCCTTAACTGTAAGCCACCATTGATAGGCTTCATCTCGTAGCAACTACACTGTACCTTTTAATTTTTGCTCTAGGGTGCAGTAAAGGTCATGCATGATCCACTCTGCGGCCTCAATCCAATATTCAACCACATTAGGGATAACTCCAATGATACCCATAAAGATCTTAGCCCCATTAGACCTGAGTCGTTTTGTCACCGACCCATGGCCCACAGTACCAGTATTAGGCCTAACGACCCTTTCCAAAATTTGGAACATAGCTTGGGACAGCTACTCGATCGTGTGACCCAGTTTCAGTTATAGGTGAAGCCGGTGCCTTTTTAGCTTCATTGTTACGCATGTGACCCAATGCCGACAACCCAGCCCGAGCACCTCCACAGCCTTCACCGCGGCCACTTGTACCCCTTCCACGAGTACCTCTAGTGCTCATTATCGTATTACGCTTTTATGCATCAGTCTAATAGTTCCAGTGTTTGTTAACAGATATTTTATGAAAAACAGTATCTATAATTCATTGTTTTCTTGTGTTCGCATATCGCAGTTACACTATAGTCTCAGTTTACCCTAAACAGCGTATTTCAGTACAGTCTTCTACCTATAGTAGTCTTGGTATTTCAATTTAAACAAGTTGTAGTTTTAGAGAACTTACAGGGTTGGTGCCGGAGACTCGGTGTACCATACATTCAATAAAACACTTCTGAATATTTTTAAATCATCTAAAACACTTCTTTTTAGAGTTTTAAGTTTTAAAGAAAACCCAAATCCACAGTCGAGTTTTACAACCTGGCTTTGATACCACTAAATGTAACACCCCAAACCTAGTCTAGGCGTTATGGCCGAATCTGCGATGTCATACTGAAGTGAATTTCGAAAAACGTAGTTTCGTTAAAAAAAATCCATTGTTTATATTAAAAAAAACCTCGTTGTGATCTTTATGAAAGTCTATTGATAAACTGTAAATTATACATATTTTTACCCCATGTTTAATGCATTTTATGGATGATTTCTCATTAGAATTGATGAATTCGATGCTCCTAATGCTTTAATTTCATGTTTTATACTTAGGAGAGCATAGGAGAGCGAAAGGAATAAGAAACAGGCCAAAAACGGAGAAAATGGGTCAAAGTACGAAATCAACACGGCCTAGACCTCCTCACACGGGCAGACCACACAGCCGTGTCAATTTGGCAGGCTCGAGCACGGCCTAAAGTAATTGAACATGGGCGTGTGCCACGGGCGTGTCCTTACCGAGCCCAAGTTGAGTCCAATTCAGAAAAGGCTAATTTTGAGGGCTTCTAGGCATTTCAAAGCCTATAAATACACCCTAGAGGAGGAAGAAAAGGGAGGCAGAGAAGGGGGAGTAAGGAATTACTCCAAGGAAACCGATTGATCCATCTCAGAAGTAGGATTCATCATTAAGACTGAAGATCTCTCCTCAATTTCCCTTCAGGAGTTTTGGGTTTTCTTTATGTTTTGTATTCTTTATTCTTCTGAGATGTTTTCTTATTTAGTTATGAACTAAAACCCCTAAATACCTAAGAGGAATGAAACCTAAGACGAATCTTGTTATTATTTTCTAAATCGTATGATAAATATTTAACTTGTTCTTAATTATGTGTTCTTAATTCTTGTTTTGATATCCCAGGATACTGATTCAAGACATGCTCTTATTTAGAGGAGGAATAGACCCTGTCTAAGTGTACATTTGTCATAATTAAGCAGAGTTGATTGCGCGCCTAGACAAAGGGTGACAAGATTTTGCCGGATTAGGGTGAAACCTAATAAGGGGATCCATAGATCGAGTTAATGCAAACCTAGAGTGTTAGTTAGAGAAAAGTCTCGGTTATTCAATCTAGGGATTAGACATTATTAGTCTTGAATAGGGATAATAACATAACTTAGGGATCTCTACGGAACAAGTTGAATGAATAAATCGTCCGATTCGGAGCCAGAATAACAAGTAAAGTCTAGGTGGATTTTTCCTTAGGTATTGTCTTAAGTCAATCGATTTTTCCCAAAAGCAATTCCCCAATTCTTTTCTCTATGCGTTCTTAGTTTGGATAATTAGTTAATTAAAACAAAACCTCTTTATTCTTAGGCTAGATAATAAAAAGACAGTCATTACTAGTACTTTTAGTTCCTTTGGGTTTGACAATCTGGTCTTGCTAAAACTATACTACCGATAGGTACACTTGCCTACATCACGATAATAGTTTGTTCAAGAACGAGTAATTCCTTTGGGTTCGACAATCTGGTCTTGCTAAAACTATACTACTGTTCGATAGGTACACTTGCCTACATCACGATAATAGTTAGTTCAAGAATGAGTAATTATAAATATTTAAAACCTATCACGAAACCACGCGATCACTTATAGTTTCTTATTCGTTGTTAAAAACCCAAGTTGATATAGCAAAGTGTTACTCATTTAAGGTTGTTATTATACTTTTAAAACCATATTTGTTGCGGAAGCTTGCTAGAAAATATTGCAATAGTGTGGCGTTTTGAAAGTATATATTTTCTTTTAGTAAAATCGCGGCCTACTTCTAACGGATATGATTTAAAGTAAATAAAATCTCAAACCAAAGAAAAATTTTAAGAGGCCTTATTACATAACTGAAACCCAAATTAAATTGCTTATAAAATAAAAGTTGAAAAGTGAAACAAGCGCGGTTGTGTGGCCACCGTCGAGTCCCTCGCAGCATCGACCCACCTAAAGATTACCTGTACAGGAAAGCAGAAGGGTGAGTTTATAAAAACTCAGTGGGTAACCCCTTATTAAACAAATAACCAATCACACCATAGGTAAATACAGTCTAGGCCTAAGCCCATTTCAGTAACTGTTCAGTAACAGTTAGGGCTTAAGCCCAATTCAGTATCAGTAGTAGTGTCGGCCTTCGCCCATTACAGTAACAGTAACAGAAATGCAATCAGAAGTCCTACCCATCCATCCTCTACACTCCACTTCGTCCAGCCCTACACTCCATGTGGGGATTAAATCGACCCACTCATTCCTACACTCCAAAATATAGTACGGTTGTGGCACCAAACAGTATATGCAGCAGAGCTGCCAGTACAGTACAATTCCTCTAAATATATCAAACCCACCCCCATGCAACATGTCATTCATAATATTATACGTGTATACAGATATGTCATGCTCAAATACAGTCATACGTAACATATGGGTATATCAGTCATTTACCACATAAGGGTATAACAGTTATTTCATTAGTATAGGGCATAAGTGTACTTACTGACCCAACAGTAGGTCCACAGTTATCTCGGGCAACCCGTGCAACTTAACAGTCAATCAATGAAAATGGGCCCAAAGCCCATAATACGGCCCATATGGTCCTACACGCCCGTGTGGCCCATATAGCCCAAATATGACCTTGGCGTATGATCTACACGGCTTGGCCCAATAATCTCTACAAATCCGTGCGATTTACCTATGTGGGCCCACGAGCTCGTGGGGCCCACACAACCCAACGTGGCCCTAACCGACCTAAGCACATGAAATCACTCATGGTAGCCTCCACTATCAAACACCCACGTTTTATGTGTTCGAATCACCACACGAGCGAGCGCACGCTTGTATAGTGTTTAAAGATAAGTTTTTCGGCTTTTGCCGATTTACAGCTATTACAGTATGATTATACACCTTATGCAATTTGAAGTTAATCCATGCTCCAAACACTTTCTCTACCTAAAGAAAAATCAGTACGAAACCTAATCAATTACTTAACTCAAGAAACAAAGAAAACTAACAGAGTTCCAAAACAATCACCATCTTCTTACCCCAATACAATAGTAATCACACATTTGGCTTCTAGGAAAGAATGCCAACCAACTTCGACCACTACCTACACAAAAGTCACCCCCTTTCAATTAGAGTCATACTTGAAGCACAACACCATCTCAACTAAACCCACTTACCAAAAACGACAGAGAAGATTGTAGGCCTGTGACGTATCGAGCAGGAACATGAATAAAGATTGATCTGCAAGAGTAACACATGAAAGGGAGGTAATTGATATTAAGGGAAAGAAAGAAAGGGATGATATTCAGAAAAGGGAGAACCAAAAGGAAAAAAAGAAGAGAGGGAGACAGAGGTTCACCTACCAGTATTCGGCCCATAAAGATAATTGAGGTAGAGGAAGAAAAAATTGTGCACTCGAACCCAACAAATCAGTGATCACTTGCAAAAACCAAAAGCAAGACAACAAGGGTGAGATTGAGGTGTTCGGCCAAGGTAGCAAAGTGAGAAGGGAAAAGATTAGCGAGAAGAAAATAAGGGAAGAGTATTTGGAAATGCTTTAGAGAGAGGAGAAGTAAAAGTTATCGATTGGAAAAAGCAAGAAAGGTGCCTCAATGACAATAGTAAAGAACCACCACACAAGAAAACTGAATACAAAGCTCGGCCCCAAAAAGAGAGAAAATAGTCACCCAAAAGCTAGAGAATGCCCCTAAAAAAATATGATATTAGTCTCAGGAGAGAAAAGAATCGAAAACACAACAAAACCCCCCAGTCAATTGCACAAAACCAAAAATGCATAGAGATAGAGTCCCCAATCGGCACGCCCTCTCCACTCCCTTCAAAATCTCTTAATTTCTCTCTCCATATCACTCCTAAGATTACTCAACCATATCCCACCTATCCATATCCCAACCAGTGGAAATTCCCTCCAACAAGCACCTAAAATTTGGCCACATCTCCCTCCACTCCACAAGCATTCAATTTCAATCAAACAACAACACCTCCCCAGCGTTAACAGCAAAATAAAATGCTCCTCTTGCGTTACCAAGCCTCGAACCTCAGACCCCTTAAAACACTCTACAGGCCTCTATCCCCTAAACCAGCAAGCATTTTATTGACATGCTTGACCAACATTTATTTAAGAAACCTATAGATTAAAGACATGGTTTATCCAAGTAGAAACAAAATTTAGTACAAGCCAAGGCTTGAACTTAGGACCTCCCTAACACTTCTCAGGACACTCAACCACTAAAGCAAGCATGAATTTAGGCACACAACACACACAAAATAATTACTTAAATTTTGGGGCATTACACGCCCGTGTGCTGGGCCGTATGGAGCTGCTGACTTGGTTTCTAATTAAGTATCAAGGGACACACGACCGTGTCACCTAATTGTGTGTCACACACAGCTGAGACACACGCCCCTGTCTCTGCCCGTGTGAACAAAAATAGGCTATTTTCCAAGCCATCTTCCTCACCCAAACTTGCATTCACCTACACATACCAAATAACATATAACATATCATCAATAGGCATTCAAACCAATCTCAACCAAGCCCAAATCATGCTATTCCAAAAACCAACAACTATAATATTCATAACATCATAATTTGCCAATTCAAAACATATGAATATCACCTTCAAGATTTCACCTAATTGGTTACTATCAATTATGCATTATTTTTCCAATACTTACTATGCTAATTCATTTTCAAATTCAACCATTTGCTACCTTCATTACCAATTCTCAATAAGGCATTCACAAAGCAAATATAAACCATAACAAAAGGCCATTTATACATATATACATAACCAAGTATACTAAAATAAGCCAAATGACATGGCTATACACATAACCAAAACATACATCATTTACAAGCCATATCAATTGGCTAAATACATTACCAACATATAGGCCATATTAACCACAACACTTATACATGCCATATAACCAAGTACACAAGTTTAAAAGTACCAAAACAATGGTTGGATAGTGTGATGAGATCTCCGACAACTCCCAATCAGAGCAAGCTTTGAAATCACTATAACACACGGAAAAGTAAATAAAGTACATAACAGTCTGATGTTGGGACTAGTTGGAACAGTTGTTTCGGGACCACAAATCCGACGTAGGAAAAAAAATTTATTATATTTTCGTGTTCTATAGTTTTATGAAATGATTTCGTGAAAATTTCGTTCAAAAATTTTGACGTTTGGGCACTTAATTTAGTAAAAAGGACTAAATTGTAAAAAGTGCAAAAGTTGAGTTCTACTTGTTAAAGGTGCCCAATTGCTATGAGATTTTAAATTAGAGGTCCTTAGTTGGTAATTAGACCATTGGATAATTTAGTGGACAAAAATTGACATGAATAGATGAAAATTCAAAGTTATGCATTAAGGGTATTTTAGTCATTTGGTAAATAAATGAATAAAAAGGGAAAATAAAGCCAACATTTTTGTCCATCTTCTTCTCCATGTGCCAAAAATTAGAAGGTCACCATATCTAGGGTTTGTTCAACTTCCAAGCTTGATTGTAAGTACATCCTATCCCTGTTTTTAATGCTCTTTACATTTTTAAAGTCATTATCATCCGATCTAGCTATTTCTACCATTAATTTGAGCTATGATTGAGGTCTAGGGTTTTACCAGGTTAGATATTAGTGAATTTTGATGTCTAATGGTAGATTATGCAAGTTTAATGTTAGATAACCAACTTTTACTAGGGGATTTTTTGATGAAAATGTCAAAAAGACCTATTTGTAAAAAGATTTCAAAATGTGTGTAAAAGTGTGATTTAATGAAAAATGTAGGCCGCTATAAGCATGTATAGGGTTCGGCTAGGCTTGGGTCTGGATGAAATTGAATAGATTTCATTTTACGAGCCTAGGGACCAAAACATAAATATAATAAAGTTTAGGGGCAAAAATATAAATTTTCCATAGTGTGATTTTTGGACTGAATTGAGTAATGTGTTAATAAATGAGTTAAATTTGCTATTATAGATCAAAAGAAATAAGGTTCGGACCTAAATCGAGGGAAAAACAAAGTCTTTAACGATTAGGTCCATTTCCACTATTTTTGTACCTAGGTAAGTTCGTATGTTTAATAAGCATTAAATTATGTATGCATAAATGCTTAATTGATATAATTGTGGTAAATTCTATATTATTGAAATGAAATGTGAATGTCATTGAGTATGATACTACGGAAATGACAGACGGAGATACGATACAGCAAAAGTCCCGGTTGAACCTTAGGAATAGATAGGATACAAATGTCATGACATTAGGGTTATTTAAGATTACGTGTAAAACCATGTCTGGGATGTGGCATCGATATGAGACTTCGTGTAAGACCATAGCTGGGCTATTGGCATCTATATGAGATCCCATGTAAAACCATATCTGGGATATGGCATTGGTATGGTACTATGAGTGTGAGATTTCCCAAGCATCCTTTAGTATTCCTAGTGGTTCAATGGGAATTGTAACAGAACTGTTAATGTTGCGAAAGACCATGGTATGTTGCAAGATAGCACAAGTATGTATGTAAAACTTATGCTTAATGAGCTCGATATGTGATGAATCCCTCGGTAAGGTTATGATTTTACAAGTTATGATATCAAGGTTTTAATAATATCCATGCCAAGTTGGACTATGAGATTTATAATGACATATATGTTAATTCACTTCATGTTAATTGCATGATAAATGTGTGTTTATGATGCTTATTATTTGCATAGGAACTTACTAAGCTTTAAAGCTTACTCCTTTTCTCTTCCCTTATTTTATAGTGTAACCAAGCCAACTCAGGGATCGAAGACTATTGAAGATCCATTCACACTATCAACTTAACATTTTAGGTACCAATGATTTTAATATTTTGAGTTATGGCATGTAGAGGGACTTGGTCTTTTTATTATGTGTCATAATTGATTTAGCCAAATGTGTTGGCTTATGTTGGTTGATAATTCATTTTGTAAATTGCCATTGAAATTGGCTAATATTGGTTTAAGTATATGCGATGCCTTTCATGGATGTGGAAATTTGTATGGTTTGAGTTGAATAGCATGTGATGGTTGTATGTGATTGATGATAGCATGTGAATGATGTGTGGATGCCTTGTTTGTGGTTGATTGGGTTGAATGTATATGCTTGGATTGGTATTATATGTTGTTGTGTAGGTTATGCATGGAAGGGTGGCAAAAAAGCTTAGTAAATAACCTTATTTTTGTCCACACGGGTAGACACACGGGCATGTGTCTAGGCCTTGTGTGACACACGGCTTGCCCTATGAGTATGTGATCTAGTCGTATGTCCCTTGCACCTTAATGGTTGAAAAATAGAATGCTCAGTATCGAGCATACGAGCAGAGACACGGGGTGTGTCTCAGCCATGTGGATGACACAGCCTTAGGCACGGGCGTGTGAAATCTGCACCTATTTTAAGAAAAATTAGGAAAATTTATTTGACCATACGGCCTAAGCACACGGGCATGTGCCTAGGTCGTAGACTTCATTTTGTTCATGGATGACAAACAGAGAGTTACACGGGGTCTGGACACGAGCGTGTGTGACCACACGGCCTGCCCACACCGGTGTGTCCCAAGCCACACGAGCGTGTGATCCCTGTTTGATGAAAAATTTTCTAAGTGTTGTGAAATTTTCTAAAGTTCTCAGTTTAGTCCCGAACCACTGCCAAAGCATGTTTTGGGCCTCGTAGGCTCATTATAGGTACGATTTGAATGTATGTGAAAAGTTTTAAATTTGAGCAGAAATTTATGTCTCAATTTTGTATGTTTGCTTACGTTTAAGTCCGGTAATGCCTCGTACCTTGTTCCAGCGTTGAATACCGGTAAGAGGTGTTACAAAGTAAGCTATAAAGCTTAGTAAGCTCGTATGGCTAAAGCACAAATTAACATTTAATCATAATTTAAAGAATTAAACATAGCATAATACAATCTAACTTGACTCCCAAAAGCCTAACACATATTCCATCAAAAGGTTAGACATGAACTCATAATTCTCATAGATTCAATGCTTATACAATTCATGAACATACCTGTACCGATACATATCAATCTCTTACTTTTTCATATATCAATATACCCGTTGAACCATTTGGAATAATATCAGATACTCAGGAATCTCACACCCAAAGTGCCAATACATGGTTAAAACCATTTCAATCTCATATCTCATATGTAAATGCTCATCTCGAGCTATCACCGGGTCTGCTCACACATGCTGACGGTCAAGGCGTAGCTACACAATGTTGCTCACACAAGTTGACGAGAATCCGCAACACATGTCGAAAAACTCAACCATCGGTAGAACGTACGGACCAGCACCCAAACACAATAACCCCTAATGACATATCATTTGTATCCTATCTATTCCGAACCAAAACAAAGGTACCAAATATCCTAACTCGTATCCTTCTTGAGCCTAAACTTCTTAGCCAATTTTGACATCCAAATCCTCTTAAAGTTGTATTCATCAATAATACAATTATAAAGCATTTAAAACACAATTACATTAGTGCTTATTAACATACGAACTTACTTCGAATTTACACGGAGAGAATCGAACTATCAATCCACTATTTTGTTTTTCCCCCAATCTAAATCAGAATGTTGCTTTTCTTGATCTATATATATAATCAAATTTAACTTATTTAAATGTCATTCTATTCAATTTAACCCAAAAATCATATTATAGGAAAATTACACTTTTGCCCCTTAAATTTTAAATTCTTTACAATTTAGTACCTAGCTCATAAAAATGAAAAATTCATGAAATTCCATTTCAACCCATACTAGCCAAATTCTATATAGACTCATAGAAACCTAAAATTTTCATTATTTCACACATTTACCACATAATTTTCACATTTCTCAATTTAATCCCTAATTGACAATGTTATCAAAAATAACTTAACAAATGTTGTTTATCTAACAACAACCATTCATTTTCTACAATCACACATCAAAATAATATACATTCATCAATGGTAAAACCCTATACTTTTAACAGTTTCACAAATTAGACCTTGGGCTAGCTAGATTAAGCTACAGCGATTCCAAAAACATAGAAATCATTAAAAACGGGACAAAAATCACTCACCAATTGCACACACAAGCTTGGTCGAATGTGAAGGATGAAAAATGGCTTCTTGCCCTAGAATTTTCAGTTGGAGAAAGATGGAAGAAGATGAAAATTTGTTTTGTTTAATTTATTTTAACTTTAATTACTAATTACCAAAATTAACCTTAAAAATTATCACAAATTTAAAAATTGCCAAGTCATAATCATCCATTAACACATTAATGGGCTATTTACCACATAAGGACCTCCACTTTAAAGTTCTATAGCTATTAGACACCTTTAGCTATTAGAATACAACTTTTGCACTTTATGTGATTTAGTCCTTTTTATCAAATTGAGCATGCAAACGACCAAATTTCTTAGCGAAATTTTTACACAACACTACTAACATGTTGTAGACATTAAAATAGTAATAAAATAAATATTTTGATTTCGAATTTGTGGTCTCAAAACCACTATTCTAATTTGACTAAAAACAGGCTGTTACAGCTTGGGACATGGCCGTGTCAAGGTATTTTGATTGTTACATGGTCTGGTGCATGGCCGTGTTAAATTATTTCAAAAGATACATGGGCTTCCAAATGGTTGGCCACACGGCCATGTCCTTGTACCATACGGCTTGGGCTTTGTCAAACGGCTATGTGACCACTATTTTCAATATTTTCAAGCTTTTCCAAAATTTTCTATTGCTTTTCAAATTGATCCCTAAATGTCCACAAGCTGTTTTTAGGGCCCTGTAGACTTAGTTTAAGGTCAATAATTGTAATTATGCTCAGAATGACATTTGAATTTGATTATTTGTTATTTAATTTGATATTTGAATGGTTAAATGTTAGTAATTGTTATGATATGTGTTGTAATACTCTATAACCCTAATCAGGAGACGGAAACGGGTTAGGAGTGTTACAACATTAGTAAAAATTAATAGAGACTAATTTGGAATAATGGTTAAAGTAGACGTTAAATGTGTAAATTAAGACTAGTAGTTAAAAAGGGAGTTATTAGAACTAGAGAAAAATAAAAGAGGACTTAAAGGGTAAATAGCCCAATTTTTAAAAAAAAAATTAGTTGGCTATAAAAACCACTTGCCTTCCCAATTTCTCTCCATGCTTTTTAATTTTAAAAATTTGTTAGATCTAGATTGGAAATTTTTCTCTCAAAAATTTATGCATCTTCTATATTTTCTTGGCACCCAAACACTCTTTATTCTTTCAATTTTGCAAGAAAATCGCTCTTTCTTCTCCACATTCTCACCTAAAATTAGCTTGTTTTTGCTCAATGATGTAAATTCGTGAAGGTTTTCAAACTAATGGTAAATCTATTATTTTTTTATGTATTAAACTTTTGTTAGGTGTTTTTAATTTGAATTTTCATATATCTTCGCAAGAAAATTAAAGATTCATGGTTTTAAAGCTATCTTTTGCATAAAAATGGTGAATCACATAATAAAGAGCTAAGAGATGTTTTTAAAATTATTTTTAGTATATTTTGATGAGACTAAGAGGTTTACAAATTCAATTTATCAAAATTTTTAAATAATTACACGAATTAAATGGTTTTCTTTTCAGAATGAGGATGAACGGTGGTTTTTTGAGAAAAGTAGTGTCTAGTAAAATTGAGTTGAATTATCGGCCTAGATCTATAATTAGGCACAAGTTACCGGGGTTAGGAGGTAGAAATTAAGGATTTAATTAAGTTAAAAATATGAAATTAAGCAAAATAGATTGTACGAAATAAGTCGAATAAGTATGTGTGAGTGGAGAGTCGTTGTATAAACACAAAGAGAGTAAGCTAGATTATTTTTGAATGCTTAGTAATATGTATATTTTAGTGCAAAACTAAAAACATTGGTGGAGCCTCAACAAATTGGGATAAAGGAAAGCATAAAGTTGTGTAGTTCGATAAGTCGTGGTGAGCTACAGGTGAGTGCATTTGTATGTCGTATTTTAGCATGAATTACAAGCTCTAGAGAGTCGAAGTGAGGCTTGCGAACCTCCACTTATGGTATGCGAACCTCGACTATTTCCCAGTGCAAATTTCTTGCAATTTTGTTTGAATTGTTAAGTATCCATGTTGTGAAATTTAAAAGGTATGTATATATAATATATACGTATAGCGGTTTTGTTATTTATATATATAATATATATATATGCATGCATGGGTGTTATATATAATATATATTTACGTGCATAGGTGTTATATGTATAATATATTTGCGTGGGTCTGTATATACATAGTACATATATATGCGTGGTTCTCCTATACATAATATGTGTGGGTTTTATTATATATAATATATATGCAGTTATAGGTTTTGTATTATCTAATATATTTAAATGTATATAAGACTTTTAATGTATGCTAAAGTTGATGTGACGAAGGTCACTAAATAGGTATATATATATATATATGTAATATATATATTTGTATATGGTTATGTAGTATTTGCAAGTGGACATAAAAATGAATTATATAATGCGGACTTTTATAACATGTGAATTCTATTGATAGTGCACATTCATGCATGCAATAACCTGTAAGTGAATTATGAGTTTTATGATATTGCGAGTTTTGATTAGTGCAAAGTTATATTATTGAGAAATGCTAAGTGCGAGCTCAACAGTAGTGCGAGCCAATTATATTGTGTAACAAAATGTAATTAATTAGATATGTTGGCAATGTGAATACTTGAAACCGTTGGATATCATTGGTATGTCATAGGATTGTGAGTACTTACCTTTTATTATGTGTTGGGCATTGTTGCCCGGAGATAGCGTTGGAAAGATAAGGGAATGTCGAGCATAGCTCCATTTACCGTAGTAGCGAGGTGTGTTTCGAGAGTGTGACCATATGTGCTACACTTACATGGAGATAGCGTACGACTTTATGAGTCATATGGAGTGTTTTGGAGATCCGTTTATCCAATGAGTATATAATTTGACTATGTTTCATATTCACAAATTGCCAATATATCATTGTGTTGAGTATGTAATTTGTGTTATACGTGAATTGTTAAAGTATGTTTAAATCCTAACATGTCTGGTGTATATATTTGTGTTGCATGCATGTGTACTCACTGAGCTTCTCCAAGCTCACACTCTTTACTTTACCTTGCAGATAAATAGTTCATGAGTTAGCGAGGACGGTGGCAAATTGGTGATTCATCGCAAGGCATTTTTTTTGGAGTATGTGTGTTGAGCTTTTAAACTCCAAAGTGAAGGCAATGTGGGTCATTCTAAGGGTTTAGTAATAGAATTAGACTTAGACATTTTAAATAAAATTTTTAACGGGTTGTAAACAGACATTACAGACAACTTTTTTTTTTGGATTTTTGAACATTATAATTGCTTGCTTGATTGCTTGTTTGGATGGTTTTATTACTTGATTAATCTGATGATAATTAAATGAACTAACAAATCTTTGCAACTAAGGGAGACCACCGAGTATTAAAGTACGCCCTATACCTTCTAATTGTGCAAAATAAACGATTAATTTAGAAAATCATGCACTTATGTCTAATTTTCTATTTGAAATGTTATACAAATGCGTGGTGTGTACGGTTGGTTGGTGTGGTTCGTAAAATTTTAAATGAGAGTCACCTTGATGGCTATTGTAATGTTTGAAATTCGGGTTGGACCGTCCTAGCTGGGTTTGGGGCGTCACATTTCTCATATTTCTTACTAAGCAGACCTATGGAAATTAAATTTACATTTTCCACCTTAGGGATGGCAAAACCCGAACCTCCCGATGGATTCTGCATCGATTCGCTTCAAATGGGGCGAAAATTTTCTTTTGAAAAATGGATGTGGGGTGGATTTTTTTCTTTTGAATAGTGAGTATGGAGTGATTATGATAATTGCTTGCCTCACCTTGACTTACTCCACTATATGAAATTACCATTTTATATTTGTATATATCAACTATTAAAAGGGTAAAAATAGAATAACATGATATAGAAAAAATCCATATATTTTATGTTTAAATATTTTTCAAGAATTATGTTTAAATGTTTACTTGACTTTAAAATATTGAAAATATTAAAAATAAGTTGTAAAATTTTAAAATTTTGATTGAAGTAGAGTAGGATGGGGTAGGAATGGATGTGTCCAACATCCATGGAGGTGGCGGTAATTTTCAAATTATACATCCATAATGGAGTAGGAGAGTGGTGGAGCAAACTGTGCCAACTATAAAACAATGATGGATTTAGTAATACTCGCCTTCGTCCCGCTCCATTGCCATCCTTATTCCATCTCTTCAAATTTCTAGCTTTCTATTTTACTTTCCTTTGTACTAAGCAAAGCTTAAGATTAAATAATGAAAAATTAAGTAATGAATTTAAAGTTATAAAATTTGTTAAGTATATTAGTACTGAATTTAATTAGACATACATGTAAATTTTAAAATTTTAAAGGAAAAATATTTAAAAGAAGATAAAATAAATTGAAAATTTTGTATGGATAAGTAATATCTAAATATCTTTTTAATGTTTTTATGAGAAAAGTCTATTTATCAAATATTTTTAAAAACACTATTATTTTTTAGATTGTAAAGCATACCCATATGAACAATTAATGATGAAAATATTAAATAAATAGACAAAAACAACCATATGGAATAACATAAATAAATTAAGAGATTATTGAGCATTTATTAATTATCTTATCAATTCTAATCATAAAACATAATAATTTCTCATAAAAATCTTTATCCAAAATTTGAATAAAAATTGATAGAAATAAAAATATAAAAACTACACTTATAAAATAGAATATTTAGAGTTTGAATAAAAAAAAAAATTTGGTTGGAAGAAGAGGTTGATCTTCATATGTTTCGTTCCAGTATCAAAAAAAAAAAATATATAGTAACAAAAATAAATTACGCCTCCATCTTTGCCCTCAAAAAAACAAAACCCTAACTTCAGAAATTGCGGCATTTCCCCTTTATTTCTTCATCACTGTTTTCTATTGTTCCAGTTTTTTTGTTCTTTTATTTCACTGAAACTTTCCGTCGTTGTTTCATCTTATTTTTGTTATTATTTTTTTCTTTCTTTTTGTAATTATTCCTTTTTTTTCCGGGAAAATAAAGAGTGGATTTTAGGGAACGCAAAACGGAGCAATAGCCTGGAATTGAAGCGGAGATTAGGGTTAGTTCTCTCCGTTTTTCTTTGTCAAATGTTTCCCCAAATTTTCTTCTTGCCGTTTGGGTTCAAATCCTAGCAGTTGGGAACTTATAATTAAAATTAAATCTAAGGTTTTTAGTTTTACTCCAAACTTATTTGTTATTTAGGGCTACTTTTTCTTTTTCCTAATATTACTGGTTTATGGGCGTTTAGCATTATTTTGGAATAGTCCTTTTATTGCTTTGTTTTTGCTTAAGTTGTTGATTTAGAAAGAGGGTTGGATCTTCTTTTATGAGAAATATGAGGGCCATTTGAAACTGGAAAAATCAGCAATCTGCAAATCCATCTTTTAATCAAAGATGGAGGAGTAAGGAGTGAGTTAATTAATAGAATATAATCTCCTTATTGTCATTGTATTTGTTTTGGTTGCTATTGCCTCCTAATCGTGTTAAACATATTGTGCTTTTTGATCAAACAACTCCTTTGTCATTTGTCGAGTTTCACCTTAAATCGGCAAAATTATTGGCAAGTTATGGTGGTTTCAATGACAAAGAATAGGGTAAGAGCTTGAGTTTATGTAGGAAGAAAATTCATATGGTGGGTTAGGGTTTGAAGAAGGTTCAAAAAGTGTGTTCTTTTATATTATTAGTTTTCTGATGATCATGTTCGATATCCCTTATGGAAAGAAGTGAACCAGCATTAGTTCCAGAATGGTTGAGAAGTACTGGCCCTGTTACTGGGGGTGGTGGCAATTCAGCCCACCACTTTGCTTCCTCTTCTTTTAATTCAGGTACCCTTTGACGCCTCAACTTCTAGGAATACATTGCATTTCTCATTCCAGTTATACTCCATTACAATGTTACTCTTGGACATGCATGTCTGTTAGATATGCCTTTGGTACACTTTTTGTTTTCTAGGCCATTGTGTTTCTCATTGCATTTATACTAATGTTCTTTTTATAGTTGTCATTGTAGGAATGTTTGTGTATATATAGTAACTGTATTGTTGTTGTTGTTGTATTAGATATTTCTCCACTGGTTCATCATGGAAGACATAGAAACTTTAGGAATATAGGTGATTCTGATTCCCCTCGTTATGCATTTTTGGATCGGGCATCTTCTTTGAATTCACGGAGGAGTTCTAGTAATGGTTCTGCAAAGCATGCTTACAGTAGCTTTAGTAGGAATCACCGTGATAAGGACCGAGAAAGGGATAAAGATAGGTCAAGCTTTGGGGACCATTGGGAGCGTGATTCTTCTGACCCTTTAGAAAGTATCTTTACCAGTAGGGTTGAGAAATCTGGTGTCTCTACCAGTAGAGTTGAGATAGATGCATTGCGGCGTTCTCATTCTATGGTCTCTAGGAAACAGAGTGAGCCTTTGCCTCAAAAGATTGCAGTGGGCTCAGGTGATAGTGGTAATAATAATCATAACAGTGGCAATGGTCTGCTTTCTGGTGGTACTATCGGAAGTAACATCCACAAGGCTGTTTTTGAGAAAGATTTTCCCTCACTTGGAACTGAAGACAGGCAAGCAGGGCCTCAGATAGCTAGAGTATCTTCTCCTGGTTTGAGTTCAGCTTCTCTGAGTTCACCTGCTTGTAATTCAGCTTTAATTGGTGGGGACGGATGGACCTCAGCTTTGGCAGAAATGCCCACCATGGTTGGAAGTAGTAGCACAGGTTCTTTGCCTGCCCCCCTAATTGTTTCTACCTCTGGTTCTGGTGTCCAAAGTGTCACAGTTGGTCTTAATATGGCTGAAGCACTAGCTCAAGCTCCTTCTCGAACCCGTACCGCTCCCCAGGTAAGCTTCTCAGTAACTAACTTCTCATTACATGTATAACCTATATCTTTGATCTAACCAAACATTCTGTTTCAAACAGTTGTCTGTCAAGACCCAAAGACGTGAGGAACTGGCTATTAAGCAATCAAAGCAACTAATACCAGTGACACCTTCGATGCCTAAGGGTTCGGTAAGCCAGTTGCCTTAGGTTTCGGCAAAATCTTGTCTAGTAGCTGCATTAAGTTGTTTTATTCCTATTAAACATGTTTGGTCTCCCTCCCTCTTTCTCTTTCCTTTCCGGGACACTGTCTTTATTCATCTGAGATTGTAGTTGGATGTTTATTTAGAAGCTCAGCTACTATCTTGGAATACTTGTAGCCTTTTTTGACTCTTGTAAGGAGCTTGAGGTTGGTCCATGTTTTTCCATGTCTGAATATTTTTTGCATTTCTCCATAAGGCACAAAACCTAGTAGGTGGTTTACATAAATGCTTTATTACCTGTCTACTTCATGCATAAAAGAACATAGAAATTGCAGGTAATAATTACCTAATTTTCTTGTCCCACTCCCAGATTCTCAATTCAGTGGATAAATCAAAATCCAAACCAGCAGTCAGAGTAAGTGAGATGAATATAGTTGTCAAAAGCGGGCAGCAGCAACCTTCCTGTATTCATCATGGTAATCAATCTCCTCATAGTGGACATGTCAAGTCTGATATGCCAAAGACATCGGGGAAGCTTTTGGTTCTGAAACCAGGATGGGAAAATGGGGTCTCATCTCCTACTCAAAAAGATGTAGCTAGTCCAACAAATGTGAACAACAAAGTTGCAACTAGCCAACATGCTGTTACTCCTGTTACCTCTGCTCCTGCAAGAAATAACAACACAAAGCTTTCTTCTGGGGAGCGCAAAGCAGCTGCCTTGAATCCAATAGCTGGGTTCACTGTGGAAAAGAAACCTTCTTTGGCTCAAACCCAGAGTCGAAATGATTTTTTTAATCTCCTGAAGAAGAAAACGTCAGCAAACACTGCAGCTGGTCTCTCAGACTCAAACCTTCATATTTCATCCACCACGGAGAAATCTGAAGTTACAAAGAATGTTGATAGTCCTTCTATGAATACTCATGCTAATGAGAATGGTTCTGCAGCAACTAGCAATGGTGACACCTGTCAAGAGGCTCAAAGATTTTCTGATGATGGTGAAAAGAATATGAGCTCCTATGCTATGGTTTATCCAGATGAGGAAGAGGCTGCTTTCCTTCGTTCTCTTGGCTGGGAAGAACACTCTGGTGACGATGAAGGTCTTACAGAAGAGGAGATCAATGCTTTTTATCAGGAGGTAAGATATATCTTATAATTTTGTTGCTTTACTTTCACTTTACTGATATAACGGATTCATTCCACAAATTTGCTTTGAAGTTATTATATGACTTGATTCCTGGTATTAATATATCTATTGAACCTTTTAAGTGTATATCGGAAATAATGTCGAGCTGTTATGGTAACGGAACTCTTTTCTTTATTTCCATTGGAATGTTGTTAAGGTTCGGGTATTGTTGTTATATGCTTTCATCTGCAACATGATCCATGTCTACTCAGTTCCTTTCTTTTGTGTAAATTTTGTGTAAAAGTAGTGTGGTTTAAAAAAAAGATGTAAAGTAAGAAGTAAGAACTCTTATAAGATGATTCTTATATGTTTTATGCTTATTTTGTATTGATTTGGTTTTGCAGTACATGAAACTGAGGCCATCACTGCAACTGCGCCATGGTGTGCAACCAAAGCTGGCTCAATCTTTTGCAACTAATTTAGATGGAGCTTCTTCGGAATTGAGCTCGTCTGACTCTGGATCTGAAGCTTGACTCTTCTTTGCCCTTGAATAGTAAAATCCAAAGAAGTTCCAATTTTGATGGCAGATGATTAGTTTTTCTTCTTTTTTTTTTACCCACCTTTGTTTTTGATGTCTTCTGGTTGAAAGAAAGCTGATGAGTGGAGTTGGGTATGGAAGGTGGTGGATTTAGGGTTTTGAGAGGGTGCATTTTGCAAATAGTACAATAAGTCCTGCTCACTTATAACAAGAGAATTCTTTAGGGTTTTTCTAAGGTTGATGGAATAGGGAAAAGATTTGATTTGGGGCTATTTTGTCTGTGCAGTGGGAAGATGATGATGATGGAAAGAAGCAGCTTTTAGGGTTATTTTCCTCCTTTTCCTTCCTTTTTTTTCCTTTCAAGAAGGCTCAATCAATGTTACAGGCAAAAATATCTTATTGTTGGTTTTTGGTCAATTGTTTGGAAAGGAAAAAGAAGGGAAATCAAAAAAAGTTCCATTTTTAGTTTAGCCTAAATTTCCATATGTTGTTTTCTTTCTTGCATGTCTTAGTAGCCTCGTAACTTGTAGGAAACTGTACATTTTTTTTTTCAAGCCCCAAAAAGGTTTTCCTGCTCATATTTCAGTACCACAACCAATAACTGCGAAAAGTTACTTTTGTCCCTTCAATTCTACAAAAAAATATTTTAACCCTATTTAATTTTTTGTCCTTAGCTGCTATTATTTGTTAAATCAGTCAGTCAAAATAAATGTAATGTGTAATGTGGTGTAATTTTAATAATTAATTAATTTTTTAAAATTTAAAATTTATTAAAAATATTTTTATAATTTTAATTTGCAAAATAACTTTCTGAATTTTTAAAATTTTAGAAGATTAGTTAATTGCAGCCCATGTTAATAAAATTAATTAAAATTTTTAATTATTTTGAGATTATTTGATAAATAATACAAATTTAAAGGTTAAAAAGACAATAGCTCAAATGGCGGGTATGACTTTTTTAAGTTAAAAGATTATGCTAAAATAGATACCCAAATTATTAACTAAGTACAAATTACAAATTACATGGAAGTTGTATGTTTGGATAGAAGAATTACAATAACTTAGAAAAGTAATTTGCACTTGTGGGCATCGAGCAATCTGAGTTGAGCATTTCACCTTTAAAAATGTGAACTACAAAACTCTATCCTATCCAAACTGATCGAAAACCAAGCTGAGTGTATTCACAAAAGCAGGTGGTTGAAAATTAGACTTGAAAAAGCATCATCACACAAATATCCAAAAGGGAAGAGGATCAATCCTTCTTTCATAATCAAACTCATGACAGTAGAATACAATATTTATGAAAGTGAAACAATTTTCTAACCATCTTAAACCATTGATTAATTACAAAGGATACATTCTACGTTGCCTGTTCCAGGCTCCAAACTGTAAACACCGGATTAGGTTGGATATATATGTGTTATTCTGAGTGACAAGTCCAATATATCAGCCCACTGCAGTCAGAGATTCAATGAAATCAGAGGATTTCTTCTAGGATGACTAAGGCAGTATATGTATGGATTGACTATTTCTGTCTCATTCTCATATAGGTACAACACACAAGATTGATATTCATTTTCCGATTGAAATAATTACAGAAATTAACCTAACATGATATGGATGATAGCTGCAATTCCAAATACGGAAAACATTTACCTGATTAAGACAAACACACACTGTAAGATGCCTGCAGTACCAGTCCACACTGAAGGACCAGATTTCACTAGTGAGTCTTGTATCAAGAGGCCAACTGAAGCAGCTAGTGAGACAAAGGATACAACATAAGCAAAGAAGAGCCAGAGCTTCAACCTGTTGTAATCACGGATTAGCATCCATTAGCCCAAAACAAGCAATCTTATAGCAATTCTCATAAAAGGAATCTAGAGTTAGAATATATAGCAGAACATTTACTAGGATGGTCAGCAGATTCGTTGGGACATCTAGAAATGTGCCACATAAACAATCTTAATATAAGCAATAAACACAATTACATGAACACCAAGGCGCATGGCAAGAAAACAAAACAAGATAGAATGTGCATCAAAAGCATAAACACCATTAGCAATTCCCAATTGCTTTAATTCAAATAAAGCCCTAGTACCAAATCCAGAATTCTAATCTCTACAAGTGCCGATGAATAGATCAGCTTATTAAGTACCACTAAACACAAGGATGAACAGGACAAACCATGCATAACGCATATTGTTAGCCGATATAACACCCTCACCCTCACCCTCAGATAATGGCATCAATACATGGTGCAAACTTCTTTACATATACTACTGAAAATTTTCAAGTCATAAAGAAACGATTATTGTCAGGCTTATGATTGAATCCGAAGAAATATGCTTATGGAATTCGGAGTTCAAAAGTAATCATTACAAAATCAATAAACCTCGTTTCAAGTAGCCATATGAACAAAAGCAACTCAATTTCACCAGAAAGTATCACAACTCAGAGCAAATAGTAAAACCCTAACTAAGTACTTAACTTTCAAAACACTGGCAAAATTATTATAATTTTAGCAAAATTCAGTAATAGAATGTATAATCAAACTCTGTAGAGCATATGGAAGGCAACTTCTCGGGGAAAAAAGCTTCAATTAAAATAGGTAAGGAAAAGAAATAGCTAACCTCCACTCGCCTTCATCATAAGGAGAGTAATCAATATCCTCTTTCCTAACGCAATTGAACATCAAAGCCGCGATAGAAGCAAATATTCCTAAATAAATAAATAATAATAATGATGAGCCATATAAACATTGATAATAAGAAATTAGAAAGGAAGCTGATAAATTAATGGAAGAAAAAAAGGTGAAACACGATGTACCAGGTAAATAGTGGATGAAAGAGACATTGACGGAGCTGCATACGACGGCGTCGATCCAAAACCACCAGCCGGCACCGAACACTGCGCCAGCGACGCCGGGACCGAAGATCGCCCACAGTTCCCCTAACTCCATTTGATTGATTGTTCTCCGATCTAATTAATTGACTAATAATTGACAAGGAACAAAAAGGAAAGAGAGAAAACTGTACAGCTAATATTCTGAACATTATTTTCCACTCTTATCGAGTTGTAGGCCACCAGCCCGATCGGGAAATCCGAGAAAGAGTTTGAGTAAAATATAAGATCTGTTTAGAAAATGAGTTGAGCTTTGGTAAAGTTTTTTGCTGAGGTTCAGCCCAATTCTGCCTGAATTTGTAATAAAAAAATCTTATTGTTTTGTTACTGTTTTTCATTTTTTATTATTTTCTCATTTTTACTATTGTTATGCTAACATTTCACTATTATATTATTTTAGTGTTATTTAATTATAAATATTTTCTTAATTTGTTTTTAATTTATAAGGAAATATTTATTTTAATATTTTAGTATTTGGTGTATTATATTTTTAATTTTTTATATATAAAAAAAAGAAAATTAATATGGTTGGGCTCGAGTTTTAGCCTTTTTTATCCAAGCTAAGTTTGGACAAAATTTTAGGCTATTTTTCGGGCAGGCCTGAGCCTATCTCAAGCCTATCAATCAAGCCTAAAATTTTGTTAAGGCCTAACCCTAACTTGACCCGATCCATGGACAACTCTACTTATAACTCCATTTTGTTGATGTGTATATTTATGAAAACTTTTATTTCATCTAAAAATAAATGTATTAAACCTAAATTACACTCAATATTACTAAATTATTAATAAATTTATACTTTGATTATTTAATTTTAAAAGATACAATTGATAATTGAACCATTTGAAAATTATAAGTTGGTCACTATCCCATTATGTTCCTAACCAATGTTAGATGTGGGGATGAGTCAGTTTACACTTTGGTCACTCTTGTATTAGTAAGTTTACAATTTGGTCAATTAAATATTAGTAAAATTATAATTTGGTCACTTGACTATTAGCAAATTTACAAGTCATTCTGAGTGTTATTTAGTGACCAAATTGTAAACATACTAATAGTTGAGTTACCAATTTCTAAACTTACTAATAGTTGAGTGACCAAATTGTAAACTTACCCATCCCCACATCTAATAACCATTAGGAACTTAACAGGTGACCAACTTGTAATCTTCGTATAATTTAGTAACTAATTTGAATATTTTTTAAGTTGAGTAACTAAAGTGTAAACTTAGTAATAGTTTAGTTATCTTGGATGTAGTTTACCTAAGTACTAATTTAGATCATGCTAGCAAATTAGTATTTATCAAAGGGTAAACTACACAGATAGTCACCGAACTATAAAAAATTCTCATTTTAGGCACCGAAAAAAAAAGTTTACAATTTAGGCACTCACATTACATAGTTTGTTCATTTTTGTCACTCTCTTTAAAAACTCTAATGATAAATTATTTCTAAAATTTTGATTTTCCACATAATATAAGTAAAATAAAAACTTATTGTTTTAGTCCTCACTCTTTTAATATAAATGAGGTTTAATCTTACTTTAAAAAATAAATTTTAACCATAATTTAAAAAAAAAAAATTCTCTTTCACATCCCCAATTTTCCATGACCAAAAATAAAAAACTCAAATCTTTAGATTTCTCTTTTTGTGATTTGTTTTATCCAACTTGGCTATTGCTAGATCTGAATGAGTCGGGTCACCCGTCCAAGCCCGAAAGCCCGCTTGAAAAGTGGAAGGGTTTGAGTCAAAATATAGATCTGAAAAATAGGTTTGGACAAAATGATAAGGTTCATTTTCTAAATGGGTCGAGACTCAGGTAGGATTTTTTTTCCTAGGCTCGACCCTGCCCAAATCAGTCTTAACTTTCTTTTTTGTTACTGTTTTGCTGCCATTTTGCTATTATATTGCTACTATTTTGTTGTTATTGTTTGGATATTGTATAACTCTTATTTTATTGTTAATTTTGCTACTATTTTAGAGGTATTTAATTATTGCGTTGTAATTATTTTATTGTTATTTAAGTATAAAGATATATTTTCAATTTGTTAGGAAGAAGAAAAATAAAGTGTAAACTTTCTCATATTTTATATTCCTTTTTGCTTCCTTTTTTAGTTTTCCCTTCTAAATGGTAAAAAATAAAGAAGTTTTGATAGAAGAAAAAAACCACATTCAAACAATTGAAAAAAAAAAAAGCCCCAGCCAAATAACACAATATTCTTGGTCTGTTATTCCCCTTCATGGATCAGATTCAACAAGTTAGACATAACCCATAACCAACAACAATCAAGACCAAAATAGAAATGGTTTCTTGAATTGCATATAAATTGGAGAGAACCCAAAACTTCAATTGCAAATCCTCGATGATTTTTTTTTTTTAAAGCTAAAACAAAAATCAATGAAAAAATTGGGTTTTCTCAAAGGAAGAGAAATTAAGAAAAATTGAAGGTAAAAAAATTGAATACTTCTTTTGGGTTGATCTGATTTCTGTAGAGCTTATTGTGGATAAAGATTGTGTTTGAGTTCACTATTTATTAGTTCATCCTATCGTTCTTTCTTATCTAAGCATAGAGTTGTCATTTTTTGTATTGTGTATTTCCTCAATGCATTAATAAATCTCATATTACTTTTCAAAAGAAAAAAAATCAAGTTGAGATCTAAGAGAAAGAAGAAGATGGGAAATAATAAAATGTTTTTTTTATTATCAAATTCTAAGTTAACATTTGAGGAGGAAGATGGGGTTTGGATTTCTGGAGTTTTTCAACTATTTAATTATAATTTTTTTTTATTTTGGTTGATAATTAGTATTGAACAAATTATATTTTAATCATTTAAAGTAGTATGCAACACTTACGGTGTGGTAAATTGTGCCATGTGAAATTTAATGATTGGTCCATGTATAGGAAAATGTCATTCAGATTTTCATTAGAGTTTTTAATAGGAGTGACCAAAATGAGCGAATTATATAATATGGGTGTCTAAATTGCAAATTTTTATTTTAGGTACCTAAAATGTAAATTTTTATTGTTAAGTGACTACCTATGTAGTTTACCCTTTATCAAAATGAATCTTTATAATATTCAAAATTAAAAAATAAATTAAATAAGGAGTGCAATATTCAATGTTTTTATTTCCTCACTTTTAAATAGTACATATATTAAATTATTTCATTTAAAATTGAAAGTGATTAAATTACTTTTGATAACATCGTTAACCAATTGTTCTTCTTTGCTCTTGTATCATTAATATAGGCACTAATTTACTCCATTTATCTTGGAAGGGATTAAATTGTGATAAGAGTAAGATAGGAGTTTTACAATGGCGAACTTGAACATAATTTTTTAATACTCCAAGCCTCCAATTATGGTTGAATTAATTTTACATCATTATTTATTGTACATATAATTTTACAATAGAGATAAATATTAAATTTATACATGAACTTTGTTTTATTGTGTAATTTGATATATGAGCTTTGATTTGATGTAATTATACACGTCAATTTTAAATTGTGGTTCATATGTATACATGGAATTTAGATTTTGATTCAATTGTACACATTTAAATAAATAAATAAATACATTTATTTTTATATTGAATTAATATAATAATTTATGTGTGTAATATATCAACATAAAATGGTACTAATTTGATAATGTAGTTAGTGATTTCTGAAAGTTGAATCAAATTAAAATTTAATGTATAAAATAGTACAAAATCAAAGTTCATGTATAAATTTGATATTATCCCTTTACAATACAAACAATAAACTAATTGAAATATATCATAGAAACGTAGTAATAAACTATATTATATGATTTCGAAATTTTAATTATGATTAGAACTAATGCAAAAAATAATTAATTACCAATAAAAGAAAGTTATATCAAATACTCATCACAGTAAAAGTAAATGTGATTTTGAGGAGGAGGAGGAGGAGGAGGAGGAGGAGGAGGAGGATATATTATGTTCCAAACAAATATCTTAGGTTAACATGTTTGTGATTCAATATGAAATATGTAATTAAAAGTTAGGATATGTTATTTTTCTATTTTGAATTTGCAATACGTCTTGTGGTATGAATATGTATATTATGTTTTTCTAAAAAAAAATTACTATTTATATATTTACAATTTGATGAAATTCTAATTTAATTTAATATCATATATAGTAATTATATACAAGATGAGAAACAGTTGCAATTTTCAATTTTAAAGGCCAAATTAATTATATCGATATTGTGTAGTCTTCAAGTAGCAATATTCAATTAACATGACGTTAAAAAAATCACGTTAAAGAAGATGAAGTTAAAAATAGGTAAAAAATCAAAGCTTAAGTTGATTCTTTGAAGTATGGATATATTATGTGTCACAATCCAATAAGATATCTTGCAGTTACCATTGAACATGATAATGATGTACAAATCATGATTGCAATACGTGAATCAAATGATAATGCAACAGTCGAGCTTGACGATTGTAATGACCCGACTTTTGTTGGTGCCAAAAAATGCGATTTCGAAACTCTATTTTTATAAACCAAATCTGTAAATTTAAAATAAGAATATTTACAGAGATAATATGAAAATATATTAAAAATCGGTTAAGCAATTTAATTGAAAAATCGTTGATTAAAGTTTAGGGACTAAATTGTAAAAATCTAATCGCTATTGAATTGTAATTTAGAAAATGCTTAAGGACCTAGATAATAATTATCCAAAGGACTAAAATGATTAATTAACCAATTATAAATAGAAGATAGTGGAGTATGATGATGACGATGGCCATTAAGTATATGTAATTATAATTAAAGAATAAAAATAATGTTAATTAATGGCATAATCATGATTAGTTAAATCTATCTATTCCTTGATCAAAGTATAAAAAACAAAATTATCGGAATGAAAGATAAAATAAAAAACAAAATTATTGGAATGAAAGATAAAAACATATAATCTTCTTCATTCCAGCCGTTCAAGCTAAAGGAGAAAACCTTGTTTCGATTTCAAGTTTTAGTTCAAAATTAGTCAACGTAAACAAGCAATTTCTTTGAATTTTTTGCATATTCTAATCATGGGAGCTTTATTTAGCTAGCCCATGTATCAGTTTATTCAATTTTTAAATGTTTAACAAGTTTCCATTAGAGAAAGATTAATGAATTAGGTTTGAATTTATTAGAGATTATTAGATAGTGAACTTAGATTATGTTAAGGACTAAGTTAGAAATTAAGTATGTTTTTAGATAACTTTGTAACATTAGAGACTAAATTGAATAAATTGAAAATTTTCATGAAATTATGCTATAAATAGAAAATATAAGGCCCTTAATTAAAGGATGTAAAATCAAAATTTGATTCAATGTTAAATATGAAAAAATATGAGTATCCTAGTATAGGGACTAAAATGAATAAAATGCAAAATATATTGGTTATGTATTTTAATGTGATTAAGATGTGAATTGGGATTGTTTTATAATTGAATTATTGAACTTAGCTAAAGTCGACGCTAGGTCATTTCGAGGAAAAAGAAAAGCGAGAATCGTAAACGTGTGATCGATCATAATTTGATATGTCAAATTAGGCTTTCTCAAGTACTTAATGAGCTTGTTTTCAAATAGTTTTCGAGCCTTTTTAATTTTTTATCTATCTTAGATTTTAGTGTTAATGATAGCTTTATTTATATCTTACCTCTTTTGAGACTCAATTTGGCAAAACTATATCATTAAGAGTCTAATGATTGATTTGAGCTTGTGTAGGGAGATGATTAAGGCCAAACATCAAAGAGGACCCCAATTGTTGTAGGGATCGCGACACTAGTGCAAGTGTGTCTCAACACTGACCCTCCATCACCTCAAGGAAATTAACTTAAAAAAAAACCCAACTCGGAGCAACCTGTCGTTGAAGTCGCGACACTAAGCATGTTATGTCATGACACTAATCCTCAAAGTCACAACTACAAACCCTCGAGGTCACAAATCCAAGAAAATTTTTGAAATGAAGAAACCCAATGGCTATTATCATCGAGGTTACAACACCAGCAAGGTTGTGTCGCGACACCAAGTGCCCCCAAGTCAAGCTTGTGCCCACTTCTACGAATGCCACGACACTAAAGCTTGGGTGTTGCGACTTTGAAGTTTGACAGGTGAAGAATTGCAAAGGCGATTTTGTGTCCAAGTAAAAGCTTAACTCACTTTTCATTTAAAGGGCATTATTGTCAACATTAAGTCAAAAACTTTTTACCTATAAATACCACCTTATACCAACTATTTAAGTGGTTAGGCTACTGTAGAAAATGAGGTTAGGCATTAGATAAGTTTTACTCTTTTTTTCTTAGTTTAGGTTTTCATTTTTCTTTGCTTTTCTTTTCTTTTTGATGTAGCATTTTTGTTTCTTATTTTTTTTTTGGGGAACCTTGTGGATGGAGATGGATTAAACTCTGGTGCTTTATATAATTTTTATCTATTAATGAGCATGTTCTCAACCCTTATCTTTTATATTTTATGCCTACCTTGTGTTTGTTAAAATACTTGTGTGGAGTTTAAGTTTAATCATGTACTAAATCGTTTTATTGGTTGATTGATAAGCGGGTACTTAACTAAGTTATTATCTATGCATTGATTCGTTGTTTGTTCAAGTGTATTAAATTACATATTAAACTAGAATTGATACCTCCAGTGGAGGATTTAGATAGACGAGACCGAGAGGAAACCCTATCATGTAAGATTTTGATACATTTGTACCAAATAGTAAGACCAATGTGAGATCTATATGCCTAAATGAGACCAAGAGGAGAGCTTAGGTGATATCTTTTAGTTTAGGATGAAATCAAAAGGAGATTCCTAACTAAGAGTGGCAAATAATATAATCATCATAAGTTTATTAGCTTAGTTAGTAATCCATAAATCATTCGACCATCATTTCAATCAATTTGCATTATTTCTAGTAAAAAGGAAGAAAGCTAGTTTGGTATTTTTATTTGTTAATTTAGATATAGCTTAATCTTATTTTATTGGTTGCAATAATAATTTCCAACTCAACTAGATTTGTAATTGTTTAACTCATAATTAATTTGATAAATACATTTACCAATTTGACAATACATTGGGTTCGATCCTTAGAATACTCGAAGTGTTCCATTTTAACATGACCCCAGCACGTATGTGTGTTAAAACAAATGTTTTTAGAAAACTATTTTCGAAGAGCGGTTTTACAAGTGTACAGTGTCAGTTGTAAAATTTGTAGTTCCGATGGAACACGGAGTGTTCCAAGGGGTCAAACCCAAGGGAAGAGGCAATTGAGCAATTCTTAGATAAGTGCATACAAAGAAGGAGTCTAAAAAACTAATTTCTAAAATTACGACAAATCATACAATGAAGAGTGATTATGCTAATTATCTATTAACTACCTAAAGGACTAAATCGTAAAGGATGCAAAGTTCTGAAATTCACAAATAACTAACAAACGGTGGTTGGTTGAATTCGAGGTGGTTCACTAATCATTTAATTAAGGTTCTAAATTACTTAAACTCCTAAAGTGGTTCCGTTTTACCTCTCGATCTCACCGGCTAACTGGGGACTAAAGAATTAGTGCTCAACAAAATCTCCTCTCGGTTTCATTTGCCTAAATATTCCCTTAGGATCGTAAATCCTAAGTTTTTAGGCTCATTCAATTTAGTCTAATTTGTTACAATTTAGTCCCTTAACCTAAAATTAGATTACCCAAATCTCCATTAACCAACCCCCTTGGAAGTTTAGTTACTCATGACAAAAACTAAACAAACAAGCATAAAAGTAATAACCATGGTAGTCATTAAAGGAAAGCTCAAGAAAAATAAAAAACTTGGGATTTTTAATGAAGAAAACTTAAAAGCAAAGTAAAGATAAACATCTAACAGAAAAATAAGAAACAAAGAACATAAAAGGTTAAAACTTTAAGAACTAAAACTAAAGAAAACTGAAAATGCATTAAACAAAGATGAAAGTGTCAATACAAGTAAAGTAAATAGACTGAAAGTGTTAACCCTAGCTACAATAATAACTTACTTAACTAAAACTAAGAACAACAAGAACAAGAAGAAAATTACAGAAATCTTAAATCTACAGCTAAGGAAGAAGATGGAAAATATGAAACCCTAGAAAAAAGAAGAAGAGAAAACTAAGAGAAAACCTAAGAAAACTAAAGCAAAAACTATCTTAAGTGTTGTCTCTTCTCTCCTCAACCAATTTTAGCTAATTTAACAGTAATTTATGACCTAAAATTGTGACCAAAATGCCCTTGAACAGGCCTCCTTTGATTGGTGCTTCAGTTGGACAAACATTGCCACTGGTGTCAATTTTTGTCCCTTAACAACAATGATATCATGATACCCAGGGTTGGATATTGTGATATTGTCGTAAATCTTGAAATGGAGTGCCTTGTCACTTGGATGTCGCGATACTTAGGAAGGATATCGCGAATCCACTGTAGCTTGCCTTAATCCCTGGACTAATAAGGGTATCGCAATTCCAATGCTTCAATGGCGTGATACCCCTTATTTGGTGATGTTTTTACATGATTTTGGGCCTCTAGTAAGTACCTACAACACTAAATAGAGAGTTAGGGCCCCCAATGGCATAATTAGCCAATTTGGGTCTAAAAATGATTAAAATAAGGCATTTACACTTATTCAATTGAAAATCTAAAAACTTAAAAAAAAACTATGAAAAAGGCACGAAATTACTCGAGAACTAGCTCCTTAAGTATAATGGGGAAGCCTAATTTGACATATCAAATTAAAACAACTGACCTGTCAAACTTACAGTTAAGCCGCCTTAATTCTTGATATTTTGTGTTAATTCTCTTCTCAACATTCGTACGTTGTGGCGCGATCAAGTTGTTGATGCCATTGTCAGGGATTGTAACGGTGTAAATGTGTAGTCAAGTTTGTTGCTTTCGGGACAATATTAGTCAAAATACAAGGAAATTAGATAGTGCTTTTTTATTTCATTGTATAATGTTTTTTTTTGTGTTTTTATTTTAATTTTCCTTGTTGAAGATTTAGCTTAATCATATTTAATAGCAATAGATATAAGTGGTTGGGTGACCAATATGACTATGATGAGCAGTTGAGTTTGGCGAATGGAGATTCAATGAGCCATTGGAGTTATCATGGTGATTATAGAAGGAATGAATATTTATATGAGTATCCTCATAGATCGTATGGGTATACGGATAATGCGGCAACCCCGAGTGGTCGACTAATTATCCAAAGCAAGATTTATATTCTCAATATTACTATCCAAAAAGTAATATGGAGAGTGACAAAGTACATGGAAAACCCATCTTTTGCTACAAGGGTTGGAATGTTGGAGGAGCATGTCTTCGTGCCAAGTTACTATGTCCTCCATGTCCAATATGTTAAAGCAAATATTAGGAGTCATCTAACATTGAGCTGTAATGAACACTCTGATGGAAAAGGTTGAGCATGATATTCTTGAGCCAAAAGATGATGACCATTCTACCATTATTGAGCATGATGAGTTGAACATAGGTGTTCAACAATAATTTAGAGTTGGAGATTGTGACGAGGTCATGAGAAATGAAGATGGTTCCTTTTTTTATTAACATAGGAGTGGGAGTAGAGTTAGACATTGAAGATGAGCTTACACTAGAACTAAGTGAAGAAGTGGAGGAGCCAACACACATTCCAATCATTTTTGTAGAGGAGCCAACCTACAAACTTATTGAATATATCTATTTCTAGTTAGCTCAAGTATCTGCAGCTTATTGCGACATCAAGTTTGTATACTGCATATTCATATATGACCAGAGTCATATAATTGAAAAATATAATTCAATTATGATCTAAATTAGAGTCACTATTAAATGAAAATCTCATCGGACGATTAGGGGAAACTACCGATGACCAGAGGATGAGGAAATTGAGAAACCTATTGAAGTTGGTGTTGAAGAACACACAATAGTTCCAAAAGAAGTTTTTGTGTCTTTCGTCATATCAACGTCCTTCTTGTATGCACGAAATTGAAATTGATGTGATGAGAGCGCTTGAGTTTCCAAAATATCTGCATATCACTCTAGGATACTGTCGTAACCATTTTTTTGAAAAAACGGGAATCGACTTAGATTTTTGGAAATGAAAACGAATAGAGGAGTCGCCACCAATCTTTTTTGATGAGGTGTGATCAGATCACCTTAAACTAATCATTTTAATAAAAGTTAAGATTTACTAAAACGATAATTTTTGGTCTACGAAAATCAGAAAATGAGTTCGGGAGTCGGTTACATTACGAGGAAGGATTAGCACCCTCGATACGCCCAAAATTGGTACCTAGTTGATTAATTAGTGTCTTAGTGTCGAAAATTTGAAAACTTGAAAGAATTTAAAATACGATCCCTCTTTGTAAAGAAAATGCTCAAATGTTAAAGACCTTCTCATCTCACAATATAAAATGTCACATCCAGTAAGTTAGGACACGACATCTTGAATTTTCGAGAGTGAGCTTTCCTTTTATATAAAAATTCGTGTATTTCAAAAGGTTATTCAGTTAGTTAAGGTGAACAAGGAAAATCGAAACCCAGAAGTTAGGCACGTTTCCTCAATTTCCAACACCAAATATTGCCTTTACTTGCAAAAATCTTATTTCGAGGTAACAAAATGCCATACCCGGTAAGTTAGGGCACAACACCTCGTATCTCCGAGGATAAGCATTTTTCAAAACTCATGTCACGATTTAAAAGAGTATTCCGTTATTTAGGTTAAAGGAGAAAAATCAAACCCAGAAGTTAGGGCACGATTGTCTCAATTACCAAATACTGAATATTACTTTATGAAAGAATTATTATTGGGTTGGATATAATGATAATAATAATATTAAAGTAAAGTAAATAATAATACTATATATAAATATATATATATATATATATATATAATAGAAATACACACTACTATATAATAATAATAAATATAGAAATACAAAAAGAAAATATAATAAAAATATTAAATTAAAGTAATAAAAAACAATACTATATATAAATATATATATACATAAAAATATACACTAATATATAATAATAATAGTAATAGCAAAAATAATGAAAATATGAGTAATATTAATAATATATTAGAATACAAAAGTAAAGTAATAATAATAGGTGATAATAATAATAATAATACAAACAATAATACATATATATATATATAATAATAGTAGTCGAAATAAAAATAATAGAAGTAACAATAATGATAGTAATAATATAAATAAATATGGAGAGGGTATATATAATATAATAATAATATAAATAATAATATATACATGAGAAATAATAATAATAGTATAAATAATAGTAAAAATAATAAAAATAATAATAAAGCTCTCAACTCTCTCCCTCTTTCCCCATTCCGGCCATGGTCCCATTCAAGACTAGTCTTGGGATTTGGCCGTCTGCTTTTTTTTCATTGTCATTACCATCGTATGCTGTGTAATAAATTTAAAAATGTATTATTTTTTGTTTTCTTTTTTATTTTTATATCTAAATATATGTATACTATTTTTGAAAGAAAAGAAAAAAAGGAAAAATGTTTATATGTACAAAAAAAAGTGAAAATAAAAAGGAAAAAAGAAATAAAAACCTTAACGCGTTTGAATCTTTTCTTCTTTAATACTCACTTTTTTTATTTCAGATTTGCTTGCAAACCTTTTGCTTTTACATTCTTCTCTTTTTTTTGTATCAAAAAAACCTTTCAAAAATACAATTCTTTCCTCCTCCTTTTTCTACAATGGACTTTTGGTTTTGCTTTTATAGCCATCTTACATACATTTCTTATCATTCTATGTCTCTTCTCCATTTGATGGTGTAGGTGCAAGTGGGAGACAAGGTGGTGGAGTAGGTGCAAGTGGGAGGCAAAGTGGTGGTTTTGTCTTTTTTTTTTTAAAAAAAAAAAGTTTAGGTTGTATTGGGCTAGGGTTTTTATTATTTGGGCTTAGTTTTGGGTCTGATTTTGTAATTGGGTTTGTGAATTGGGTAGGATTTAGATTTGATTTTAATTTGTTGGGCCGGGCAAATTTGGGTCTTACAGCTGCCCCTCTTTGCTTTGTTAACAGGAATAGAGCAAAGACTATAAAAAGACCAATTTTGCCCGGGCTCACCGAGTCTTGAGTTCTTGATCCTTGATCTTCTTTAAATGGCCTCTTGACGGCTTCAATCTGCTTCACTGCAACTTCGGGGAGATAAGTCTTGCTATTTTAACCCGCTCTACTGCAACTTCCGGGAGATAAGGTTTGTTTTGATCTTCTTCCGCTGAAACTTCAAGGAGATCTGCTGTGGCTTTTAGCCTCTCCAACGCCAATTCAGGAAGGAGAAATCCACTGAAACTTCAAGGAGATCTGTCGTGGCTTTTAGCCGCTCCAACGCCATTTCAGGAAGAAGAGGTTCACTGAAACTTCAAGGAGATCTACTGTGGCTTTTAACCGCTCCAATGCCATTTTAGGGAAAAAAGTTCCGCTGAAACTTCAAGGAGATCTATTGTGGCTTTTAGCCGCTCCAACGCCATTTCAGGGAAAAGAGATCCGCTGAAACTTCAAGGAGATCTGTTGTGGCTTCAAGAAGATAAGACATGTGACTCCAATCTACTCCGCTGAAACTTCGAGGAGATTTGCTGTGGCTTCCAATCGCTCCAACGCCATTTCAGAAATATAGAATCTATAATTTTTAGCCTATTACCCTATTGCTTAGGGGTTTAAGGCCCATCACCTTCAATCTATTTTCCTACTGCATAGGGGGTTAAGATCTTGTAAATCCAGCCTGTTACCCTACTACTTAGGGGTTTAAGGTCTATCGCCTTCGATCTGTTTCCCTACTACTTAGGGGGTTAAGATCTGTAAACTCCACCTGTTACCCTACTGCTTAGGGGTTTAAGGTCCATCACCTTTGATCTGTTTCCCTACTGCTTAGGGGGTTAAGATCTGTAAATTTAACCTGTTACCCTACTGTTTAGGGGTTTAAGGTCCATCGCCTTCGATCTGTTTCCCTACTACTTATAGGGTTAAGATCTGTAAATTCCACCTATTACCCTACTGCTTAGTGTTTAAGGTCCATCGCCTTCGATCTATTTCCCCTCGCTAGGGGTTAAGATCAGAATTCCACTGTTACCCTACTGCTTAGGGGTTTAAGGTCCATCGCCTTTGATCTGATTCCCTACTGCTTAGGGGGTTAAGATCTGTAAATTCCACCTGTTACCCTACTGCTTAGGGGTTTAAGGTCCATCGCCTTTGATCTGTTTCCCTACTGCTTAGGGGGTTAAGATCTGTAAATCCAACTTGTTACCCTACTGCTTAGGGGTTTAAGGTTCATCGCCTTCGATCTGTTTCCCTACTACTTAGGGGGTTAAGATCTGTAAATTCCACCTGTTACCCTACTGCTTAGGGGTTTAAGGTCCATCGCCTTCGATCTATTTCCCTACTGCTTAGGGGGTTAAGATCTGTAAATTCAACATGTTACCCTACTGCTTAGGGGTTTAAGGTCCATCGCCGATCCGATTCCCTCTCGCTTAGGGGTAAAGATCTGAATTCCACTGTTACCCTACCGCTTAGGGGTTTAAGGTCCATCGCTTTGATCTGCTTCCCACCGCTAGGGGTTAAGATCAGAATCCAACTGTTACCCTACCGCTAGGGGTTTAAGGTTCATCGCCTTCGATCTGCTTCCCTACCGCTTAGGGGTTAAGATCAGAATTTAGCCTGTTACCCTACTACTTAGGGAGTTAAGGCCGTCGCTTTCGATTTGTTTCCCTACCGCTAGGGGTTAAGATCAGAATTCAACCTATTACCCTACCGCTAGGGGTTTAAGGTTCATCGCCTTGATCTGTTTCCCTACCGCTTAGGGGTTAAGATCTGTAAATTTAGCCCGTTACCCTACTACTTAGAGAGTTAAGGCCCGTCGCTTCGATCTGCTTCCCTACCGCTAGGGGTCAAATGCTATCTTCAACTTGTTCCCTATAAACACAGGATGCCATCTGAAATCTTCAATCTGCTTCATTTGTAAGCACAAGAATGTCGATCGGCTATCTTCGATCCGTTCCTATAAACACGGGGATGCCAAATCGCTATTTTTAACTTGTTCCTATAAGCGTGGATGCCATGCTGAAATCTTTGATCCGCTTCATCAGACGCATGTGAATGTCGATCTGCTATCTTCGATCTGTTCCCTATAAACCCAGGAATGCCAAATCTGTTATTTTCAATTTGTTCCCTATAAGCACAGGGATGCCATACTGAAATCTTCAATCTGCTTCACTGTAAGCACAGGAATGTCAGATCTGTTATCTTCAATCTGTTCCCTATAAGCACAGGGATGCCAAATCTGTTATTTTCAACTTGTTCCCTATAAGCACAGGGATGCCATGCTGAAATCTTTGATCTGCTTCACTGTAAGCACAGGAATGTCAAATCTGTTATCTTCGATCTGTTCCCTATAAGCACAGGGATACCAAATATGCTATTTTCAACTTGTTCCCTATAAGCACAGGAATGCCATGCTGAAATATTCGATCTGCTTCACTGTAAGTACAGGAATGTTAGATCTGCTATCTTCGATATGTTCCCTACAAATACAGGGATGCCAAATCTGTTATTTTCAACTTGTTCCCTATAGGCACAGGGATGTCATGCTGAAACCTTCGATCTGTTTCACTGTAAGCATAGGAATGTCAGATCTGTTATTTTCGATCTATTCCCTATAAGCACAGGGATGCCAAATCTGCTATTTTCAACTTGTTCCCTATAAGCACAGGGATGCCATGCTGAAATCTTCGATCTGCTTCATTGTAAGTACGGGAATGTCAGATCTGCTATCTTTGATATGTTCCCTATAAACATAGGGATGCCAAATCTGCAATCTTCGATCTACTCTCCGCCGCTACAGAGACGCCAAATCATCTTGGATTTGCTTCAACGTAAACACGTGAAAGCCAAATCAGCTATGTCTTTGATCTGCTCTCCACCTGGTACAGAGATGCCAAATCATCTTGGATCTGCTTCAACGTAAACACGTGAAAGCCAAATCAGCTATGTCTTCGATCTGCTCCCCGGTTGATACAGAGATGCCAAATCATCTTGGATCTGCTTCAGTGAAGGTCAGATCTGCTATGCTTTAACCTGTTACCCTACTACTTAGGGGATTAAGGCACATCAATCTTCATTGTCCCTTGAAAGACTTAACTTGTATAATGTGTATGAGTTCATGCCTAATGATTAAGATGCCATGACTCGATTGAGCCAAATGCTCCTAGGTAAATGTGTATGAATGACGTTTGTGTGAATGCAAAATATCATTTTTAATGCTTGGTTTGATATTACTCGTCATTCACCGAGGTTTTATTGTTGACGCATTATTCTGTCGTCTTGTTTAGCTAGCATAAAAAACTCGAAGAAACAATCTCATCTGCTCGACAAGCTTGTCCCACTCAAACTTTATGGAGTTTTTTTTGCTTATCCAACCCACTGCAACTCAGGGTATAGGATTTGTTTCATCTTCAATCAATTTGATTTGTTACACCATTCCTTGGGTGTAATGACCCATTGTATATGCTCGATATTTGTATGAATACAGAATACCATTTTTTTTTCTTAAGAATAATCCCATTACTTGTTATTTGTCGGGATTATAACACTAATGTGATTTTTCTGCTCAACCAATATCTTTGACAGAAATCCCAATGAGATAATTTCAATTTAGGCTCAAATATTTCCAACCCTTAGGCTTGGTGAGTTCTGAACAATAATCCTGTTTCAAGTTCTTGTATTATTTAGAAACTTCCAAAATAATATGCAGAACTTCTTTTTTGAAAGTATTATTGGTCCATTAATCGTTATTTCAATATAAAAAGCTCAAAAAAGATCAAAACAATGGACAAGAAGGAAATTGATTGGGATCATAGCTCGAAATGAATAAATTAATCAAAGATTGCAAATGCAATAAGAAGGAAATTAACTCAAAATGAATAAGTTAATCAAATATAGTAAATTCAAAATAGGTAAAATGAAAAACTAGCTGCCCTAGATATCGCAGCTTGAGCTTCTCTGTACCAACTTCTTTAAGACTCTTCTGAGCTTAATATGTGTTTAGGGGATCCGGAGTACTTTGTCGATGCCCCAAGATATAGCATACCTTTTTATTGTTAATTCAGGCATAGCAAGACTGCTGTATGCCCCACTTTAATCAAAATTTGAGCCGCCCTTTTCGGGTTTTCAACTCGAATCCCTTTGGTCTCAAGGTGCCCTTTGCAAGTTTTCACCTTGGCCTATCCCTTTTTTTTCGCTTTTTTTTTAATTTTTTTAAGGCTCCCTTTGCGAGTTTTCACCTTGGCTTCTCCCTTTTTAGGTAAAATACTCATTGACTGGATTTGAGTTTACTGATTTGGGCAAATCTTTGCCATCTATTTCGGTCAATATCAATGCCCCTCCAAAACAGGCCTTCTTATTACATAAGGTCTTTCTTAGTTCGGCAATCACTTTTCTTTGAAATCCTTTTGCATAGGAAAGATCTTCAATATCAAGTTCCCCTCGTGGAATTCTCTAGGATAAACCTCTTTATTGTAAGCTCACCTCAGCCATTTTCGGTACATTAGACCTCGACAGATAGCTTTCGACCCTCTCTCTTCAAATTCAATTGATCTTATCAGGATTGGATCCATTATGTCTTATCCAACTTCAGCTCTGACAAGACTCAGAGAAAAGGAATCTCATCTTCAAAACCAATTCTATCCTTATAAACCAATGAGCAATGTGTTACCCCAACTAAGGTCCTGGCCGACGTTCGATAAGGATAAAGGGTAAAAAGGTCACTTTCTTATGCCAATCTTTATAAGTCTCAGTTATCTTCCATGATTTTTTGCTACCTTTGCTGCACTGTGATATGGCGTCTGATCTTCGAACAAACTACGAACTTTTGACATTGTGCAGTTAGATATAATCTTTTTGGCATTTTTTGTTTTTTTTGTTTTTTTTGTTGTTTTGTTTTCTTCTTCTTCTTTTTTGTGTTTTTTTTTATTTTTTTAAAATTTTGAATTTGATAACTATCGACCTTGTAATATCGACATATGAAGCTACCTTCACCCTTTTAGTGAAGTAATCGACAACCACAAGGATGAATCGGTGTTGACCTGAAACTTTTGATGAGATCAATCCCTTAACATCAATGCCCCACATATGTAAAAGCCTGTGAAAAAATGAGGCACATAAATCTTGTCTTCCTTAATCCAGTATTTATGGCATAACTGATGCAATCCCCTTCCATGGTGGACTAGCAGTACCCAATCCTCATGATTAGTCTGGCCATTAAAAAACCATTATCATGTGCCTTTCGAGCATCTTCACGTCTTAGTAGCTTAGGCATATCTTGATTCAATCATACGAAAATATCTTTGAATTAGGAATAACTCAATGATGTCTTGCTTTTATCTTTGTGGTGAGCTCGGCTTTGATCTTCACTTCTTTCCAAGGCTTGCAATGCCAATGGCCCTTTGCATAGTTGGATCTATTTTTTCATCTTGTTCTACCATCCTTAACACATCAAAAGATATGTTACAGTCTCTGTCATTTTCCAAGTCTTGAGATCCCTAAGACACATATCTCGCTCAAAAGGAGATTCTGGGTCAATAGCAACGTCGCTCATGTCGTTGATATCTGGGGACCTATTGAAGGCAGATGCCAAAGAGGAAATGATTCTAAGGATGATTATTTGTATGGTATGATCATGAATGGAGAATAAATGAATATTTGAAAGAAAGCCCAAAAAACAAAAAGAATCTATGAACAATTATTTGTATAGTATGAAATAAAAGAATATTTACTCACAAAAAGATGCATTTTATTGAAATAAAGACGTAGGACACAAGCCTATTTCACAAAAGGATTTTTATTGCTTCTAGGTTTAAAGCAACAAGCGTGTTTTGAATATTACTCTAGATTAGCTCTAAAAATAAAGGGATCTCTTCCACAGTCCCATTGTTCAAAACACTCCCAAGTATGCAAAAGTTTGGAGACTTTTATTCATCAGTTCCCTCTTCAGTTATAGTCATAGGGGCCTTTCCTTTATCTGTTGTTCTTTCAAAGACTGAGCCATTTCAGCCATCATATTCCTTTGGGCCTCCAACATTTAATCTTTCATTTCTTGTTGGATTTTTGCCAATTTTTCTTGTAATTGCTCTTGCATTTCTTTCTGGATCTGCTCAAGTCTTTGATCCATATTCTTTGTCCTGGTGCGTGTACTATAAGGATGTGTTGCTTCTAGATTTCCTCTTTCTCTCACTCTCGTTCTCCCTCTTTTTAACGTTAATTAGGGTCTTTTTTTATAGATTTAAATGCATGTGATGTGATGCAATGCAAATGCATGAATGCAAAAGAAAAGGAGATGTTGATCTTGAATTCAATTCCATTAGAATAACTTTTCTAGAAAACATATTTCTTTACATGAAAATAGATTACATATGCGGTCTTGCCCTTCATAGTCCAAGTAAACGCTGATCTTTTCTTCATGGTCGAATCTTGTAAATTCTCTCCAAAAGATGCCTTTGCTAGTTCCTTGCTGCTTAATCTGAGCCTCGATCTCTTGCTCGCTTATCTCCATGATACTCATCAAAAAGTGCCGGCTCTTGGATAATCTTCTTTGGTAATTAAATCAAGTCATGTATTCCTTCGTGGACTTCTGGCTTTCTCTCGTCATGCTCTTGGATAACTTTTGTTGGCTTAAATCTCCGGCAATTACATCATGTATTCCTCCATGGACTATCAGCTTTCTCTCGTCGTGTTTATTTGGACTATATTCAGACGACCGCACTATAATCTACTTTATCAAGAAATTCATTTCCTTATGACAAACTATTCTATTTAGGAATCAAATTTCGAATCAACACCTTCTTTTCTTTGATGTAATGTAATGCAAATGCATGAATGCAAAAAGGAATCGATCTCGATTCAGTTTCATTTTAGAAAACGTTATTTAAGGAACAAAAGTCTTTTCATAAAACGGATTACAAATACGCTTTCGCTCGTAGGCCCAGAATCTCAACCCTATCTAATAACAAAGCTAACTCTCGACCTCTATCTGAACTGCCCCACTTTATATTTCTTTAGGACGAGTAATGGTGCATAGCTAACGACTCCCCAAATCTAAAGAAGAGGTACCCAATCAAAATTGCCGCAGCGATAAAGGACTTTATTAGGAGTCCTCTAAGGTGCTTTCCACAAAACCTCATCCTCTCGAAGATTTTAAAGAATATCCATCCACCTTTCTTCTGTAATATCGTCTCTCCTTGGTGTAGTTGCTGCTTCCTTTAAGGGGGAATAACCCATAAAGAACACTCGGCAAGGAACCTTCTCAAGCTTCCAAAAGTGACTATGGAACCATACTAACAACAACTGTGTGCATCCAATGAATCTACTTCACCGGCTCTCCAACATGTACCTCAAGGATCTAAACGTCTTAGCTAGGATTGCTAGCACCAGTGTGTTCTGTTTACCAATACGATCAAACAAATCTGCGACTGCCTCATCTATGTGCCCTATCGCCTTTGGGAAAATCACCAAGCCATAAATACTTAAGGCTAAAACGTTGAGCCTCTTCTTCACATCTGGGTGTGTTAATATTAGATCCCTCAAAATGGCTCACGGAATACACTTACTATCGCCCTTTTGTTGGACTCGAGCTGCAGCCTACTATTCACTCATCCCTGTGATCATGATTAATTTCTTCACGAAAGTAGGGAGATTAGCAGCCCTAACATACACCTTGTTATCTTGAATTGTTGGACAGCGAAGCAAGGTCGTATACTCCTCCAAAGTAGGTACTAAGTCTACCTCTCCCAATGTAAAACAACTATAAACAGGGTTCCAATACTGTACCATAGCTCGAAACAGATACCTATCCACCTTGATGTCTAGCAAATAGAGAAGATCTCCATAATTCTGGTAGAACAGCTACCCTGTCTCGTCATCCCATTGGGCCTAAATGTCCTTCAACTCCTGAAACTCATTCTGTGTTGAATTGATATGAGTAAAGTCCCATGACTCTGACGTATACCCCTCAAAGGACACTATCTCCTTTTCTAACTGGGTTTTCTCTGACCAAGCACAAAAGAAAGAGTTGTCTTCCACTTTATTAAGATATTCGTTCCCCATTACAAAACTTTCCAACTCAAAAATCGAACCTTGAATCGACAACTTTTAATGATAAATAGCATGCAATGATAGCAAAATAAGAAAAACAAGTCAGTGTCATATATAAAAATAATAATAAATGAGAACTTATAAAGGTAGGCACTAAAGGTCATCATCATACTACCTAGGGCGAGCGCTTAAAGTTCACTATATGTAGTTCGGTTCTAAAGCAAAGGTACCTGAACCAGCAGATTCCTCGATCCTCACCCATTATAGGCTCATACAGACCGAGTTTAGTTCAAGGGAATACATTTCCCTATGCCCATGCGGAGGTGAAAACCTCACGAAGACATAAGTACAGATGTATTCTGGAAGTGATCCCCTAGCCCATGCGGAGGTGAAAACCTCACGAAAGCATAGTTTCTCACTCCCACTTAAAAGGTGTGACCACGACGGTCATGCAATGCAATGTAAAACTATTTAAGGACTCAAACCAACGCAGCAGGTATTATATCATAAACCACAAAAGCTGATGAAATGCAATGAAAGGATCGTATTTCAAAACCAAATTTTCAATTTTCGATAAAAAGACAAAATTTAATCAACTTGTGGCTTGACTCTCTTATTTAGTCCCCAGTAGAGTCGCCAAGCTGTCGTAACCATTTTTTTGAAAAAATGGGAATCGACTTAGATTTTTGGAAATGAAAACGAATAGAGGAGTCACCACTAATCTTTTTTGATGAGGTGTGATCGGATCACCTTAAATTAATCATTTTAATAAAAGTTAAAATTTACTAAAACGATAATTTTTGGTCTACGAAAATCAGAAAATGAGTTCGGGAGTCGGTTACGCACGAGGAAGGATTGGCACCCTCGATACGCCCAAAATTGGTACCTAGTTGATTAATTAGTGTCTTAGTGTCAAAAATTTGAAAACTTGAAAGAATTTCAAATATGATCCCTCTTTGTAAAGAAAATGCTCAAATGTTAAAGACCTTCTCGTCCCACAATATAAGATGTCACATCCAGTAAGTTAAGACACGACATCTTGAATTTTCGAGAGCGAGCTTGCCTTTTATATAAAAATTCGTGTATTTCAAAAGGTTATTCAGTTAGTTAAGGTGAACAAGGAAAATCGAAACCCAGTAAGTTAGGGCACGTTTCCTCGAATTTCCGAACACCAAATATTGCCTTTACTTGCAAAAATCTTATTTCGAGGTAACAAAATGCCATACCCGGTAAGTTAGTGCACAACACCTCGTATCTCCGAGAATAAACATTTTTCAAAACTCATGTCGCGATTTAAAAGAGTATTCCTTTATTTAGGTTAAAGGAGAAAAATCGAAACCCAGTAAGTTAGGGCACGATTGTCTCGAATTACCAAATACGGAATATTACTTTTATGAAAGAATTATTATTGGGTTGGATATAATGATAATAATAATAATATTAAAGTAAAGTAAATAATAATACTATATATAAATATATATATATATATATATATATATGTATATAATAGAAATACACACTACTATATAATAATAATAAATATAGAAATACAAAAGCAAATATAATAAAAATATTAAATTAAAGTAATAAAAAACAATACTATATATAAATATATATATATACATAAAAATATACACTAATATATAATAATAATAGTAATAGCAAAAATAATGAAAATATGAGTAATATTAATAATATATTAGAATACAAAAGTAAAGTAATAATAATAGGGTGATAATAATAATAATAATACAAACAATAATACATATATATATATATATATAATAATAGTAGTCGAAATAAAAATAATAGAAGTAACAATAATGATAGTAATAATAAAATAAATATGGAGAGGTATATATAATATAATAATAATATAAATAATAATATATACATGAGAAATAATAATAATAATATAAATAATAGTAAAAATAAAAAAATAAAAATACTTTTTCCCATTCCGCCATGGTAAAATTAAGACTAATGGCCGGACCGGCGCGTCATTCATCTTTGCCACTGTCATTCACATCGAATTTAAAAATGTATTATTTTTGTTTTTTTTTATTTTATATCTAAATATATGTATACTATTTTGAAAGAAAAGAAAAAAGAAAAATGTTTATATGTACAAAAAAAAGTGAAAATAAAAAGGAAAAAAGAAATAAAAACCTTAACGCGTTTGAATCTTTTATTCTTCAATACTCGCTTTTTTTATTTCAGATTTGCTTGCAAACCTTTTGCTTTTACATTCTTATCTTTTTTTTGTATCAAAAAAACCTTTCAAAAATACAATTCTTTCCTCCTTCTTTTTCTACAATGGACTTTTGGTTTTGCTTTTATAGCCATCTTACATACATTTCTTATCATTCTATGTCTCTTCTCCATTTGATGGTGTAGGTGCAAGTGGGAGACAAGGTGGTGGAGTAGGTGCAAGTGGGAGGCAAGGTGGTGGAGTAGGTGCAAGTGGGAGGCAAGGTGGCTAAGGTTTTGTCTTTTTTTTTTTTAAATAAGTTTAGGTTGTATTGGGCTAGGGTTTTTATTATTTGGGCTTAGTTTTGGGTCTGATTTTGTAATTGGGTTTGTGAATTAGGTAGGATTTAGGTTTGATTTTAATTTGTTGGGCTGGGCAAATTTGGGTCTTACAGATTCATAACTCTTACTTCTTCATCTTCAAGTGAATTGTCTATTGGGATTCAATTTCAATTGAAAGAGGCTACCTAATTTGTAACGCCACGAAAGTTAGTGGTTTTGAGAAATACAGCTTCAGAACCCCATTTTTGATATTTGAGCCCGTAATTATTATTATTCAATATTTACAAAGTTATTATAAAGTTTAATTAGAGTTTGATCCATTAATTTTGTTAACTAGATAGTTAATTAAGGTAAAATGACTAAATTTTAAAAATGGTAAAAATTTATCACTATGGAGTTTAATTAATTAAAGGACCAATTGAAAAATTGGGCCCTTTTAATTATGAAATACGGTGGTGGAGATGAGCTAGCTTCCACTAAATTGGTTAATTGTGCTTAAGGATTAATTAATCAATGTTTAATTAAAATTAATAATAATTTTCTAGGTTAAAATATGTATAAAAACGAAAATAAAATAAAAATAAAGCATTTTTTCCTATCCATCATCTTTTTCAACCATAGTGAAAGAAGAAAGAATGGGGTCTGAGTTTTCAATCTTTCAATAACTATTAGGTATGTTCAATCAAGTTCTTGTAAATTTTATCTTTTTGAGGTCTTGAGAGCCAAATTTAGCTAACCTGTGTACCAATTTATAAATATGTTAAAGTTTCTAAAAGTTTTCATTGATGAGTTCTTGATAAAATTGGCGTTAAATGGATAGATTTTAAGCTTAGATATGAAAAAGGACTAGATTGTAAAGTGAAATTGTTAGTTTAAAATATAAAGACTAAAGTGGAAATATTTTAAAATTGGCATGAAATTTCTATAATATTGGACAATAGATAGCCTTAGAAGGATGTAATTGAGATCATTTTTGAAATCGAGGCCAATTTTGAAATCGAGGCTCAAATTTGAAAGATATTGTAAATTTGATTTTAGGGACTAAATTGAACGAAATATAAAATTTTAGGGGCATTCAAAAAATAAAATTGAACTGAATTATGAATATAATTTGATGATATAAGATGTTTGGAATTAATAAATTGAATTGAATAATTGTATAGATTGGAAATTGCACCAAATCGGGAATAATTTGGGAAAAGGCAAAATTATCAATTAGTCCTTGCAATTCAACTTGTTTGCTGATTTAACTAGGTAAGTTCATATTGTATGATTTTATTTAAATTGTTATATACTTTAATTATGAATTGTGTATATTTCATAATAATTTGAATTGTTTGTACGTGGTACAGAAGTTGAGATATTGACTAAATCGTAAACAATTGATGAATTGAATATGAGAAATAGTAATTTGAGATATTTAATGAATTAATAGTTGATTATGACTGATTGAATCATATTGGTGTAAATTTGGTTGATTATCAAGATAGAGGACTAAATTGAATAATTTATAAAATATGGATGACGTTGTAATTGAATATGATTTGGATAGAATTTGATATTATATTATTGTTGAATTATTATTCGTAGCTAAAGATGAAGCAGGATGGTTGTCAGGAAAATGAAAGCCATGAGTCGACGATGAGTGGCGCAAGCTTTTGGTTTGTATTTATAGGACCCAAAATCAATTTAGTTACTACGTATTCATGATATATTGCATTATACAATATTGAGGTAAGATATTAATAGTTATTAAGTAAAATACTATAGTTGGAATTGAATATCGAGACAATGACCAAATTGAATAAAATGGAAAGTTGCGAGACTTAACTGATACAAGAAATAGATATGAATTCAGTGGAAATATGTTATATTACATGATGAATTGTTGAATTGAGAATGATGGGATGTGAATTGAACTATGTGATGATATTACAAATTAATTATTCTATTAAATGTACTGGTTTATACTTCGAGTTAGTCAATGATACATTATGGTACAAGTTGAGATGCAAATTGACTAATATGAGTATATATATCTTGAACATCCGAGTCAGGTTAACAGGATTATATCAATATGTTTTGTGATTAAATGTAATCAAATTGTTGTAATCATACGATGGGGTATGTAAATTAAATGAAACCAAGCCCTAGAGGCTGAAATGGATTTAAATGAGCCAAAAGACTCTAGAAATGAATGAATTAGGTGATATTAGAAGTGGTAAATCGAAAATAAGACTGATAAGGGAATGTTTTGATATTGATATGTTTAAAGTGTTGTCATTAAATGCATAGTGAAATATTCTTATAGATTGTATCATGAGTAACTAAACATAGCCCTACGTGGAGATGATAGCCCACAGTCTATTTCCTAAGAACTGCAACCTTGGTAAAAAACAATTATATAACAAATATATAATATCGCATCCATTTCCATAAATAACTCAAAATATGGATAAGATCTAAAAAATGTCACTTTCTATATAATCAAATCATTCAAGAAAAAGATAAATTTATTTTGATTATTTGTTTATACTTATAGATAGAACACAACTTAGCTCATGATACCAATTGTTGGGAAAAAAAGGGTTTGGAAAACACAACAAAAAATAAATTTAGGGAAAAACCAGTGTTCTAATTTTTTTTCTAAAACAAGATCTTGGTTGTGATATCTAGAGTAGTAGACACTTAATAAAATTTGTACATTTTCAATTCGTCTAGGATGAGCCCTTCAATCGAGTAGTCTTCTCCGCTATCCTCAAGCGCGAAGCCATATTACTTCTTTCGTTGCCTTAGAAGTAGCCACATACTTAGCCTCCACTGTAGAGTCAGCAGTGCAAGCTTGTTTTACACTTCTCCATACTATGGCTTCACGACCTATAATGAATAAATTTCCCGAAGCTGATTTCCTCAAATCTTTACAAGTTTGGAAGTCTGAGTCTGTGTATCCAACAGGAGTAAGGTCTTCCCCAGAATACACAAGCATATAATCCTTGGTTCTTTTAAGATACCTTAACATATGCTTTACATCTTGCCAATGTCTGAGACAGGATTCGTCTGATATTGACTAACCATTCTTACTATGAAACAGATATCTAGACATGTGCAAAGCATCACATACATAAGGCTTCCAACTGCCAAAGCATATGGAACCTTACTCATATGCTCTCTTTCTTCTGCTGTCTTAGGATAGTCATCTGAAGAAAGATGAAAAGCTGATGTAGTAGGTTGAACACCTGGCTTCGAATCAGTCATTACAAAATGTTCCAGTACCTTATTGATGTATGAAGCTTAAGATAGAGCTATTGTTTTATTCTTTCGATCCCTAAGGATTCAAATTCCAAAAATATAACTAGCTTTACCCAAGTCCTTCATGCTAAACTGTTGAACAAACCACAGTTTAACTAATGACAATTCTCCTACATTATTTTCGATAAGTAGAATATTATCAACATACAAAATAAAGAAGGCCACTTTTTTGTCCTTTATATGCTTATAAACACAAGGTTCATCAGTGTTTTACTCAAATTCAAAAGTTTTGATCGTTTGATCAAATCTTTTATTTCATGAGCGGGACACCTGCATAAGTCCATAAATGGATCTTAGCAGTTTGCAAACTCTCTGCTCCTTTCCTTTGACAACATAGCCAGTGGGTTGAGCTATGTAAATGGTCTTATCAAGATAGTCATTCAATAATGTTATCTTAACATCTATTTTCTAGATATCGTAATCGAGTTCAACGGCTATGGATAAGAGTATGCAGATAAACTTGAGCATGGCTACTGGAGAATAGGTTTCATCGTAATGAATGCATTCTTTTTATGTGTAGTCTTTCCCTACAAGTCTAATTTTGTGTGTTTCCACTTTCCCTTCCGCATTTCTCAGCATCCATGTCTTATTTCTAGAGCTTGGAATCAACGTCTTGCATAGTCTCATTGTAAGTATGTAGATCATCATCCTCATGATTGGCTTCCGTATTATAAATATTACCATCATAGATAAAGAAGTATGGTTTCTTAGAAACTCTCCCACTACGACAGGTTCCTCTATGTTGTTGATCGTTTCCAGGTTTTCTTACAACTTTCTTGAGAATTGAACTTGGTGATTGTTCTACTACTCTTGAAAGTTTCTCAAGTACCACTTTACTTCGAGGCTTAAAGTTATCCATGTAGCTTTCCTCGATAAAAGTAGTATGAGTAGAAACTTTAATTGTATTATCTTTTGGATTGTAGAATAATCCTCCCTTTATTCTTTTTGGATATACTACAAACATGCACAATTCTATCCGTGCATCCAACTTCTTTGCATTCTTATCCAGAACGTGTGCTGGACAACCCCATATTCTAAATTGATTTAGAGTGAGTTTCTTTCCATGCCACAGTTCATAAGGTGTCTTACAAGAAGACTTGGTTGACACATCATTTAAAATATAGAAAGCCGTTTGTATCGCATATTACTATAAGGAAATAGGAAGTTGTGAATAGCTTAACATTAAACAAACCATGTCAAGCAATGTTCTATTCCTTCTCTTAGCTACGCCATTCTAGTATGGAGTGCCCGGCGCATTCAATTGGGATAAAATCTCATTCTCTATGAGGTAACCTAAAAACTCGTCGGACAAGTATTCTTTACCTCAGTCAGACCGAAGATTATTTATGGATAAACCTAATTGTTTTTTCACTTTCGTACGAAACTTTCAAAATTTATCAAAGGTTTCACTTTTGCGGTGCATTAGATACACATATCTATATCAAGAATAGTCGTCGATAAAATTCACGTAATAACCATAACTTCCTTAGGCACTAATGCTCATGGGACCACATACATCAGTGTGCACAAGTTCTAAAGGTTGGTTGGCCCTTGTACCTTTCTCATTAAAAGACCTCTTAGTCATTTTACCTTCCAAGCAAGATCCGTATTGTGGAAGACTAACTTCCTTAAGCATACTTAAGAGGCCATCTTTCACGAGTCTAGTAATTCTTTCTTGGTTAATATGACCAAGTCTTAAGTGCCATAAGTACCCCTCATTAGAGTGAGAAGTTTTAAGCTTTTTATTCACTATTTAAGTTTGAAGCATTGAGTAGTTATTAGGTTTGATAAAGTAGAGATAGTTTTCTATCCATCAATTTGAGATTAAAAATTGATTTTCTTGAATAGAAATCCCTTTATTGAATGTCACAGTATAACCGTCATAAAATAAACATGCTAAAGAAATTAAATTCCTCTTAAAATGAGATACATAAAATACATTCTTTAAAATAATCTTCCTAAAACTATCAAAGTGTAAAATAACCTCTCCCATTGGTTCGATTGAAACATAGATCCCATCTCCGGTTCACAACGGGAGGCTCCTGTCATACAAACTTCTCGTTTCGCTAAACTCCTGTAAAGAAACACACACATGGTTAGTGGCTTCAAAATCAATAAACCAGTTTTCAATTGATTCTTCCACTAAGCAAGCTTCAACCACAAAGAGTTACATACCTTTTCCCTTTCAGCTAGGTAATCTATTGTAGTTTGATTTGAAATGCCCTTTTTTGTTGTACAAGAAACATTTGATCTTTTTAGGATCTTTTCACTTCTTAGCCTTCTTCCTATCCACATGAGGTGGAACTAAAGACTTAGTTAGTTTCTTCTTTCCCTTAGCTTTTTGTTTCCCCTTAAAAGACGAGGGGCCTACAACTAAGTTTGCCTCAGGTTTTTCCTGAACCGACTTACTACCATTCAGTATCAACTCATAGGATTGTAATTCCTTCATGAGCTGAGTCAAGGTAAGCGCATTGTTCCCCAACTTGTAAGCGGCCCTAAAACCAGCAAACTCCTTAATTAGGATTTGAACACTATTTCAATTTGCGTGTTCATGTATAGTTCAACCCCATTATCTTGCACTTCTACGAAGAATCCCATAAGCTTAAGCATAAGTTGTTTGACTGGAGTGCCAGTTTTCTGTTAAGAATTCATAAAATTTGTAATAGCAGATTGTCGAGCCAATACGACTTGGCCTCCGAGCAAATCTTTCAAATTTTTCATGATCTCTTTGATAGTACGAAAATTCTCATGTTGCTTTTGCAGCACACTACTCATGCTCACTAACATATAGCATCGAGCAATCGAGTCAGAATCTCTCCAGCGATTTCTCGCTTTGGGCTGAGCTTCAGGAGGGCATGTTTCGTTAAGACCAAATTTTTGTTTCTCACAACTGAGATTATCAGCAAGTTCTGTTTACATTCTCGAAAGTTATCCCCATTTAATTTATTCTCAGTAATAATGCTAATAAGAAAAGTAGGAGAAATATTTAAACTGAAAAAAAATAAAGATTTCATTAGTTACTATTTTTGTATTAAACAAATATTTTCCATTTTAGCAACATATTAGGAATGCAATATGATGCATGCATCTTGTATTAAAACCTTGAAAAAATATATTTTTTTTTGTTGTTACGATCATTCTCACACCCACCAACCATGTCACCTTGGGGTCCCATGATTAACTAGCAAAAACATAGACTATATCCAATCAGTTCATGAATCTTAATTCTCAAGACTCCACACGAACTAACGATTGTTTAACGTTTGACCATCATCTCTAGCTTAAATATCATTTCTTGGGAAACTATTTACTAAGAGATGATCTTAAGTGTTTAACCATTGACTCAACACCCATAATGAACATGCTCTCATTTATGAGTCATCTTGGGACAATCTCTCTGAAAGTCATGCATGACTAGTTGTCCTTAAAAGAAAATCTCATCTAGTGAACCCACATGACAAAGTTTACACCGGGGTGTGGCCAGGGTAGGAACCGGCTCAAAACTTTATCATGCTATCACTTAGGGGACATCAATGGAGGTCGTAGGTCTTGTTCAAAGATCTTCTCCCACTCAATATTTTAAAAAAATGCAAGGTTTTTTATCCCAAATTTCAAGAATTATCATACAATAGTCCTAATGGCATTCTTATCTAATCTAAATGACATGCTTCCAATATATGCATGGCATGTTATGTAAATTTTATAATATCCATTCACAAGAATTAATCAATGATAAAAACAAACATTTTGATTTTCCATAGTTTTTCTTTTAAGGGAAAAAATTGAAGAAGTGAATGAAAACGGTGCACCAGGTAGGGTCCTAGGAAAGGAGAAGAGTCAAGTTTGACCGCTTAAAACCCAAGTCTTTTCTAGCTAGAGCCAATACTAGACATGCACATTATCATTACCACACTTCTTATAGTTATCGAATAACCTAAAAAAGTGAATAACACACATATTTTCTCATTACCACACTTCTTATTTTTTATTCGATCAACTGTGGATCATCTCATATATATATCACAATTATAACATTACATAATATTATAAAAAAATTATAAAAGAGATATATAACAAGATAGGTAATTAAAATAAAATTATCAGTCAAGGTTTCCATGGTTCTATTTCTAGAAAATAAATGGAAAAATAAAATTAAATAAATTTTCACCACGGGGCATTCCTTGGGTCTTCAACCACCATCGCATCTTTTCTTCATCATTGACTCCTTTTGGAATAATTACATCTAAGTCCTATGTCAGTTTCCAGTTCACAAGAATTCTATGAATTTTAAAAAATATAACCCTGCGTGGAGATGATAGTCCACGGTCTATTTTCGAAGAACGACAACCTCAGCAAAAAATAATTATATAACAAATATATAATATCGCATCCATTCCCATATATAACTTAAAACATGCATAAGATTTAAATAATATCATTTTCTATGTAATCAAATCATTCAAAAAGAAGAGAAATTTATTTTGATTATCTTTTTATACTTATAGATAGAACACAACTTGGCTCATGATACCAATTGTTGGAAAAAATAAATAGGTTTGAAAAATGCAGCAAAAAATAAATTTAGGGAAAAATCAGAGTTTTAATTTTTTTCCAAATTAATATATTGGTTGTGATATCTAAAATAGTAAATACTTAATCAAAATTGTACCTTTTCAATTCGTCTAGGATAAGCGCTTCAACCGAGTAGTTTTCTCCGCTATCCTCGAGCTCACGTCTGCCGAGTGTGGGCTCGCTTCAAATTAGAAAATTTTTCACAAAACTCACTAGTGGGGTAATTTTACAATTTCTATAAACTTTTGGGTCAAATTGTAAATCAGAAAACTATCTCTAGAAATTTTCTAGAATAATCTCTTCAGAGAATTTTCTCTCTACAACTTTCTCTTGAATTCAAGTGTGTGCAAATAATGACCCAAGGCTCTCTTTATATAACGAGAGTTTAGAGAGTTCAACTATGATTAAACTTAATCACTTTAATATTAAATCTAATATAATATAAATATTAAATTTAATTTAATATTAAATCTTGTTAAAGTAATCGAATGTTTATCTTGTAGATAAACATTAAATTTAATTTAATATTAAGATAATTACTTTCATATTAAATTAATAAAATACTATTAAGATAAGTATTAAATTTAATTTAATATTAAACTATTAAAATAATATTATTTTTGTAATAATTAATCTGAAATCAAATTCTCTGGTAGAGTCCCAGTGGAAGTGTAACTCTTCTATTGCTCAACCATTGACGACCAACTATTTCCGGCTATCGGGACACCGCCGTTACAGCCATCGACACTGCCGTATCTAGTGATGCAAGTGCAACACCCTTACGACACCTTGAGCTAGTTCAGCTACTGTCGGTTCAGTCCAGATCAATGATAACCCGACCGGTCTGGTTTAGCCACCGGTTGGACTGTCAGCCTGGTTTCACATACTAGGTCCGGTTCGACCAGTTTTTGGGTCTTAGTCTCAATTTTGGGCTCCCGGACCCAATTTACAATCTCAGGTCCAATTTTCAAATTCAATTACTCATTGGGCCACTTGTATGACTTGAAAATTAATTTCTAAAAATATCATATTAATTTTAATTAATTTAATTATACTTGGTCAAAATTAATTTTTCAAAAATCACTTAAATTTTCCAAATTGATTTTTCAAAAAATTTCTTTAATCAAATTCTCTAGTTGAACAATTCTTACAACTACCTAATTTAATTCCACATGGAATAAATCAACTCAATTAAATTATTCCCAAAGTCGTAGAATTTTCTTTTGATTCAAATGCAGTCCAATCGAGCTTTTCTTGAGCTAACGGAGGGATCAATTGGACATATACAATTAGGCTCTAGTGATTGCAATTATGTCCAAAAGCATCGTTTCAATAATTCGCAATTACTTAATCATGGAGTCACTCCATAAGAAGTACCATGATTGAAAAGTCCTTATTGTATACTCTTTACGAAAGCAATTTATCCAACTTCTTTGTCCAATGACCTCTTCATGTGTATGTTACCCTCATATGATATCATTGATTCCTTTGAGTTAAATCCATTCACTCAATACAATCTTATTTCATCTCATTGTCACCATTGTGTCTTCTTAATTATTAATATAATCACTGTCTACAAATGACTATGATAAATTGCTTGTTTGAAAACAAGCAACCCGTGGCCACGTTCCATATTTATCAATCCACACAATGCCAATGAAAGGATATCATTAACTTTTTAATTGAGCTATGAATTCCACTGTTGTTAGTAAAGCCATGCCATACACAAGTCATGTACCCAACATATCGACTATGGTTTTGATCATCTTTAGAGCATAAACCTCCACTTATATCAAAGCACATGAGTTGCATATGCATGGTTAGTGACTAACTCAAGATTTAGGTAAATCACACTATGAATGCTAGAAGTGAATTAATTCACAAATAGATTCAGAATTAATTCATCTATGGTCTAGTCCAATGTATCATCCTACCAATGAATACATTTATGTCTCTACTCGTGGAGTGAACTGCTCCGATAACCAAGACCAGTCATCTCTCCAATTGAAATTGTAGACAACATAATAATCCTTTTCAATATTTGAATCAAATGCTCACTTTGATTCTTTTACGAGATTACGAACTCATTTAGATTATCTACTGAAGTAAGTTGTCTTTCTCATAATGTAAATATTCTTACAATGTCACTTATTTTCAATTTGAACTTAGACAATCAATGAGTTAATATTTGCATATCACAATTTCGATATGCATGCAAAATATACAAGACAGAATAGTGAAATGTGATCCACACAGGCTACCACACAGCCATGTGTCAGACCATGTGGAAATCGTGAACTGCACTCCGAAAACATGGAAAAATGAAATTTTTATATTTTTTGAGCATTCTAATACCTATATATACCAAATATAAGAAGAGAGGAAAGAGTAGTCAGAAAATATTTAAGAAAACGACTCGAAAGACACCATTGACGCTGACTTTGAAGAAAATTTCCATCAAGTTGAAGATCTCATTTTGATTTCTTTGAAGTTTATTATAAGTTTCTTTATTTCTTATGGTTATATTGACTTTGATATGTTTTTATTTGCGATTATGAACTAATTTTCCAAATACCTAGGAAGATGAACCCTAGGATGGATTCTATTATTTGATTTCTATTTTTATGCAATAAATATTTGAATCTTGTTCTCAATTATGTGTGCTTAATTCTTGGTTTGATATTTTTAGATTATTAATCCATATTTGATGTGTTTAAATCAGAAGAGGAATAGACTCTATTTAAAAGTAGATTTAGCATAATTGAGTGCAGTTGCATGCAATCCTAAAAATAGGACGACATAAATCTATCGGATTAGAGTAAAATCTAATAGGAGAATCCAAGGGTTTAGGGTTTAGGTTTAGATCAAGTTAATGTGATAATAGGGATTTTAATTAGAAAGAAATTTCAATTAATCAACCTAAAGTTAGTTGCTCTTAGTCTTGAAGAGAGATATTAGCATAATTTAGGGATTTCTATGGATCAAGATACTAAGTGAAGAAATTGTGTAATTTAGATTGATAATAACAGATGAAACTTAGGTGGATTCTTTCTTGGGTATTGTCTCGCTTTTTAATTGTTAATCATTTATTTTCCTGATTTGTTCTTTGTCGTGTTCTTTAGTTAATTAATTTAGTTAATTTTAGTTTTAATCAATCACTCCAATTTGTTGGTTAAATAATAGAAATATGGCAATTACTAGTACTTTTAGTCTTCGTGGGAACAATATATGTGCTCATCATAGCTATACTATTAATTGTTAGATGCACTTGTCTTAGGCAGATTTGTAGTTGGTTTCATGGACATCATAAGTACATGGTAGATATGTGCATATAGTTATACATGTTTTCTTAGGATAGAATTGTTAATGCTAATATTAGGTATTTGAATTATAGAAATACCATGGAGTTAATTACTCAATGTATAGTCTTGTTTTCCATGCGTCTATTTGAGTTTCCAGAACATTAATTTAGCATCCAAACAATACTCTCGGACTCAACAAAGTTTATTTGTTTTCTTTTTCGTTAGTAACTTGGCATGTACGTAGATAATTGAGTCAAGTTGTTTTGATTCTAAACCTTTGTAACTATTGAAGTGGGTGTTAATGCTTAGTTTTGGCTAAATGATCATATGATGTGTATAGTCTTATATATACATATATATATATTAATGTGTTCAAAGTGGTATGAATAGTTAGTATGTTGAATGTTGATAGATTATAGGTATATATATATACACATAAGTATTTGAATGTTATATGGTTGTTGTATAATTTGTAAAGGATAAGGCATTTACTTAGTTTAAATATGATAGTTGATAGGTTTGGTTGGTATGAAATAAAGCTTATGTGTGTGAATAGGTATGGTATAAACATGAATTAATAGGTACGGTAAAGATCATAGTTAAAATGGTGTAAATTGTTTGAACTAATTTAAGTTGCATTAAAAGGTGAATTGTTTTGGGTGATTGAATGAATTTGATGGAATGAAGCATTATAAATATATGATTGAGAAGTATTATAAGCATATAGGTATTGTTCATATGGTCAAAACATGATAGAATTTTGATTATGCATTGAATTATTTGAAATTGCAGGTTTATAAATGGAAAATTGCAAGTTCAGTAGGTGACATCGTGACATCACACGAATGTCATCGAGACAAGTTTTGGTCTGTGCGACGATGGATTTTGCTGCCACAACGAGAAGGCCTTTGGCCAAGTCAGTATGTCATGTTGTGACAAGGAACCCCTTCAAGTCATGATGTCGATCCTGAAAGTTTTGAAGTTTTTACATTTCAGTCATACTTTGATCTCGAATTAGTTTTAGAGCTTTCGTAAGCTCATGAATGACTCGAGATTTATTGTATATCATATTGAATGTAAGTTTGTTTAATTTTAACCATTAAATTGTATAATATAAATTTTGAATTGATCGTAGTTGCTCCAGCAATGAATGTAACACAATATAATTGGGACCCGACGATTGGGTCCAGTTTAGGGTGTTACATAATTAGCTATTAAGAAGTACATTGTTAAAGCCTTCATAGATTTCAACGTAGTTAATGTATCTACAACTACAACATATGTTGCATCCTCAATTAATTGTGGCAAAGGGTGTAGTTGATGAACTAGAGCATCATTTCTAAAAAAGAAACAACTTTGGGAAATCACAAAGTATAACGCTCCTCACATATGCACGGTTGCAAGGATAACTAAATATCGTCATAATTTGGGATTCAACTATTAGTATTTGTAAAATAAATCTGAAATAAAACTTAATAAACTAGGATCTATCGTACCAGGATCTATTATGTCAAATCATCAAGAATAAATCAAGAACAAAACTAGATGTGGAAGCGTACCTAAATCCATAAATTCCTTGAAATTTTACCGAATCTTGGGGATTCTTCCAAATTAGCAGACAAGAATTTCAGAGAATATCTGCTCTCTCTTCCCTAATGATAGGATATTAGAAAAGATATCTTGTGTATAATTTGGGGACCATAACCCTAATATTTATAACCTTGGTATATTAGTTCTAATCAAATTCTAATTAGCCCATCATTAATTGGAATTTGATTAGAACTCAATTACTAGAGTATCTACATATATTTGACCCATACTTTATTTAATAATTAAAGCCCAATAAAATTTTAACCAAATTAGATCACTTTTAATTTGGGCTAACCTATCATGATAGTAAATAATAACATGTAATTACCCTTATGATATATGTGATGTCCATATTTTCCAACAATCTCCCACTTGGACCACATATATATACTAATTACTCTATAATTACATGTCATTATATAACCTTATGAGCACAAAATTTTACTATCATATCAAAAAGATATTCCGAACAATCTCGTCCATTAATTATGTTAACATAGAACCAAGGTGACTTTCGTTACATATATTGTAACTAAATTCATCCATGATCACGTATATTAACAAAACTAAATGATATAGATCATGTATGGATGTGTAGCATGAAAATTACATGCAATATGATCTAAACATGTCTATTTCCAACTGGCCCTCCTTAGTGAGATCAAACCTTCCAAAATCAGAGTGTGAATAAACCAAATAAACTTTATTTCTGCAGTAAATAAACTTAATATCTTTAAATTGAAATAATTGAAAATGTGTCTATAACATAAAAGCATTTAAAAATATAAACTTCCACTAAAACCAAATATCCTTTAAATGACATTACACCCATATGAGCAGTGTGCTCTTATAAAACCTTAGGTGTAGTTCCTTAATAAGCGGATCCGCAATCATGGAGTTTGCCCTAATATGATTTATAAGCACCTAACCACTCTAAACTTTTACTTTAACAACCATGAACTTAAATTTTATGTATTTTTACTTTGATGTACTCCTGTTGCTATTGGAATAAAAGACTGCAATTTGTTTTCACAATTTGCACCTTAGTGAAAAAATCTTGTATCCATATTCCACCAAAATTAGAGTCTATATACCTGATGATCTCTAACTGATTAGACCTCCGATATGTGAGCATGTAATATTTTGTTCTCTGAAAATACATTATAACCCTCTTGGATGCTATCTAATGGTCCAAACCAGGGTTGCTTAAAATATCTACCTAACATCCCAATAGTGTACACAATATTCCAATGTATACAAACCTGAACATACATTAGACTTTCTATTGCTAAAATGTAAAAAATCTAATACATTTGTTGTAATCTCAAAATATTTCTTAAGGCATTAATTGAGGCTATACTTATTATTGACAAGCAGTATGTCATTAATATATAAAACCAAATATAGAACCTTACTCCCACTAAACTTATGGTATATACGATTATCAATAAAATTCATCTCTAAATCGAATGAGATAATCATTTGGTAAATTTTGTAATATTATTGGCGAGAAGTCTACTTAAGCCCATAGATGAAGTTCTTTAATTTGCAAATCATTACCTTTGCATCATCAGATACAAAGTTTTCTAATTGCACCATATAAATGATTGATTAATGTTACCATTGAGAAACCATTAACTTAATATTCATCTGATGTAGCTTAAGGTCAAAATATTCCATTAAAGCCATTATAACCTTTTTCTCTAGTAGACCTTTTTAATGACATTCATTCTTGAGGTTGTTGAGTTTATTCTTCTGGAACAATACCTTATCTTAAATAGAGAATTGTTCAACATTGTCTTATTGAGGTTCTGGATTCACTTCTTAATCAATGATAGGTATGAGAACCTAAACATAGTCAAAAGTGATAGTAGGAATTGAGTTAGAATTTAACTCCTCCTTAAAAGCAATGTCTTTAACCTTATTTCTCCCTCCAAATTCAACATCCTAAAAGAATGTTGCAATTCTCATCTCAAAAATATTTCTAATTGTGGGATCATAAAACTCATAGCCCTTAGATCGCTTAGTATACATCAAAGAAGTTAGAAATGATGTCATTTCAACCTTATCGTTTTTAGCAAAACTTTCTCAAGTTCGTCAAGGAAACCTTGGCCTGAGCAATCTTTTCAAATTTTATGCCCCTAAAGGCTTCTAAAATGTTGTGCTTTATGATCATTAGAATCATACAATTTGAACAATCCCACCTCTCAAAATCCCTTTTAACATAAGGGGTGTTTTTCGTAATGAGAGGTGCAGGTTGTTCTTCCCTTAGTGCAATGTCTATATTCATACAACCAAATACTATAAGTAAGTGTCTTTTCCATTTATTGAAATTAGTCCCATTAAGCATGGGTATAGAATTTATATTAGCAGATATTGTGGCAGTAGAATATGAATTAGCTTAATATAGAACAAAAATAAATAAAAAAAGCTCACATCAATATTCATAAGTAAACAATAAATTCAAGATAATGGCTAATCTCATCTCAAGATACCAAACACAACATTAATATCAAGTCTTTGGATAATAATATTAACAGTAAGCGGTACTCTTGTTGTAGCAATCAAACATTGACAATAAATTATGTCAAACAATTAATTAATCTTTAGACTAACTTATTGCTCACATAAAGTATCTTATAATTGTCACACATTTATCACCACAGATGTCGTTGAACTTCTACCAAATATTAACTTACCTTTGGGTCAATTAATAAATGCATGAATCACAAAAACATATAATCATCTTGATATTTCAAATAAACTAATCTGTACAAAAGAGGTCACTTTGGCGGTATTTTATTTCAACTAATCTATTTAAAATATTAGACATCCTTAATTAAAACCCAAAACCAAAATTTGAATTTCATTTGTTTCGAAATATTTCTTTTAGTTTCATCTTTCAATCAAATTAAAAGATACTAGTATATATATGTATATATAGTTATCCCAAAACAACATACAAGAATGTTGGCAAATATAATAATAGTTAAATAAATCATAAACCATAAACAACTTCATATAAGACTTCAAATTTAAACCAAAATAATTTAAATAAAGGTAAACATCATCTCAAGATATCGGACACTCCATTAATATTTTATATTTAGACAAAATATTAACTTGTAAATGATATATTGGTGTAATAATCAACATCGACAATAAGAACATGTCAAACTATAAATTTTCTTTTGGACCAATTTATTGCTTACATGTAAAACCGAATAATTGTTTCATGTTTATTACCATAGTTGCACATGTTATATTATTAACCTTTATTTGGGTCGATCAATATTAACAAAACTTAGGTTACATGCACACAACCTTTTATATTTTAAAACAAAATAATTTATACAAAAAAATCACTTTGGTGACTTATTGCTTCAATTAAGTTATTTTAATATATATATATATATATATATATATATATAAACATACCAATATTCAAATTTAAAATTTCCTCAATAGTCAAATGTCAAAACTATTTTTATTGCTTTATAGACTCAAATAACCCAAAATAAGATTGTGATTATTTCTTTTTCTTTTTCTTTTTATTTTTTCAAAACCATATATATCAAAACCAAACATAAATAAAGTAGTGGTTCAAAGCCAAATAATTAACAAGCACATGTATTCATAATTTTGGCATGGATAAAAACACCAAAGCAATTCACGCATATACATGTATTGATAATTAAATAGAAAAACTTACCCTGAATTTATCATGTAAATTCAAAGTTGTATTTATGATTAAATAGATATTCACATGAATACTTGAAAAATATTTTCAAGCCAATAAATCTCAAAAAAACAAAATCATAATAGTTGGCATATCCCACAATTCCTACAATAAACCATATCATTATAATTTAACCAAATATTTGGAACCATAAGATGCCAAAACCTAATATTATAGAACCAAACTTAAAACCAAAATATTTAAATATGAATATAGTTTACATGAATTTGTACCAAAACACCCATAAAATTGAATACATAACCATAAAAAATTTAACAACTCCAACGATATTCATCAAAACTTAATTTCACTAATTAAACTGTAAAAGATATCTTATTGAATAATGATTATAAACACCTATTCACACAAACTATAATCATGCATTAATCCTAAAATCATTGATATGCATATAATATATATACACACACATAATATATACACAGAATTATAATAATATAAAATAATATTGACTTGCCTTACATATTTCATGTAAACTCAAATTTATATTCATGACTAAAGACGTTATCATAAAACTTCTTTATACTCACACATACTTAAAAAATCCATAACCACTAAATATAAAAAGAATTCCAAATTATATAAAAGTCTTTATATGTGCAACTACTTATGAAAATTCATAGCCACCATATTTTAAAAAATCCCAAATATTTTAATTATAGTCGTTTCATAAAGACTAAAATTTATATAAAATAATTATAACAGTAACCAAAAGTAATCATTCAGATATACTTAATTAAATTCAATGGCGAATATAATTCATCATGAATAAAGACAAAATATGATAATTCCATATATATTCAACCACAAACAGAAAATTTAAAATAAATAGTGCCAAAAAAACATCTTACCAATATTCATTTATTCGATTATCAAGTGAATTAACTCTCAAAACCAATTATACAACCTAATCGAATTCTTCAAATGCAAAAAGTTGTAAGTTGTAACTTTAATTTAATAATGAATTTAACCAAAATTTATAAAATAATTGTGTGAAAAGAAAAGAAAGAAATTTCACAAATCAATTTTTATCAATTGATTATAAATAAATAAATAAACATTCATCTTTCGAATAGCATATGCAAATATTAAACTAGATTATATTTATAAAATCTTAAAACTTTATTTAAAGAATCAAAACCCAAAAATTTATCAAGAGTCTCAAAGATTCAACATAATATATAATTAAAATATCAAATCCATAAAATTAAAAAGAAAAACGAATCAATCCAAAATTAATAAACAATCAATTCATTCTCAATAATTCAACATGACAAAGCTCGGATGCCACTTGTTAGAATTTGTGAAATAAATTTGAAATAAAACTTAATAAATCAGGATCTATCATGTCAAACCATCAAGAATAAATCAAGAACAAAACTAGATGCGAAAGCGTGCCTAAATCCATGAATTCCTTGAAGCTTTACCGAATCTTGGGGATTTGATCTTCCAAATTAGTACACAAGAAATTCAGAGAATATCTGCTCCCTCTTTCCTAATAATGGGATATTAGAAAAGATATATTGTGTATAATTTGGGGACCATAACCCTAATATTTATAACATTGGTATATTAGTTCTAATCAAATTCTAATTAACCCATCATTAATTAGAATTTGATTAGAACTCAATTACTAGAGTATCTACACATATTTAACCCATACTTTATTTAATAATTAAAGCCCAATAAAATTTTAATCAAACTATATCACTTTTAATTTGGGCTAACCTATCATGATAGTAAATAATAACATATAATTACTTTTATTATATATGTGATGTCCATATTTTCCAACATCAACATCATATATAAAAAACTATTATTGTTAGTTGAAACAAATGTGAGGATTCCAACCTTAGTTGTTAATCACAAATAGTTGTGGCCAATTTGGATATCAAGTATCATACTCAAAGGTATTGAACGAAAAAAAAAAAGCCAATGATAAAGTTGTTTGGTCATTAAGATGAGTCTTATAAAAAGTTGTCGAAAACCCAACAGTGGTCATTAGACACCATAGTGAATATGGAAAATTTCCTTGCATATGCTGACAAACAACTAGTCCATGGTAAGTTAATATCAATCGTATGTTTTGGACATTCAAATCTTACATTGAAGGGTTTCCACGTTGTAAACACATTGCCTAAATCAATGGTACATTGGATATATGAGAAATACAAACAAATCTTGCTATTGGTAGTTTCACATGACATTGATTAAAATGTCACTCCACTTGCCTTTACCATTGTTAAGGGAGATACCATATAGGTTCAGAGTTTATTCTCGAGAAATTTGCGTTAGTACATTATGAAAAAAGATAATATATACCTTATATTAGATAGAGCTACATTCATATTTGTTGTCGTTGAATGCGAAGAGAATGGATGGATCTCTTCGTATACATATTTATACTCTATATAATATATACTTATAAAATGTGTTTGACTAAGCTTATATCACTAGTCAATCAGACACTAACTTAATTGAAAAATGACTAAAAGATTTATAAAGTAACAATATGACTACAAGTGTGTTTTTGTCTCTTTGCATAATTTAAACTCTAAACCTATTCAAGGGTTAGACTACCCCTAAGCTAAAAGATTTGTTCAAAATTTAAAAGGATTTGGGAAAAAATATTAAACTAAAAAACTGAGCTTCACAAAAAAATTAGGCCAATTTCTAACTTTCTAATATATTATTTTATTTTATTTTATTTTATTTTTATATACTAGTTCTTAGTATCATGTGCATTGTATGTGAATACATGCATTTGTATTTTATTTTTTAATGTGATAGGTTATTTCATATAATTGAAGATAGATTGCTTTAATACCTAGAATAACTCTAAATATCTTAAAGATTTAATTCCAATAAATAAAAAGTATTTTAAGAACTGAGATTAGAGTGTGATTTAATTTGTATTTTACAATAATAATATATAATTTAATTATGATTTTAATGTATTAAAATTATTGAATTAATTAATAATTTCAAATTTTAATGTTATAATTTTTTTAGTTTTAATATTAAAACTATTTTTCAACATTTTATAGTTTAAATATTTTTCTATTTTAAAACCAAATAACAATATTATTAATTAAAAGTAGATTCAAATTGTATAAAATATAATAAAATTAAAATTTATGAATCTTGTTAGAAATTAACTTATCTAATTGAGATGTAATTATATAATATATTTTATAATAATTTATTTTCTTAAATGAAACACAAATCGAGATAAATCATCTAATTGTATTATAAAAAAATATAAAAGAAACTAAAAATAAAAGAACTTCAACTTCTTAAAATAATTAAACTAAAAGTATATTTACATAAATTAAAAATTCAATTTCCTAAAATAATAAAATATCATTTTAGTACTCCAATACTTTTAAGATACTTCTAACTTATCGATACTAATAATTTTGGGGGCTATGGAAATAACTAATAATACTTAAATTTAATTAAATCACAATGCACTTTAGGCTTGTTCATGGGTTGTGTTACTCGCCTAATTCAAAGATCTGATCAAAAATTAGGAAGGTTTTGATAAAAAATTAGACTTAAAAAATGAGTTTGGACAAAAAAATTAAGCCCATTTAGAATATAGGTTGAGCTTAAGCTTGAACATTCAAGACTCGAGATTTTTAAAGTTTGTAATATTTTATATTTTGTTATTTTTATATATTATGTAATTTGTAACGCATAAAAATTAAATCTATAGTAATATAATGTAGACATTAAAAAATTAAGATAATTATATATAGAATTATTAAATATTAAATTAAAATAATATAAATATAAAAAAATTTAAAAATAATATGAGTGGGTCTAAAATGGACTTCCGGTAGCCATTTACAAGTGTAACCAAATATTATTATTATCATTATTATAATCTTACATTGTACATGGATATAAAAATAGAGTTGGAGAACAAAATCTATCATCCACCCTAAAATTAATTTTCATCTTGCCATGAAATGTTTTTTCTTCAACCAATATTTTTGAAATCAGGCCAGGCGGGCCAGTCAAACCGGTTGAAGCAGGTAAAAATCCCGTTTGAATCGCGAACCAACCAGAATCGCGGTTGAAGTGCTAACCAACGATCGAAAAAACTGGTAAAAAAACGGTTGAAAGGATTTTTGAAATATTTAAGCTAAATTTGCCTAGGCCAAATCGAAACAAAAATAAAATAAAAGCCCACTGTTAAAATAATAAAAGCCAGTGTTAAAAACTTAAAACTAGCACAAAACATATGTATCCAAACAAAAAAAATATTGCTTTAGGTTATCGTCATGACTTCATCAACCAGAGATTTCAGATTTGAGAGATGTTCAGTTTATCAGAGAAGAAAAACATTTACCAAGAAGTAGCTTCTGACAAAAAATTCTCACGCTTAAGAAAGATTTTAAATAAATAATAATAATAAAAGCAAAGAAAATTGTGAAAAAGATGAACTCATAAAAAAAAAAAATAGAAAGCAACTTCAATCTTTTAGGAAGGAAAAAAATATAATTATCAGAAGGAAACTCAAATTGACGAAATTATATGTTTTTTTTAAAATAAAATTTAAAGAAAACTCAAATGGATTATGAAATTAGAGTTTCTTATAATCATCCCAAATTGTCCCTTAGACAGTAAATAAATTTCTTTTCCATGGTATTCCCAAAAATAATTCCCAACAACACTAAAATTCAAAACTAAAAAATAAATTCTTTGTTTATTGATATTTATTTTAATACGAAAAGAAAGAAGTGGAGATCTATTCAATTTTTAGTTTCTTTTGCTCAAATCAATTGTTCTTTTCTCTCTTCTTTTTCTACAGTCTTGTAATTTGTAAATATGTTCAACCAGCAGTTAAAATTGATTCTGTCCAAAATTAGTAGTTTCATCGGTTTAACTATTACTCTAATTATAAAACCCTTGTTTTCAACTTTTAAATAATATTCATATTTTTGGACGCTACTATTTGAAAATGTTACAATATTGAATGTTATTTATAATGGTTTTTTTATTTAATAGAATTATAATAGTAATTAAATGATTATTAATTTAAAATAATATCTATTAATTATTATAATTCAAACAAATAAATATAAAAATATTATTAAATGTAATTTATGTCAAATGATAACTTGTGAAGTAGTGAGCATTCTTGTGAAAACAGAATAAAAATTGGTTAACCAAGTCAAATGATAGCTATTTCGTCTTAATTGTTGGAATACTGCTTCTTTTGAATATATTTTTTATATGTTTAAATCGATTGTCATGTTAGAATACTACTTTTGAATTAATTTTTTATATGTTTAAATTGACTATTACATAACACTTTTAATTGTAGCTTGGCCCTTCCCCAAGATTAATATATTGGCTCCGCCACTTGTAATTTATAACACAAAAAATTAAACCTATAGTAGTATATGTTACCATGATGTAAACATTAAAAATGTTAAGTTACTTATATATAAAATTTTAATAAATGAAAAATATATAAAATTATTAAAATTTAAATTAAAGTTAATATAAATATTTTAAAAACAATATAAGTAGGCCTCAAATTAGCATACGCCAATCATTTATAAATGTAAATTGATTTGAATAAAATTTTAAGTTATTATTTCAAGTTATATTAGGTTTGAATAAATATAAAATGTATTAATATTTAAAGACAACAAAATAAAATTGATTAAGGAGAGAAAATGAAAAATATTTTGAAAGATAGAAAATACAATTTTATCATGATTTTCTAAAAACTAAAATTATTTGGTAACAATGGCAGCCTTCCATCACCAGAATTATTACATCAATTTTTTATCTAATTGTTTAAAAAGAATGAACCTAGCCGTCATTCAATCTGCATGAGTTTACAAACCAAGTGAACCATTCTTCGTACGCCACCTATCTTCCATTTTGTCCACGTGCAATCTTACCGGAACAAGCCGGTATGCCCTACTTGCTATCCCCGGTCAACAAAACGTTCCATTCTTCAAAATCTCATCTACCTTCATTCAACCACATCTTCGTCAACCACCTGTCTTCCGGTAACCCACCTCCCCTCCTTGCCTTTTCTAAGGTTTCAGTTTCAGGGACTCATTTGTAAACACACACGCAAAATTTATTTATACATATTCTATGGGAAGCTCTGTTTGTGCGAAGCATCGTTATTTCCGTTATTAGGAATTTCAACTCCTCGGGAAAAGTTCCCCCAAACACTTCAAAAATTTCCCTTTTAGGGTTTCAATGGATTTATTTCATACTAAATCGGGTTTGTCCCTGGGTTTTACTAAATCCTCCATTGCGGATGATCCGATTTCGCTTCAAATGGACACCACCTTTCGCTTCTCCGTCTCACCCGTTCCGTTACAGTTGTTCGAGGAAAAAGACGACGGCCACCGTGAAAATCGCATCGAAAGTGATGAAGAAATTAGGATTTGGGGGCAGTCTATGTGTGTGAAAAGACAAAGGGATCCTAAACCTCTTCCAAATCCTTGTAAACGGTTTGCTCCCGACCCCGGCCTGGACCAAAGACGAGCCGCGGTCAGGTCGTGGGGAAACCAACGGCTACAAGAGGCCGATCCTGAATTGAGTGAGATCATGAACAAGGAAAAGCAGAGGCAATTCTTAGGAATTGAGCTTATTGCTTCTGAAAACTTTGTGTGCCGAGCTGTGATGGAAGCTTTGGGAAGCCATTTAACAAACAAATACTCCGAAGGAATGCCTGGAGCGAGGTACTACACGGGCAATCATTTTATTGATCAAATCGAAAGCCTATGTCAAGATCGTGCAATGGCAGCTTTTAATCTTGATTCCGACAAATGGGGAGTCAATGTGCAGCCTTATTCGTGTACTTCTGCAAATTTCGCCGTTTATACGGGACTTTTATTACCTGGTGATCGGATGATGGGATTGGATTCGCCCTCTGGAGGGCATATGAGCCATGGATGGTATATGCCGGGTGGGAAGAAAGTCTCTGCTGCGTCGATATTCTTTGAGAGTTTTCCTTACAAGGTGAATCCTCAAACAGGGTTTATTGATTATAATAAGCTTGAGGAAAAGGCGCTTGATTATCGGCCCAAGATTCTAATTTGTGGTGGGAGTTCGTATCCTAGGGAGTGGGATTATGCAAGGTTTAGGCAAATTGCAGATAGATGTGGAGCTGTTTTGATGTGTGATATGGCTCATATTAGTGGTCTTGTGGCAGCCAAGGTTTGAAAATTTTCTTGTTTAAATTACTTATTAGTTTGATGTTTTGATTGTAGTTCAAAGGTTCTTTTCCACGAGTTAAGGTTTCTTGCAATTTGTTTGGTGGATAGGCTTGAGGTAAATTACTTAACTAGTCTAGAAAAAATATTAATCACTTAGATACTACTGGGGTTAACTTACAAGCCGCATTGCTGTTGGTAAACATCAAGTAATGTATTACTGTTTGCCTGTCAAATATGCTTGTGATTCACACAGCCCAACCTTCGATCCCATGCAGACAGAACCACACATGCTCAGATTTACATTTAACAAAGACCTGAAAGAAAAGCCACATTACTTGCATTCTGGGGAGAAAGCTTGAGCTTATTTGGCAGAAACCAAATCCTGTCAGCCTGTGAATTTGTATATCCAAACAACATAACTTATTGATGTTGAACCAAGGGTAAACCTATCTATTAGATTTTTTGAGATGGACTGATTTATCATATACTATTATGAACTGTGAACTATCTGACTATATGGATCTTCTAAAATTTTCTTTGTTTTCTTTTCCGTTCCTAAAAACTTTTGAGTTTATTAGAATTGGTAATATGTCAATGTAAACACATATGCATTGGGTTTATATATGAATAAATGTAAATAGATCTCATCCTTTGTACTTTTGTACTTGTTAGTCATGGCAATGTGATGTTTCATTCCTTTTGTTCTTTTCTCCTTTTGGTCGGATGAGTCTAATTATTTCAGAAAAAAGGAGATTTTTGGAAGACATGTAAGGATAGGATTTATATTTTGACTGTTGTAGTGATGGTAAAGCATATGAATTTCATAGTTTCCGGTTTCCCTTATGCTAACTACATTTAGGAGAGCTCTATTTGTTTGAATACTTTACTGTTGCTAGCTCAACCATGATATATATGAAATTCAAAGTTATACAATTTACAAACTGTTGATTTTTTTACAGGGTGTTTTTCTTCTCAAAGTTCATAAATCTAGTTTGTTAGGGTTATTTATGTACAAATTAACAGGAACAACTGTGTGACTTTCAGGCTTGAACTGTTAGAATTGTGTGCTAAGTTATTGTTTGAGTTGTCTCCCCACACCCCAAAAAGAAAATAAAATCCATTTGATATGCCTCGGCCCTTGTAAGAATATAATAGCTTCAACTTATAATGGCTCTTCATGTTGGTGAATCTTTCAGTATTTGTTTTTTAATGCAAGGCAATTTTGTGTTCTTTCTCCATACTGGCATGTTTACCCTTGTACATTACAGGAATGTGCTAGTCCATTTGACTACTGTGATATTGTCACTTCAACAACACACAAAAGTCTACGGGGCCCAAGGGGAGGTATAATCTTTTATAGGAGGGGCGCAAAATCAAGAAAGCAAGGCATGTGTCTCAGTAATGGTGATTGTACTGACCAGCTTGATTTTGAGGAAAAGATAAATTTTGCTGTCCATGCATCATTACAAGGAGGACCTCATAACAATCACATTGCTGCTCTTGCCATAGCATTGAAGCAAGTGACTACACCAGAGTACAAAGCCTATATGCAACAGGTGAAGAAAAATGCTCAGGCTTTGGCATCTGCTCTACTGAAAAGAAAATGCAAGTTGGTTACCGGAGGCACTGACAACCATTTGTTGCTGTGGGATCTCACTACACTAGGCTTAACAGGTGCCTGCTCAAAATCACAAATTTGGTTTATTTACGTGCTGTGCTAACACCTGAAATTTTCTTTTGGCTTGAATTAAGTTATTCTTTTTTGTAATTTCATTCGATTATGTTAAAAAATTGCATATTCACTTTGTTTCCAATTTTTCATCCAGAACTTCTTAACGGCTTTTTTAACCTTCTTTTTCCCCTTCTTTCCGGGCAGCCTCTGTATGCATTTCGAAGTTATCTTCCCTTGTTGCAAAATGTGCATTGATTTATCAAAAACCCCTTGTAAAGATCAATCTCTAGTTTGTTACCATTTTATTCTTGACTCCCCCCCCCACAAAAAAAAAAAACAATTATTCATGGCTATATTTTAGAAGGGGAAAGCATACAACAAAGTGTTTTTCTTTTCCCATTTAAAGAGTATAAGTTAATTCTTGCGAATCAAATCTAGAAAGCCAATAATTAAATATAATTAAAGATTCTATGTCGTGAAAATAGAAGGTGATACTTAAGTTTAAAGGCTGTCAATTTTCCTGCGAATTAAAGTGAAGTGAACCTGTTGCTTGTCAACTGTATTTGCTATAAGTTTTCTTCCCGTCTACATCTCACCATCCCATCTGTTTGACTAGCTAAAAAGTAATTTATTACTATGAGAAGCAACCTATATGTTCAATTGTTCATATGCATGGAGCATTTCCTGCATATTAAGACATGCTTTCTTAGACTACTCCTTCCATAGTTAACACTTTCCACATTCTGTTTCCCAGGCAAATGCTATGAGAAAGTTTGTGAGATGTGCCACATCACTCTGAATAAAACTACTATATTTGGTGATAATGGTGCTATTTCTCCCGGAGGAGTGAGAATTGGTGAGCAGTATTCTTGTATTTAATGTTGAAGAAATTTCTATTTCGTTCTGATAGCTCCATAGAACAGTAGTTATGTTCTATTTCCTTCAGGCAAAGCACATTTTTTTTTTTCTTTTTTTTCTTTTTGGGACATGATATCATTCAAGTGAACCAATTCATAGCACCATGTCCTGGACTTCCATTAATCAATTCTTTCAAATGCACTAATATGTTCTATATACCCTAATAACATATTTAGAATTGTCTAATTCATGTAGTATTTGGAGTGTTACCATACCAACTGAGGTTATGTGAATATTCAAAGGTGTTGAAAGAGACATAGTGTTTATGGTTTGTTCTTCTTGTCAGCTAAAAGACATTTTTTAGAACCATATGATTCATGACTTTGAGTTAATGACTAGTTCTTAAAATACCAAAAAAAGCATAAGCAAATTCACAAGAGGTTCCTAGTGTATTAAATATGGATGTTTTTTACTTTTATTTAACCCACTATAACATGAATTTAGTTCATTTATAGTGATCCTCCGACTATATTCTTCTATTTTAATGTTATCAATGTGCTGGCTTACAGTCTGTCTTGCTCCATTAATGTCTTAATTGCCTAATTTTCTCTCAGGTACGCCTGCTATGACATCAAGAGGTTGTTTAGAGTCTGATTTTGAGACAATCGCTGACTTTCTCTGTACAGCAGCTGAAATTACGAGTTGTGTGCAGAGGGATCATGGAAAATTGCAGAAAGAGTTTCTCAAGGGTCTTCACAATAATAAAGATGTTATTGATCTCCGGATTCGTGTAGAGGCATTTGCTGCCCAGTTTGCAATGCCTGGATTTGATTCTTGAAGATTTATAAGATGGCCTGCCTGCTACTTGGCATACCCTCAATTTTTATCTGGTAATCAAAAGTTATTTTGCATATCCATGTGTTTCCCATTGAACTTGTGTGTAAAATAAAGAAAGCAGGTCATACAGTTCTGCATATGTTTTAAAAAATTATATTGATAAAAGTTATAAAGAGCCATCTCTTTAAAATACTGTAATAATATTTATGATGCAAGAAACATACATTTGGTGAAGGTCTATTTAGTCAGTCTAGTTTCCATATTTGGTATGTTAAGTGTATAGCCAGAAACCCAACTGTACTATGTAATATGGATTCTCAAGTAATGTTTAGCCTACTGAATTGATTTATTAGAATGTCCTTTTTATAGGAAAATGTGTATGTATAGAAAAAAAAAGTGTAATTGATGTATTATTTAAAATACAGATTGTTTATAAGACTATGAACACATACCATGATATTGTCGGTGCATTTACTTGCGATATAGTTGCTGCTGTTGTAGGGATTTCATTATTATTATTGTTGGTGTTTGCTACTGTCAAATTGTAGTGAAGAGGAAACAAAAGCTGAAAAGCTTTAGTTTTAAAGAAAAGTAGAAGTAAAGCAAATGAAGAAAACATATGATATGGGTGGCTTGGCGTGATGTTGAACTAAGTTATATTTTTGGTTTTTTGCTGTTTCACTACTATGATTTATGTCTGTCATGTAATTTCCAACATTATTTTATACCGTTTCCTTGTGTTTGAGGTTTCTATTCAGGAACACACCCTTGAAGGGAGGCAAGGCATGAGACAAAAAGCATGAGATACGAGAACGTGATTTATTTTTATTACTTTAGTTTTAAGAACAACACAATAATAAAACTAAAATTGAGACTTCATTAGCTGTCTCGAAATCATTAATGGGTAAATTAGAAGTAAAATTTTCTGATCTTCACATGATGTTATAGTTTGACCCTAAACCGAGTAGCTTCCGAAAAAATAGAAAGAAACAAGGAGAAGGGGACAGACAGGTCAGGAAAAGAAGGGGGATTATATTTATATGTGCGTTTTATTTTTCCTTTAACGAAACAGAAGCATTTTCATGATTAAAAAGGAGTGGCCATTGGACTTTTGCTTTTTGAAACCCCGAATCGGACATCATAAAGCTTTCTAAATATCAAATAAGGCCAGCTCTGGTGGGGAATCTCATTGTCCTCTTCATTACCCCTAGTATATTTGTTATTTATTTTAGGCTCTTTTACCTAATTATTTTAAAATAAACAAATAAATTATTTGTGTTTAGAATTAGAAAAAAATATTTGTTAGAAATTTTAAACTCCACAAATAAGATAAGAGTGATTATAACTGTGTAATAGAATGTAGTAAATTTTTAAAATAAATATATTAAAAAATAAAACACATGTCAATTTTTTACTTTGCTTCTAGAGTTAAAATATTACATTAACCATAAATCCTTAGAATTATTTAATAAAAGGATAAATTATAAAAATAATCATTTTTATTTGTCTCAGATTACATTTTAGTCACTTATGTTTAAAATGTTACGATTTAGTCACTTATATTAGAGTTTTATTACAAAGTGGTCACTTTATCATTGAGCTCTGTTACCTCCCTAACGACAATCCTATGTGGCAGTCCAAATGGATTTTAAATGCCAACTTGAATATCTAGCTGGGGTGAGAATAAGTTTTTAATTTTTTTAATGAAAATAGAATACAAAATTTTGCCCTAAAATCTAAAATTTTGCCTCTTGGTTATAGTTCGCTCACCTTACCTTCCCCTTCGCTTTGTCTCCTAATTTTCAAACACCATAATTTCCCCTGATATAACCATGTTAAGGTTTGGATCAAGGTTTGTTTCTTCATGTTTTGATCATTCGAGTATTTGGGTATTCTTCTTCTTCTTTTGCGAATTCAAAGTCATTTTTTCAATTACAGGTTCGTATAAAAATGCAATCCCTATTTATACAACTCCATTTTTTGTTTATTCGAGTATTTGGGTATTGTTGGACTTTTTGTTTGAAGAAAGAAAAAATTGGATCTCGAAAGATTTGGGAAAAGAAATTAAATAGTGTTTCAGATATAAAACACTAAAGATATCTTTTGGAATTCTTTTTAAGGGTTTCTTCTATTGTGAAGAAAATATCAAAAAAGGAATATATACCAAGATGGATGGATGCAAAAGAAGAAAATATCACGGTTTTTAATTTAGGGTTGTCATTAAACAATGTGTTGTTTTAGAGTATAAAAGAAAAAGGAGATGATATGTTTTTTTTTTTTAGTTTAAGGTGTAATTAATTTAAAATTTTTAATTATTTAATTAAAAACCTATTATCATCCTAACTGGACATTTAAGTTGACATTTATAACCTATTTGGACTGTCAAGTGGGGCTACCGTTAGGAGGTAGTAGAGTTTAACAATATAGTGACCACTTCGTAACAGAACTCTAACATAAATGACTAAAACGTAATATTTCAAATATAAATGACTAAAATTTAATCTGAAACAAATGAAAGTGACTATTTTTATAGTTTAACCTTAATAAAATAATATGAAATGAAGTATCATTTTAATAAATTCAACACCAAATTGCCACCAATGGTGAATCTTGAGCCTGAAATTGTCCCCATTAATAGCGAGTTAGGATATCTTGGTGAAATGCTACAGAGAACCTTTGTCACTTCAAGATTTCAAATATAAAAATGAATATTTAGATAACTTTCATCAAATTTTAGTAAAAAAAAAACACTTTATTTTGCCACTGATATATTTGTTATTATATTTTATTATTATTATTTTTAAGTTTACAAAATAGAACCTTCTACTTTTTGGTAGCATTGGATCAAGAGGGAACCCACTTTCAAAATTAAATTAAGTAAAATACCTAGCCACTGTTTAATATTACACTCTAATATTCTCCCTTTTTTATTATTTCTTAATTCAAGATAGCAGAAACTTCTATGTCCTTTTTTTTAATTCAAGATACCAAAAACAACATTAGAGAAAGCCCTGCATGAAAAATTCCTTTTTTTGGGGGATTCTTCAAGATTTTTGAAGCCCAAATCCATCTGCTTTGCTCCCCAGCATCCATATGAAGAGAAAAAATAAACTACTATCTCCATGGTAGAAGCAATAAAATGCATGAAAATAAAAATAAAAATTAGAAGGAAGAGAAGGGTTAAAAGAAACAACAACTGATTCCCTTTACAATTTTTACCCAAATCTCTTACCTGTGACTGCAGAAGTCCAAAAGCTTCTTCCTCCCTTCAATAATCTCATCAAAGAAATCATCAATTTGTCCAACAATATTTTCAACCCCAGATCTCAATATCCCAAAACACCCTCTCATGTTGTCTACTTTTTCCCTCAACCCCACTTCTGTTTCCCACTCCACCACCCCTCCTCCTCCTCCTCTCCTCTCCAGCTCACCTCTCACCTCTTCCATTGCCATCTTTGACCTCCTAAACTCATACAACAATATCCCTGCTTTCCCATTCATCCCGTTTATCTCTTCTGCTACTCTTTGTTGCAATCTTGCTGTTGATATCATGAATGTTGATCCAAAACACACACAACCTTCGTTTCCCCCTCTTACCATACTTGATTCTGGCCAACAATGAACCCCCCCATATAGTAACATCATTAGTAGCAATGAACTTACATTCCTCATTGCATATAAAACTCCTCGGAAGCCATTGAATCCATTCAACTTTGATTCCATTGTAACTTTCTCTTCCAACTTTAATGAAAGTGGTTGGATTCTTGTTTCCATGAACCCCCTGTTTTCTTCTTCTAATCCCATAGCTTCTCTCCGGCATCTTGAAATTGCTCTGATTACCTGTTTTGAATTTAAAAAGGAATCAGATCATGAATTGAATGATTGAAATTATGAAGAAAGTTTGGGAATTGAAGGACCTGTCTTGAAAGCTGGGGACTAAGATGTCGATGATTATCAAGAGAAGAAATGATGTTAAACCCAGAAGAATAATAAGTTTCCATGCCGGATATGCCTGATTTAAGAACATGACAAGCATCCCAAAGCTTGGAACTTTCATCCATGTATTCATCAAGCCACTTATCACCAACAGGGAGATGTAGTTTTTGAACAAGGATGAGCAACTGGGAATGGAAAGATCTGAGAAGGCAAAGAACCCTTTGAAGAAATTGGATTGACATGAAGTTATTAGAGAGATACACCCTTTCAAGATCATCTAACCCACGAGTAAGGAAAGTGTAGAATCCATTCACAGAGCTCGTAGAAGATGGATCCATTGAAACGGGGGGGTGGAGAAAAAAAGGTTATGAAAAGAAGGGATTTATATAAATGGAGATGAATTCATGAAATATGAAAATGATGAAGATGAAAAAGAAATTAAAAGGAATATATCTTAGAAGCTCAAATTTCTAAGGTTGAAAAGGATTGTTGGGAGCAATGATGGTGTTTCCTATAGAGGGGAAAGGATGATTGGTATTGTGCTATTTTCATTGTTTAATCAACAAAATATATTAATAGACAAGAATTACTGAAAATGAAATTTGAGAAATCAATATTACCAAAACTGAAAAGAAAAACCAAGTAATGCAAAAGATTTGGTATATGATTGTTTATTTCATCCCTTGAAGATTAAAATGAAGTTTATTTCATGATCAGCTGTTTATTTCTTTTAAAAAATTATAATAAAGTGATTAATTACTACTAATAATGAATTTTGATAACAGTAAAAATATTTTGAGAATTATTACATATAATTAACTTTATATATAATAGTTGAGAATTTTGAAGTTGGGATATATACTTATAAGATGATATAGTGTGTGAGTGAGTTTTATTGGGTTTTTGAGTTTTGACTGATCATAGACTCAGATTCTCTGTCTTTAATCTCTTCCTATTTTAGAGGGTCAGATGCTTGAAACTCAGTGCTCACTTGGTCTGCTTCCCATCCCATCTTTATTAGTATATAATGCAATTGGAGGAATAGTATGAATAACCTCACATTCTTTTATTGTTATATAATTAATATTTTAATAATTCTTATTAAAATATTAATATTTATTATGCTTATAAAATTTTTAATTAATCTAATATATTTATCATCTCAATTTAATATGTTATTTATATATATATATATATTTAATAGTTGAAAGTTTTTCAAATAATGCATTGATGTTATATAACTTTGTGTTGTTAGGGAAACAAATATGATGACACATTTTTGAGGTTAAATTCTTTTTATCACATAATAAAAATTTGTTTTAATATTTATATATGGGTGGATTCATTTACACAATCTAAAATTAAAGTAGTTTAACAAATTTTCGTAACTTTTTGTACTAATGAAATATTAATAATTCAATAGTTGAATTTATTATGCATGTAAAATTTTAAATTAATTTGATATTTCTATTATGTCAAACTAAAATATCATCTATATTAATATATATTGAACGATTGAAAGTTTTTTTTTACATAAAATAAATAGTTAGAGTTTTTAATTTACACTAAATTTGGACGTGTATAATCAAATGGTTGGAACATGAAATATGATGAATTGTTAAAATATGAATCATATAAAAAGTTACAGGATTGTGCAAACTACTTTAGTTTTAAATTGGTGTCAGTAGATCCTTCCCCTCTATATATTTGTATAATCAAAATTTAAATAAAAATATTTTTATTTTGGTAAAAGTACCCTTATACTAGGAGTGAGATTGTTGTTGCCCCTTCTATTAAAAAAATAGGTAAATTAGTCACTGTACATTAAATTAAAAAAGTAAATTGATCATTGCTATTAAAAATTTCATGCATTTGTACTATTAAAAACTGGTGTAGTTAACATAATAACTAAAAAGTGACACGTATATCTTATGCTGATGTACAATGACTAGTTTTTAACTGTAAAATTGGATTAAATTTTTAACAAAAGAATCAATTTACTTTTTAATCAAACACATATAAACTAATTTGTTCATTTTTAAATAGAGAACAAAATACAATCTAACTCCTAGTATAGAAATCTCTATAATATTTTTATATTTTATTTTAAATAATAATTAAGTCGGATAAAATAATAATTTAGGTGTAGTTACTATATGGGTAACATCTATTGAAATTTGTGGGCTTAGATTTTGTTTTTCTTTCGATATTTTCAAAAGAAATAATTGCGGAATTCAAAAATGGTGAGATCTCTACTTTCTACTATGCAAAATCAATGTTTTTAAGGATATTATTATTTTGAATAATTTTATTTTTTAATATAATATTTAAAATTATTTATAATTTTTAGGAGAAAAATACGTGTTTTAACGCACTTGAATCTATATTCTCTTGTATTAACAATAATATTTATGCCAATTGAACTAAAACTCATTCGGTTAGACCATTATTATTTTTAAATTAAATAATTTTAAAAATAAAATGAAAACTTAATAGAATTATAATATACTCAAAAATGGTATAATAAATAAAGTACGTGTTTATAAATTATAAAAAAAAAACAATTATGAGATAACGATGATGTTTATAATTAAAAAGAAAGTCATATACAGTGAACTAAATTAAGTTGTTAAAATTATGATGTCATTAATATAATTAGGTTATACTTAAAAATAAAACATCAGTAAGTAAGTTGTCAGATATAATTATTACTTCTTTTTTTTTTTTTTTTTTGGACAAAATGGATGTTTTTCTTTTCTTTAAAAAAAAATCATCTACTTTATTGTTTATATTATAAAACTTATGAGCTAATCAACACCGTTGCTTTCACCAGCTTTAGGACCCATCAAACGGCGAACCCCAAATAAAAGAATTTGTTTCCTTTTGATTATTGTTTTAAGATATACAATGTTTTGGGACACCAATTTTATTTGAATCATTCATTCTTCCCACTTTTGCTAATTAAAATTATTTATTCCTTCTTAAATAAAAATATGTTTAGGCACCTGCAAATTATATATTTAGCATATATATAAATAATTTATAGAAAATACTGAAATATATAATTTTAGATTAATTAATAATAACCTATAAAGTATATACAATATTAAAATGAAAAAGAAGAAGAAGATTAAATTGTGAGTAATACTGAAATTTAAATGTATAAATACATTAGATTAAGAATACTAAATACACTAAAATTGTTTATTCGGGTGTCGAGTTAACTTGTGACACTAGATCAATTAACAACTTTAGCAATATATAGAATTGATGGAGGTAATAAAGTATGCATAATAGAATTAAAATGTATTAAATAAGATAAAACTTTAGTTAGCGACAAAATTAAGATTTTAAGAGCTCAAAGATTACATGTTTAAATTTCATCACATGTAAATTTTTATTGACTATTTTAAAAATTAAAAAGATTAAAGTACCATCGAATAATTTAGCTTCTTTGAATGCGGAAAGAAATTTTCGTAATTTTTCTAGTTGAGTTAGGTAGTGACACTAACTTAATTAAGAGCTTAAATAATAGTATAAATGTATATAGAAACTAACTGAAAATTTTAAGATTAACCATGACAACTTTTCTTATTAAATTTATAGTGCACTCACGATGTGAGTGAACAAAATTATGTAACAAATATTTTTGTTCAAACTTTACATAAAAACCAATTGATGTTTTGCTTATCATGGTAAAGCTAATTGTTTATTATGCACGGTATTGTAGGTTCAAATCTCATTTTGCTATATAAGAAGATAAAATACCCTCATAAAATATAATTTAATTTATATATAAGAAAGTATTTTAGTAATTTTATAACTAATTTAGTGCTTGATTAACCCACACTCAAAGTTATTTGTGGTTCGAGAATAACGGAGAAGATCGTTCGATAGAAAATCGGGATCGACTTAACCACCTTGTACAAAGCACATGTATATTTCGATTAAAGTTTAGTACTATAAATATCACAATGGCTCGATTTTAAAGAAAAAATTTTAAACTTTTATTGTGCCTAAAACACTGTTTTCTAAATTGATTTTTTCAACACAAATTTCAAAGTATAACATCCAAAACTTCGAAGATGTCCCTAACATTTAGCAACTTCCCCTTAGGACCATTCAATTGCCTCAACGGAGGTCATTTTATGACCTCCCCCTTAATTATGGGCAATTGTTATACCACCTCCACATATCACTCTTGAGCATCGCCTCATCAAGTGCACCTTTGCCATCAATCACCTTCACTGAAAGCAAGACTAGTTGGCACCCAACACCTAGAGCCCTTCAATCATGATGAGACGACCATCACTTGTTAAGCCACCCTACATTGCCTCATTACCGATCTACAGGATCATAGAGCCGCCTCTAATAGGGACAAAGAGGTGACCCATTCACTAATAAGATGCCTATACGTTGCATCCCAAACCTCTCATATAAAAGCCCTCTCACCTCTGTAGAAAGGGTACATTAGATAGACAATCCTCTTCTCTATCTACTCCTCTAGCAATCTCTCTCCTTCTCTCCTTCTTTCTCCCCCTTTATCACCTCTCCGTCCATGATGACTTTCTGCCCTTATAGGGTGAATTGCCTTGTACCTTCGTCAACCTTTTCCCTTATTGATTCTTAATATCAACAAGTACAAAGGATTGCAAATAAAAAGCTGGGAAGAATCAGACAAAACTCATACATGATATGCGCACAAAGTGGAATTAGAGATCCACACAAACGCAATTGTACATAATGAAATCTGAACCTAAATATTCAATACTCGTCTCACCTTTTGCCAACCGGTGAAGGTTTATTTGCATTGATTTGATTGTTTTTAATAGATTTCTTATGTTTCTTAAAATGATAAATGCAGTGGTTTTTTTTTTTTAACAAAGCGATTAGATTTTAATTTTAATTCTTTATTTGGAATGATATTAAAAATTTAAAACAATTTATTTAATAAGAATTAAAATAAAAAATGATCATAGTCTAAGGGAAATAGTACATGTCACTGTTTATATATATAATTGGATAAGCATGGAATAACTGAGGGATTGGGGATTATAGATAAAAAGCTTTTTCACATGTGAAAGCCATTAAAGTCTAAGAAAACTATGAAAATTTGCCAACAAAAACTAGACATATCTTCTCACCATCCAAATCTTGCTTAGTAAATTAGGGCAGTTCTGGATTTCAGCCACATCTCATTGTGAGGTCGGTGGGTGACAATTTGTTTGCTCTCCTTTGGTAAAACACTTCATTATGTGAAATTTTATTGAAAGGGAAATTGTAATTTTTAGAATTTTTTAAATACGTGGTAAAGTGTAATTTAAGATTTAAAATGAATAAAACAAGTTTGAAAGTAATTAGTTTAATTCTTTCAATTTTTACTCTCTAATAAAAATTAGAGTGTTCTAATTATACCCGATTCAGCGAGACTCGTTGGTTACATATTTAACTAAACATGTAATACATTAAAATCTAATTACTATGTTACTTCCCAAATACACCCTAAGTTATGTTAATTTTATGCTTTTGTGTAAGAATTACTGGTGTTTAATAGTTACATTAAATTATGATTAAATTTAAAGATAAGTCAATTTAAACATGGAATAATCTCTCCCAACATTATTTTCTCCAATTTAAATTCTTACTATTTAAATTCAACATGTTAATTTTATTAGATAATAATCCTAAAGTACATGAACAGTACTAAGAAAAGTAAATGCAATGCAAAGAAATGCTAGTCAAACGGCATCCCATCACGAAATCAAGAAAGTGCCCTAGAAATCCCATATAGAGGGGAATGTTTCATTTTCTTCTTAATGATCTTAAATGGATACAACTGGACAGTCCAAAGCCTCTAACATATGAAAATGATGTAAGGAATAATTGTTATGAAATTATTGAAACTCTAAAAACTGGCTTAGTGGAATGATATATATATATATATATATATATATATATATATATTAAAATAAAAGATAAACTATATTTAAGGTCACTAAATTATTGGTAAATTTATGTTTTAGTTACTCAATTTAAAAAAGTTACAAAATGATCATTGAACTATTCAAAAGTTTTTCTTTTAAGTCACAAAGGTGTTTAGTTTTTTTTTTTATTTTTTTTCTTTAAGTTTCGTTAGTGAGCTCCAATCGACAATTCGACTACCGATACAATAGACTAGTACCCCTTGACGAGTAGAAGAATATACCTTAGATCCAAGTCAATTTGACTGCCAGTGTCAGAGATCAAAGGAGAAAACTGTTTAAATTTTGGTTTACAAATTGTGATATTCAAAATTGTTTCATGAAAAAAATGAACTGTAAAAAAAAAAAAAAGAAGAAAACTTTCAATTGTTGCAAACGGTGTGAATAAAGAAGGCCATACAACAACAATTTTAACATCCCAATGACTTAAATGAAAACTTTTGAATAGTTCAAGGGCCGTTTTGTAACTTTTTGAAGTTGAATGACTAAAACATAAACTTAATAATTGTTTAATGATTTTGGGTATAGTTTACCCTAAAATAAATTATTAAAAAATGGTAACGTTGAAATCCATTTGCAAACTCTATACTATTATTTAAAGGGTTAAGTGAGTTGGTATGATTCATCAACCAAATCTCAACTCAGTTGTGAAGTTATCAAAAATTTATTCTTTTTATTAAACTAGCTTTTAATGTCACATGTGTTGCATGTGATTTTACATGTTTAATATTTAATCAATTTTTAAATATTATATTTTTAATTGCAATAATTAATGTGATAAAATATTTCTTATTTGAATTATTGAATATAATTAAAATACATTAAACTTATCAATTTAAATATTGTAATAGAATTTTTCAAATAATAATTAAAGCATTTTAATATATTCAACATATAATATATTTTACTTTATGTAATTAATGTAAATTAATATTATTCAAAATAATAACTAATTAACTCTAATATTAATTAAGTGATAATTAAGATGCTTAGAATTTTATTCAGTAATAACTCTATTTTACATTAATAAAATTAGCACTATTTTTTTTAAAAATAAAATTATTACAACTTCATTTTTATGTCAATTTTTTAACTAATAGTTATAATTATAATTATATTTAATTTTTTTGCTGTATTTTATGCTTAAATTTCTATTCAAGTGCCATTTGAGTCTTAGCTCAGTTGGTATCGGCATTGGTATTGCTGCCAATATAAGAGGATGTGAGTTTGAGTGCGATAAAGCACATTATCTTCTTTTAAGGGTGGGGGGCTATGGGTAGTTCTAGGCACTGTATCAAAAAACAAAGACTAGGAATCGTGATACTATACCCATATGAAAGGAAGTAAATCTAAAAAAAAAAAAGAAATCTATTCAAGTAATAACTCTATTTTAAAATTAACAAATTATTTCTTAAATAATAATTGTAAATTAAATTATAATTATTTTTAAAAATGTAATTCTAATAAATTCAATTTCTAAATAAATTATAATTATTTTAAAATTTGAATTTAATAATTTGATGAAAAATAAGATATATTCTCGTAAGTTCAAAGGTTCTTTTAGAGAAATAAGTATGATAAAACACTATTTTATGATTTAAAAAATCACATGGTGTGTGTGATAGGATAGTTAAAATAATGTGAGTGTGAAAAATGAAGAAACATATGAAATCAGTTGTGGAAGGAAAACAAAGATATGGCTGGGATTGGCAAGTTAGTTCAACTCATTTAAATTTGGTTTTTCAGGGACCACTTTGGTTCAAAGACAAAGTGATTGATATTTTCCCAAACCTCACTTTAGGGCAGAAGTTGAAGTGTTTATAAAGTTTTAGGGTTTAGGGTTAAAATAAAATTTCGAATATATGCTGACCCTGTTTGGTAAAAGAGAAAAAGAAAAGTGAAAGTTGATGTAGGCCAAATGTCAATCCCACAAACTACACAACTCGATTCATAATCATAAGCTCGACCTTCTAAAGTGGGACTGTTCTACTTTTCTTTTCCTCTGGGCCACCCCTCTTATGGACTTTTTACTACTTAAATATTAAATTCTTTTATTTTTAATTATTTTTGGATTATTTTAGTTATATTTATTACAATGTTTATATCTTTAGTTTGGAAGGGATTATGATTAGGGAAATGGCGAAATTATTATACATTAACTTAGAAAGATTAAAGTTAAAAAATGTTTATTAGTATACTTGATCATGGGTCGGGTTGACCTAAAATTTTAGGTTCATTTTTTAGGTTCGGGTCTGTCTTAGCTCGAAAAATGAGTTTAAAATTTTGTCCAAGCTCAATCTAAATTAAAATGCTAAACTCAAGCTTGACTTGGCTTCCTTATATTAATTTTTAGATTATTTTTTATGTAAAAAAAATTAAAACATATAATACATGAAATACACTAAAATTATTAAAATAAATATTCCTCGCCAAATTGAAATTACATTAAAAATATTTATACTTAAATAACATTAAGATAATTACAACTTAACCAACAAATGCCTTTAAAATAGTAGTAAAATTAACAATAAAACGAGATGTATATAATATCTAAATAATAACAATATAATAACAAAATAGTAGTAAAACAACATCGAAACATCAACAAAACAGTAGTGAAACAGTAGCAAAACAACAATAAAATAGTTGATTTAGGTTAGGCCTGGGTCAAGAAATCCTACCCGAGGCTCGACTTATTTAGAAAATAGATATTATTTTTTGAATATATATTTTTGTTTAAGCCTTCCCAATTTTTGAACCAACCTTCAAACTTGAACAAATATCATGGGCCCATGATCAGATTTATTTATTACTAATTTAATTCCCTTTTTAAAGTTTTTTTTTTCGCCAAATATAGTGTGTATAATCGTTGAATCGAGGATGGAAAACCTTTTCCTTTTATAAATTCCTTTATTCAACTTATTTAATTGCGTCATGTGCTTTTAATTTTGATTTTAAATGGGTAATACGTTTATGTTATAACATTATTTTTTAGCGAAATTAGAATACAAATTAAATATTAGGATGAGACTTGTATCTCCTTCAATTTACTCAAAGCTATTTTTAGAGTTGGGTTGGATGAGCGGTGGGTGTGATACAGTGTGTTTAACTTACTTTTTATCTCATACTACAGTATTTAATTTCTTCGTCACCGCTGTTCTTACACTAACTGCAGTAAACACACAGTATATCCAAACCCATCCTTAATAGAGTAAAAAAAATTGAAAAAAAAAAAATTAGTGGGTAGAAAAATAGAATGATGAAAATATTTCTTTTCATAAGCATACTTAGTAGGAAATGTAGAAAAATAAAAACACATCCATTGTTTGATAGAGTTAAAAATTGAAATGAAAGAAAATTAAACATATAAGAAATATATAATTTTGAACTAATATACACTTCTATCTCGTTTTTTCTCCTCTCATCATTTTATATTGGAAGAATTAATTTTTTGCATTAAGATGAAAACTAGTCATCTCTTTTATTTTAGTTGTTCTCACTTTTTCCACTGTTAAATACACTCAAAATTTATTTATTTTTACTTTTCCACTCTCTTCTTCCATGCCTTCACTTTTCCACCTTAAGGCTATGCTTGCTTAGCGAAAAAGTGAAAGGTAAGAAGAAAACAAAAAGTAAAAAGAAAATAAATTTTGAATGCATTTGGTAGAGAAGAAAAGTGAAAGGAAAGAAAATAGAAGTGATGACTATTTTCCATCTTAATACATAAAACAAATAATTTCAAATTAGAATAATAAGATGAGAGAAAATGAGAGAGAAGTATATTAGTTCAATTATACATTTTCAAAAAAAATCATTTCTTTCTTTTATTTTTCAACACTATCAAACTCACATATGAGAAGAAAAAATATATTTTCTATCTTTTATTTTTCATTTCTTTTCATTTCTATCTTTACATTTTCTTCTATTTAAATTATATTGTTAATCAAAATTTGAAAGAAAAAATAAACAATTTATTAATAATCCATGTAATAAATAATTGATTTTTAAAAAAGTGAATCGTATAATAAAATTTTGAATAAAGAATATTAATGTGATATAATATTTTATTAATTTCATTTTCTTCCTCAAACCATCAATCAAACACTTACACATAGTTAAAGATTAAATTTATGGCACATTATATGGATAAAAAAACTATATAACAAATATATCTGTTAAAAATTTATATAAAAGTTCAGAACGTGAGAGGAAACGAGGCATTAAAGTGCTAGCATTATACGTTACATGTTCACAAGTTGAAAGTTAAGACAACAATATAACAAAAGATGAACGGTTCGGGGTCCTTGTCCAACAATCGTGTTGGTGATAATGATGACTTTAATAAGGATTGCAACACCAAAAAAGTTAGATTTAAGGATGGAGAAGATGTTTCATCAGAGAACATGGTGGTAGACATGGCTCCAGTGAGTGGAGTTTCATGGAAAGATAAGTTATTGGGCAGGGAAAGCACTGGTTCTTTGGCCTCACCCACGATCTCAATTAATTCTCTTGATGTAGATCTAAAGTTTGAATATGGGGACATTCTTAGATCCACCCTGAACAAAATCCTTGCCATCAACTTCTCGGAACGATTCAAAAGGATACTGGTTAAGGATATGGAGACTACTATCATCGTCAAACTTTTGGGGTGTAATATAGGATATGGCGTCCTCTATAATCAAAATTCCAGTCTCTGGAAACCCTCCCAAACTTTTCAATTAATGGACGTGGAAATGGCTATTTAGTCTGATTTCAAAATAAATTTGATTACAGTATGGCTCTAACTCAAGGTCCATGGATATTGTTTGGACAGTACCTTACAGTATAGCCCTAGACGATGGATTTCATATTGGGACCCCCGGTACGCCCTATGGCGTAGCGGAAAAAAAATATTCCAGCAATCCATAGCCAAGGATCCATGGACGATGAATGAATTGAGTTGAAATATGGTTGAAAATATACCTTCTTTATTGAAAACGTTGAGGATGCTGCTGATTCAATATTAATTCCAAGCCACAACGAAAATGTCCCGGCCTCTACGTAGTCCACCCCGTCAAAAACGAATTACCACTTTCTCTTGAACTTTTTCAAAGAGAATTAGAAATGGTTGCTAGACCTTTTAAATTATTAAGTTGGTAACCTTTATATACTAAGGGCTTATCTTCCTTTTATCCTCTTTGATATCACATATTAAAAATGCTGAAGATGATGCCAACTCTCATGCCAAGCATTCTTCTCTTCATTTCAATCTCATGTTTGAAAGGTCAATTGAAACTACAATAAAGTTAAATTCAAATCTTCTTAACCCTAATATGCATTCATCCGTGACCTTTAAAGAGAATTTAGACCCAAATCCTACTTCAAATTCGGGAACAGAAAGAGCAGTAAATAGTGAAAATTCTTTTGGTTATTTTAAAGGGCATGACTTTGATAATAACAAAAGGGAGAGGTCGTTCTGGAAGGGCTCTTAATAAAACATTACGTGAGCAAGAGGGATGTTTTAAATTAGCTAGTAACTCACGTGCCTTGCTTCTTAAAGCTATGAATTCTATGGCTGAGCTCCTTAGTGTACAAGTGGAGAATTTTACAGATAAGGCCAATGACCATGATGGTGATGTTAAAGCATATGCTACTTTTTAGTGGTTGGTCCTTCTATCCCCTTTTTAATTTATTTATGAATGTTACTATTTTATCTTAGAATTATCAAGGTTGTACTAGTTTAAAGTTTCTCTAGGTCTTTCGGGAATATAACCAAGATCATAAACCTGATTTGATTGAAATTTTAGAAATAAGAGTTAGTAGGAGAAAACAGATTTGATTATCGTAAAGCTTGGTTTTCAAGGCTCACATTGTGTAGAGGCTGTCATGTTTTTGAGTGGTATATGGATCGGATAGAAGGAGTCAGTTTATGTGGATATTCTTAAAAGTCATCCTCGATTTGTTTTAGTTAAAATCTCTGGTAATAATTTCAAACAACCCTTTTTGGTTACTTTCGTATATGGAAGCCCTGATAGTCGTAAATGAAGGTAACTTTAGGGGGCCTTGCAAAGAATTGTTCCTATGGACAAGTCTCTATGGATGGCGATTTGTGATTTCAACGCTATTCTTTACCTTGGAGAAAAATAGGAGGATGAACATTAGGAAAAATGTGCCCACTTTTTGGTGATTTTATGGATTCAACCTAGTTACATGATTTAGGTTTTTGAGGTTTGCAGTTTACATGAAAGAGAGGGGGATTGTTGAGGGTTTGGATAGGGTCATTTTTAATAATGTTTGGAACTTTATTTTTTCAAATTCCATGGTGACACATTTGTCGCAACTTAAATCCGACCACAAACCATTACATTTGTCTCTTATGCTCGATTATCACTCTTCAAGAAGGCGCCCATTTAGATTTTTAGCTGGTTGGGTTAAACATCCAACCTTTTCAGATTTCGTTAAAGAAAATTGTGTCTCTACCAACATGTTGACTATTCACTTTGATTTTACTGGGCAAGTTAAGCAATAAAACCATGACGTGTATGGTCACATTAACACTGGTAAGAAGCAATTGACTCGAAAATTAAAAAGCATTGAGATTGTGTGGGATAGGGTAAACTCTGCCTACCTTAATAAGGTTAAAATGGAGGTGATAGAAGAATTGAAAAATGTTCTCTATCATAAAGAGGTGTTATGGCGTCAAAAGGTACGTTGCGACTGGTTACTGCAAGGGGATCAGAACACCAATTTTTTTCATATACGCACCTTGAGGAGAAGGAAATAAAACAAAATTATCGCCTTGAGGAATGATTTAGGTAAGAGGATTTTGGATGAGGACCAGCTGAAACTTGAAATGGTTAACTTTTACAAGACATTGTATAGTGAATATCCTGGCCTAATGAAAGAATTGACCCCTAATGCTTTCCTGCGTCTTAATGAGAATAACATTACTCTCTTAAATAAACTAATCTCTGATAAGGAAATCAAAGTTGCCCTTTTTTTTATATAGCTCCTTTAAAGGTTCTTAGAAGTGATGGCTTTCATGCCTTATTTTATCAGAGTCAGTGGGAACGTGTAGATACTTCTGTTTGTAGTTGGGTCGAAGGTGTTTTTGATGGAAAAAGTATTAACTCGGATTTGAATAATTCGCTTATTGTGCTTATTTCTAAAGTTTAAAATCCGAAAGGCTTATCTCACTTTCGTCTAATTAGTTTATGTTCTGTTCTTTACAAGCTTATTGTGAAGATCATCACAAATAGGTTGAAAATGGTTTTTTCGAGACTCATTGCTCCTAAAAAAATTGGTTTTCTAGCAGGACGGAACATCCTTGATAATATTGTCATTGCTCAAGAAGTTATACACTCCATGCGGAGTATGCAGCAAAATAAGAGATGGATGGCAATCAAAATTGATCTGGGGAAAGCATACGATTGCGTGTGCTAGGACTTCATTGATGCCTCGCTTCAGGCTGCAAGTATTCCTTTTTTTTTACGTAATGTTATTATGTCTGCAATCTCTAGTTCTACCATGCAAGTTTTATAGAACCAGTTCCAACTCAGAAATTTTGACCTGCCAAAAGTGTTCTTCAAGGTTGTCCGTTAGCTCCTTATTTGTATATTTTGTGTATGGAATGGTTAGGGCAAAGCATCTGTGTAGCCACTAACTCCAGCAATTGGTCCCATATACGTCTGCCTCGCACCAGGCCACCACTTTAACATCTCTTTTTTGCGGATGACTTAATCTTACTTGGGCATGCTGAATAACATCAAGCTCGTGTTATCAAAGACATTTTTAATAAGTTTTATGAATATTTGGGAATCAGGTTAACAAGAGGAAAAAAAATATTTTCTTTTCTAAAGGCATTGATGGTAGTTTAGGGAGACACATAAGCAGATATTTTGGTTTTCAATAAGTGAATAACTCGGCATCTTATCTTAGAGTGTCACCTTTTTATGAGAATGTCACTAATAACACATTACGTTTCATGGTCGATAAGGTGCGTAGTAAACTATCTAGCTGGAACGTCCGACAGCTCTCCTTAGCTTGTAGGGTGACTTTGGCTTAATCGATTTTGCTTTCCGTTCCAAGTTACTTCATACAGAAAATGATGATTCCCAAAGGACTGTGTGATGAAATTGAGCGTATAGTCATAAAGTTCATGTGAGGTCTCATAATGGCAGTACCAAGATGGCTTTGATAAGTTATGATTTGGTGTGCCAACCAAAATCACACAGAGAGCTTGGTCTAAGATCCTTAAAAGACCATAACACTTTGTTTATGATGAAGGTTGGATTTAATATGATTTCAAATACTAATGCCCTTTGGGTTCAAGTTCTTCAGTCAAAGTATGGGGTTACAAATGGTTTGCCCGAGGATTTATCACGAGGATGTTGTTCTTTTATTATAGAGATCCCTTTTTAAGGTTTAGCCTCTCATTTATGAAAACTTATTATGGTCTATCGGGGAAGGGAACTGTATAAATTACTAGCGTGACCTTCGGATTCTAAATTGTGGACCCTTGTTCAATCTAATTCCTTCTACTCCAAATCTCAACATGGATTGTCCTCTTAACAATATGGTTACAGAGGATGGATCATGAAATCTAGATCTTTTAAGGTGTTGGGTTTCAAAAGAGGCCATCAAAAAAACTATAAATGTTCCACTACCCCATCCTTCATCTAGTCTAGGAGGCTAATTCAATTGGCTCTTTCTCCCTCAAAAGTGCTCATGGGAGGATTCGAAAGATACTTAGAATTCAAAATAGCCAATTTAGGAGTTACCTTGGAAGTTTCAAGGTCTTCAATGGATCCACTTCTTTATCTGTGTAACGCATTAAATAATTTATTTTTGTTTTTGTAAATACCTGACACAAATATTTGTCTACTTTAGTGGTTAAGTGTTCTGAGCATATGTATGTAAAGTCTTGGGTTTAAGTATCACATTTGTAAATTTTGTTATTTTTTGATCCAAGACTTACCCTTGTTGAGTGGGCTTATATTAAATTGTGTGTTAATTCATGTCAAAATAAGCTTGCTGGTTCGAGTGGTATGGGAGTTAGTGTGTTGGGGGTCTTGTGTTTGAATCTCTGCTCAAGCATAGAGGTTAATTTTTGCCTCATTTGACTGAAAGAGTTTGGATGGGATTAGGAGTCTGTGTGAGTGGGTGGTTGTGGATGAGAGAATAGTGGGGAGTTGAGATATAGGGAGTTATCTGGTTTTATTTTTTTTTTCAAAAATTCATTTTTCTCTCTCTCAGAAAATTATAACATCAAAATGCTTCTGTTTTTCCCTATTTTGATATTTTCTTTCTCTTTCTTTGCAAACCTATGCTTGTCCTTCTTGATTCGGTTTGTCAATCTGTTGTTCAATCGTGCCGTTGAAATTTTCGAGTTTTCCATCTGATTCGGTTAGTAGAACTCTGTTTATTGCTATGGTTGGTTTTGAGATAATACCGGTGTTTTGGCAACCACTACTTAGTGTTTAATCGATAAAATCTGTGTTTAGGTGAAGGTTATGAGGCGAAAGATTGCTCTGCAGCAGCTTAGGGTGAGCCGATTTTTTTGTTTTTGGTTAATCGTGTTAGACTAGTAAATTAGTTGTTGAAGGATTTGGGTACTCTGTTTTTAGGTGTTGGTGGTCTCAGGACTGGTTTTGCATCAAAATTGTAATAGGAATGTTTCTAAAAAGCGAAAAATAGAGCTATTTACTATCGATGTCACACGAGGGTGTGGCCGACCGTGTGGGTGACCGTGTGCAAGACACGGCTGTGTGATTAATGAAGACATGACTGTGCGCAAAAAACAACCGTCTAGTGGTGTGAGTGTGGCCGTATGGGCCACACGGGCATGTGGGTTTAGGCTAGACCGTGCGGGCCACACGGGCAAGGCCAATTTGGGCGTGTGAGCCTAAAATCTTAAAATTTTCCTTGGGGTCGCACGGGTCGTTCCGATCAACTATGGGTCTACCGTAGGGCCGGTAAGGGCTAACCAAACCCTAAAAATATGTGATTTGCTAGTAGATATTCTGTTTTGAACATAACACTGTTATGCATGTCTAATTAACTTGATGTATTTATACATTCGATGTCTATATTAGAGCATGTGAGCATGATAACTCTGATTTTGCATGTCTGATTGGGGTGAGATTTATATATGTGGAGGAAGTGTTTTGTATAGCGTTCATCGCCTATATTTTGGCAAAATGGCTGCACTTTATCTAATATGTGTCATAATGGCACGATACGGTATGTATGGCTGGGTGAGTGTTTTTAACCCCACATTGTGTGATGGGATGGTCAGAGTTGGTGTGTAGAGGATGGGGGTAAGATTCTATTTATTTGATCTGCTTATCTGTATCTGAAATAGACATGAGTCTGAATCTGTATCTGACTGTATATATATGAATTCTGTATAATTTGTATGTCTATTTCTGTTGGGTTATACACTGAGTTTATGAAAATTCATATTTGTTTGTTTGTTCTATTCAAGTAATCCACAGACTTAGGCGGATCGGAGCGGCGGAGACTCAGCGGTAACCACTCGATCGAGTACTGAACATACCTAATAATTTGCGATTTTTATTTAAATTCCGCATTTAATTGAGAGTTTGTAAATTCTGAGACTATCTAAACTGTATGGTTTTTTACAATTGGTTTTGGTTTCGTTTGCTTGTTTATTTACATGGTTTGACAAAACGTTTTAGGAAAACGACTGTTTTACTCAAATAAGGGTTTTTTAAAAATACAAACTGAACTTTCAAAATATAATGAGTTGTTAGACTTCCACTGTAAATAGTGTTTTGACAAATAAACCAATTAATTTACGTTTTCAACAATGGTTATAAACGAATATGAGTTATTAAGCTGAATTGATTTTACGTAACGACTCCGTTTTCAAAACTCATTCTTTATGGCATCTCCAGATTCGGCCATAGCGTCTAGGTTAGGGGTGAGCGTTCGATCGAATCGAATGAAAAAATTTAAAGTTAATCAAGTTGACGAATCATATTTTATCATCCTAATTTGATTTAAAATTTTCTCGAATCGAGTTGAGTGAGATGGAATTTGAATCGAATCGAATCGAATATATTTGTTCGAGTTAAATTTTAAAAAATAATTTTGGGTCCTTTTAACCACTGTCACCCATCGTAATAAAATTTGTCCACCGTAATCAAATTTTTTATTAATTTTCATCACCTCATAATTTATTTTTTAATCTTTTATATACGGCTTAGTTCCTTTGCTTGCTTAGTTGTTTCAATTATCTTCATATTATTGTCACTATATATTTTGGAATTAAAAATATATTAAATGTAAAAATGTGATTTTTTAATAAAAGTTATTTTAAAGATAAAATGTGAAATTGATACCAATATAAAATTTTAACACGAATATTTTATGGCATCATTAATAATTCAATTTTAATATAAATATTCAATATGACTAAACAATTCAATAATTTAAATATCATAAAATGCGAAATTTAATTTAATAATATAAATAGTAGATATAAATAAAATTATTACTATTTATATTTGAGATTTTTTGGATAATTTTGATTTTTATTTGAAAGTAAAAGGTGAGAAGTAAAAGTTTAGGGAAAAATAAAAAGTTTTGGAGAGTAAAAGTTTGAGGGAAAGTAAATAGGGGGAGTAAAATTTTGAAGGGAAAATATTAAAAAAATAGGAGGATGGGTTTGGGGTTCATGGACCGGGCCGGGTAGCCCGGCCTGAAGGCCCGCCCGAAATGTGAGAGGGTTTGGGCAAAATTATAGACCTAAAAAATGGGCTTGGACAAAAAAATAAGGCCGTTTAAAAAATGGGTTGAATAACTCGATTTGAACTTGAAATTGACTTGAATAACTCGATTCGTTTAAATCAAAATTTAATTTTTTTATTTTTTCGAGCCGAACCGAATTTTGCTCACCCATAGTCTAGGTCGAGTTTGGGGTGTTACAATCTGGCTTGTCCTCAAACAACAGTTGCTTACAAATGCTGAAAGGGTAAGGTGTGGAATTGGGAATAACAATGCTTGTGGTTTTAGTGGGCATGAATATGAAGAGGTTTTGCATGTTCTCAAAGATTGTCCTGTAGTTAGGAACATTTGGGACAAGCTCATTCCAAAAGAAAGGCTCTTTAGATTTTATAGCTGATCCCCACTTGATTGGATGTCTGTTAATCTCCAAAATCATTAGATTATTTCTTTGGTAGAGGTGGATTGATCGTTTTTGTCTGGGATTATCTCTTGGCGCATTTGGAAGAATCGCAACTTGTTTACCTTTCAAGGTATTTCCTAGAGTATTAATGAAGTCCTGAAAGTTGCCTATAGTTGGGAAAGGCAATATTCTTCAATTTTAAAGGCACCTCCTCATAAGTTACTATTAGAGTTGTGACATAAATTCTTATTAAAATAAAATACAAGTGGCAAGTACGGTACAGGCTGTATAAGAAGAATCTGTATAGAAGTTTACTTCTTCTGTTTGATATTAATTTGAATAAGGTGTTTCAACCTTACTACATTACTTCTATTAGATTGGATTAGAATAAGGTTTTCTAAACCTATAAATAGACGCGGTCTATACTCTTTGTAATCATTCGAATTTGACATAGTAAATTTTCTTCTCCTTTACTCGTAGTTTTTTTTCTCGGAAGTGTTTCCATATAAAATCTGTGTGTTCTATTTCTCTTTCTTTTCTTTGTGATACATTTCTGTTATTAACATTCTATTTTAATAGTTATGAAGTTCTTTCGCTAGTCCATTTATAGCCAACGATTAGGTGTGTTTAAATATGAATGGTTCATTTAGGATCGAAGAGGGTTTTGCTGCAGCTGAAAGATTAGTGTGTGATCATAATGATTGGTGGATCATTGGGTTTTACAGATACTTGGGAAATTGCGTAGTGACGAAAACTAAACTTTGGGGCATCTTGGATGGGTTGAAGCTTATTTTAGATAGGTGATTCGAAAAAATCTCAATTCAAACGGACAGTTTTGAGGCTATGAATGCCATCCAAGAGGGTTCTTCTAGGAACTCTAATTCCGCGCTCGTCAGAAGAATTCATCATATCCAGAAAATGGTTAAGTAGTGGAAAATTCATCATATTCCTCGAGAAGAAAACACAATCGCATACAATCTTGTCAATATGGTTCGTAATAGAAGTCTAGGATTAAGATTCTTTGAGGATCCCCTTTAGGGAGCTAGTTTAATTGTTTTGTATTTTCTATCTTTTCGAATATATATATATAAATCAATTAAAGTTCGATTATATATTATGATCAATTTTTTATTTTATATAAAAAACAAAAATATTTTCATAAAAGATATAATTTAATTTGTACATGAGAAAATATTGTGTCGAATTGATTTGTAATACCAACTTAATAAAACACTTAAAATAAATATATATAATTTTTTCAATAAAAGATAGGTGTCCAATGATTGAACCTTGAACTAATTTTTTTGTAGGCTTAACGATAAATTTGGCCACTAACATTTACATGTTTTGTTAAAATGATCTTGATTGTATTTTGAGTATTCTTTGGCCATCAACTTTTTTTTTGCAAACTACTTTTCTAACAAATTTGATGAAAGTACCGTTAAAAAACTTAAAGGGATGATGTGAAATATTTTTAATAAGATATAATTTATTACTTAGGTAACCTAATAAGATAATTACATGTGAAAATAATAAAATAAAGAAATCATACATGAAATTAAAAAAATAACTCTTAATTTAAAGAAAACAAATATAAATATTTAAAACAAGGTTTCAAAATAAATGTATATGTTTATTTACTGAGAGGTTTCAAAAGATAATTAATAAATCATATCGAAAATATTGAATGTGTGCATTCATTTTGAATTTTTTTAGATAATTACGTTTATTTTCTTTAAATTAAGAGTTATTTTTAACTTCATGGATTATTTTTATTTTATTATTTTTATATGTAATTATTTTATTGAGTTATCTAAGTAATGAGTTATATCTCATTAAAATTATTCAACATTATCTCGTTAACTTTTTAACAATATTTTTATCAAATTAGTTAAAAAAGTAATTTTAAAAAATAAAAGTTAATGATAAAAAGACTAAAAAATATAATTAAGGTCATATTAATAAAATATGTAAAAGTCAGTGATTAAATTTATCATTAAGTATTTTTATATCAAAACCTTTGAAAATTTCCTAATACAAATCGGTAAAATGATAAATATATAAAATCAACTACAAAATATATAATATCAAGGTAATTAATTTATGGTATAGAGAAAAGAAAGTGTGTTGGAAGATAATTGGGGGTTAAACCCTTTTTTAATGATTTAGTAGAGAAATGATTGCAAAACCAAAAAGAAAAAAAATGCATAGGTAGAAGGCATTTGTTGTAAAATAAATCAGTGACGATGACATGTTTGATGATGTTAAGGGAGGGGAGCGTGCAATAATTCACCAACTCAATCTCAATCTCAATCTCAATCTCAACCGCCAAACACCCTCATCTCTAATGTCATTTCATTCTGCAGCTCATCTATTACTCTAGGCAATCAAAACATTCCACCTATATGTATTACATGAAATTAATGTATTGGCCATTGTTTCTGTGTGTCCCTGATTCAGCCACATACCTTCTTTAAGACGTTTAGTGGTCCAAAATGATCCATCACCTCTCTTGCTCACCATGCAAATTTCGAAAGGTCCTAATTCCAGATTATACATGTCTTAATAATATCATATCTAGAGGATATTTACATGAATTAATTATCATATTCATTTTTATGAGATAACTTTCCGACCCAACCCCTTTGACTTCATCTTCTTCCCATCCCAAATCTAAGCAATACTGCAGAAACAGTAAATATTTGCCCTCTTGAATGGATACCCAGTGCATATCCTATTATTATTTATTGATCATTGAGGTGTTATGTGACAAATCAGCAACATTGAATGTATATTCATGGCTGACGATTTTGTTGGATGAGTTAATGCTGGTTTAAAGAGCTAGTGGACTATATTTTGTAAATATATTAGTTTTCAGCCAATCAAAAAATTAATATTTATACATATTTTAAATAATTTAAAGATGATATTAAAGTAACAAGTTAGTTGAGTCTATTAATCTGTTGACTTGGTTAATTGTTTTTGTTAAGTCAATTGATTCAATTACAATTACTGTTAGCAGCATTCATTAACATGTATATAAACTCTAATTGTCTATGTGCATAATAAGAGTTCTGATTCTCTAAAGTATTGCTTTTCTTGCCTTTTTTATTTTCAGTTGCTTTATCAGTTTTATATCTTTTAGCTATAGTTAAACACGTTCTCTGTTCCGTTTCTCTTCTTTTGAAAATTTTGATTTCCGTGCTTCATAAAATACATTTCTTTTCTCTTTGGTGCTAAAATTTTTATTATTTTTTGTTATAACGACTCAACAGTAAAAAGTAATGCTAATTTTTTTATTATTATATATTTTCAATATTTTTGCTTTAAACAACAATGGCTTTTAAATGTAGTCAAACTATATTACATCTTTTCAATTCCAATGCTTAGTATGTTCTCAGTTATATGATCTAGTCTAATTTTTATTTTTGGTTTGTAATAGCTACGGTGAAATCGGATTATGATATTAAGGGATGAGATAAAAATTAGCTCGACTTTTCTGCCTTATAAAGACAAAAATGACAGCTTTCGAGATGTACAAATATCTGGCTGAGCATCATGACGATCACATATTGAGCTGTCATCAATTTGTATACTATCAAGACGAATAGTTGCTTGCATTAAAATGCTTATAAAAATGTAGTAATGTATTTAGTGAAAAAATGAAGTGGAAAGATAGTTATCCAAACTAGAGTGAGAATAAATGGTTCAATTACATTAGAGAAAATTTCTATAAGATTTTCCACGATGTTGCTCGTATTTAGGCCTATTAGAAATTTGATAAGCTCAACACACCTACTAAAGAGGACCTAGGATCTACAACTAATACTACATCAACTTTTTGAAGTCGGTTAACTTTTTATTTTCTAACTTCTTAGTGCACTATAATACTCAAGCAGCAAAGCCGACCATATATCATTCAGGTGGCAGAGCCGACCATATATTAAAGCCAACCCAAGTGCATTAACTACTTAATTAGAAATCTAAGGCTTAACCGAGACTTACAATTACAAGAGAAGAAAACACTTTTATTAATACACAATACAATTACAATATGACACACACTTACCTCACTACTCTTCTCTTCTTTACCTCTACCTCTCACACTCTCTTGCTTATAGCTCTCTCTTATATCATAGCAAGAATGAAAGCTTGCACCCATATTTATAGAGTTTAGAATCGTTGGATTGTTGATAGATGTCAACATTTTTGCCATTGATTTTACAAATATCTAATAGCTAGAATGTTCATCTAGAATATCTAGTCTTTTAGATAATATCTTATTTCTCATATTCTAGAATCATCCCACCAAAATATCTTTTAAAGGAAAAGTTTGGATTTTATTTAGAGGTCGCATTGGCTTTCAAGAGGGTAAAACAAAAGTAATCAAGGGAAATGCAAAAGCATTTACACGCAATATCTGAAAAAGTATTTATTCATTACGAATAACGATAGTCGGGTAAAAATTTTACCCAATTTAGATACACATAACAACAAAATAAGAGATGATATTGACGAGCTAAAAGTTTTGATGGACTACATCATCAATTTACCGTTCAAATATTCTATTTGAGATTATAAGGATTTCAGTATGCCAATTGAACTGATATCTTTTCTTAACCATCTCGATTCTAAAATCTTGTAAGTTGATTGCATATTTCATATATTTATTTTTAAGTTGGATAACTCATATGTTCAACTTCATTTGTAAATATGATTATGTATGAATTAATTTCATAATTTTTTATTGACTTATTTACCTATGTCCAAATGGATGGAAAACACGTGGATTCCAAGTTTTTACTAGGGAAACTATAAAAATAGTCACTTTTGTTTGTTTCAGGTTACATTTTAGTCACTTATGTTTGAAATGTTATGTTTTAGTCACTTATATTATTATTTTGTTATGAATTGATCACTCTTCCGTTAAGTTCCGTTATCTTCCTAACGCTAATCCTACAGGCATTCCAACTAGATTTTAAGTGCCAACTTGGATTTCCTAATAGGATGAGAATAGATTTTTTATTAAATAAAATTTAATTAATTAAAAAATTTAAACCCTAAATCTCAGTAAAAAACCGTTCAACTCCCCTTTTTTTATTTTTCTTTTTTAATTGACTAAAAAGCTATTATCATCAAAATTTTTTATTCACGTATAAAAACAAAAGAGGATTCAATGGAGGGTCTAGGTATGTCTTCTTCACTGACAAATTTATATTCTAAAACTTAAAATGAAGTGGTTGTCAACAAATAAGAAGATGGTAATCGTTTTTGTTCCTAATCATTGTATTTTCCAATTCTTCACGTTCTTGAATAATTAGTTTCTCAATCCGATTTTTTCTGATCTGAATCGGCTTGTTTGTTCAGAATCCCTTTGTGGGTATCCTTTTTTCTTATCTGAAATTCTTTTAGTTGTTAACATTTATATCAAGAATTTTAATTTAGGGTTTTCATTAAACAATAAAAAATCTAATTTTTTTCAGTATTGAATAAAAGAGATCAAGGAATGCAAAAAAGACATACCTGAACCCTCCATTGAATTCATCTTTATGAAGCAATCAATTTGATTTCAACTATTTTGATCTTAATAATAGTTTTTCCAATCAAATGAAAAAAAAATTAAAAAAAAGAAGAGACTGAAGAAAAATGAACAGATTTTTTAGTTAAGGTTTAAGTTTAAAATTTTTAATCAATTAAATTTTTTAATTAAAAATCTAGTTTCATCCCATTTAGAAATCTAAGTTGGCATCTAAAATTTAGTTGGACTGTCACATAGGATTACCGTTAGAGAGATAATGGAACTTAACGGTAGAGTGATCACTTAGTAACAAAATAGTAATATAAGTACATTTCAAACATAAATGACTAATGTAACTTGAGACAAATAAAAGTGACTATTTTTATAGATTATCCTTTTTACTAAATGCTCTCTTCTACGGTAATAATATCATATTTCAGATTATATATGTCTTAATAATATTATATCTAGCGGATAATTACATAAATTAATTGAATTAAATAATATCATATTCATTTTTATGAGATAACTTTCCGACCCAACAACTTTGACTTCATCTTCTTGCCATCCCAAATCTAAATAGTGCAGAAACAGTAAACAATGAATGGATACCCAGTGCATTTATAGATATTTCCTATTTGAGGTGTTATGAGACAAATGAGCACCATGAATGTATATTCATGGCTGACGATTCTGTTGGATGAGTTAATGCTGGTGTAAAGAGCTAGTGGACTATAGGTAAGCTAAGGTTATAGCCTCTACTAACATGAGAAAAACATTAAATAACAGATGGCATTAAAAGCATTGCGGCGGCGGCTTGATGGGCCGCTTGCATGGTTTCGAGGGAAGGAATAAAACAAAATAAAAAGCATTGCCGCGGTTTTATGGGTTTAAGGCATGGTTTCATGCAAATGGAAAAAAAAATACCAACACACACCTGGTGGGACTCGAACCCACAATCGTCTGATTAGAAGTCAGACGCCTTATCCATTAGGCCACAGGTGCTCTTGAAAGATAATTTGTTAATATTTATTTACAGAATAGCTGAAACTACAGACCCTTATTAGTTTTCTTAGCTAGGCTCAATTGTGTGTATTAATTTAAATATATTTATTAAAAAGTTAGTATAAAATTTGAATATTCATATTAAATATTCTATTTTTTTTTTGGAAAGTCGAATATATGATTAAAATTGCAAGAATAATTGAAATTAAAGACTAGAAAATTCTTAAATTTTAAAATAAGTCAAATATTGAAGTACATGCATCTCAAATAGTTAATAAACATTAATTTTATTAAACATAAATGTATAGAATTTATTGATTTAGTAATATTAAATATTTATTGCATAAGATGAAAATATATAATTTCATTTTAATTGTAGAATTATATATATATATATATATATATATATATTAAAATGAACCAATACAAATTTATATATTATGTTTAAACAGTGATATGTTAGTTTGCTTTGTGATATATTAACATTTTTAAATTGAAGTTTATATTTGAAAACATATAAATTTAATGTATACCCATAAAAGAATGTTCAAATGTAAAATAATTAACACATTTTAGAATTACATTATGTAAAACGAAGTAGTTACTTAAGTCATTATTATAAAATCAAATATGTTATTTTTAATTATATTATAAATTTCTAATAATTTTAATTTTAGATTAAAATCTGTAATATTATTTAAATTCTACAATTTTTATTCCATTTAAATGTATAATTAATTTTACATTAATTAAAAACAATGATTAAATTTTAAATTTGTTAGAAAATCGTTTTTGAAAATAAGTATGCATTATGCATTTAAAAGAAACATTTTACAAATTGTCTTGTAAAAGACAACATTTCTTTCAAAAGTAATATTTACATCAACAAATTTTAGGTTATAAATTCGTTTTTAAAATAAATATCTTTTAATAATTGTTTTAAAAAATTACTTGGCTATTTTTAACGGCTTACTTTCATAAAATTTCAAAAATGTTATATTTAGTTATAAAAACAACTGTTGTTAAGATGTTTTACTAAAATAAATTTTGTTGAACAGTCTTATTATAAGCTCTGATCATATTTGTATTTTAACACAATATTTAGAACTACTCATAACCCTTCCGCAATCCATTAATAAGAGAATAATGTGCTTCAGTGTACTTGAATCCACATCCTTCTATATTGACAACAATATTCATACCAATCAAGTTAAGATTTTCGCTTATTTTGAAGAGGTCTAAATTTTTTACAAGAGTTTTTACTCATCTTTCTAGTTTCAAATTTAAAATTGTACTAACTATTTTTTATTTTATGTCTAACTATTATAATACATATTTAATAAATAAGTTTTTTCCTCATTTTATTTCATTAATAACCAAACGAGGCAACATTATTTTGTACACTTTCATATATTTTCTATAATTAATATTTTAGCAATCCAACTGTTAAATCTATTAATATAATGATACTTTTGTACATGTAAAATTTCTAATCATTAGAGAAACGTGTACAAGAATCCAAAAATCTTTTCATAACTGTGATATGACTCATTGTTCACTCCTAACTATTTTGTTAGTATGTAACCTAGACATTAGTTAGACAATTTAGGCACACCTTAACTTTGGCGACATCCCTTATAACTCAAGAACCCTTAATTTCTTTGCCAATCTCTCCTTCTACACATACACACACCTCTCAGATAACATCCCTTACCTTACATCCTATTGTTGCCCATGAGCCCTACAAGTGATATGGAATGAGGTGGAAGCGGAAGAAGGATCGAATTTAAGTTGTTTGACTCAAAAAGAAAAGGTTTGGATATGATCTGGGAAGAATAAAAAATAAATTTAGTAATAAAGAAATCGAAAAAAGTAAAAGAAAAAATTTGAGAATAAAAATCAAATAAAAATCATAAATAAATAAGAAATAAAAATTAAAAAAAGAATAAAGTGGAAGATGGACGAGTAAACCGATGTATATGATGGATAGAAGGATAAATGTCCAATTGAACCCTTTGAGATATAAATCCTAACAAACTCAATTAATGGCTCTAATCAACCCTCTAAGAAATAATCCTTAGAAAATTGAAGGGTGAAAAGTGAATTCCCATGACTCATTGAAGAAAATCGAGAAAAAAATTACTTTTAATAATCACAAGAAAAAAATCTTGCACAAAGAAACAAACTCCCAGAGTTGAAAACTTTATTAAAGAAAACAATTGTCTAGTTTGTGTACAATGCAAAGGTCTATATATAGGCTAGCTAAATAAATCTAAATAAAACTCTTATGTATACTAGAACTCTAATTAATCTAAACAAGAACTAGTTTTAAACTAAGCTTTCTTGTTGACATAAAACTCCTAAATAACTTAAACTACTTAATAGTTATTAAAAATTCAGAATAATAAAATAATAAAATAATAAGAGCTGATAAATACATCATTGGGCTCATATATAATAAAATTAAGTCCAAAACCTGAACCCAATATGATTTAAACTCGAGTTAAAATCCCGAAACTCGTAATTCGCGTCACAATCCTGTCCAGAAATTCTGCTCACGCAGTCTTTCACTAAAACGGTCATAACTTGATCTCTTAGACTCGAAATCGAGTGATTCAAAGTGTCTTTCGAAGCTAAGAGATAGATCTTTGAACTCTATGAAAGACATCTTAGCCTAGAAATGTCTATATCCTATCCAAAAAGTTCTCGCAAGTTTTCTAATTTCCCAAACTTGAAAATAGACAGTTTCGATGAATGGAATTTAATAAATTTCTTCCCGTCCGTGCTTGTATCATTCCCCCTTTCCTCGAATCTTGTCTTCGATCAAGTCCTGGTTTGATTTGCTTGGCCTTTGACATTACTGTTGGGCCTTGAGGTATTGTGAGCCCATTACATTCATGGGTCTAAAATTAGGCCTTGAGACTTGCATTATTCCCCCCTTCCTTACGAAGATTTGTCCCTGAATCTTTAGCTACACAAAAGGAAAAAGGATCAGAATAAATAACAATAAAATGAAAAAAAATACTTACTTAAACTTTCTTGTGTGCCAAAACTATCTCCGAGATCAAAAATTTTGGTCCTTCAAATCAGTTTCGATAATGTATGTCTCCTTTAAAAACAAGGAATCAACACTAAATAAAAAAGTATTAGGTACATGAGTTTTCAAGTAAAAAATAACTTGTAACTTTCTTTAAATATGCAAAGTCATCCATAAGAATTTTTAATAATGAGTCAAAAATTTCACATAACAATAAAAATCAAGAAGGTTAAGATTATTATGTAAAAAATCATCATTAAAGTTTAAGATAAAAAATTTTGTTGCAAGAGAAAATGTATAAAATGCTTTAATAAACCTATTTAATGCAACATAATTACTATTTTTAACCTTTACAAATCTAGAAAAATTAATTGAAGTTGTAAACCAAAGTTTATTGAACCTTAACCAATGAGAAAGCATGTCGTAAGGAAATTTAAAATGAGTAGCATACATATAAAAAATATTCAAAGGTATGCATACATGTTTCAATTTCCAATGTATCTCTACTTTTCTTACCTTGTAGCACTTGTGGAAAATTATCAATATTCAACTTACCTCTCTCCCACAAGTAAAATTGTCTATCGATGGTAGGGTAATGTAATTGGAAGTCCGTCAATGGATCCTTGAAACCCTGTAACAAAGAAACACCACTAAATAAATTCGAGTTACGGTTAGTTAAAACATAATCATTCTGCACTTTTGCATGGATATTTTATTGTTTTTCATTTTATTTTCTTAGTTGATAACTCTCCAAGTTTACGTCATATTTATTTTCACTCACCAAAAGTGGACCATCAAGTAGACTTTTATCACTCAAGGTCTCTTTTCTCTCTGTCTTTTCAATTTTTTCTTTCCCCTTAACCATCTCACAGAATTTCATCATTTTCAACTGGTCCTTATAGACATCTTTGGGCTCCAAAAGGGCTAAAGTGTATTTTTTTCCCTTTAAACACAAGGGAGTACTGGTTTAATTTGCCATGGTGTACCACATTATGATCATATTGCCATGGTATCCTAAGAAGCAAATGGGCGACATGCACGGGAACTACATCACACTAAACCTCGTCAGAATAATTTCCAATTTTGAATGCAATTAAGGACTGTTACTCACAATGTTGGCACAACTACCATTATCAATAATAAAAGAATATAACTTTCCTTGAATCAAACCCCTTTAGTGGAAGATGTTTGTCCTTTGCACTTTGTCAGAATCGTCCCTAACTTGAATGCTAGAGGATTGCCGCGCTACAAGACAATGAAACTCAAACAAATCATCCCAATCAGCAGGAGATTCCAAATCCTCTTCCATACTATGTCTGCGTATCATCATTAGAGACTGAAACAAAAACACTCAAAAACAATTTTGATAAAAAAAATTAAACCTCACCATTATACATTCGCAATAAAAAAAATAAAAAACTCTAAGAGATAAAAAAAAAGAAGTTAAGATTTTCTCGTTTGTAACTTTTAAAGAGCAATCAAACTAAAAAATATTGAAAAACATGTGGGATCACTCTCTAGCAAAGTTGACCCTTAAGGCTCTAAGAAGCTAAAGAAAAACTTGACTCCAAAGGAAGTAAGTTGCGCGGAGACAGGAGAGGTAACTCTTTTCGTACCTATTAACATAAGAAATAAAAATGTGTTTATAATGCGTAATATAATAAAAAAAAGATAAAACAAAAGAAACCCTAATGATAGAATCAAAGAAAATAAACTACCCAACCTGAAACCCGAAAGAATGGAAAACAACTTGAATTTTTTTTGTTCGAGGTGTTCTCGATTTCCAGAAATCACAAAATTTAAACCGGTGTCTCCTCAAAAAATGTAGATCTGATCTGGAAAATTTTGGTGCAAAATTCAACCCACAAAATATTTTTTAAAATTTTTCTTTATTTTTCATTTTTTTTGTTTTTGCACTTTTTTTTAATCACTTTTTTTTGTGGGAAATATTTTTTTATATTCTAAGAGAGTGACAAGAATTAGTATGTAAAATTTCAGATCGTTGGAAAAGTGTTTACCCACTGAAAAATATTTTATTCCGGAAACTTTTAGGGTAAAAAGAAAAAAAAATTATTTTGAAATTGTTCGTTGGAAATCAGTTTATAAGAACACAAAGAACACCTAAAATGCCCAAATCTGACCAAATGATATGGAATGAACTTTATTAATGAAAACAATTGTCTGATTTGTGTACAATGCAAAGGCCTATATATAGGCTAGCTAAATAAATCTAAATAAGATTCTTAAGAATACTAGAACTCTACTTAATCTAAACAAGAAGTAGTTTTAAACTAAATTTTCTTATTGACATAAAACTCCTAAATAACTTAAACTACTTAATAATTATTAAAAATTCAGAATAATAAAATAATAAAATAATAATAGCTGATAAATACAATATTGAGCTCATATATAATAAAAAGTAACTCTAAAACCTAAACCCAATATGATTTAAACTCGAGTTAAAAGCTTAAAACTCGTAATTCCTGTCATAATCTTTTCCAGAAATTCTACTCGTGCAATATTTACGAAAACAGTCATAACTTGAGCTCCTAGACTCGAAATCGAGTGATTCAATGTACGTTTCGAAGCTAAGAGATAGATTTTCGAACGCAAACTTTTCCTTGTGTAGTTGGTTCAACCTATAAACCGAATTTTTCCAAATATTTAACCACAAAGCTCGTTCCCGTAATTTAAGATTTCCTTAGCCTTGAGACCTAGAAAGCCCAACTTGAATTACCAGTCTCAACCGTGCGGGTTGTTTAAATTTGAACACTATCTCCCTTACCGGATGTACAACTAGCCTTTACCCACCTGGACACGCCAATTTGTTCGCGGGAATTCAAACTCGGTAGATGACTGACTCATTTTGCCAACTGTATGCCAAATAACTCCAACCCAACGCGCGCTTTTTGAATTTAAATTGAATTAACTTTAAGGGACGAATTTGTACTATCCAATATTCCGAAGAGATAACGAATATCGTGTTAAAATTTTTTTTATTGCAGGCTCATATCTGACGATTTGTTGTTGGAGTGATAACCGGGCTAAAGCTAAAAGAGACTTATTAAAGCATGAGATTAATCATGCTAGTTGATATATGGAAATGATTTGAATGAAAATAGTGGAAGGTGGAAAAGGAAAGGGGCTTAGGAAACAATTTAACCAAAATAAGAAATGGAAAAAGAAAGGCAGAATGCCTGCATTTTAGCTTTGACACGTGAAAGAAAAAAAAAAGAAATAAACGAGACATATCAGACCATGTATATTAACTAAATCGGGAGGTAAATAAAATAGCTATTCTCTAGCAGAGTCAGTTAATGAAAAATGAAAAGCTCGAAATTTAATTTGATCATCGGTTACTCCCTGTGGTTTCATGCTTAAGCAAACCATATGGAATTCTTTAAGATGAGGGGGTTCTCATTTAAACCACGAAAAGTGGGCAATAAATGAATTAAGCCTGACTTTAATTCAAATGGTGTTACTCTCATCAGTTAAGTTATGCACAATGGTTGTTGCTCATCAGGTGTCGCAGCGAGTTGTCAAATAGTTTGATCTGTCATTTCGTTTGGTTCGTCGAATGAGAAAATATCTTCAGTATAAGATCCTATTTCAAACTCGGGTTGTGGTCATTTACTGCGTCGAATAGCTTCTCTTCGCAGTGTTCGAGCCAACTTCTCTATTTTCGATTCAAATTCTAGAGTCTCCAGTTTTGATATGAAAACAAACGAAAATTAGAATAATTTCCAATCCCCGACAACGGTGCCAATGTAACAGCCCGTTTTTAGTTAAATGGGAACAGTGGTTTCAGGACCACAAATCCGAAGTCAAAAAATTTAGTTTAATATAATTTTATGGTCTACAGTATGATAGAAATATCGTGTAAAAATTTCGTTAAGAAAATTTACCGTTTACATGCCTAATTTGATAAAAGGGACTAAATTGCATTAAGTGCAAAGGTTGTGTTCTAATAGCTAAAGGTATTAAATAGCTATAGGATTTTAAATTGGAGGTTCTTATATAGTAATTAGCCATTAAGGTTGATTAGTGGTTAAGTATGAGTAATCATCATTGGAAATTGAATAAATTATTAAGGTTAATTTTAGAAATTAGTGATTAAAGTTATAATAAATAAAATAAAATAAAATAAACTATTATCATCATCATCCACCAAAAATAAAAAAAAGAAGAAGAAAACCTAGCCATGGAAGCTTGAATTTGGGCAAGCTTATTTTGCTCAATTAGGTATGTATTTTTGTCCCATTTTTGATGATTTCTATGTTTCTGTGATCGTAGTATCTTAATCTAGCTAACTTAGGGATTAATTTGCAAAACTATTAAATTATTAGTGTTTTTCTATTGATGAATATGTTTGAGTTTTGAAGTTTGATGATAGAAAATGAATGGTTGTTGTTAGATAAACAACTTTTGTAAAGAGATTTTTAGTGAAATTATCAATTAGTGGCTAAATTGAAAAAGGTGATAAATTTATGGTAAAATTTGTAAATTTGTGAAATAGATGGGCTTCTATTAATATGTATAAAAATCGGCTAGGCTTGGGTAAGGATTAAATTGCATGAAATTTATTTTTCGAGCCTAGGGACTAAATTACAAAGAAATTAAAAGTATAGGGAAAAATGCTAAATTTTTCCAAAATTCCATGTTGGATTAAATTGAATGAGAATTATATTGAAATGAGTTAAATTCATTCATATAGATCCTATCAAACCTCGTTCAGAGTTAGATCGAGACAAAGAGAAAATTTCTGATTAGTCGCCTTCGTGTCTACGTACACTTGTCGAGGTAAGTTTATGTAATTAAGTTGTACATTTATATGTTTTAAATTGAATTATTTGTTTGTGAATTGTATAATTGCCATGAATAAATATTGGTTGTTTATTCGACAATTACTGAGCCCCATTTGAACCTTAGGAATCTGTAGGATACAAATGACATGTCATTAGGGTTACCGATTTCAGCTCTTATGAACTTCTCGATACTCAGCTCGTATAAGCTTCCCGTTATTCAGCTCACTTAAGCTTCCAATTATGCAGCTCGGAGGAGCTTACCGTTTACAACTCGTATGAGCATACATGTACATGAATTGATGGATTACTGTTCAGTACACTTCGTGTGTACTACCCGTGTATCCAACAATATTCTAAATGGTTCAATGGACACAGTTCTATTACGAGATTATATGAGTTCGATATGAACTATTACTAGTATTTACATGAAATACTGGAAATGTAATTACTTGATGAATTCATCTATGTGTGTTGGATCTTATATGTGATTTTCATGGCTAATATGTTGATGATCATGTGTTTAGGCTTTTGACCAAATTGGTTGAGATATGTTATGTTTACTTACCTATTTTATGGATATATGGTAAGTTAAATTTTGTGTTATACAAACTTACTAAGCTTAAATGCTTACTATGTTATTTTCCATCTTTTATAGTATTCGAAAGCTCGTTCAGGTTGAAAGCTAGTCGGAGCTATTTCACACTACCCATTGGCCCTTTTGGTATTTTCAGTAAATTAATTCTGGTTATAATGGCATGTATAGGTTAATTTGGCCAATGTTGGCATATAATTGTTTTGTTGAGATTAGCCACTTATATGGCTTGTGTTTGGTATATTTTGATGTATATATATGTGTGTGGCCTTACTATATTTGATATGTGTTTAATATGGTAGAATGATGAAAAGTAAAATGTGATTTGAATATGCATATATGTATTTGGTCATTTAGGTAAGTTTGGATACTTGGTTGACATGTTTTTAAATTGTCTTTTGAGGTGCCTAAGGACATATTTGTTGTATGTAGTGATATTTCTTGTCTAAGACTTGATTTTGGCTTGTTTGAATACTTGTTATGGCTTGTTGATGTGCAAAAATGTTGAGATAGGTTGGTGTCAAATTGGGTGAGAAATGTGGCTTGGAAAATGGTCTATTTTCATCCACACGGACAGAGACACGGGCATGTGTCTCAGCCGTGTGTGACACATGGCTAGGTGACACGACCGTGTGTCTGGCCATGTGTCCCTTGTATCTTTAAATTGCGCAAGTCTGTATGCTTACACAGCCTAGCACAAGGACGTATGGCTTGGCCGTGTGGCCCAAGTCAGGGAGTTACACAAGCATGGACACGAGTTGGGACACGACCGTGTGTCCCTATTTCAAATGCCCACACTGCTTAAGACATGGCTGTGTCTTCTGACTATGTGAGTCACACGGCCTGACCACACGGCCTTGTGACCCCTGCAGTTTTGAAAATTTTTAATATTTTCTGGAAAATTCTTTGAGTACCCGATTTAGTCTCGACTTGTTTTAAATTCGTATTTTGGGCCTCGAAGGCTCAGATAAGGAACAATATGTTTGATTTCGATTGGTTTCTAACATGAATGTTATATGCTATGAAATGTCTGTTTATTTGACTTGTAAACTCTGGTAATGCTCCGTAACCCTGTTAGGGCGATGGACACGGGTTAGAGGTGTTATAACCAAAATCTGAAGGGCGTTAAAACCACCAAATATAAATTCCTACGCTCTAACTTAATTAAATATTAGTATAGAGTAGTATCCCATAGGGACTAAGATTCCTAATTTTTCTATTTTTGTGACCAGATTTCTAAGTCTAGGCAGCTGTCGTGGCCTCAATTTGAATTTGTGGAGCAAAAAAAAATAAAAAGGGGTTTTAATTGATAAAGATAATAATATAAAAAAATATAAACTAAAGTAAAAATAGAATTATGATTACAAAATAAATTAAGTGAAATAAAATAAACTGGTGAATCAAATATATTAAAACTTAGCCTCAGCCTCGGTACACTCCGAGCTTGAACTGATCCTTGAAAAATGGTTTTTCCCTTCCAAGCAATAAGTTGGTTATATCAATTAAGGATGCCTGAATCGCCAACTTTTCCTTGTGTAGTCAGTTCTGGTAGGACCTACAAACCGAACCTTGTCGAATTTCTAACCACAAAGCCCGTGCCTGTAATATAAGATTTGGACAGCCTTGCGATTTCGAAAGCCCAGCTTGAATTAACGGCCTCAATCGTGCAAGTCATTTAAATTCAATCACTATCTCCCTTGATGGAGGTCTAACTAGCCCTTACCCACCTGGACACTCCAATTTGTTCGCGGGAACTCGAACTTGGTAGACGACCGACTCATTTTCCCAACTGTACGCCAAACAACTCCAACCTAATGCACGCTTTTTGAATTGAAAATGAATTAACTTTAAGGGACAAATATAGGTTCATATATCACAATATTTTGTTGGAGTGATAACCGGGCTAAAGCTAAAAGGGACTTAGTAAAGCATGAGATTAATCATGCTAGTTGATGTATGGAAATGACTTTAAATGAAAATAGTGGAAGGTGGAAAGGGAAATGGACTTAGGAAATAATTTAACCAAAATAATGAAATGGGAAAGGAATGGTAAAATGCCTGCACTTTAGCTTTGACACGTGAAAGAAAAGAAAGAAAGAAATTGCATTCAATTTCCAAATGTATTCTAGTCTGTTTTCAAAGGCCACCAACACTATGTATTTATACACATTCTTCATGCTAAATTTAGCAAGATTTTTTTTTGTAAAAAATATCAACTAAAAATTAGATTCATACTATTCATAGAATTTTGACAATTTCAAAATAAAAATATGAATTTGACTGGTCAATTACTAATTCTTCAATTATTCAGCTTGGCCCTTCTCTTTGGTTTTTTGTTCCAATTTATCTCATTTTGTTTGATTTTGAATTTCGGTATTCCAATTTCATCATTGATAAGAAAGACATAAGTTTAGTAGCATTTTGTTCAAAAATTAGCTAAAAATAAATACATTAAAAGCACAAAATTAACTTGCTATCAAATTCCCCCTACATAGCTAATGCTTGTCCTCAAGCATATTGTATGTTCCTACACTAGAGATTATCAGATAATTTATAAAAAATCAAGCCTCTCTCCCGCAACCATGATTAATGCAAACAAGTTAGGTGAAAAATGAATAAGAATTCAAATACTCAGTTTAATCAACAAGTGTCCATAAAGTTTAAACATGTAAATTCAATCATTTCACTAAAGTCAAATTGAACCTTTGCAATGTATTTATTCTCAATTAATTATGTAGCAAATTTGGGACATAGTCAAACCTTTTTGCGCGAAAGAGATGACAACCCAAGCAGATCATCTTGATTATTCAATTTGACTATGTAAACTCGAAATTATATAGGGTTTTTCTATATATTTTTACCATATTTTTACTTAATAAATATGTTAATCTTGAGTAATTGTTATTAAAATAATTGAATTTTACTGATTTAGTAATATTGGGCATGAATTTATAAAGTAAGTGAAATTGTGCTTAATTACATTATTTTCGTACATATATTATATTATTTCATGTTAATTTATTAATATGTGAATTTTCACTATGTATGAGGACCATTGAAGATATGATTAATATGAATGAAACATGGAAATGCACAAATCAACTCATGTGGACGGCAAGACCATGCAAATTGGGTTATAAGGCTAATAAATTGACCTAGTAAAAGATGTGCTAAAAGATGGACATGTCTACTAAATTATTAGACTGAGAAACAGTCAAACAAGGGAAAATTAAAGCCCAATTTCGGCACAAGTAGATGGTTGCCCAAAAGTAAGCTTTTGAGTATTTAATTGAAGGTCCTTACAGTTGGAAAATAATCACAAATCAGCTCAACAACTTTGCTGTTGAAACAGTCCACCTTATGGCTATTAATAGCCTTGGTTTGAATTCAAAATGAGGAGACTAAGTCATCCCTTTTTCCATGAATTGTGATCGGTTATATGTGAGAGAAAAGGAAAGAATTTAAATTTTATTTTTAGCAAACTCTACCCCTTACCTTCACCTATAAATATCATGAAGCTCTCACTTCTCAAATCATCCCTCATCCCTCAACACTCATCTCTCATTCATTCTTTCATGCATCATTCTCTCTTCCATGTCCCTTTTCCTTCCTTTTGCATAGCCATCATCCTTTAGCCACAAAAGCTTGTCAAAAGCATTCCTTGGCCGGCCACCTTAAAACCCTTAGCAAAGAAGCATCGATCAAAACAGAGGAGTGCATTGGTCAGAATAGATCCGAAAGGCTGCTGAACTGAATAGAGTTTACTCTTTCCTCTTGTTATTTATTTTAATTATGTTTGCTTTGAGTTTATTGTTTTTGACATCAACTATGGTATTTTAAATCTTATTTTCTAGGATGATTATGTTAATTCAATAAGATTTATTTTATTCATGTCTAATATGTTTGGGCCTCGGTCGATCATGTTTTCAATTAATATCTTGATGCGTTTCATTCATACGTGATTGGGTGCACTCAGATTAGCTGACCAATCCTAACAGACGATGGCTAGTACACACATGATTGAAAAGTGCAATGCTTAATTTAGATCCTTAAACCCGACTAAGTTGAGGTTTATAATATCTTTAATTAGCTCAATTATCTTGCATAATTTTTGTGTTTATGTAATTAAACTATTGCACACATAAATGTTCCTGTGACATTACATAAATGCTAAGAAATCCTTAGTCTAATATGATCAGTAAAATGCATATTTCATTAAGTAAAAGATTCGAGAGGACTTAATTTGGTTTCAAAACTCATGAAAGATCGAGTTGCCATGGAAGTATTTTCAAACATTGTTAAGCATGATAAAGTAAATTGAATTGATTAATATAATTGTCCTAGCCCATTTTAATGTTGATTGCTTTTGTTGCTAAAGCCATTCATTCATACATTTAGGTAGTTTGCATCTAGATTAGAATTGCATTAGGGATCATTCTTTGCATCTAGTTAATTTAATAATCACAATCCAAAAGTATAGAGTTTTTTTTTATATCAAATTGTGATTTATAATTTTGAAATTAATCGATTAACATACACAGTCCCTGTGGAGACAATAACTCATTTTTACTTCCTTATTACTTGAACGACTCTGTACACTTGCGCATATTTCTTGTTACAAACACGTCTCCAAATGGTTTCTTACTCAAGGTAACTCGATTAGCGGAGTGTTTGTAAGTTTCTGGTTCGTCATTCGAACATTTTTCTGCAAAATGAGATGACAACCCAAACACCTCATCCCAGTTACTGAATTCGATCACATTCCTGAAATCTTCACTCATAACTCAAGCTATCAGTAGAGTAGATTTTTTTATCCAGTTTTTTTTTTTACGTTAGCAAATACATTTAAAATCAAATAACTAAGAATTATATACTTACCAAGCAGATTTACAAAGAATCAATTTTCGTGAAACAATCTAATTACAATATTTCAAGTTTATAACACACGTTGATTAAACTAGATAATTAACATTTTAATTCAAGAACCGCCCAACTATCTAAATTGATTAAGCATATGAATTAGAGGCTCAATGTCAAACAACTTAATGAATAATCCCAGCATAAGAACTAGCACATACGAAAAGAAACAATCATGCATACTTACTAATCCAATACTTAGCCAACATTTCCCTCAATTTGTAAAAATAAAATAACCAAAAAAAGAAATAAAAGGGTCAAATGTACTCCCGGTGTATGTTTAATGAGGCAAAGGATGGTGGAAGTGACCACTTTGCAGTATTGTGAGGATATTTAAGATGTTGGCTTCCATTGTTTCTAGGCGAGCCTCAATGCAGTTTAGTCGTTCTTTCACAGTTGGAAGGGCTGCTCCTCTTACTCTCTAAGAGCCGGATTGCGTGTTCGTCGAAACACTCTATTGCTTCGAGCAATTTGTGAACTTGGGGGAACAAAATAAAATGCAGTAAAGGTGCCAACAAGCAAACCCATGGAATCCAAACAATATTCATCTGAAGGATCCATATTATAAGCATATGTTAGAGATGAAAATCAATTCTAGATGGAAGAATATTTGTATTTAAATGCATGATGCATGGGTCGAGTATAAGAGGTCGATGGGTCTAAATTATAGCATGAAAACTACATGCAAACCAATATCCTAAGTTGACCTTAAAATTGGAGTGCATGCACCACAAGAAAAATAATTCTATCTTAGTTAAAATAGACAAAGAATCATTGCAGCCTGAACGATTAAAAGAAAGAAACCTATGAATATATCTCAGGTCCGGTTCATGCACTAGCAAGTTTTTAGAGGTCTTTATCCAATTAGTCAAAGCCGAGTAAGCTAAGTTGGAATCAAAATCACTAGATAGGAATTACGTTTAGGGTTTCCACAGTCTTAGCGATAGTTATATCAAAACTAAGCATTTCATAAAATTAGAATACGAGTTCAAAAAATGCAACACAATAAATATTCTCGTATGACGTCCAACTAATGGTATCAAAATAATTAAACATAAAATCACGCATATTAAGTGTATCAAGGTTAAAGAGAAAGATATATTTACAGACTGGGATAGGACGATGTTGAATTTCTTTGTATCTCGTACGGTGTTTCGGGGTCATAAAATTTAGAAATCCTCAAAGTCTCTTTATTGATGGCATCGTGTAGGTACGCCCTTGCTGGCACGCCTATTATTTCTAAGAGATTGGTACTTCCCTTCGTTTGGATTGTGTGGCGGACTTGACATATCAGCAACCTCAGTACTATTGTTCGGGGTTTACTCTGGTTCTTCTTTTTGCTGGTGTGGTCGTTGTCTTTTAAAACATGCGATGGTTAACCTTGTTTAGTGTAAAGGTGGTTGCTCGTTTCGATTAAAGGTGGTTGCTCGTTTCGATTCAATAGTTTTATGCCATTGTAATTCGAAGTGTTGGTTTCGTCTGAACAACCTGTAGGATACGTAAGTAACAGAAAAACAAGTTGTAAATTTGGAACGTTGTACCTTATTTCATCAGAAGCGTTCAAACAAACTTGTGTATCTTCCAGTTTAACTAGTACCAGACTTCTTCGACGTTGGTGTCACTTCAGTCCAGCAAAATGTATTGATGGTGTTGAAAATTGATTTTGAACTCGGTTAAAAGAAACCAAAAACTCGACGGTCGATTGGTATCTAGTGTGAACCATGACCTTAGTTAGGGCTCGAGAAGTAAGCGACGGCATCTATTTACGATTGCACACGGCAACGACGATGGCTCAAATGGCAGAAAATGGCGTTTAGGCATTTGTATAGAGGGTTGCGATGGTGTTCCTAAGGTTGTGGTGGGTTTTAAAGGTGGTGGCATTAATGGACGAAAGGGGTAAGGTAGGGTGGTGGTTAGGTTTTGAAGAAGTAGTAGTTACTTGGTGAAGGTTCGGCGGTGAGAAGTACGAATGACGATAGTGCACAGCGAAAGGGGAGGTTGATTGAAGGTGGAGAAAATAGTGAAAAATGAGTTGCGGTGCTTCTCCAATCAGTGACATTTTGGTTGGGAGTAGACACGATGGTCCTTGAGGGTTTTCAAACGTGAAGAATGGGAGATGAATAGCGGCAATGGCTGGCAGAGTTCGGCGATGGGCATAGCGTTGGGAAAATGTAAATTTTAGGGTTTTGTTTAAGGAGAGTTTGGGGAAGAAGAAGAAGATAAAAAGGAAAAAAAGAAAGAAAAAGGAAAGGTTGGCCTGTTTGGGCTACTTGGGGTTTTTTTTCTTTTATTTTTCTTGGGCTAGTTTGGGATTTTTAATTTGGGTTTGTTTTGGGATTTTTATTTTATTTTGTAAGTTATAAAGATTAGGTGAGGTGTTGGATTGGTTCTATGAAGAAAAATGGCAACACGAAGTGCGGCGTGCCCACACCACGATCAGGATCTGATTTTTGAAAATTGACAGCGTCCACTAATGTTCTTGGAAAGTAACACATTAAAAGTGATTAATTAACAATCTTATCATTATTTACTTATGTATATATATTTTTTCGATAGAAATCAAAATAGATTCAAAATTAAATAAATATAGGTTGCCTCCCAAAAAGTGCTTTTGTACAAAAATCGTTAGCTCGACGACCCGAAAGTTTATTCGTATGGCTTCTTGAGAGTTAATTTTTCCACCATGTGCACTTGGAAATTCTTGTGAAAATGTTTTAACATTTGCCCATTAACCTTGAAGAACTTTCCGGATTCCTCGCTCTTAATTTCAATTGCACCATAAGGAAACAATTGAGTGATAACAGAAGGACCAAGCCATTTGGTTCAAAGTTTACCTCCAAAAATCCTTAGTGTGGGGTCGTAAAGTAACATGTTTTGACCAACTGAAAATTGTTTACAGAATATTTTTTAGTTATGGAACGCCTTGGTTTTGTCTTTATAGATTTAGGTGTTTTCATATGCGCCTCACCGAATTTCTTCGAACTCTTAAATGTTTAAGTTTTGATAGTCACCTACGACGTCCAACTCAATGTTGTATTGTTTAGTAGCCCAAAATGCCTTGTATTCTAGTTCTACTCGAAGGTGACATAAGTTACCAAATACAAGTCGATAAGGGGACATACCTAATGGTCACTCTCTTATAAGCCGTGCGATATGCCCATAATGCATCGTTTAAACATAGGCTTCAGTCCTTTCGATCGGGTTTGACGGTCTTCTCCAAAATTGACTTTATTTCATGGTTCGAAACTTCTGCTTGACGGTTTGTTTGTAGGTGATAAGCCTTGGCTACGTGTTGTGTTACCCCATACTTTTTCAATAGTGCATCGATTACCTTGTTGTAGAAATGTGTTCCTCGATCACTGATCAATGTTTGTGGTGTGCCAAACTTGGAAAAAATAGAGTTCTTTAGAAAATCAACTATAGTTTTAGCATCATCATAACGGGTAGCTTTTGCTTCTACCTATTTAGACACATAATCCACGGCGAAATTAATATAAACATTACCAAAAGATGAAACAAAAGGGCGCATGAAATCGATGCCCCATACATAAAAAATTTCGCATACATGTATAAGAGTTAGGGACATTTCATTCATTCGGCTTAAATTTCCCACTTTTTGGCATCTTTCGCAAGTCTTACAAAATAAGTGAGCATCATGAAAAAAGTGTGGCAAAACAATCCACATTCAAGTACTTTATGTATAATACGTTTAAGGCCGAAAAGCCCTCCACAAGCATAAGAATGACAAAAATTTAGGATAAATTGTACCCAAATTTTTACGACATACCATCGGATTACCTAATAGGAACAATGTTTCCATAGGTAGGGTTTGTTCCAAATATAGTACCGCGAATCTCATTTGATTTTATCTTCAGAATGTGATAAGTAAGAAGAGATAATACTTGTAGCGAGGAAATTTACCATATCTGTGTACCATGGGTAAACTGCTTGTGCTGAAACTAGATTCTCATCGAGGAAATCATCCTTCGGTGGTGTTTCAATTTTTTAGAGCGGCAATTGACTCAAGATTGAATTACTGTAAAAGAAGACTTCGTCTAATCAACCTTGGTTTCACCTCTTTTTTACTGATAAAATATTTTAACGTTGCATGGTCAAGAAAACAAATATTTTAGTGCCTAACAAATATGATCTAAATTTTTCCAAAGCAAAGACAATGGCTAATAATTCTTTTTTAGTGGTTGAGTAGTTGCTTTGGGCGACATCTAATGTTTTATAGGCGTAAGAGATTACGTGCAGTTCCTTCCCAATTCTTTGCCTTAGGATGGCTCCCACACTATGGTTACTTGCATTACACATGAGCTTGAAGGGATAATCCCAATTCGATGGTTGTATTATGGGGGCTAAAATAAGCTTATGCTTGAAAGTGTTGAATGCGTCTTTGCATACTTGATCAAATTAGAACTCTTTTTTTTTTTTTTGCAAGAAGTTATTAAGTGGTTGCGAAATCTTAAAAAAATCCTTTATAAACCGTCTGTAAAAACTTGCTTGGCCAAGAAAAGAGTGAATTTCCCTCACAGTTGTGAGGTACAGAAGTGAGTTAATAACATCAGTGTTGGCCTTATCGACCGCGATCCTTTCAGCAAAAATAATATGCCCTAAAATTAATCCCTTATCAGCCATATAATTTAGAATGAGATTAAATTCTAGGGATCTTTTCAAAATTTTAGTGAGATTTGAAAAACATTCATCGAAAGAATTACCATACACTGTGAAATCGTCTATAAATACTATATTATTGTAATATCCCATTTTTTAGTGGTGTCGAAAATAGTAGTTTTGGGACCACAATTCCAATATGTAGGATCGACTTTTATTATTTAATTAATGATTATAGAGTTACATTAACACCGTATTAAATTTTGGTGAAGAAATTTTAATGTTTACTTAGTTAATTGAATAAAAAAGACTAAATTGCAAAAAATATAAAAGTTAGTAGTTATTGAATTGTATTGATTTGATGGCGTAACTATTAAAATAAAGAGTACTTATGATGGATTAATTAATCCATTATATAAATGAAATGTTATTATCTGATAAATAAAACCGACTTAGTTCTTTTTAACCAAAGTGGGTTTTTCATTGAAAAGTTAATTGAATTATACGCATTTGAGTCTATCCTCAAGTCCGAGAGTAAATTTTGTGCATTCATGGGTAAATAGACGAACAGTCAGATGAGAAATTCAGATTCTAGAAGACTTGATACAGAAATATATCTATCAGGCCAGTTATAATCCGGAAATGTCATTATGGGTTAAAGTCGTCCCGATTGTTGAAGTTATCGCACTTGTGTAAAATAATATTGCTTGACGCTTTCCTGGAAAAAGGAGAACAAATATCAGTTGAAAGTTACAGATGCAACCACGTCAGAAGTATCAGTCAGAGTTTGATAATCCGGGTTTCTCGGCTATGTTTCGACAGACGATTATTGGGAATTTCTCGGTAGTTATACTACTAATGATAAAGTAATGACAGGAAAACATTAGAGCTACTCAATTAACTTCAGGTATAGTATCAAGTTCTAAAATGAGTTCTGATATGAGTTCGAAAATGATATGAGTTATGATTGATTTTTATGGACTTCTATTGAAAAGGTGGAAGAAAGACTTGACTTAATAGCTTGTACCAAGTGAGAAATTTCGAGGACGAAATTTTTGTATGGGGGGAAGAGTTGTAACAACTCGTTTTTCAATAGTGCCAAAAATATTGATTTCGAGGCCACCAAACCCGACGAGTAAGTTCGTAAATATTATTATTTAATATTTACGAGTCAACTGTGATTTTTAAAAATGGTTTTTGATTTAATGATTTATGTTATATAAGTGATTTATTAACTTCAAGTGGTTTTAGAAAATGAGGTATCGGGACCTTTTTTTTATAAATTGAGCCGTAAATATTTTTATAAATATTTACGGAGTGTCATTAAGGTGGTATTAAAGTTTCGTTAAGAAATTTTAAAGTTTCGATAGTTAATTAATTAAAAAGGACCAAATGGAAAAAAAGTGCATTTCTGGGACACCGTTCCCGTAAATCGGACTCATAAATATTTTTAATAAATATTTACGAAGCTAGTTGTGTAGTTAATTAAGTTTTGGTTAAGTGAATTTGCTTGAATTAAAAATAATTAGGTATAATAACTAAATTGCATATAGGGTGAAGGTTGAATTATATATTAAAGAAAAATTAAAGAGACTAAAGAAATAATTATGCCATTATTCTTTAATGAGGTGACATAAGATAAGATATTTATAAATTTAATATATATTATAATAAAATATGTTTACTTAATTAATAAGTATACATATATATTACATTATAATAATAAAACAAATAAAAAGAAAAGAAAAGAAAAGAAAGCCAAAGCTAAATCCAAACGAAAACAGAAAGGAAAGGAAGAAAAAGAAAAAAAGAAAGAAAAACGAAAGACTAAGGGATTTTTTGGGTTCAAAGTTTAATTGGTTAGTCAATTTAATCTTTTTTCTTGTAATTTTTATATTTTTAGAATTCCGGTGTTAAGTACTACTCGAACTATGTCGAAATTTTAGCAATTATTGAGTTTTTAAATGTTGTTAATGTTGAATAATTTTAGTATTAGGGATTAAATTGATAGATTTTAAGCTAGAAATAAAAAGGATTAAATTGTAAAATAAATTGTAAATTTTGAGTAATAGGGACTAAATTTTGAAATTTTTGAAATTTAGGGTTTAAGTGAAAATAGAGTGTTAAATTTAGTTTAAAGTGAAATTTGTGTGAAAATATGAGATTTAATTATAGAGAAATAAAGTTAGTCTCGGTTTAAGGACTAAATTGAAAATTAGGCAAATATTGAGCAAAAATTGGAATATGCAATATGAAATTGAATTGTGTTGTATTGATGAATTTTAATTATTTTAATTTCGTAGCTAATGTTGTACCGGGATCCTCGACTAAAAAGGGGAAAGATAAAGTCGAGGTAGAATAGCTCGGAATTCCTAGTTTGTATTTATGTGATCCGAATCTAGTTATTAATTGTTGTATTTTGATTTAATACTTATGGTAAGTGGTTGAGGTGAGTATTTGACATTTTGATATTGAATTGAATTAAAAGTTGATTGAATAGATTGAATTGATATATATTATGAATATATTGATTATTTGAATTGAAATGAATATATATGTGCAAATATGATAATTGAATATTGGTTGTATTTGGAAAGTGAAATTAAACCCTATTAATTGTATCGGGCTGAGTTGGATATAGATGGCATGCCATAGGATTGGAAGAGTTCAGGGATTTCTTCGACTTCCAATCGATGCGGCACTAGGTGCCAATTTACTTCGGTTTAACCGATGAGACACTGGGTGCAATTATTACTTCAGATTTATCCGATAAGGCACTAGGTGCCAAACTGGTGTGTTGGTTGGATCCGTGTATCCGTCCGAGTCCGAATCGTGTTAATAGGGGTAACTAAATAAAACGGTACTATGATTGATATTGGATGATATTGGACGTTAGAGGTGTGCAAAATTCGGTTGACAATTTAATATATATAAACCCAAGTACCTAACCCAACCCAACTCAATTATCCAACTCAATCATAAAAATTACAAATAATTTAATAAATCAAAATCAAAATAAAAAAAACTAAAACTCTAAAAGTAAAAGTCTAGACGACAGAAATAAAAAAAAAAACCCTAACCTTCAAAATTTGACCAAAATTTGACCAGGGTTCAACTCGCTGACTAATCCGTTGGAACTGATTTAAAGCACTTACTATATTAAAATCTTTCTTTACAACATTTTCATTATTCCAAATCATTCTTTGTAACATTTAATTACTTCAAGATTACAAAAATGGCTTCACCTAAAATACAATCACAACAGAGTAATTCGTGCTTTCTCTTTTTATAAACCATAGTAGCACCAAGCAAAATACCAGACAATCATTTATCTCATGTATTCCCAGCACTATTCAAATTGTTATCAGTAAGATGTTAAATTAAATAAAAATGGTGTATCAAATTACAACAACATTTCGCAAAACAAGATCTTTATTTGATATAGTAATTGCTTTAAATAAGTATAAAATTCAGGTAATTCGGTTAATTTTATACTTATTTTAACCAAAAATAAAAAATATATAATTTTCGGTTAATTCGGCTAACCGACCGAATTAACTGAAAAAATTTCAGTTCAGTTAAATTTTTTGAAAAAAATTCAGTTCGGTTAACGGTTAAAAGTTTTGAAAGGTCGGTTAATTCGATTAATGGTATTTCAGGTCGGTTAACCTACTGAACACCCCAATTGTACGTGAATTGAAAATGGAATAGTAAATTGAAACATGAAAATGGAACACATGATTTATGTATTCATGAATTGGATATTGTTATTGTTTTAAAATATATGTGGATCAAATTGTGAAAAACTATTATATAGCAAGTGATGAGAATTGAGTATGGTATAAAATGATGTATTCATAAGTTGAGTATTGAATGGTTAAAGTTATTGTATAAATAAATGTGAATTTTAAATATTCAATTGTGTTTAATATTTAATTGTGCCTATTATATTATTTTGCTCTTAAATATTTGGACTATAGAAATACCATTGAGTTTTACTCAGCGTACGGTTTTGTTTCCCTTGCGCATGTTAGGTACTTAACTTTTGATCGTCGATTCAACATCCAACAACGATCCCGAACTCAAATGTGGTGATGTTTATGCTTTGTATCGACATGTACCTAGGGTGTCTAAATTATAGTTATTTTGTGGTTTGATTGTAAATGATGTTATAAGTTTAATTTTGCACTACACCAAAATAGGGTTTTAGCGGCGTTTTTAGTGGTGTTTGAAAAGAAAACGCCACAAAAAATCAAATATATCGAGTATTAGCAGCGTTTTTAGAAAAGCGCCGCTAAAGATCGAGAATTAGTGGCGTTTTTAAGGAAGCGCCGCTAAAGATTAACCTAGAGCTGCGCTTTTTTAAAAACGCCGCTAAAGGATTCAAGAGAACGACATCGTTTTTTCTGAGCTTCAGTGGCATTAGCGGTGCTACCAAAGAAACGCCGCTATAGGTCGATATATAGCGGCGTTTTCAGGAAAACGCCGCTAAAAGATTAAACGGAACGAGTCGTTTATTTTCAGCTTCAGTGGCATTAGCGGCGCTTCCTCAGAAAACGCCGCAAGAGTTTGGGTTTTAGCAGCGCTTTTTGAAAAACGCCGCTATAGATCTAAACTATTTTAAGGTTAATGGATAATGAGTTTAAGGGTTGGGGTTTAGGCTTAATGGTTTATATTTCGGAGATTGTAGTTAAGGATTTAGGGTTTAGATTAATTATTATTTTTAATTTATATATGAAATTAAATAATCTCTTATATAATTGTAAAAGAGATAATATATTAAAATTGTGACAAATTATTTATTGAAAAATAAATAAACAAAGTAATGATTGATATGGATATATCGGTAAATATCTATTTTGGATAGGACCAAATTATATATAACAAATTAAATAAGGTCTTATTTTTATTTTGAATTCGATTTTATTTTGATCATATCTAAAAGCGACTTTATAAACAATAAAAATTAACTACACCATTCACTTAGCTATGGGAAAGTTAATTTCATTTTAGTTACTTAACTATGAAAAGTTACACTTTGATAAATAAACTATTTGATTAGAAGTTTTTATTTAATTAAGTTCCGAAGCTGTTAAAATCAATGTTATATGACTTTCTCTAAACCCTAACCCCTAACCCCTTAAATCAATAACCTTTTAAATCTCAACCCTAAATCTATAGTCGTAAATCATAAACTATAAACCTTAAACCCTAAATATTAAACCTTGGATCCTAAACCATAAAACCCTAAACTATAAATAGTACTAAACCCTTAAACCCTTAAATATAGATTCCTAAATCATAAAAATGTAAATTAACCTAAATCACTAGACCTTAAATTATAAAATGTCTTAAAACTATAAACCCTAAATCTTAAACCATAAACCCTAAATCCAAAACAATAAAACCTTAAACTATAGACAATACTAAACCCTTAAATACTACTTAAATACTAAATCCTAAACCTGTAAGAATAAATTTCATATGGATATACATTGATATATATATGTGTGAAAGAAAGACACAAACATATAAAAATGGGAAACCACATTTCAATCTCTATTCTCTAAATTTTCAAATTTTATATTGTCATGTAATGTTTTAATAAAAAAGTTAATAATATTATAAAAATATATAGACTAAATGATATTAAAAATTAAAGTATATGCAAATAAATCTGAAATTTAAATATATTAGAGAGACCAAATTAAAATTTAACCATGTATTAAATAGTAAATAATAATAATAATAATAATAATAATAATAATAATAATAATAATAAAAGAAAAAAAAGGATTTATATTGCATACTTAGTGGCGTTTTAGAACAAAAAGTAGCAAACATGTATTAATACTTTAAACTATGTCATTTTGAAGCTTTGTTATTAGTGGCGCTTCTAAAAACGCCACAAAACATCTATTAAGAGAATGCAAAACGGCATCGTTTGCATCCTTCTTATTAGTGGCGCTTCTATAAACACCATAAAAGATGTGATTTACCGGCGTTTTTGCTAAAAAACGCCACAAACATCCATTTGTATAATGCAAAACGGCGTCGTTTGTTACCAAGTTATTAGTGGCGCTTCTTGGAAAAACGCCACAAATGTTTTTCACCAGATTGAAAACGTTGTCGTTTTTTTGAACCCCATTTGCCCTTTACTTTCCCCAGTTCAGTTTACCCCGATTACTTCCTTCTTCATCTGTTTCAGAAATCCCTAAAATTTCCCATTACTCCCTAACCCTAATTTCAGAAATCCCACATAATTTCCCCCAAATATATATACAAAAATCGTTTTCCCCGAAGTCCTTTTGATTTGCTTTGCTATCAGTATTTATCCCATAACCCCAAATCAAAATTTTTGATTTTGAACCCTAACTGGTCTTCGTGTTCCCCAACCTAAACTCAATCTCATTCCCCCATTTACCCAATTTCTTCTCTCATTTTACCTAACTCAGTCTATGTCTGCATCTGCCTCTTTTCAACACCGCTGCAGCTGGAATTTCGAGTCCTATTCTATAGGTATTGTGTTCATGTTGTTCATATACAACAGTTACTGTTTGCCCATTGATGCCACATTGTTTATATATATTTAATATATTACTAATTCATGTTTTAATCATTTCATTGATGCCACATTGTTTATTATGAGTGTTGACATGTATTTAAATTATATGCAGGATAAATGACATGAGAGCTGAAGTTGTGTTAATTACGCTTGTTGATTAAACTTGATATTCTAGCAGCTTTCATGAGAAATTTCATTTTTGGGCTTTGACTGCTTGATTTGCCTTGCCTTATCTCTTGCTTTGCTGTTGTTGCTGATTTATTTTGAAAATAACAATGGAGCAAGCAGAAAATTTGTTTTTCCAATAATATTTGAATATGGTTTGAAGTAGACATCCATATCGTGTCACCTGTTTAAAATTCTTAAATTGGCTGAATCGAACTACTTAATATGTTGGTTGAGAAAATGTAATCTTTGTTGGTTGTTGTATTTCATCTTCATAGTTTGATTCCATTTTGTTTTTAAAAGTAGCTTGACCAAACCAAATTCTGTATACTAGTTTGTCATTTTCTATTCGTTGAATTGGGCTATAATCATTTTCATTTATTATTCCTCGTATTATTTTTTTTTCATCTCCACAAATTCTTTATATGGAATGCTTTGTTTATTACCCTTTTAAATTGAATAATTGATAATTGCTCATGATAGTTTATGCATGCATCTGATTAATTGTTAAAAATTGTCTATATATACAAACATGTAGCACCAACAGTATTTGTTTGTTTTATATATTTCAAAACTTAGAATTGAGTTAACAAGAAAGATGATTAGTATTAATGAAGAAGGTGATGAACAATAAACAAATTAAAGATAAGTGAAATATCAGAAATCTAAGATTTGAGAGAAAAAAATCCAAAACTATGAATCTTTTGAAAACAGAATATTGAATCAGACAAGACTTGTAACTAGCTATTTCTTCTACCTTTAGATTTGTGTTATTATTTACGTGCTGAATTAATTGTTGCTCAGTCATAGTTGATATTTTTGAATAGGAAAGAAATAGAGTACATGAATTCTAGGTTTGATTACAGAGAAATAAAGTACATATTATATGATTCAGACTTATACTTAACTGCTTTGAAATTAAGGTATGTTTCAGAAAATAGTGAATTTTGACTATTTTAATTATATGTTTTAGGTGAAATTCCTTCTATTATTGGAAATTTTACTTCCCTCGAGTACCTCAATCTTGATGGTAACTACTTAACAGGTATAAAATTATTTTATTCTCCTTTTTCGTTTACAGATATGCAATACTTTAAATACTTTGACATTAGAAAAAATAAGAAGTATTAGTATAAAAAATCGATAATTTGAGTTACAAATTACTTAGTTTCTATTTGAATTTCCATTTTAGTCTATAAATTTTCAAGTTTATTATTGTTCATTTTTTAATGTAAAACTCAAATTACGATTCTTGTTTATCCTCAGATTATTTTTTAATTTCATGGCTGTTCATTGTTTGCAGGTGTAATTTAATTTGCTGGCATTGACTCTACCATCTAATTTACAATTTGTAAGAGGTATGTATATTTAATTTGCTAAATCTTTATTTGATGTCTCTCCATTGAAATCTGTCATGTATTCCATTAGCTAAGTGAATTTTTGCTCAATTTGCAACCTTTTAATTTTTGCTAAATAACCTTGTATGAAGCACCTAGCAATCTCAGGTCATTCAATTTTTGTTCAATAATTTTTTCCTCAAAATTAATGTCTAATATAGGGACTATTATACACTTTTACCAAAAAAAACCATTGTTTTTTTGCCAACCTGTGGATACATGATCCAAAACTTTTAATTTCACACATTTCTTGGCGAAATTTGCAACAAATTTAGCTCCAAATATTTTGAGACCAAGTGCCACATCATATCTACATGAAAAAATAAGAACAAAAACATCAAATATAATTTACATTATAATTAAAAATAATTTTCTAATATTTAATATATCGACAACATACATTCAAAGGCATAGTTAGAGTGACAGACATTAACTATCATTTGATTTCTTGAAAGACAATAAAATATATATATATATATATATATATATATATATATATATATATTACCTTTCGTCAAGTTGGTTGCTGCAGCAAGGTTAACCACAATATCAACTTCATTCAGCGTCTCTTGTACTAAATTACAATCTTTAATGCCCAAATCTTCATGAGATATATCTCCAGGAATTAGTGTAATTTTCTCGGATATAAATGAATTGAAATTTTTCTCGCATTTTTCTTTCAGAACTTTAAACAAATCATTTCCTATAATGTAACACCCCAAACCCGGCCCAGACATTACGGCCGAATTCGGCGTGTCATATTGAAATGTTTTTTGAAAACTATGTTTTCATTAAAAACCCTTCTTGATGTAAAACTCATTGGAGCGTTATTGTAAAACTCATGTTTTAATTAAAAATCTTTGAGAAGAATATTTTTGTTATAGACTAAAGTGAATGGAAGCTGTGCACCAGGTAGGAAGCCAGAAAAGAGGAGGTGAGTCTATTGGACTGCTTAACTACCAAGCTCTTCATGGATCCAATCCTAGACATGCACACATCTATTGCCACACTTAAAGCATATTACTTGTCCACGAACAACAAATTAAGTTTAAGTCCATTTAAAATATTTATTTCCTTTGAAAACATTTACGTTGCGGAAGTTTTGCTCGGTAATCGTGATATTTTGAAAATAAGTAACTTTTATAAAACGCGCCCTAGAGCTAACCAATTTAATAACCCAAAATATTAAAAAAAAAAAGAGCGGCCTTATTACAACTTAAACCAGAATAAAAATAATCAGAATAATAAATGAGAAACTTATTTTAAAAAAAATAGAAACTTAATCTTCGTGGCCACTCTGAATCCCGCCCAACTCCAAGTCCACCAACTAGGGCTCACCTGCAAGGATGGAAGAGAAAGGGGGTGAGTTTGGAAAACTGTGTAAAGTATCCCAACCGAGCCCAAATCAGTTCAAGCTTTATGGGCCTAAGCCCTATTCGAATCATGTTAATCGGGCCTTAGCCCATATCAATATTAATCTGGGCCATAGCCCCTTACAGTTTCAGAGTATATTGGGCCTAGCCCATATCAGTATCAATCTGGGCCGTAGCCCTATTACAAGTCAAGATATATTGGGCCTTGGCCATATTAACACAATTGGGCCCATTTCCATACAGTTGGCCCATAACAAAACAGCCTCATATGATTAATGCATGATAACCCCATCCAACCTCGCACTTGCCTCCGTCCATCCTTACACTTCTTGTGGGAATAAATCACCCACGCCATCCCTACACTTACGGTGTTAGCACCGGTTCATGCACTAACTATAATCCCAAAGAAAGTCGCTTATATCGTAATATGTGGCATGTACCTTGAACAGGTTCTTCCTCCATAACATAACCCAGATCCCATGCAACTGATATACATGTCATGGCATACAACAAACAGAATCAAAATATCATACATTTCAGTCAAAATTAACCCTAGGGGTATAACGGTCATTTTACACCTAGGGGTAAAACGATAATTTTCATACTTAGGGGTATTTTAGTAAAATTCACTATTTTAGGGTTTACATACATCCTACAACCGTTAACGCATCAACAGAAACACTTACCGAGCGTCTTTACTGAATTGAGCCCGTTGTCCCATTAACCCGTTTTCGGCCCATTAAGCCCAAATATACCGAAGTGCACGAAATTGCGCACTCTACAATCATACCGCTTTAGATTACCAAAACTAATAAACAACCATCTCACGAGCACTCGCACGCTCGCAAGTTCACAACATGCTGGCTTTCTAGCATTTCGGCTTTTCAGCTTTTGCCGATCTAGTCTATGAGTGGGTGTCGTTTAGACACCTATTTTTCGACGAAACGTTGACGAGTTCCATACACGAGTTGCCTACAATCAGTTACTAACACGTTAAACTATGAATCCATAACAACTTAACACATCAAACCCTTACCATATTTGGTCCCTTAACACCTTAGGCACTAAAGTTCTTACCTTTGCCGGAAAAATGGACTAGATCTAATTCTGGTCGTTCCAAATATCCAAGCCCTCGATTGGTAGCCTTTAATCCACACTGGAGCAAAACAAATCAAATAACACCACTAAACCCTTTTAGTTTAGTCGACAGGCACCCTTTGTATATAGGGGTTTTCGGCTTTTCTTTAAATCCCGAAATAAAGAATGGAAATAAGATTCCGAGTACTTACCACCAATGATGCACTTGTCGAGAGCGTTTCAAACACTTCCCCAATCTCAGATCCACAGTGAATCCAATCTTAAAATGCGAGTAGAGAATAGAACTAGATATTAATTCCCGAATCACTATGACTTATGAAGGTTTCGGCTTTTGTGAGTGATCGGTTAAGGTGATTGAATGGGAAAGGTTTTTTTCTTTTATGATTGGTGAAGCAAAGAAGATGGGAAGATGGGGATAAAAGAAAGGAGAGGAATGGTTTAATGGCCTCGGCTTGAAGAATTAAGAGAGCAAGAGAATGAAAAAGAGAAGAGAAAAAAAAATGAATCATAAAGGCCAAAAATAAATGGCACTTATTTGCTATGGCCGAATGAGTGCATTTCGGTATAAATCTTCCTTTTAAATTCCAATCCCCTGAATTGCTCCTTGATTCTTGGCCAATTTCAAAGTTTGAATTTCATTCAAACTCCTAACCGCTGATCTGCAGCCTTATCCACCGCTTCATCATGCTGCTAAGAAGAGTTTCGGTCAAACTCTAACTCTCCCCCACGTGAACAGCAAAATTGGTAGCCCATTGCGCGTACAACAACTCGAACTCCAAACCTCAGTCCACCCTTGCGCCTTCGTCCATGCTACTAGCCACTGCACCAGGCCTCCTTCCTTGCTAATATATGGTTACAATTAAATATAAACCTTACCTGCTTCAGTTCTGGCCCGCTTTAAAAATAAAACGGAATTCGCCTTCCCCTGGAATTGAACTCATAACCTCACGGCAAGCCTAGCATGCTGTTGCCACTGCACTGAAGCTCTTCTCATGATGTAATCTACTCACAATTAATTATAATACTTATCTACTGCAGTCCCGTTTCGTTTAAAAATAAAACAAGATATCGTTACTTACCAGACTCGAACCCCTAACCACATGCACACTCTTAACGCCTCCTTGCCACTTGACCACGTGCCTCTTTTGTGTCACCTTTCCTCCCAAGATATTTATAAGGCCTCCTTGCGGCAAATCCTTGATTGTAAAAAAAAACAACCATTGGCGCACACCGTGCCTTGAACCCAGGCACCTCCCACGCCTTCCTAGCGTACTTAGCCACTAGGCCAAGTGCTCCTTTATGCTAAAACGCAGCCCAAATTATTATTAAGGCCTACTACCCAGATTCCCTAAGGTAGCATAAAATTAAAATTTTTCTAGAGTCTTAAACACCAAAACAACAATACTTTTATAAAAATATATATATATATATTTCCTATCTAATAATAATAATTATAATAATATTATTTATAAATATATCTAATAATAAAATTTCAAATATCAATAATACAATAAATAATAATAATTTTCATAAAAATTTTCAAACATACATGCGATAATATTTTTCTAATAATAATAATTTTATCTCATAATACTAATTAAAATTTCGTAAAAATTTAAAATATCCGTAATAATAAATACAATAAAAATTTTCTAGTAGTAATTTAATTCAAAATTTTTCCTTAAACGATAATATTTAAAACTTTTTAATTATTCAGGTTTTCTTCTATCCAAATCCCAGACTCAAGGCCCAATTCTTTCTAGGCCCAATTTTTGGGGCGTTACATATAATCTGTCACGAATACTTTTATGGAAACGAGAAGAAGTGTACCGGATGAACAACCGAATGAAGAAGCGGCGAAGTTCTACACGTTACTTGGTGAAATGAATGAAGAACTTTATGAGGGATCAAAATTTCCGAAAATGTCATTCTGTATTCGCCTTTTCCACTTAAAATGTTTGGGAGGGTGGACCGGAAACTCTTTGACAATGCTGTTAGAGCTTTTGAGAGAAATGTTCCCGTTTGCAAAAATCCCTCAATCATGTAAAGACATGAAGAAAGTGATAAAAGATTTGGGTCTTGGGTTCAACAAAATTCATAGTTGCCCAAATGATTGCATGTTGTATTGGGGTGATCGGAGAAATCAACAGTCTTGTCATGTTTGCGATAAATCTCGTTGGATGAATAGAGTTGCATAAGATGTTAATGAGGATGAATATGGGCCACAGTCAATAAGGAAGCCGAACAAGATTTTGCGATATTTCCCGCTAATCCCAAGACTTCAAAGACTATTCATGTCGTCAAAGACAGCCGAGTTTATGATGTGGCATCATGATCAACGAACGAATGATGGATTATTAAGGCATCCTACAGATTCTTTAGCATGGAAATCATTTGACAATAAATTTTCAAGCTTTGCAAGTGATCCTCGAAGTGTAAGGCTCGGGTTAGCATCTGACGGATTTAATCCTTTTAAAATCATGAGCACCTCGTACAGTACTTGGCCTGTGGTTCTTGTTCCTTATAATTTGCCTCCATGGCTCTGCATAAAGCAATCTTCTTTGATATTATCTATGATTATCCCCAGAGAGAAAGGCCCCGGAAATGATATTGACATATATCTGTAGCCACTTATTGAAGAGTTAAAACAATTATGGGCGGGTGTTGAGACGTATGATGTATTGAGAAAGGAGAACTTTTACCTACATGCTGCTTTGCTGTGGATAATTAATGATTTCCCGGCATATGCGAATTTATCTGGTTGGAGTATCAGAGGACGTTATGCTTGTCGTTGTTGTGTTGCTCAGACGTGTTCACAGTGGTTATATAATGGGAAGAAGTTCTGCTATATGGGGCATCGTCGGTGGTTAGATGAAAATCATAGCTATAGATTTCAGAGGGCTTTATTTGACGGTACTGAAGAGTTGAAAAAGCTCCTAAGCGAGACCATTGGATCTCGAAATCTTATTCATGTTAAAAGATATGGATTTCGATTCACGGAAGCTGAATCAACCATCTAACAGGCAAACAAATAGACGATTGAGGGATGAATCTGACGAGGAGGATGACCCTAATGAGGCGGACTTGTGGAAGAAAAGAAGTATTTTTTTTGAGTTGCCTTATTGGGAGCATCACATATTACGCCACAATCTTGATGTGATGCATATTGAGAAGAATGTCTGCGAGAACATCATCCAGACAATTTTGAACGTCGATGGTAAATCAAAAGATAATCTTCAGAGTCGACTTGATTTAGTTCTCATGGGAATTAGGTGTGATCTTTATCCCCAAGTACTTCCTAATGGAAAATATTGGTTGCCACATACAATTTTTACAATGTCAAAGGAAGAGAAAGAAATGTTCTGCACGGTGTTGAAGGATATAAAGGTTTCGGATGCGTGTGCATCAAATATATCTCGATGTGTAAGTCTTAAAGATCAAAGACTATATTCATTAAAATCACATGACTATCACATCTTGATGCAAGATCTACTTCCAGTTGCTTTACGGTGCTGTATGTCAAAGAAGGTAACGTCTTGTATAATTGAACTGTCCAATATAATGAAAGCAATTTGTGGCAAAGTTCTGAATGTTGAAGAACTTGAAAAAGTACAAGATCGAGCCGCTTTGACATTATGCAATTTGGAGAACATTTTTCCACCTTCCTTCTTCATAATTATGGTGCACATTGTCATTCATCTCCCTCGTGAAGCAATAATTGGTGGGCTGGTTTTCTATCGTTGGATGTATCCAATTGAAAGGTGCTAATTTATTTCAAAGGCATTCACCTTTATACCTATAGTTACCATTTTTGATAATGTTGTATATGGTGTTTAGGTTCCTAAGCAAATTAAAGTCTTATTGCCGTAACAAGCGTTATCCGGAAGGATCAATTGCTGAAGGCTACTTGGCAGATGAGTGTATGACATTCTGTTCTAGATATTTAGAAGATGTTAAAACAAGATTGAATAGACCAAGTAGAAATGCCGGACTCAATGATCCTAGCTTGGCTGAAACTTATTTATTTCAAAGTTATGGAGAACCAATCGGCAAAGTTGAAATTGCAGAATTAGATGACCGATCTTGGATACAAGCACATAGATATGTTCTTTTCCACCACGATGCACTTGAACAATTACGCAAGTAAGTTCTAGAATATGATAAATATTCATCTTTTTTTTATTTGTTTATTTTTTAACGAATTAAACATGTTTTTAACATAGTGAGTACAAACAAGTCTTAAGATCTCGTTCACACTCACGAAGATTACAACATCGCGAGATTAATAGGTTATTCGCAGAATCTTTTCATGAATGGTTAAGCCAAATGGTATGCAACTCAACATTTTATTGAAAAATAATAATGTTTTCTCATAACATTTACAATTACTCAATTTACTTTTGATTCAATAGGTTTGGAGTGGGAATGTCGTTAATGACGAAGTTAAATGGCTTTCCCAAGGTCCGAATTGAGTAGTAAAAAGATATAGTGGCTTCATCATGAATGGATTCTGATTTCATACCAAATATCGCGAGAGATTGGGGAGAACTCAAAATTATGGAGTAGTTGTTAATTCTTTAATTACAAGTTACGTTAGTGCTAGGGACAGTAATCCTGTCGAGGGAAATATGGAGTATTACGGACTTCTAAACGACATTATTGAGTTGCATTACTATGGAAAATGGAAAGTTGTCTTATTTCTTTGTGATTGGGCTGATGCTAATACTGCTCGCGGAATTAAAAATGATCAGTTTGGTTTTACAATGGTGAATTTCTCTCGATTAATTCACACTGGAGAACATTTGATAGACGAGCCATATGTATTTTCTTCTCAAGTTAAACAAGTTTTTTACTCGAAAGATCCAATTGATGAGGGTTGGTACGTTGCACTCCGAAACACCCCTAGAGACTTGTTTGACATGAGGAATGGAAGTAGGGATGACATCGTTGAAAGATCAGAAACTTTGCCTTTTTCAGAACAAAACTTAAATGAAAATATCCCTAGTACTAGTACACAATTTCAATGGGCTCGTCAGGATGTGGGCGAAGATATTTACGATTTATGATGTAGTAAGATTTTATGATTTTTTTTTATATGTAATGTTATAATTTTAACATTGGTCATGTTATATAATTTAACTATTTTATATTTACTATTGTTGTTATTTCTTACTAAGATTTTAACTATTTTATGTGTTGCAGGAAAAATGCCTAGAAGAAGATTAAGAGATCTTAGTATTGTACAAAATACTACAAATTTGGAAGAAGTAAGTACTGAACAGCAGACAGTTGTTGGATCTTCAAGCGTGCCGAAGACACTTGACGATTCTGTGGAATTTCAAAGTAATGTTAAGTTTATTTTACAAATTGTATTAAATTTTATTACTGATTTATTTTTAAATTTCAATATAGTAATAATATATTATTTTTCAGCTGAAAATGGTGGGACGCGCAGAGGTCGAGGACGTACGCTCCTAAGATATTTATATAACTTAAATTCTATCGAGCGTGTCAAAGTAACTAGAAACAGCCATGGTTAGCCTGTTGGACAAGAAGCTCGACTTTTAGCAGGCTATTTGGGCATTATAGCACGAAATGCCAATATGTTGCCCATCAACTACGAATCATGGCATAACATGCCTGATAGCAATAAAAAATCAAGCTCTCTCTAATATTAAGGTAATAAAATGTTAATGTAATTTATAATACTTTGGTTTAAGTTTCATTTATATATAATTCCTAAACTTGTGTTTTTTAGGAGAGGTTTGCTTTAGAGGTCTCTGATGCTTATATCAAGAAGGCATTGGGTAAAAAATGGAGAGACCATAAAAGTATTTTGAAAAAAGAATATTTTAAAAAACCCATAAGCCTCGAAGAAAAATTGCAAAATGTCCCACCGGGAATGCTGAGGTACCAATAGGAAGATGCGGTTCGATTTTGGAATTCGAAGAAAGGAGAGGTATTATGTACTTGCAAACTCTTATAAATTTTTCGGTTTTTAGTATTTACTATATACGTAATAATAATTTCATTATATAGGACCGTGAGCGAGTTGGAACAAGCAGCAGGCAAAATAAAAAATTTACGTACACGGCAGGGTCGAGAAGTTTTGCTTGTGTAGCTCAGGTCGCGGTACTACGGATTTATTAATTCTATCAAGTATTAATGACTTTTTACTATTAAATAATATTTTACTACTATATTGTAGGAAGCCTCGTCTGGTCAAAAGTTGGACGCCTTGACTTTTTGACATTACGATAGGAAAAAGATGGAACTCCGATGACATCTGAGGCTACAGAAATTATGGTATATTTACTTAATAAAATTTGATTTCATTATAAATATTTATAATATTTAATTATATTGTTTTAATTTGTCGTTTTTATTAGTTTAATTAAATAATGTTATGTTGTATTCCTTTTTATTGTATATTTCGTTTCTAATTCTTTGACTGATTTATTAGGAGAAACTAAAAGATAAAAAGGCAGAGTATGAAGTGACTGCTTCGACTGATAGTTTTGTTAATTTTGAGGATATTGATAACATAATTATTAATAAAGTTTTGGGTCCTGAAAGGTATGGTCGGGTTAGATTTCAAGGATCTGGTGTTAACCCGACCCAATATTTTGGATCCACCTTGCACCAATACATGCCTTCCGGGAGTCAAAGTCAAGCTGAAGTTCAGAGGCTAAAAGATCAGATAGTTCAGATACAAGCTAGCACAGATGAGCAAATTTCTCAACTAAGAGCGGAGGCAGCTGGGAGGCAGAGGTAGCAGTGAGGGAGGCGAGCGAGTAAGAAAATACAATGAACTCCAACTCTGACTTCATCTATGATGACTATGTTCCAAAGAATTTCAAAATCCGCCATCTTAGACATTTGTTTTTTGTAACTTTTAACATTATTGTAAGAATATTTTGAATATTCATTTACAATTTATATAATATATTTTTCAGTATAATTTTGTATTATTTAAATTTACGGGTTTTGGTTGGATTTCATAGTATATTTACTGTTTTTGGTTCAATTTCTTGTAGGAGGGTTGGATATAGATGCAAAAATACATATTGCAAAACTGGGCAAATTAGCGGCGTTTGTTTGAAAAAGCGCCGCTAAAAGTCTATTTTCCTGTAGTGTTGGTTGGTTTTATATATATATATATATATATATATATATATATATATATATGTGTGTGTTTGTTTTTGAAGCCATATTATGGTATGGTAAATTGAACTAAATCTAGATAGGTGCATGTGAGTTCAATTCTATGTTTAAGTGCTTATGAACTAGGCAAATTGATTTGAATTTGGTATGTTTATAATTTGGATTAAAATGATGCTTTGATGACTTGTTTTGATGATATGAAATGTTTGAAATTTCTGTCTGTTTGATCTGTAAACTCTGGTAATACTCTGTAACCTAGTTCCGGCGAGGGATACGGGTTGAGAGTGCTACAATCTATCATCTTCATTTCCATTGGGAGTAACCCCTCATAGAAATACTGCACAAGCGATTGTTCAGTCTGGCCATGTTGTGGACAACTTGCACACAACTTTTTGTATCGTTCCCAGTAATCATAGAGCAATTCAGTCTCCTTTTGCCAAATTCCTACAATATCTTTTCTTAACTCGGCTGCCCGAGCTGCTGGAAAAAATTTGCAATAAATAAAGGAGACGTATCAGACCATGTATTAACTAAACCGGGAGGTAAATAAAGTAGCCATTCTCTAACAGAGTCGGTTAATGAAAAAGGAAAAGCTTGAAATTTAGTTTGATCATCGGTTACTCCCTTTGGTTTCATGCTTATGCAAACCATGTGGAATTCTTTAAGATGAGTGTACGGGTTCTCATTTTTTAAACCACGGAAAGTGGGCAATAAATGAATTAAGCCTGACTTTAATTCAAATGGTGTTACTCTCATCAGATAAGTTATGCACAATCTCTAGTGCTCATCAAGTGTCATAGTGAGTTGTCAAATAGTTTGATTTACCATTTCGTCTGGTTCGTCGAATGAGAAAATATCTTCGGTATAAAATCCTATTTCAAACTCGGGTTGTGGTCGTTTACTGCACCGAATAGCTTCTCTTCGTAGTGTTTGAGCCAACTTTTCTATTTCTGATTCAAATTCTAGAGTCTTCGGTTCTGATATCAAAACAAATCAAAGTTAGAATAATTTTCAGTCCCCTACAATGATGCCAAAATTTGATGGGCGTCAAAACCACCAAATATAAATTCCTATGCTTTAACTTAATTAAATAGTAGTATAGAGTAGTATCCCACAGGGACTGGGATTCCTAATTTTCTTATATTTGTGACCAGATTTCTAAGTCTAGGTAACTGTCATCCTTTAATTTGAATGTGTGGAGCTAAAAAAAATAAAAAGGGGGGTTTTAGTTGATAATAATATATAAAAAACAAATACAAAATAAAGTAAAAACAGAATTATGATTACAAAATAAATTAAGTGAAATAAAATAAACTGGTGAATCAAATATATTAAAACTTAGCCTCAGCTTCGGTACACTCCGAACTTGAACTGATCCTTGAAAAATGGTTTTTCCCTTCCAAGCGATAAGTTGGTTATAACAATTAAGGATGCCTCAACCGCCAACTTTTCCTTGTGTAGTCAGCTCCAGTACGACTTGCAAATCGACCCTTGTCAAATTTCTAACTATGAAGCTCGTGCTTGTAATATAAGATTTCGGTGGCCTTGCGATCTAGAAAGTCCAACTCGAATTAATGGCCTCAACTCGAATTAATATGATAGAGGTCCAACTAGCCCTTACCTATATGGATAGGCTAATTTGTTAACGGGAATTTGAACTTGGTAGACAATCGACTCATTTTTCCAATTGTACGCCAAACAACTCCAACCCAACGCGCGCTTTTTGAATTGAAATTGAATTAACTTTAAGTGATGAATATGTACTATCTCATATACTAAAGAGATAGCAAATACCGTGTTGAAATGTTTTTTAGTATAGGTTCATATCTCATGATATTTTGTTGGAGCAATCATCAGGCTAAAGCTAAAAGGGACTTAGTAAAGCATAAGATTAATCATGTTAGTTGATGTATGGAAATGGTTTTAAATGAAAATAGTGGAAGGTGAAAAGGGAAAGGGACTTCGGAAGTAATTTAACTAAAATAATAAAATGGAAAAAGAATGACAGAATGCCTGCACTTTAGCTTTGATGAGTGAAAGAAAAGAAAGAAAGAAATTGCATTCAATTTCCAAATGTATTCCAGTATGTTTTCAAAGGCCACCAACACTAAGTATTTATACACATTCCTCATGCTAAATTTAGCAAGATTTTTTTTCTTAAAAAATACCAACTAAAAATTAGATTCATACTATTCATAGAATTTTGACAATTTCAAAATAAAAATTTGATTTTAACCAGTCAACCACTAATTCTTCAATTCCTCAACTTGGCCCTCCTCTTTGTTTTTTCGCTCCAATTTAGTTCATTTGATTTGATTTTGAATTTCGGTATTTTAATTTCATCCCTGATAAGAAAGACACAAATTTAATAACATTTTATTAAAAAATTAACTAAAAATAAATACATTAAAAACACAAAATTAACTTGCTATCATACTCCATTGAGGAGAACTTATAAAACATTCAACAAAAATATCCAACATTAGATCTTTGAAGACAATGATCTAGTTCAAGGCGGCAAGTAATTATTATGGAAGAATGCAACAAAGATCAAGTGCTTGAAATTCTGTTATTTTTGTTATTATTTTAAAAACGCTACGTGTTGGCGTTAGAAACTTTAATGAAATGGTGTGTCGTTGCTAGGGTCTGAGTCATGTTCAAAACGATTCATTTTGAGGTTATACCGTTCAATAAAACGGTGCGTTTAAGGCAGCTGTTAGTAACAACTGACCATACTGTTTCAGAAATCATTACTTTCCCTCTTAAGCACCATCCATGAGGGAAAACAGTTAAGCAAATTTTGGAATTGATTTTGCTCATCTCTCATCTTCCTCTCTCTCTTTTCCTCTTCGCTGGCAAAATCTTTTGTTCGATTTCTTCCCTTATCAAAATTGAAGAATGTTAATTATCTACCCAGTTTCAGAATAAGGAATGGGTCACGATTCAGCTTTCGGGATTTGTTGTTGAATATGGGAAAAAGGATCGAATTTGGGTGTTTCTCAAATTTGAGGGTTTAGGATTCTTTGGATTTTGGGGTTAATCTAATAGCATCATGGTAAAATTTTCAGCGGAATGCCATTCTTGGAGTGAATGTACCCGTTTTCTTTTTTTGCCTTTATTTCATTGAATCACGTGTTCAATATTTTTAAGACAATGAATGAGTTAAAATTTTATAAATTAAAATTTCATCATTAAAATAAAAAGAAAAACAAAATTTCATGTCACTTTTGTAAACAGGAGAATTAGACAATGTTAAAATTGTTCTTATTTATATGTTTTAAATATTACAATAATTAAATTGATTTATTTAATAATATAAGGATTAATTTGATTGACTTACTATAAAATAAGTCTTTACAAGTACATTTATTGAATTCAATATGTCATATCAATAAATTTAAATTTAAAATTTAAAAGTATAAAATTAATTTCTTGAAAATAAAAATACAATGACTAAATTTCAAGATTTCAATACTTTAACCTATTCTTAACTACTTGCAATTATATTAATATAAATTTTGAAAATTAAAAATGGAAAAGGACTTTAATAATAATGATGCAAAATCTCAAGATCTAGATCAAATAATAAGAAATGAGAATTGAATATTAAAGACAAGATTTATGTATTTTTTTATTTATATATATTTTACATATTTTTTTAAATTTTTAAAATTAGGATCAAATTGAGACCATTTGTAAATTTTGAGGTTAATTTTTAAAATTATGACTAAATTGATATAATATGTAAAAGTTGAGGAGAGGACTAAATTTATTATTATACCTATCTTTAGCTTACTGTTTGTAATTTTAACGTAAGTGACCAAAATGATCAAACTTTGTACCGTGAGTGCTTAAATTATAATTTTTTTAAATTTTAAGTTTGAATAAAAAATTGTGATAACTAGATTACCCTTATCGAAACCCTTTTTTTTAAAAAAAGAGAGAATTTTGAAAACGGGAGTCGCCACCAACCTTTTTAGGTGTGATTGGATCACTTTATAAAATATTTTGGTCTACGAAAAATGTAAGGAAACGGGTTCGGGAGTCGGTTACGCACGAGGAAGAATTAGCACCCTCGCAACGCCCAAAATTGGTACCAAATTAAATAGTTTTCTATCTTAATGTCAAAAGTTTGAAAGAATTTAAAAATAGGATTCTTTTTTAAAAATCGATATGATTTCAGCCGAAAATCGAGATTCTTTCGCTCCAAAAGAGTACAAACATCATATCCAGCATGGTTGGACACGATATTATTAAACTTTGGTGACTAAAATTATCTCGTGATTTACAAAATCTATTTAAAAGGATACTCTAGACATTTAGATAAACGGGAAATCGCAACCCAACATATTAGGGCACTACTTCCCGAATTCTTAAATATAAAAACATTGCCTCATTTTTAAAATTTTTGATTAAATGAAATATAAATTTTTAAAGCAATGATGCATTTAACATATTACAAAAGATCAATATTAAATAAATTAAACTACCTAATATATATTTTAACATTTCATGCAAATATAGTATATAAAATGATAGATAACGACATAAATTACACAATATACATTAACATTTCATGCATATATATAATCATAAATAACATAAATATACATACATTATCATTTCATGCAAGATACAATGAATATAACAATATTGATTACATAATATATATACAACAATAATTCATGGAAATAAATCAACATGAATAATTAATTTTCATGTAAATATATAAAACAATAAATAACATAAAAATACAAATAATTTACGAAATAAAATTTACATAATAAAACAATATTAAATAAAAAACCGAAAATGAATTAACACGTTATGAACATATATAAAATAAGTCAAAAACAAAGATGAAAACTAAATATCGTTAAAAATAAATGAGGTATCAAAATATTTAAAACAATATAAATAATAGAAGAAAATTTTAAAAAATAGTTAATATATATAAATATACTATATGATATAATAGCTTATTATATATTTATAAAATAATATTATATTAAATAGGAGCAAAACTTTATAGTAAATTTTAGAGTATTACATACTAAATTTGAATAATGATATACAAATGCAATATTTAATAATGATTTACAAAATTTTTTAAAAATTATACATAATAATAAATAATAAATAATTATATAATATAAAATAATATAATGAATAATATATAATAAAATGATATATAATAAAATGTATAAATAAAATATATAATTAGAGGTGTGCATGGGCGGGCTACTGCCCGGCTCAAGGCCCCCCCAAAAAATGGGAGGGTTTGGGTAAAAATATAGGCCCGAAATATGGGTTTGGGCACAAAAATAAGGCCCGTTTAGAAAATGGGCTGGGCTCGGTAAAATTTTTGGCCAAAGTTCTGCCCTACCCAAATTATATAATAAATATATTTTTTTATTTTTAATTATATTTTAATTTTAATTTTAATTTTAATATAATCGATTTTTATTATATATTTTCAATTTGTGTATTGTTTTAATATAATTTTTATTTGTTTCTTGTTTTAATATTTGTTTTAAACGTATTTGATTATTTAATATATTTTAAAATTTTTTATTTAATAAAATAAGTTAAAAAAATTTAATATGGACCGGGCCAGGCCGGGCTCGGGCTTAACAATTTTATTTCGGGTCGGGCTTGGGCAAATTTTTAGGCCCATATTTTGGGCCGGGCCGAGCCCGGGACTAGAAAATGGGCCTGAAATTTTTGGTGGGCCCGACCCGAACCCGGCCCGGCCCGGCCCATGCACACATCTATATATAATAAAATATGAATAATACATAGATAAAAAATAATATATATATGATAATTTTTACATGTAAATAATATTTATAGTAAAATAAATAATATATAAAATATTTAAAATAAATTATATATAAAAAATTTTAAAAGGATTAAAATGAAATAAAATAAAACTCTGAGGTTAATCTTAAAATAATAAAATGAATTTTGGGCCCAATTGAAACACGCACTAAAAGCCGAGGAACTCACTGGGAAATTTAACCCTAATCCTAAAACGACATCGTTCCCAAAGTAAGTCTTATTATTGCAGCTAGGACTAAATTAAAACAAGAATAAAAGGTCAGGGCCAAATTATAATAAAGATAAAATGAAATTATAAACATTAAAAATACGGAAGGGCCAATTGGGCAATTTGCCCATTTACCAAAAAAATGCGCGGATCCTCCTCGGGTCACGGGTCAACGTGCGGATCCTCAATCTTGAAACGACACCGTTTTGAAGCCTATTGTTTTAAGCCAAAATGACGTTGTTTCTATGAGGCTATATAAGCCAAATTTTGGCTTCAAAAATCATTTTAAACCTGTTTTTAAAAAAAAAAAACAAAAAAAACCCTTTGAAAGAGAATTGAGAGCAGGCCCTCGGAGCTCCGTCGAGCCTCTGTCCTCGGGCTCCCACGTACGGCGGTCGGAAGCTGAAGAGCTCCGATTTTCAGCGCACATTCGGCGGTAAATTTTTACTTTAATGATATTTGTATGTATTTGTAGCTAAAAGAAAAGAAAAAAAATAAAGGCAAATCACCTCTGTTTCTTCGATAAGATGCTGGTATTTTATTGTATATGCGTATATATCAATCGTAGTTTTACATTGGTTCGATTCGGGCTTTTATACCACTGAAAATAATATTTACCATGTTTGATTTTATTTCTTGCTATATTTATATTGCCTTTGCTGTTCTTCTTTCTTTTTTTGTAGGTACTAGCAAGAAATCTGGTGACGATTGGGTGTTGATGGTGATTCACTGGCGCGCTGATTGAGGCGATGATGGCACAAATCTATCGATGGTGGGATTGGTGCATCGATTGCGGCGCGAGTTTGGGGCCTTCGTCTAGTGCTTGCGACGCCTAGGGTTTCAGAAACCCTAAGCCTCCTGTCTTCTGTTAACCATTTGGGCCATTTGGGCCTTGTGTATTTTGGGTATTTGAGTATTTGGGCTACGGTATAGGCTTGGGTGTAATTAGGGCATTGGGCTTTAAATATCTGTGGGCCTTGTAAAATGGACTGTTAAAAAACTTTATTTTTCTTTTATTCGGTTTATTCTCCTTTTAGGCTTTTAATAGCCCGGGCAAATTGGGCCTATTACAGCTGCCCCTCTTTGCTTATTACTGTGTAACAGGAATAGATCAAAGATTATAAAAGGACCAATTTTGCCCGGCCTGGCCAAGTCTCGAAGTCTTAACCCTCATCTTCCTCAAAAGTATTCTGATAGCTTCAAACTACTTTACTGTAACTCAAGAATGTCAAATCTACTATCTTCAACCTGATCCTTGCAAACTTAGGGACGCCATGCTGAAATCTTTGATCTGCTCCCCGCCTAATACATAGAAGCCAAATCTATCATCTTCAATTTGTTTCGATGTAACAACACAAATGTCAGATCTGTTATCTTTGATCTGCTCCCTGTCTAATACAAAGACGCCAAATCTATCATCTTCGATCTGCATACAAATGTCAGATCTGTTATCTTTGATCTGCTCTCTGTCTAATACAGAGACGCCAAATCTGTCATATTCGATCTGCTTCGATGTAAACGCACGAATGTCAGATCTGCTATCTTCAATCTGCTTTCCGTCTAATACAGAGACGCCAAATCTATCATCTTCGATCTGCTTCGATGTAAACATACGAATATCAGATCTGCTATCTTTGACCTGCTCCCCGTCTAATACAGAGACGCCAAATCTGTCATCTTCGATCTGCTTTGATGTAAACACACGAATGTCAGATCTGCTGTCTTCGATTTGCTCCCCATCTAATACAGAGACACCAAATCTGTCATCTTCAATCTGCTTCGATGTAAACACACGAATGTCAGATCTGCTGTCTTCGATTTGCTCCCCGTCTAATACAGAGACGCCAAATCTATCATCTTCGATCTGCTTCGATGTAAACACACGAATGTCAGATCTACTATCTTCGATTTGCTCTCCGTCTAATACAGAGACGCCAAATCTGTCATCTTCGATCTGCTTCGATGTAAACACACGAATGCCAGATCTGCTATCTTCGATCTGCTCCCCGTCTAATACGGAGACGCCAAATCTGTCATCTTCGATCTGCTTCGATGTAAACACACGAATGTCAGATCTGATATCTTCGATCTACTCCCTGCCAATACAGAGATGCCAAATCTACTTCTTCGATTTGTTCCCCGTCAATACAGAGATGCCAAATCTGCTATCTACATTGTCCCCTAAAGGACATAACCTGTAGAATACGTATGTGCTCATGCCTAATGAATAGGATGCCATGATCAAAATGAGTCAAATACTCCTAATTAGACATATTATGATGCAAAATGTTATGGAAATGACTCCTATTTCGGACGTCTTTACTCATTCATCCATCAAAGTTTCATCTTTATTCTACTTGAAGTATCAATCATACTCTGCTCATATGCTTTGAATCAAATTGGTCCTATTATACCATTCTTAAAATGTTACGACCTGCTGGAGATGATCCTTTAGATTGAAGAAGAAAAATTTTTTCGAGTACTTCCGGCCCTCACTCATAGGAACTCTTCAAACAATTGTTCTGTTTTAGTTTCTCGTATTCTCTAGAGATTTCCAGAGTAATATGCAAAACTTCATTTGTAAAAATATTTAGTTCATCAATCATTATTTCAATGCAACACACTTTATAAATAATAGAAGACAAATAATTTGATCTTGAGAATAGTTAGATAAATCATCAAAATACAACAGGAAATTAATCTGAAAACATATCTTTGAGAAGAAAAAGAATCTACAGATAGTAAACAGGACAAAAATTAGATGTCCAACATATCACAGCTTGGGCTTCTGTATACAAATTCCATGAAGACTGTTTTGAGTTTAACATGTGTTTAGAAGATCCAAAGTACTTTGTTGATGCCCCGGTATGTAACACACTCCACTTCTTGTCAAATCCGGTATAGTAAGGTCACTGCATCCTTTTCAAAATTTGAGCAGCCCTTTTGGGTTTTCAACTCAAAACCCCTTTGGTCTCAATGCGCCCTTTGCGGGTTTTCACCTTGGCCTCTCCATTTTTTTTTTTAAAAAAAGTCTCAAAGCGCCCTTTGTGGGTTTTCACCTTGACTTCCCTTCTCTTTAGACAAATTACCTCTTGACTGAGTCTGAATTCACTGGATTGGGTAAACTCTTCCCAACCAATTCTGTCAAAATCAGTGCACCACCAGAGAAAGCCTTCTTCACAACATACAGTCTTTCCTAATTTGGCATCCATTTTCCTCTAAAGTCCTTCTGTATGGGAAGAATCTTTTTCAGTACAAGGTCCCCTTCGTGAAATTCTCTTGGACGAACTTTCTTGTCATAAGCTCACATCATTCGCTTCTGATACATGACGAATAGACCTTAGCCTCTTTTCTTCAATCAAGTTCAATTGGTCATACCGCGATTGAATCCATTCTGCTTCATCTAGCTTTATCTCTGACAAATTCGAAGAGAAAGTATTTCCACTTCAATGGGTAACACTGCCTTCATCCCATAAACCAACGAGAAAGGAGTTGCCCCAGTAGAGGTTCTGACAGACGTTCGATAGGCAAAGAGTGCAAATGGTAATTTCTCATGCCAATCTTTGTAGGTCTCAGTCATTTTCCCCACTATCTTCTTGATACTTTTGTTGGCAGCTTCCACTGCCCCATTCATTTTAGGGCGATATGGAGATGAATTATGATGTTTGATCTTGAATTGGCTGCAGACTTCTGCAATCATGCTGTTATTCAAGTTCAATGCATTGTCCGATATAATCCTCTCAGGCATTCCGTACCGACAAATAATCTCCTTTTTCAAGAAACGACTTACTTCCGACTTGGTAACACTAGCATATGAAGCTGCCTCTACCCATTTCGTGAAGTAATCAATGACCACGAAAATAAAACAATGCCCATTCGAAGCTTTTGGTGATATTGGCCCAATGACATCCATGCCCTACATAGAAAAGGGTCATGGAGAAGTCATAACATGCAAAGGTGAATGTGGTACATGAATTTTGTCCCCATATATCTGGCATTTATGACACTTCTTGGCATAGCTGATACAATCTCCTTCCATAGTAGACCAATAGTATCCAAACCTCATGATTTGCCTTGCTATTGTAAAGCCATTAGCATGTGTCCCACAAACACCTTCATGTACTTCTTCAAAAGCACCTGATCTTTCCTTCTTTTATAAAGGACGTCCCCATCTAGTACATATTCGCAAGCTAACCTCCTCAAGGTTCTTTTGTCATTTTCGGTTGCCTGCTCAGGATATTCACAATTTCTCACATACCATAATATATCTTGATACCAAGGATGGTCCTCCTTTTCCTCTTTTTCGATGTTACAACAATGAGCTGGGACCTCAGAAATACTCATCTGAATTGGTCTCACATCCTATTTTTTATTTGCTTTAATCATGGAAGCCAGTGTTGCTAAAGTATCTACCATCTGATTTTCGTCCCGTGGGAGAAAATTGAAGGTAATGTTATCAAAATCCTCAAGTAACTCCAAAACTACCTTTCGAAAATTAATCAATTTGCGGTCACTTGTCTCCGATTCACCCCTAAGCTGGTAAATTACCAACGCAGAGTCTCCATATACTTCCAAGGTTCTAATTTTTTGCTCTTTAGCTGCTCGAATCCCCATGATGCATGCTTCATACTCGGCCATATTGTTCGTACAGTCAAAATCCAATTTACATGTAAATGGATAATGATCACTGTTTAGGGATACCAAGACTGCCCCAATTCTATTTCCTACCTTGTTGGATGCACCGTTAAAGTTCAGCTTCTATGGATATTCTTCAGTAGTTGCCACATACATCAACTCCTCATTAGGGAAATCAAAGCTCAATGGCTCATAATCTTTTAGAGCTCTACTAGTCAGAAATTCTGCTATCGCACTTCCTTTTATAGCCTTTTGACTCACATAGACTATATCAAACTCTAAAAGCAGTACTTGCCACCTTGCCATTCTTCTATTTAGGGCTGTTGACTCCATCATGTATTTTAACGGATTAAGTTTCGAAATTAGCCAAGTCATATGATATAGCATATATTGCCTCAACTTTCTAGTCGTCCAGATTAAAGCACAACACAACTTCTCAATTGGCGAATATCTCATCTCACACTCTGTGAATTTCGTGCTGAGGTAATATATCGCCTTCTCTTTTCTTCCTGACTCATAATGTTGACCAAGCACACATCCCATAGAATTACTAAACACTGATAAGTACAGAATTAATGGTCTATCTGGACTGGGTGGAGATAACACTGGAGCATTTAACAAGTATTGCTTGACTTTATCAAAAGCATTCTGGCATTCCTCATCCCAAGTACTTTGGTTGTGTTTTCTAAGGAGGCGAAATATAGGATCACATTTCTCGGTTAATTGTGAAATAAACCGAGCAATATAATTCAACCTTTCAAGAAAACCCCGAACTTTCTTCTGAGTACGTGGTGGAGGCAATTCTCGTATGGCTCTAACCTTGTCTGAGTCAACTTCTATTCCCCTTTCGCTGACCACAAAGCCTAATAACTTCCCCGACCTAGCTCTGAAGATGCACTTTGCCAGATTAAGCTTCAACTGAAACTTCCTCAATCTCAGGAACAACTTCCTCAAGACTTCAATAAGCTCCGTCTCTGTTCGAGATTTGGAAATCATGTCATCAACATACACCTCAATCTCCTTGTGCATCATATCGTGAAATAAGGTCACCATAGCCCTTTGGTATGTTGCCCCTGCATTCTTCAGCCCGAAGGGCATTACCTTGTAACAAAAGATGCCCCACAATGTTATAAATGTGGTTTTATCCATGTTCTCAGGATGCATCTTTATCTGATTGTACCCTGAGAAGCCATCCATAAAAGAAAACAACGAATATCCCACTGTATTGTCTACCAAAGTGTCGATGTGTGGTAAAGGAAAGTTGTCCTTTGGGCTAGCTTTCTTCAAATCTCTGTAATCAACACACATTTGTACCTTCCTATCCTTCTTAGGGACAAGCACAATGTTAGCCACCCACTCTAAATACTTAACCTCTTGTAGGAATCCAGCATCAAACTATTTCTTGACTTTATCTTTTATTTTCAGCACAATATCAGGCCTTATCCTTCGTAATTTTTGTTGGACTGGCTTGCAATATTGTCTTATGGGGAGACGATGTACCACGATATCAATATTCAACCCCGGCATATCCTCATATAACCATGCAAAGATATCTTTGAATTCACGTAGTAGCTCAACAAGACCTTGTCTCATTTCCTTTGCAATATGTGTTTCAATTTTCACCTCTTTTCCTTCCTCCAAGGCTACATTCTCTATTGCCTCTTTTTCTCGGGGTAGGATTTGTTTCTCCTCTTGTTTCACCATTCTCAACAGATCTGGAGACAGATCACAATCCCTGTTATCTTCAAAATCCTGAGGTTCTTCTAAACACATGTCTTGCTCAAAAGAGAATTCAGGATTTGTAGTATCAATGCTCATGTCATTGATATCTAGGGACTGCATGGGTACGAAAGAATGTACAAAGAATGAATGAATTTTAAGAATGTTTATTTATGTGTTATGTATGAAATGAAAAATTTGAAAGGATTTAAAAAAAAGGTCAAAAGAATATTGATCGGTATAAAAGAATATTCACTCGAATTGATAACAAAAGTCGTGTTTTATTGAGATGCAAATATCTGAACATGAGCCTATTGTACAAATGAAATCTTATTACTCCTAGACTCTAGAGCAGCAAGAGTGTTCTGAAAATTACTCTGAAAAATCTTTAAAAAGTACAGGAAGTTCTTCTGCAGTCCAGTTGTTTAAAGAGCTTCCCAGTTCGTAAGGACGAATGTCCTCAAGGTTTCTTCGTTTAGACTTTTCATTATATACAGCATTGATATGATGACTTCCTTTTTCAAGCAATCCTCTCTTAGGGTGAATCATCCCTCCTGATATAAAGGTCTGGGATATATATGGGAACGTCATTGATTCCCACTCTACTTCTCTTCCACTTAAACGCGCCCTTCTTCTTTCTTGACGTTTCTCTATTTCCTTTCTCCTCTACCTGTGATCTGGCCTGAAACCCAAGCCAAAATGGTCTCTCTTCTCCTTTAGTTCTGAAACTTGAATCCCTCCTTGGAGATATCTTCCTAATCCTTTTCCTGGTAAGGCTCCTTTCTCTACTGTCATCTCTAAACCCATTCTTGTGGTTCTGGATATCTTAGGCACCGGCACCTCATTCCCCTCTGAAATAAATGTTGCATTAACGAACTCTAAAGAATGAAAAGAACACTTAACAGCTTCCTCGTTTGCCTCTACATAGGGTGCATCATTGGTGACTACTGCTATAATGTCTTCCTCCGCATTTATAGTGACCAGCCGTCCGTCTGTTACTAGCTTTAATTTCTGGTGCAAAAATGAGGGCACTGCTCCTGCCGAATGTATCCAAGGCCTCCCCAACAAGCAATTATAAGAGGGCTTGATGTCCATCACTAAAAAGTCTACCTCATACATATTTGGCCCGATTAGCAAGGGGATATCAATTCTTCCCATGACATTTCTTTCCGTGCCATCGAATGCTCTCACTACATTATGACATGTTTTCATGTGAGAACTGTCTATGGGCAATCTGTTCAATATGGACAATGGCAGGACATTTAAAGCTGACCCATTATCAATAAGCACACTCGGCAATGTATATCCTTTGTAGCGAGTGGTGATGTGTAAAGCCTTAGCTGATCCCATGCCACCAGGTGGGATTTCGTCATCATTAAAATAAATAAAGTTGTCAGCGCTTATGTTACTAACTAATCGATCCAACTTGTTGACGGATATATCATTAGTAACGTAAGTCTCGTTGAGCACCTTCATTAACGCCTCAGATGTGCCTCTGAACTCAGAAGCAAAGCCAATACTGATATACAAGCTGGTTGTTTGCGCAATTGTTCAACCACACTGTACTCACTGTGTTTCAGGAATTTTAGAAACTCTCTAGCTTCTTTTTCCTTCATTGGCTCATTAACAAGTACCTCAGCCATTTTTTCATTCTTAACATCAAAGGCTTTCACTTTTGTCGGCTCAACTCTAATGCCTTTTGCATCATAACGCTTCCCACTGCATATATAAGATCTCTCAACTTGAGCCTCCTTACAAGTACTAGCTATATCTTCTCTCTTCGGTATTGTCACATTGCAGTCATAATTTCAGGGTACCCTCTTGTTATCCTTATAAGGAAAGGAAACGGGTTTGTGAATAATGACTTTTGGTGCTGTTTGTGTCTCAATTTCATTATTCCTTGGTAGAGAAATAATGATCCTTGGCCGGTTGATTCTTTGATTTTTTGGTTCACCTTCCAATGTGCATGCATGACCCTCATCTGAGCCAGCTTCATAAAATTCTAGCTCCTTATTATCCATAAGGCTTTGTACCAAAGCCTTAAACTCGTCATATTCCTAGATCTCGTGTCCCTCTTCTGCATGGAACTCGCAGTAGTCCTTCGCTCCTTTATTTCCCTCTTCAGAGATTATTATTTCTCCTTTCATCATTTCTTCCCAGATTGCTTTCATCGGCATTTTTACCTCAGCCACGTCCTCTTTAATCCTTCTCATTCCAGTTTTCCCAATTGCATTTACCCCTTGATCACCATGGGTTGGCAACGGGTTTTCTGTACTAGGGGTGTCGTCAAATTTTACGACTCCCATCTTGATAAGTCTTTCCACTGCTTTTTTAAAGCCAGTGCAATTTTTGATTGAATGCCCTAATATCCCTGCATGGTATTCACATTTGGTGTTTGCATCGTACCATTTGGGATATGGGGGTTGCAGTGGTTTCAAATGAAAAGGAGCTATTGCATGTGCATTAAATAAACTTTGATAAAGCTCCCGATACGTCACTGGATAGGTGTAAATGAGACATTTTCAGAATTTTGTCTCGAACCAGATCCCTGCTTTTGGGAATCCTGTTGCCCAACTATAGTTGCTTTGGGCTGACTAACCGTAATCGCTTTTGAATTATAACTACTCGTATTGTTCACCTCATTATCTTTCCTTTTTGGGGTCGATCTTTTAGCAGTTTCCGCCTCTATCTTGCCACTCCTTATAGCATTCTCAATTATCTCTCCTGCCATAACTATATCAGCAAAGCTCTTTGTGGTACTTCCAATCATGTGAGTAATGAATGGAGCCTTCAAGGTGTTAATGAACAGCATGGTAGTTTCTTTCTCCAAAAGCAGTGGTTGAACTTGCATGGCAACCTCCCTCCACCTCTGTGTATATTGCCTATAGCTCTCATTAGGCTTCTTTTTCATGTTCTGCAAAGTGATTCTATCAGGGGTCATGTTAGTCACATGATTATATTACTGCATAAAGGCTTACACTAAGTCTCTCCAAGAACCAATCCTTGCGCGACTCAATTGATTGTACCACCTAGCCACTACCCCAACCAAACTATCCTGAAAACAATGGATTAATAATTGATTATTGTTTACATAGCCAGTCATTCGCCTACAGAACATGGTGATATGGGCCTTAGGGCAAGTAGTCCTATTGTATTTCTCAAATTCTGGCATCTTGAACTTATGAGGAAGTACCAAATCTGGGACCAAACTCAAGTCCTTAGCATCAATTCCATGACGATTATCAGCATTTTCCAATGCCTTAAATTTCTCCTCTAACCATCTACAACGCTCCTCTAATTGCCTTGATGATTCGAGCCTCATCTTTTCCCTCTTAGCTACATCTAAATCAGGGATGACTGGATTGGTAGGGTTATCTCCCGGGTTGAATCCCGAGCCAGTTTGAAAGTTCATGGGTATTCCAGCATCGACTTGCCCATGTTGAGGCCTTATTGTGATGGACGGCCTTCAGGGATATGCCTCAGGTTGAGTTTGCATATGAGGTAGAGTAAAACCAAGAGGATGATCCTCGTTATCCTCTTTAGTGATAGTCATAGGGGCCTTTCCTTTATCCGTTGCCCCCTTCAGCAACTGAGCCATTTCAGCCATCATATTCCTTTGGGCCTCCAACATTTGATCCTTCATTTCTTGCTAGATTTTTGCCAATTGTTCCTGCAATTGTTCTTGCATTTCTTTCTGGATCTGTTCAAATCTTTGATCCATATTCTTTGTCTTAGTGCATGTATCATAAGGATGTGTTGCTTCCAGATTTTCTTTCTCTCACTCTTTCTCTCTCTCTCTCTCTCTCTCTCTCTCTCTCTCTCTCTCTTTGTAATTTTAACTAATTAGGGTCCTTCTATAAATTAGAATACATATGATGTGATGAGATCCAAATGCATGAATGCAAAAAGATATCGATTCTGATTCAATTTCTTTTAGAAAATGTTATTTAAGAAACAAAAATCTTTCCACAAAATGAATTATAAATACGCTTTCGCCCTCAGGCCCAGAGTTTTAACCCTATTCAATAACAAAGCTAACTCTCGACCTCTATCTAACACTGACTCATACTTTGCACTCAATACATTAGCTTGCGTTGCCAGGTCTTGTAAATGATCAGCAACCTCTCGAATCTGGACTATGGCTTCTCCCATGAGATAGTCCCTATCTCTGACTTGATCTTGAAAATAGTGAAGCTCTCTCTTCCAATATCCTTCTCTTGCCTCGAGCTACTCAATCTGAAGTTCACAGTTCTGCAATGCTGCTTCTAATCCTCCAATATTGTGCTTCATTTCCTCGATCTTGTTCAGACTTGCCTTTAATTCGACCGTAGAGTTACGACTTCGGTGATGATGAAGAGATTGTCCAAGCTCCGTCACCTTAGCTTTTAATCCTTGATTCTCCTTCTCTAGGGCCTGATTTTATGCTTACATCTCTTGAAACTTCTTCTCCCAATACTCAGCTTTAGTTCTTTCTTCTTGAACCTCTTGTTGCCACTGCTCTGAAGACTTCTCCAAACCAGCCCTCTTCATTGAAAGTTGTATCCTCTTGTATTACGTCTTCAAGTCATCTCGGTCTTCCTCAATCTTCTTCTTTTCTTTCCTCACTTTTTCGGCCTCAATTTTCTGAACGTCAACGTCTAAGCTTAGGTACATCTTCTCCTCTTCAAGCCTTTCTATCTTTCTCCCGAGCTCCAAATTCTTCCTTTCGAACTCTTGCATTATGACCTCTAACTCTGATAGAATCACTCGTAAACTCTCTTCCAGCAATTGAGCAGCCTCCAAACTCAGCCTAGGGATGTTATCATTGATTCTCTTGCTAAACCACCTTTTGTACTCAAGAGTTGTCATTAGGCCTTTAGTCAGAATCTTCACACAGCAAATCTTCTTCCAAGCCTCGAAAATCTCTCACATCTTCTTCTTATAATGATCCCCCTTATATGAGAAATCACTTTGAGCTAACCCTTGTGTTGCCGGTATAAATTGCCCCGCTTTGTATTGCCCCAAGACGAGTAATGGCGCATAACCAATAACTCTCCAAATTCCAGGAAGAGGTACCCAATCAAAACTTCCGCAAGATAAAGGACTTCATTAGAAGCCATCCAAGGGGCTTTCTACATAACATCTTCCTCTCGGAGATTCTGAAGTATTTCCATCAACCTTTCCTCTGTAATGTCGTCCCTCATTGGCATAGCTGCTGCTTCCTTTAAAGGAGAATAATCCTCAAAGAACACTCGACAAGAAACCTTATCAACCTTCCAAAAGTGACTGTGGAACCATACTAATAACAACTGTGTGCATCCAATGAATCTACCTTCACCAACTCTCTGACATGGACTCAAAGATCTAAACGTCTCGGCTAGGATTGCAGGCACAGGTGTGTTTTGTTTACCAAGTCTATCAAATAAATCCGCAACTGCTTCATCTATGTGCCCCATAGCTTTGGGGAAAATCACCAAACCATAAATACTTAAGGCCAATACATCAACCTTCTTCTTCTCATCTGGGTGTGCCAATATCAAATCCCTCAAACTTGCCCACGGAATGCATTTACCATCACTCTTTTGTTGGATTCGAGCTGCGGCCCACTGTTCATTCATCCCTGTGATCATCATTAATTTCTTCACGAAAGTTGGGAGATTAGCAGCCCTAACATAAGCTTTGTTACCTTGAATTTTTGGACAGCGAAGCAAAGTCGTATACTCCTCCAAAGTAGGTACTAAATCTACCTCTCCAAATGTACAACAGCTATAAGCAGGGTTCCAAAACTGTACCATAGCTCGAAACAGATGCTTATCCACCTTGATGTCTAGCAAACAGGGAAGATCTCCATAATTCTGGTAGAACAGCTGCTTAGCCTCGTCATCCCATTGGGCCCAAATGTCCTTCAACTCCTGAAACTCATTCTGTGTCGAACTAATATGAGTAAAGTCCCACAACTCCGACGTATACCCTTCGGTGACATTATCTCCTTTCTCTAATTGGGTTTTCTCTGACCACGCACAGACAGAAGCGTTGTCCTCCACTTTATCAAGATATTCGTTCCTCATTACAAAACTTTCTAATCTAGAAATCGAACCGTGAATCAATACCTTTAAATGTTGAGTGACATGCAATAATAGCAAAATAACATAAGTCAGTATCATATATAAAAGGCATAATAAACAAGCACTTATAAGGGTAGCTTACTAAAGGCTATCACTATACTCCCTAGGGTAAGCACTTAAAGTTCACTATATGTGTTTTAGTTCTAAAGTGAGGGTACCTGAACTAGCAGATTCCTCGATCCTCACCCATTATAGGCTCATATGGACCAAGTTCAGTTTAGGGGGACACATTTCCCTATTGCCATGCGGAGATGAAAATCTCACGAAGACATAGGTACAGATGTATCCCGGAAGCAATCCACTAGCCCATGCAGAGGTGAAAACCTCACGAAAGTGTATATTCTCACTCCCACTTAAGGGTGCGACCACAGCGGTCATGTAAATGCAATGTGTGCAAAAACAAAATAACATCTGCAGTAAATACATGTAAAAAGATCGATATTTTTTAGAATATTTTCAAACTTTTAACATTAAGACAAAAAAAAATAATCAATTTCTTGGCTTGACTCTTTTATGAACTCCCCAGTGGAGTCGCCAAGCTGTTGAAACCCTTTTTTTTAAAAAAGAGAGAATTTTGAAAATGGGAGTCGCCACCAACCTTTTTAGGTGTGATTGGATCACCTTATAAAACATTTTGGTCTACGAAAAATGTGAGGAAATGGTTTCGGGAGTCGGTTACGCACGAGGAAGGATTAGCACCCTCGCAACGCCCAAAATTGGTACCAAATTGAATAGTTTTCTATCTTAATGTCAAAAGTTTGAAAGAATTTAAAAATAGGATTCTTTTTTAAAAAATGGAATGATTTGAGCCAAAAATCGAGATTCTTTCTCTCCAAAAGAGTACAAACGTCATATCCAGCATGATTGGACATGATATTCTTAAACTTTCGTGACTAAAATCATCTCGTGATTTACAAAATCTATTTAAAAGGATACTTTAGACATTTAGACAAACGGGAAATCGCAACCTAGCATGTTAGGGCACTACTTCCCGAATTTCTAAATATAAAAACATTGCCTCATTTTTTAAAATTTTTTGATTAAATGAAATATAAATTTTTTAAAGCAATGATGCATTTAACATATTACAAAAGATCAATATTAAATAAATTAAACTACCTAATATATATTTTAACATTTCATGCAAATATAGTATATAAAATGATAGATAACGACATAAATTACACAATATACATTAACATTTCATGCATATATATAATCATAAATAACATAAATATACATACATTATCATTTCATGCAAGATACAATGAATATAACAATATTGATTACATAATATATATACAACAATAATTCATGCAAATAAATCAACATGAATAATTAATTTTCATGTAAATATATAAAACAATAAATAACATAAAAAATACAAATAATTTACTGAAATAAAATTTACATAATAAAACAATATTAAATAAAAAACCGAAAAGGAATTAACACGTTATGAACATATATAAAATAAGTCAAAAACAAAGATGAAAACTAAATATCGTTAAAAATAAATGAGGTATCAAAATATTTAAAACAATATAAATAATAGAAGAAAATTTTTAAAAATAGTTAATATATATAAATATACTATATGATATAATAGCTTATTATATATTTATAAAAATAATATTATATTAAATAGGAGCAAAACTTTATAGTAAATTTTAGAGTATTACATACTAAATTTGAATAATGATATACAAATGCAATATTTAATAATGATTTATAAAATTTTTTAAAAATTATACATAATAATAAATAATAAATAATTATATAATATAAAATAATATAATGAATAATATATAATAAAATGATATATAATAAAATGTATAAATAAAATATATAATAAAATATGAATAATACATAGATAAAAATAATATATATATGATAATTTTTACATGTAAATAATATTTATAGTAAAAATAAATAATATTTAAAATATTTAAAATAAATTATATATAAAAAATTTAAAAAGGATTAAAATCAAATAAAAATAAAACTCTGAGGTTAATCTTAAAATAATAAAATGAATTTTGGGCCCAATTGAAACACGCGCTAAAAGCCGAGGGACTCACTGGGAAATTTAACCCTAATCCTAAAATGACATCGTTCCCAAAGTAGGTCTTATTCTTGCAGCTAGGACTAAATTAAAACAAGAATAAAAGGTTAGGGTCAAATTATAATAAAGATAAAATGAAATTATAAACATTAAAAATACGGAAGGGCTAATTGGGCAATTTGCCCATTTACCAAAAAAACGCGTGGATCCTCTCCGGGTCACAGGTCAACGCGCGGATCCTCAGCCTTAAAACGACACCATTTTGAAGCCTATTGTTTTAAGCCAAAACGACGTCGTTTCTATGAGGCTATATAAGCCAAATTTTGGCTTCAAAAATCATTTTAAACCTGTTTTTAAAAAAAAACAAAAAAAAAACCTTTGAAAGAGAATTGAGAGCAGGCCCTCGGAGCTCCGTCGAGCCTCCGTCCACGGGATCCCACGCGCCCACGCGCCGCTGTTGACTCCGCCACGTACGGCGGTCGAAAGCTGAAGAGCTCCGATTTTCAACGCACATTCGACGGTAAATTTTTATTTTAATGATATTTGTATGTATTTGTAACTAAAAGGAAAGAAAAAAAAAAGGCAAATTACCTTTGTTTCTTCAATAAGATGCTGGTATTTTATTGTATATGTGTATATATCAACCGTAGTTTTACATTGGTTCGATTAGGGCTTTCATAGCCACTAAAAATAATATTTACCATGTTTGATTTTATTTCTTACTATATTTATATTGCCTCTGCTGTTCTTCTTTCTTTTTTTGCAGGTACTAGCAAGAAATCCGATAACGATGGGGTGTTGATGGTGATTCACTGGCGCACTGATTGAGGCGATGATGGCACAAATCTATTGGTGGTGGGATTGGCGCACCGATTGCGGCGCGAGTTTGGGACCTTCGTCTGGTGCTTGCGGCGCCTAGGGTTTCAGAAACTCTAAGCCTCCTGTCTTCTATTAACCATTTGGGCCATTTGGGCCTTGTGTATTTTGGGTATTTGAGTATTTGGGCTACGGTATAGGCTTGGGTGTAATTAGGGCATTGGGCTTTAAATATCTGTGGACCTTGTAAAATGGACTGTTAAAAAACTTTATTTTTCTTTTATTCGGTTTATTCTCCTTTTAGGTTTTTAATAACCCGGGCAAATTGGACCTATTACAACCCTAAAATGAAAACAAAAGAGAAGTAAAAGGGTTATTGATGTTGCAATGGGGCGAAGGATGAAAGGGTTGCTGCGGAATGTTGTTCTACGCCCAAACCTTTGGAATACTTGCTCCAAAATGCTAATGGTGGAACCACATTTCCTTATGTAACTGTTTAAAGTTTATTTTTGAATTTTAAAATCTAAAATTTTTACAATTTTCATATATTTTGGAAATAAAATTTCTTTTTAAAAAAATAAGAGAATATTTTGTAAGTCCTAACCCTTTATTAATAAGCCAAATTATATAGTAGATATAATATACTAATTATTTAAGATAAATAACTTATTTACATCATAAATGAATTAAAAAGATGATAAATAGCGTAATATCCATCCAATCCAACCATGAATAGAGATAGTTTTATCAAATTTCTTTGTTACTAAATATAATTTTTAGCCCTTAAATTTGACAATTTAGATTATTTTGGTATTTATATTTTTTATTTTAATTTTAATTTGATAATTAGATTCATTTTGGTCTTTAAATTTAGATTCTGTCAAGATTTGATGATGTGATTAGTGTTACTAGAAAATGATCAAATCGGACGAATTGAGAACTAATCGATAAAATTGTCCGAACAAAAAGGTTGAACCAATTGACTTGTAAACCGCTTGAAATTGGTAAAAATTAAATTCGGGACAAAAATCAACAATTGAACAAATTGATTCGATTTAATAAATTTTCTATATTTCTATTTTTTAATTGTTATGAATTTTTAATTAATTAATTAATTATTGTTGGTTGAAGGTCGAATTGATCGAACTAGTTGAATCAAAAACCAACTATCTTATTAGAATACTAAATATGACACTTTGAGATTATACCACATCATCACCTAGAGTTATATATATTTTAGATTTTAAGTGATGATGTGAAACAATCTCAGAGTATCACATCACCAAACTTTTATATTTTTCAAGTTCAAGAATCAAAGTGGACCTAGTTATCAAATTTAAGTACCAAAGTGGACAAAAAAAATACAAATACCAAAAATTATATTATCCCTTTAATTAAATCAAAACTCTTATTTTCTTCCAAACTAAGAAAGATCCTAGGCCGAATTTCCTCTTGCTATGTTGCCCAAAATCTCTCGGATTGGTCCCTTAAATCTTTACTCAATTCAGCCTACAAAAATAAAACAAGGCACAAGAATGGGCGGCATACCCATTGGATATTTAACCCAATATATACAAGTCCATATAACCTAAATATAGAAATTACTGAAACGTATTTACCAAGAATTATTACAAAGTAGCAAAATTGGAAAAAAATAATAATGAAATAACCAACTAAAAAACATTAAGAATGCTATTTTTGACAATTTCTCGATTTTCCAATCTCTATGAGACAATTCTGAAGAATTATTCATTCTTTTGGAAACCAAGTTAGAGACTCGAGAGGCTTACTAAAACCATATTGATAAAATGTCTAAATTTTGAGAGTTAAGTTTATTGATAAATCAATTAAAAATATGTATAATTGAAGAAAAATATTAATGTCAAAATTAATTATCTTTATTTATTGACTTTTAAAATTAACAATGATTAAATTACTTTGGTTATTTTTTGAAAGTGATTATTTGTTTGAAATGGAGAGAAATCAATTAACAATTTTAAAATATAATAATTTTACAAAGTGAAAAATGGTAGCTCCTTGAAAGGAAACTTTTCAAGAACTCTTTAGATGCATCCAACGAAGAACAGTGGTGAAGGTACATGAAAGATGGAGTCAATTGACCCTAGGAAAAATTACTTCATAAAAAAAAATTAAGTATTTGATTCCACAGAACAATTTGAAAAAAAAAATTACTAAAATCCAAAATTCATTATTTTTTATACTTCCTTTCAAAATCATTATTTTTCCGGTTGTTGTTTAATTTAATAACAATAAAACAAGGCAAGTTTTAATGATTATTTCTTAAAAATTAGAATTGTGGCTTTTTGGGTTTTTAATTTTGATCAAATTCTGTTATTAGTCTTTGTACTTTGTATTAGTTATAGATTTAGTAGTTGTACTTTAATTTGGTCATTTTTTGTCCCTATACTTTTAGAATTTGAAAACTTTAGTCCTAACAGAATTATAATTATTAAATTCATAAAGTAATGTTATTTTTAAAATTTGATGCGTCAAACATAATGTTCAATGTGTAATGATATGTTTGTTTGTTATTTTCATATATTGCTCACAAACGATCAGTTAATAGATCTAACATCTGTTGTTTGCATTAAGATTAAAATTTTGAAATTCATAAAATATAACTACTAAGAATGATCAAATTGGTGAACAATGACTAAATCTATATCTTTACACATAATATAGGACTAATAACATAAGTTAACCAAACAAATTTAACTGTCACCATTAGGTCAGGATTAAAATTTTAAAATTCGAAAAGTGTAGGGACTAAAATTGATAAAATTAGTGAACAGGTACTAAATTCACAATTTACACAAAGCACATGGTTTAATAGAAGAATTTAACCTTTAATTCTTTATGCAATATTATGTTTTTATTGTGCTTATTATCTTGTATTTCTTAAATATATATTAGAAATTAACATTTCTATTTAAAATTATTGTTGTTAGTGTGAATATTGTGTAGTTTGTGTTTGTGTTTATCTTATAATTTACTATTATGTTATCCTGATATCAACACCAAAAAGTGGCTTTTATTTTTATAAAGCAAATTATATTTTATTCCCTAACCATATGCAAAAATTGAGAATTAATGGTATGCATAAAAATTCTAATATTTATAAAATGTACAAAATGGTGGTAAAATTTTGATTGAAAATAAATATATTAATCATGTAAAATAAAAAATTAAAGCTCATTATTTGACTTAGTTATCAATCAGAAGATTTAGCTTGTATAAATCAATATTGATTTAACACTAATAATATAATTAGCTTTATGAAAATTTGTATGTGTTTAAGGATTATATTTATTTAGTTACTATTTTAATAGTCTTACACTTAACCCTATCATATGTTTGTTTAATGAGTGTTGATTTATGTATTAATTTATACAAAATTTTTAAATGTTTATATTTTTTAAAATTTTAAATTCATAATTAAATTTTAAAATCTTCAATTTCATTTAGTGCACCTTACTCTTAGTGATTAGATCACTTGTTAAACTAAGGTCCTTTGGATAAATGACGGTTGTGATATAGTGGAATTGTAACACCCCAAACCCGAGACCATCGCCGGTGTCGGACCCGAGGGTTAACAAACTAAGTTCACATGTTTTTGCCCACCAATTTGACATTTCCAGTCAGGCTGGAAAACTGCGTCACTGTCGCCATAAAAATCATATCTCGAGTTTCAAAACTCGGAAACTGGTTTCGTAAATTTTCCCTGAATTTAGACTCATATATCCATCCATATTTCATCTCACATAATTCAAGTAAGGTCACTTTTTGAGGACTTACCTCGGATGTTGGCGAACGGCTTTTTCGGCTATTCGATCACCTTTTCCTTCCCCTTGTCCAATTGTGGCCCTCTTAGCTCTTGAGCTAATTCAAACAAATTCAATTTATTAAAACCTCATTGTGCTTGCTTATGGCCGAATATGACAAGGATTTTAAATGGTCATATGGCCACTCTTTAGCTTGAATACACAATGGTCATGCACATTTTATACTACATCAAGCAATTCAATACAATTTATTTGAGCATCAAGGAAATGCTAAGGCCTTCAATAGGCTACCCAAGGCGAATATTCATGTACATGTTGAGGTCAATTTTGCACTTAATACCTCACAAAACAGCATGCAATCTACTAATTAATGCTTTGCACATTGTGGCCCAAAACTTATAATATAGCATCAAGCACTTATATGTGTGCTAGGCGAATTGTGCTTGCAATTTCACAAGCATTCTTCCACATTTTCTTCTTTAAATCAATATATTCATCACTTAGTTCATAACCAAACATAATGTGCAATCATATATATGCATATATGAGCATGGCGAATTTTCAAGGTGTCCATAGCCATCCAAAACACAAATTTTAACTAACATGAAAGAAGCATGAATCATGCTCAAGAATGCATCATGGCGAATATGACAATCATGCTCCTTTTCAACTTTAATCATGATAAAACAAAGAGAAAACTCAAAATCTTACTCATGAATAGAAAATCCATCATTGCATGCATCATCATCAAGCTTCACACTTAGCATGCAATGGCTTTATCACCATAACAACTTTGCCCAAATACCATTTCCATGGCATAACAAAGATTTGAGCCATGGCTAGCATGCACATCAAGTTAGTAACCAAGTCATGCATGAAACTCCAAACACAACCTCATACATACCTTAATCTTGGTACAAGTATGGCCAAATCTCCTTCTAGTTCTCTTCTAAACCAAAAAAATGGAGCAAAATCCTTTCTTCCTCCTTATGATTTTCGGCCAAAAGATGAGAAAGGATGAACAATTTTTTGTTTTCTCTTCTTGGTTGCACGGCAATGGGGGAATGCTACTCTCTCACACACATTTTTTTTTCATTCTTTTCTTACCCATGCTTATTTGTTTATGATTTCTCCCTAATGCCCAACAAAACATGTTTCATGACATGTTTAGCCCATATCTCTTTGTCATGGCCGGCTATCACTTGTAAAAAAGGGAAATTTGACATGCAAGTCCATTATTTTGCATGCATGCTTTAATTAGTCATCACATATTTCCCTATCGTACTTTCAAAGTTCACTACTAAGTCCTTTCTTATAAATTAGCACCTAATTAATAAAAATCGAGACACGAAATATTTACGCATACCAATTCCACATACAATAAGCACGGAATATAACACTTAATTATTCTTGTGACTCGGTTTCGTGGTCCCGAAACCACTCTCCGACTAGGGTCACATTCGGTGTCACAACTCTCCCCACTCAAGAGATTTTCGTCCCGAAAAGCTTACCGGTAAATAGGTTCGGATATCGCTCTCTCATAGAGTTCTCGGTCTCCCAAGTAGCTTCTTCTATCCCGTGCTTGAGCCATAACACTTTCACTAGCGGAACCCGCTTGTTTATAACTCTTTCACTTCTCGTGATAGGATACGAATTGGTTCTTCCTCATAACTCATATTAGCTTGAATTTCAATTTCGATGGACTAATCACGTGCGTTGGATCGGATCTATAACGTCGAAGCATCGACACGTGGAAGACATCGTGAACCTTTTTGAGTTCAGGGGGCAAAATCAAACGATATGCCACTGGACCGACTCGCTCTGATATCTCATATGGCCCAATGAACCTCGGGCTCAACTTGCCCTTACGGTAGAACACGAGTATCTTTTTCCAAGGCGATACCTTGAGAAACACTTTATCACCCACCTGATACTCGATATCCTTACGCTTCATATCCGCGTACGACTTCTGACGATCGAAGGCTATCTTCAAACTTTCACGGATTACTTTCACTTTCATTCAGCATCCCTAATCAAATCCACCGAAAATCTTGCTTTCACCAAGCTCGGTCCAAAACAATGGTGTACGGCATTTACGCCGTACAAAGCCTCGTAAGGTGCCATCTTAATGCTCGATTGAAAGTTGTTGTTGTGCGAATTCAATCAATGGCAAATACCGTTCCCATGAACCACTAAACTCGAGGACGCAACATCTTAACATATCCTCAAGTATCTGAATTACCCGCCGGATTGACCATCGGTTTGGGGGTGAAAGGCGGTCTTTGAAATGCAACTTGGTACCCAAAGCTTCTTGCAACTTTTTCCAAAACCGCGAGGTAAATCTCGGATCTCTATCCGACCACGATAGAAATAGGCACCCGTGTAATTTCACAATGAGAAAGCGTACAATTCCGCTAATTTGTCCATTGAAAAATCCGTGCGACGACGGGACAAAGTGGGCCGACTTAGTCAATCGATCTACCACGACCCAAACCGCATCCTTCTTACTTGTCGACAATGGCGGTCCGGATACAAAGTCCATTGTGACTCGATCCCATTTCCACTCGGGTATCGTGATTGGTGAAGTAATCTGAAGGCACCGATGTTCCGCTTTCACTTGTTGACATATTAAACATCTTGAAACAAAGTCGGAGATGTCTCGCTTCATACCATGCCACCAAAATCGACGTTTCAAATCATTGTACATCTTCGTACTCCGGGTGGATTGCCATTTGGCTACAATGGGCTTCATTGAATTATCGAAATGAGTTCAATTCCTTGGGACACACGACGACTTTTGAACCTCAAACAATCGTCATCGTCGATTTGAAACTCCGAGTCCTTGTTCGAACACACGCAGCCCGCTTTTGCAACCAACTCGTCGTCGACTTTCGAGCTTCTCGAATTTGGTGTGTCAATAGTGGTTTGGCTTTCAATTCACCACTAACACACCTGTCGGATCGGACAGACAAGTGCACATTCATCGTCGTAAAGTGAATAACGATTTACGACTCAAGGCATCCGCAACCACATTCGCCTTTCCGGGTGATAATCAATGATCGATTCATAATCCTTTAAGCTCAAGCCAACGTCTTTGTCGCAGATTTAAGTCTCTTTGGGTCATCAAATATTTGAGACTTTTGTGATCCGAGTATACATGGCACCTTTCACCAAATAAGTAATGTCGCCAAATCTTTAAGGCGAATACGATGGCGCCAATTCGAGATCATGAGTCGGATAATTTTTCTCATGTGGCTTTAATTGCCTCGACGCATAGGCCACAACTCGACCTTCTTGCATTAATACGCAACCTAACCCAAGTAGAGAGGCGTCGCTATAGATAACAAACTCCTTGCGGACTCGGGTTGCACTAGAATTGGGGCTTCATCAAATAAGTTTTCGATTGATCGAAGCTTTTTGGCATTTCTCGTCCATTCGAACTTAACATCCTTTTGGAGTAAGCCGTCATCGGCGTGGCTATCGTTGAGAACCCTTTACAAAAGCGTCGGTAATAACCTAAGCAAGCCCCAAAAAGCTTGAACCTCAGTAATATTTCTGAGGCTTCCAATTTAGTATGGCTGAAATTTTATTCGAGTCGACTCGAATACCGTCTGATACCACATGACCCAAGAAGCTAACCTCTCTTAACCGAACTCACACTTCTTGAACTTAGCATATAATTGCTTGTCCCGTAAAATTTGCAAAGACTAACCGCGGTGTTCAAGATGTTCGGTCTCATTTCTTGAATAGACCAAGATGTCATCAATGAACACGACTACGAATCGATCCAAATATGGTCTAAAGATTCGATTCATTAAATCCATAAATACCGAGGGCATTAGTGAGCCCAAACGGCATCACCAGAACTCATAGTGACCATATCTCGCTTCGAAGGCGGTCTTGGGCACGTCTGAATCTCGGATTCGCAATTGATAGTAGCCCGATCTCAAATCTATTTTCGAGAACACCGAGGCTCCCTTGAGTTGATCGAACAAGTCATCAATACGTGGCAGCGGATATTTGTTCTTTATCGTCGCTTTGTTAAGTCGACGATAGTCGATGCACAATCGCATGGTTCCATCCTTCTTCTTCACGAACAAAGACCTACGGCGCACCCCAAGGCGAAAAACTCGGGCGAGCAAAACCTCTATCCACCAATTCTTGCAACTGAACTTTCAACTCCTTTAATTCGTTGGTGCCATACGATACGGAGCTATCGAATTGGAGTGGTACCGGTACCAATTCGATGCCAAATTCTATTTCCGACAGTGGTAAACCCGCAATTCTTGGGAAAACATCCGGTATTCACAAACCACGGGCGCAGATTCGGGTTTCTTCTCGATTCCTTGTCATCGAGTACGACGCAAGGTACGCCGCGCCCTTTTCTTACATATTTACGGGCCAACATCGCGATATTACGGTGGCAACCCCTTTAAGTCCGTGGACTCAACCCGAATTATTTCATTATTCGCGCACTTCAAATCGATAGTCTTGCTCTTGCAATTTACAACCGCATCGTGCATGGTCAACCAATCCAAACCAAGAATAACATCGAACTCATCGAATGGCAAAAGCATTAAGTCCGCGGGAAAACAAGAACCTCGGAACACTAGGGACTTTTCTTGCACACTTTGTTAACAAGCACGTAATGACCCAAGGGTTTGACACCGAATTACAAACTCGATGAGACTCAATGGGCAAAGTCTTCTTTGGATGCTAAGGTTTCACATATATATGAATGAGTAGAACCGGGGTCAATCAAAGCAATTACATTTGTATTGAAAAGAGTGAAAGTACGGTAATAACATCCGGAGAGGCGGCATCCTCGCGTGCGGCGTATGGCATAAGTCCTAGCAGAGCACGAGCCTCGAGATCGATGGTAGCATCTCTAGATCCTCTCGACCGCCATCGACATTGCCCATATTTCTAGGTGGTCTACCTCGGCGATGGTAGCACCGGGTTTGCACTCGACTTGCATTACATTCATGCATCCTCGGGCAATCCTTCATAAAGTGGTCGGCCGATCCACACTTATAGCGAGGAGCGATCACGAAACCAACAGCTCCCGAATGCCATTTGCCACAATGTGGACACTCGCCTCTCTCGGCGATCATTTCCGCCACCGCGATCGAGGTGACTCGTGTGGTCACAGGGGTCGATCGCGTCCTCGTCTAGAAAAGCCCAAACGCCTCTAGACCGGCTCGCATCATCTCGAAATCTCTTGATGCTTGTTGAAGAGACTTTCCGAGGACCTCTTCGAATTCTCCAATCCCACATCGACTTTTGTTTCTCCTTTCTAAGCTCTTGACTTTACAAGCTCGCTCAACAAGTACTACGAACTCTCGTATCTCGAGAATGCCAACAAACATCCTTATATCATCATTCAGCCCATCCTCAAGCGTTTACATAATAGCCCGGACGAAATGCATTCTCGCGTCTGGCTAAGCCTCACAAACTTTCGTTCAGTAGTCGATAGCGGACATAGAACCTTGCTTAAGATCAAGGAATTCCCTCCGCTTTTGGTCGATGAATCTCTGACTAATATACTTTTTTCGGAACTCGGTTAGAAAGAATTCCCAAGTCACTTGTTCTCTAGGCACCACAGAAGTCAGAGTACTCCACCAATAGTAGGCGGACTCGCGTAGCAAGGAGATGGTACACTTTAAGCACTCATCGGGTGTACAGGATAGCTCATCAAGCACCCGGATAGTGTTATCTAACCATAATTCAGCTCGCTCGGCATCATCATCATCCGTAGCCTTAAATTGGTGGCCCCATGTTTTGAATCCTATCGATTGGGGCTTACGACCTTATTTGGTCGATTCATCGGAGGTATTGTAGGTCGGGGTTGCATTCGTCGGGAATGGAGGTGGTGGAACAGTAGTGTTGGTTGAATGTATTGATTAAACCATTCATTCATCACACTATAAAAGGCTTGCCTAGCCTCGTCATTAGGATTATGGCCATAGGTTGAGAGTCCGCCATTGTCCCTTGCGCGAGCAAAGCGCCACACTCTCCACATCATCGCCTATCGCTCGGTTGCGATCGGGATCCATTGCTATAAACAAACATGAAGTCAAATTGTCGAATTCATCACACTATCGATTCATCATTTAATGGCATGTATAGCTAGACCCCAAACACATCACGGTAGTCCTAGAATCGACTAAACACAGCTCGATACCAATAAAATTGTAACACCCCAAACCCGAGACCATCGCGGTTATGGGACCGAGGTTAACAAACTAAGTTCACATGTTTTTGCCCACCAATTTGACATTTCCAATCGGTTTGGAAAAGCTGCGTCCTTGTCGCCATAAAAATCATATCTCAAGTTTCAAAACTGGAAACTGGTTTCGTAAATTTTCCTGAATTTAGACTCATATATCCATCCATATTTCATCTCACATAATTCAAGTAAGGTCACTTCTTGAGGACTTACCTCGGATGTTGTCGAAGCGGCTTTTTCGGCTATTCGATCACCTTTTCCTTCCCTTGTCCAATTGTGGCCCTCTTAGCTCTTGAGCTAATTCAAACAAATTCAATTTATTAAAACCTCATTGTGCTTGCTTATGGCGAATATGACAAGGATTTTAAATGGTCATATGGCCACTCTTTAGCTTGAATACACAATGGTCATGCACATTTTATACTACATCAAGCAATTCAATACAATTTATTTGAGCATCAAGGAAATGCTAAGGCCTTCAATAGGCTACCCAAGGCGAATATTCATGTACATGTTGAGGTCAATTTTGCACTTAATACCTCACAAAAACAGCATGCAATCTACTAATTAATGCTTTGCACATTGTGGCCCAAAACTTATAATATAGCATCAAGCACTTAAATGTGTGCTAGGCGAATTGTGCTTGCAATTTCACAAGCATTCTTCCACATTTTCTTCTTTAAATCAATATATTCATCACTTAGTTCATAACCAAACATAATGTGCAATCATATATATGCATATATGAGCATGGCGAATTTTCAAGGTGTCCATAGCCATCCAAAACACAAATTTTTAACTAACATGCAAGAAGCATGAATCATGCTCAAGAATGCATCATGGCCGAATATGACAATCATGCTCCTTTTCAACTTTAATCATGATAAAACAAAGAGAAAACTCAAAATCTTACTCATGAATAGAAAATCCATCATTGCATGCATCATCATCAAGCTTCACACTTAGCATGCAATGGCTTTATCACCATAACAACTTTGCCCAAATACCATTTCCATGGCATAACAAAGATTTGAGCCATGGCTAGCATGCACATCAAGTTAGTAACCAAGTCATGCATGAAACTCCAAACACAACCTCATACATACCTTAATCTTGGTACAAGTATGGCCAAATCTCCTTCTAGTTCTCTTCTAAACCAAAAAAATGGAGCAAAAATCCCTTTCTTCCTCCTTATGATTTTCGGCCAAAAAGATGAGAAAGGATGAACAATTTTTTGTTTTCTCTTCTTGGTTGCACGGCAATGGGGGGGGGAATGCTACTCTCTCACACACATTTTTTTTTCATTCTTTTCTTACCCATGCTTATTTGTTTATGATTTCTCCCTAATGCCCAACAAAACATGTTTCATGACATGTTTAGCCCATATCTCTTTGTCATGGCCGGCCATCACTTGTAAAAAAGGGAAATTTGACATGCAAGTCCATTATTTTGCATGCATGCTTTAATTAGTCATCACATATTTCCCTATCGTACTTTCAAAGTTCACTACTAAGTCCTTTCTTATAAATTAGCACCTAATTAATAAAAATCGAGACACGAAATATTTACGCATACCAATTCCACATACAATAAGCACGGAATATAACACTTAATTATTCTTGTGACTCGGTTTCGTGGTCCCGAAACCACTCTCCGACTAGGGTCACATTCGGGGTGTCACAGGAATCTTTTACTTCATAGCTTTGTATCTAATCTTACTATCATTGCTATTTTTAACCTTATCAAAGGTAAACACATCATCCATCCAAAGGCACCCTAAAGCGTTGTATGTGATAATTAATGTCGATAATGACAATAGAATGATCGCCAATCAATAAAAATAAGAAAAATAAGAACACACAGATTTTACGTGGAAACCCTTTCGAGAAAAAACCACAAGCAGAGGAGAAGAAATTCACTAACTTTGAAAAACTGATGATATAAGAGGAGTTTTGACTACATCTACTTAAGGGTTGAAAAATCATGTTCTAATCAAAGTCAAATAGTAGAAGTATAGTTATATATGGACTCAACTTTGTGCAATATGGTACGTACCGCGGTCACAGCCCAATCCAGTTTTGTGCTTAATGGGGATTTGTGGTGGGCTTCGACTTCTCACCCCCACAGATCCCCTTATTTTGTCACTGTATTTATTTATTCAACAAGTGACAAGAATTCAGGTTACACAAATTCTAACACTGTAAATCTCCCATGGTTCATGTGCGGATTAGGATTACTTTGAGAAATAACATACATTATTAAATCAATGTATCTTTCTTTCTTTAATTGGGAGTAGTGAAAATTTGCCTAACTCTTTTTACCAATTACAAAACCTAAGCAAGGTTTTTCAATTTTTTTTTAAAAACACATGTATTGTAACAGCCCATTTTCAGTGAAATCGGAACAGTGGTTTCGGGACCACAAATCCGAGCAAAAAAGAAAATTTATTTTAATACTATTGCATGACCCGTATTATGATAGGAACGTTATATGAAAATTATGATAAGAAAATTTTACCGATTATGTGCTTAATTATGGAAAAGACCAAATTGCATAAAATGTAAAAGTTGGATTCTAGTAGCTAGAAGGATAAAATAGCTATGAAATTCAAAACTTGAGGTCCTTATATGGTAATTAGATCATTAAAGAAAAGTTAGTAGATATTTTTGGTGATTCATCCATGGAAAAAATTAGAAAAGGTTAATGGTTAAATTAAAAACTAAAATAATTAAAAGATGATAAAAGAAATATCATCTTATTATATATCATCTTCCCCAAAATTTGCATGGAAACCTTAGGAGAGAGAGAGGAAACTAATCAAGCTTGATTGGGTAAGTATTCTTGTCCCGTCTTTAGTAATTTTTATATTCTTGAAATCGGGATGGTCTAATCTATCTATTTGGGGGGATTAATTTGAAAAGTTATCAAAGTATAGAAAATTTTCCATGGATGAATATGCTGAAAATTTGAAATTTATGGTAGAAAATAAAAGGTTGTTGATAGATAAACAATTTTTACAAAGTGAATTTTGATGAAATTGTGATTTAGGGGCTAAATTGTAAAGTTGAGAAAATTGAAGAAAAATTCTAAATTTTATAGAATAAATGCTGTCAATTTTATATTGAAATTTCAATTAGGCTTGGAATAAGGAGTAAATTGCATAAATTTCATTTTTTGAGTCTAGGGATGAAATTGGAATTTATGGAAAATTTAGGGGTAAAATGGTAATTTTTCCTAAGATGTGAATTAAGTTCAATAAAATATGAAATGTGAGAAATTGATGATTAAATTCATTTATATAGATCCGGATAACACAAATTCAAAGCTAGATCAAGGAAAAGAGAAAGTTTCGAATTAATAGATTTTCTTGTACGAATTATTATCGAGGTAAGTTCGTGTAACTTATTTATGCATATTAACTTGTTAAATTGATTGTTGATTATGATATATGGTTATGTAATTTATAGAATGTTATAAATACTTGAAATAATTTCATGATTAGAAATGTGTTTAAAATGTTAAGTTCCGTTGGAATAATGGAAATCGATGGATACATGTGATTTCCCGAATATGAAGGTGATTCTGCATATGTTGCAGAAGGGATTTAGCTTGGAAAAGTAATCCTGATATACCCTCTCGAGCATATTGATATATATATAGTTTTTTTGCGAGCATCCTGATTTATAGTGATATTACATTTGTTGCCCATTACCGCAGCTCTTTGTGAGCATCTTGACATATGATCGGTTGTGGTCCTGCATATAATGCAGACACAAATGCAATGAGCGTCCTGTTAAGATCGCTTGAATTCTTTGTTACCTTATCCGAAGCTCCTTGATATTTTCTCTTCGGAGATATCTGAAAGGCTTTATGAGCTTCCTGAGTAAAAACTCTTATGAGTTTCCTGATTATCTCGGATAAGTGTCTTGTTATATTATTACATGTCTCGTTTGAGCATCCTGATATGTGACTCAAGAGTATACTCTCCGAATAAGAATTGACAATTTATAGATATGTACCCCTTAAGTGTACTATTTAAGTATCCATCGAAATTTCAATAATTCAACGGACAAAACTCTTGACATGAGAAAATGATGAAATAAATAGAAATATGTCCTGAATATCTCTGAATTATTTGATGGAGGATTATATGATGAGCTCATCTATGTTTATTTGATGTATAAATGTATTATATGGTTAACTTGTTTAATTGAGTATATGTGTTTAGGTAAACTTGTCAAAATGATGAAAGCATGTTAGTTGTATGCTTAATATAATTAAATATGAATGGCAAGTTTTAATTCCTGTTATACGAACTTAATAAGCATATAATGCTTACTAGGTTTTATTTTCTCTATTTTATAGTGCTCGAAAGCTCACAGAGGTTAGAGATCTGTTGAAGCATCATCACACTATCCACTAACTTGTTTTGGTATAAATAGAAAACTTATTTTGGTATAATGGCATGTGTAGGTAACTTGGCCTTTGATGGCATATGGATATGGTTTGTAAACTAGCTATTGGAATGGCTAGTAATGTTTTTTTTGGTATATTTATAAGGTTATATTAAGACAAATACCTATGTGTTACATTTATTGGTATCAAAGGTACGGCTTAGTCGATTCTCGGATTGAACGTAGCAAGAATGAGTTTAGCTATTCATGCTATTATATAATTTGTGATAGTGTGATATCTCCTAATTATTTTAAATGTGTTGTTCATATAGCAATGTCATCCAACCAAGCTAGAGCTAAATCCGAGGAAGCTGAGAGCAATGCTTCAGCTTCAGTTCAAAGAGTTGCATCTAGTAGTGAAAGGCCTGTATTTGAGGGCCGAAGTGAAGAGGCAAAACAAGCCTTCTTTCAAATGATGAATGAATGATTCACTCAGTATATAAGAACAAATCCTGCTGCACAACAACCTCCCCCACCTACTCCTCAACCGATTCCTGAGATGCCACAAGGTGCTGAACCTATTAGAACTAGTAAGCCTTTGATGGATAAAATCCATAAGTATGGGGTAGAGGAATTTAGAGCTACTACAGATGATGATCCAGAAAGGGATGAGTTTTGGTTGGAAAATACCATCTGAGTTTTAGATGAATTATCTTGTACATCAGCTGAATGTTTGAACTGTGCAGTATCTTTACTGAAAGACACAGCTTATCATTGGTGGAATACTATAACTTCTGTGGTATCAAGAGAAAACATTTCATGAGAATTATTCCAGAATGAATTTAGAAAGAAGTATGTTAGTCAGAGATTTCTAGATCAGAAAAAGAAAGAATTTTTAGAACTCAAACAGGGAAATATGATTATGTCTGAGTATGAGTGAGAATTTGTTCAATTGAGTAAGTATGCTAGAGAGTGGGTTCCAACCAAGGCTGATATGTGCAAACGTTTTGAAGAGGGCTTAAATGAGGCATTAAGCTATTGATTGGAATTCTTGAATTGAGGGAATTTGTGGTGTTAGCCATCGAGCACATAAAGCTGAAGAATTAAGTAAAAAAAAGAAACAAGCTGAGAGAGAAGCTCAAGTTTCTGGTAAAAGAATTATGAGCAAGTAGCAATCATCTGCTTCTAAGAAATCAAAGAAGTATTATGATCGTTTTACAACATTAGCGGGATATTTTGGAAAATAGCGAGGCTCTAGCACTCTAATCCTATATCCTCGTCTCCATCTGTAACCAATGTTGGTAGTGTCAATAATCCTAAACCGAAATGTAAATTTTGTAACAAATTTTATTTTGGGGAATGTTGTTTGAGAAGTGGAGCCTGTTACCGATGTGGTTCTCTTGATCATTTTCTCAATGATTATCCGGAAGGAATTGAAAGAGATATTGATCAAACTTCAAAGCCGAGTAATCCCGCTTTAAGAGACAGACCACCCTGTCATCCCGTCAATGTCAATAGTAGCCAAGGTACTACAAGGGATACAACAGTTAAATCTGAGGCACAAGCACTGGCAAGGACATATGCTATTCCTGCTAGAGAAGATGCCTCTGCACCAGACATCATTACTGGTACATTTTCTCTAGACATCATTACTGGTACATTTTCTCTACTTGATACTGATATTACTGTTTTGATTGATCCTAGTTCCACATATTCATACATATGCACAAATTTAGTGTTTGTTAAAAATTTACCTATTGAATTCACTGAATTTCTGTTAAAAATTTACTTATAGAATTCACTGAATTTGTGGTTAAAGTTTTAAACCCCCTAGGCCAATATGTTATGGTGGATAAAGTCTGTAAAAACTTTCCGTTGACGGTAAAGGGTTATTGCTTTTCGGCTAATTTGATGCTATTGCCCTTTGATGAATTTGATGTTATTTTGTGGATGGACTGGTTAACCCAATATGATGTAGTGATGAATTATAAACATAAATATATTGTATTGAAATGTCAGAGTGGTGAGTTGCTCCATGTTGAATCTAATAAATTAGATGGGTTATTTAATGTGATTTCAACAATATCAACACAGAAATAGGTTAGAAAGGATTACGAAACTTATCTTGCATATGTGTTGGAAACTAAAGTATTTGAATCGAAGATTCAGTCAGTGCTAGTTGTATGTGAATTTCTTGATGTATTTTCGGAGGAATTACCCGATTTACCACCGGTTAGAGAAGTGGAGTTCTCTATAGATCTTGTACCGGGGACAACACCAATATCTATAGCACCCTACAGAATGGCTCTTACCGAATTAAAAAAGTTGAAAGCACAGTTGCAAGAACTAAATGTAATACCCCACACCCATACCCCACGCCAGGACGGAATACGAGGTCTTACTCAACTTGAACGCACACATTCACAAGTTTTCGAATCACCAAAATCTGGTCAAATTTAAAACTTTTCCATTCTTAAAAAAAACTCCATAATAAGGGCCTACTAGGCTATAAATGTTCATTTTAAACCATTCGAGAATGATTCGAGTCTTACCATGAACCCTGAAAAATGTTACTAGCCACAAGGGCACACACCCATGTCAGAGAGGCAACACGCCCGTGTGACCAATTCAACATGGTCATGCTGTTGGCCAGTGTGGCTCACACGGCCTAAGCAATACATTGACACGCCGTGTCCTATACTCGTGTGAAATTAATTCTAAATTCATACCTACAGGGATTTTCACACGGCCTGGGACATGCCCGTGTCCCTGACCCGCGTCCTTCACACGGCCATGACACGTCCGTGTCCTAGCTCGTGTATAAAAACTTAGACATTCTGTTTCTGACGTCAGCAATTCTTAAGGGTCACACGGCCAAGGCACACACCCGTGTGCTAGGCCGTGCCCTTCACACGGCTGAGACACACGATCGTGTCTCTGTCCTTGTGTTTACTATCATGCATACACGTGCAGGGGACACACGGCCGGACAACACGCCCATGGCGCTAGCTGTGTGTCATACACGGCCTAGAATATACCCATGTAGAAAAATAGGGCTATTTACCAAGCCTCTTTGCCACCCTTACCTACATAACTTGTACAAAATCACTCTATACCAATACATCACATAGCCAAAATAGTCACAATGGACAACATTTCATTTGTGCAATTTACTCATCCATGAAAATATCATCTTCTATTTATAAATCAAGTGAGTATTGACCATTATCCATGGCCTTATACAAAATAAAGGGATTTATCCCAAGCCAACACATTTATCTAATTTCTCAATGACACAAAATATTAAAGTCTAAGCCCTATACATGCCATACTTAAAAACAAATATTCTGACTATACCGAGTGCTTCTAATGATAGCGTGATCGTAGCCTCCGACGTCCGATGGTTTTTGAACTATTTAGGCGATACTATAAGAAAATGGAAAAGAGAGGGAGTAAGCATAAAGCTTGGTAAGTTGCATGCAATAAATATAACAACAACTTTTCCACTCATCATCATGCTCATAGTACTAAAGTAGGCATAAACACAACTTATAGTACTAAAGTAGGCATAAACACAACTTACTCATCAATAACTAATGCAATTCACATAGCATATATATATTAAGCTCACGTCTCATAAACTTCAAATAGGTACCTGTACCACTCACAACCTGGTTATTCTTTTCTCGTTTAACTGAAATTGTAACTCTCACCGTTGAACCATTTGTTATGCTATTGAATTTTCATTAAGCCTAAAACATAAGGTGTAATACCGATGCCATGTCCCAGACATGGTCTTACACTAGCTCATCCATCAAGTAGATGACATGTCCCAGACATGGTCTTACACTGACTATCGAAATCGAGGTTGACGTCATGTCCCAAATATGGTCTTACACTAGCTCTCACATATCCGTGCCGATGCCATGTCCCAGACATGGTCTTACACTGACACATCTCGTAGCCAATGCATGTCCCAGACATGTCTTACACTGGCACACAAATAACCCGAATGTCATGGCATGAATATCCAAATTGCTTCTTAAGGTTCAAACGGGAATTTTACTATCTCAATATTCATCATACATAATCATTTCCACAACCAAGCAATTCATGCTATATCAATTTAAACACATATAATAACAATGTATTTGTATTATTTACATACAACTTACCTCGGTTACAAAATATGGTGTCAAGTCGGTCTAATCAATTTGCTTGGCTTTCCTCCGGTCTAAGTTCGAAGTTTGAATTTCTTGATCTATAACAAAAAAATTCACAAATTTAATCATTTCATCAATCTAGGCACTCAATAAACTATACTTGGGAAAAATGACTATTTTGCCCTAGACTTTTGCAAAATAACCATTTTACCCCTAGTCTGAAAATCAATTTTTATCGAATTTCCCCTTATCAAAAGCCTAGCCAAACCCTTAATACTCTTATAGCAATCCAAAATTTCCACTATCTCACCCATTTATCAACAAATTTCCAACTTATGCCAAATAGTCTCTATTAGGGTTTTCATGAGGAAACCCTTCACAAAAGTTGTTCATTACACATCTAATACTCATATTCTTCCCTAAAATTTCAGAAAGCTAAACACATGATTTCATGGAAAAACCCTAAACTCTCCACCATTTTGCAAAATAGTCCCTTTAATAGAAAGCTTATCCTTCAAGGGGTCCAAAAATATAAAAATCATCAACAAAAAGTATGTAAATCACTTACTTGCAAGAGGAACAAGTTGCTAAATTTTTTAAAGCTCAAAACCCTTAAAAATTGCTGAAAAATCAGTGGTAGTGAAGAATATGAGAATGTGATATCTTCTTTTTCTTATTTTATTTCTATTTTAGTCAATTTGGCCACCAAACCCACCAAACTTACTTTTTGACCAAATTGCTTCCTATGGCCGGCCATGCACTATCTTAGGGTCTAATTGTATTTTAAAGACCTCAAATTTAGGTTCTTTAGCTATTTGGCACCTTTAGCTATTAAAATAAGACTTTTGCACTTTATGCAATTTAGTCCTTTTTCTAAATTAAGCCCTCAAACGCTAAAATTACTACACCAAAATTTTCATACACCCTCATAATCATGATATAATCCCAAAATAATTAATAAAATAATTTTCTCGACTTCATATTTGTGGTCTCAAAACCACTGTTCTGACTAGGCCCAAAATCGGGTTGTTACACTGATTGACAGAGGTTTTGCTCGACCCAGTTTCTCACTATGGGATGCATCGATTCTATTTGTAAAGAAGAAAGATGGGTCATTGAGGCTGTGCATTGATCACAGATAGATTAACAAAGTTACAATAAAAACAAGTATCCATTACCTCGAATTGATGATCTGTTTGACCAGTTGAAAGGTGCCATTGTATTTTCAAAGATTGATCTTCGTTGTAGTTACTATTAGTTACGGGTAAAAGATTCAGATTTACTAAAGACAGCTTTTAGTACCAGGTATGGAAATTATGAGTTTCTTGTGATGCCATTTGGTTTGACAAATGCACCTGTAGTGTTTATGGATTTGATGAACATAGTTTTTAGACCAAATTTAGACAGGTTTGTGGTGGTATTTATAGATGATATTTTGGTTTACTCCCAAGATGAAAATGAACATGCAGATCATCTGAGAATTGTGTTGCATACTCTGTGTGAGAAGCAACTGTATGCCAAATTTATTAAATGTGAATTTTAGCTACAGGAAATTGGTTTTCTTGGGCATATTGCATCTGCAAAAGGTATTCGAGTAGATCCAAGTAAAATTTTAGCTATTATAAATTGAAAGCCACCAAAGAATGTTTCTGAAGTCAGAAGTTTTCTGGGATTTGCTGGATATTATCGGAGATTTGTTAAAGGGTTTTCAATGATAGCCTCTCCAATGACTCGTTTGTTGCAAAAAGATGTAAAATTTGAGTGGTCTGATAAATGTCAGCAGAGTTTTGACAAGTTGAAAGCTTAATTGACAAAAGCACCTATATTAGTTCAGCCTGAATTGGGTAAGGAATTTGTAATTTATAGTGATGCATCGTTAAATGGTTTAGATTGTGCTTTGATGCATGAAGGTTAAGTAATAGCCTATGCTTCAAGACAACTAAAACCACATGAAAGAAATTACCTGATACATCATCTTGAATTAGCAACAATTGTGTTTGCATTGAAAATATGGCGACATTATTTGTTTGGTGAAAAATGTCACATATTCACTGATCATAAAAGTTTGAAGTATTTGATGTCACAGAAGGATTTGAATTTGAGACAGCGTAAGTAGCTTAAGTTATTGAAAGATTATGATTTGGTTATTAACTATCACCCGGGAAAAGCCAATGTGGTTGCTGATGCTCTGAGTAGAAAATCCCTGTTTGCTTTGCAAGCAATGAATACTCGATTGATGTTATCTGATGATGGTTCAATCATAGCTGAGTTAAAAGCTAGACCGACGTTTTTGCAACAGATTTCTGAAGCTCAGAAAGATGATAGGAAGTTACAAGCAAAACAGATTCAGTGTGAATCGATTCCTAATTTAGAATTTCAAATTGGATCTGATGATTGTTTATTATTCAGAGGCAGAATATGTGTACCGAAGAATTTAAAACTAGTATAAAAATTTTGAATGAAGCTCATAATAGTAACATGTCTGTTCATCCTAGTAGTAATAAAATGTATAATGATTTGAAAAAGATGTACTGGTGGTCGGGAATAAAACGAGATATTTGTGAGTTGTATCAAAATGTTTGATATGTTAGCAAGTAAAAGCTGAGCATCAGTTTCCTTTGGGATTATTATAGCCAGTTACAATACCAGAATGAAAATGGGAAAGAATTACCATTGATTTTGTATCGGGATTACCCTTATCTCCAAAGAAGAAAGATGTCATTTGGATAATTGTTGATCGATTGACAAAGTTTGCACACTTTATTCTAGTACGTATGGATTTTTCTTTGGATAGATTGGTTGAATTATATGTCTTTGAGATTGTTAGATTGCATGGAGTACCTTTCTCTGTTATTTTAGATAGAGATCCTCGATTTACATCTCGATTCTGGAGCAAACTGCAAGAGGCTTTGGGTACACAGTTACATTTCAGTACTACATTTCATCCCTAGACAGATGGTTAATCTGAACGTGTGATACAGATTTTGGAAGATATGCTTCACTGTTGTGTTTTGGAGTTTGAAGGTAATTGGAAAAAATATCTGCCTTTAATTGAATTCACTTACAATAATAGTTATCAGTCTAGTATCAAAATGACACCATACAAAGCTTTGTATAGCCGGAAATGTAGAACACCATCGTATTGGACAGAGCTTAGCTAGAAAAAGATACAAGGAGTTGACTTAGTCCGTGAAACTGAAGAAAATGTGAAAACAATTCAGGACAGTTTGAAAGTAGCCTCTGATCGTCAAAAGTCCTATGTTGATTTTAAACGAAAAGAAATAGAATTTCAAGTTGGTGACAAGGTATTCTTGAAAGTATCACCTTGGAAAAAAGTTCTTCAGTTTGGCCGTAAAAGAAAATTGAGTTCACAGTTTATTGGGCCATATGAAATCACAGAAATAATTGGACCCGTTACATATCGGTTAGCCTTACCACCAGAACTTGATCGAATTCATAATGTTTTTCATGTGTCTATGTTGTGAAGGTATATATTGGATTCTTCATATGTTATTTCTCCATTAGAGATAGAGATTCAGTCTGATATGACATATAGTAAAGAATCGATTAAAATCTTGGCCCATGAAACAAAGGAATTAAGAAACAAAAAGGTGGCTTTAGTAAAAGTTCTTTGGCAACGACATGGTATAGAAGAAGCTACTTAGGAATTAGAGGATACCATGAGAAAGTAATATCCAAATCTCTTTATTGGCAAGATTTTTGAGGACGAAAATTCTTAAGAGGGCAGAGTTGTAACAACCCATTTTCAATTAAATCAGAACAATAGTTTCGGGACCACAAATCCGAGCCGAAAAGAAAATTTATTTTAATACTATTGCATGGTTCGTATTATGATAGGAACATTATATGTAAATTTTGATAAGAAAATTTTATCGATAATGTGCTTAATTACGGAAATGACTAAATTGCATAAAATGAAAAAGTTGGATTCTAGTAGCTAGAAGGATCAAATAATATGAAATTAAAAACTTGAGGTCCTTATATGGTAATTAGACCATTAAAGAAAAGTTAGTAGATATTTTTGGTGATTCATCAATGGAAAAATTAGAAAAGGTTAAGGACTAAATTGGAAACTAAAATAATTAAAAGATGATAATAGAAATATCATCTTATTATATATCATCTTCCCCAAAATTTGCATGGAAGACCTAGGAGAGAGAGAGGAAACTAATCAAGCTTGATTGGGTAAGTATTCTTATCCTGTTTTTAATAATTTTTATATTTTTGAAACCGAGATAGTTTAATCTATCTACTTAGGGGATTAATTTGAAAAATTATCAAAGTATAGAAATTTTTCCATGGATGAATATGCTAAAAATTTGAAATTTATGGTAGAAAATGAAAGGTTGTTGACAGATAAACAACTTTTACAAAGTGAATTTTGATGAAATTGTGATTTAGGGACTAGATTGTAAAGTTGTGAAAATTGAAGAAAAATTCTAAATTTTATAGAATATATGTGCTGCAAATTTTATATTGAAATTTCTGTTAGGCTTGGAATAAGGAGTAAATTGCATGAATTTCATTTTCCGAGCCTAGGGACGAAATTGAAATTTATAGAAAGTTTAGGGGTAAAATGGTAATTTTTCCTAGGATGTAAATTGAGTTCAATAGAATATGAAATGTGAGAAATTGATGATTAAATTCGTTTATATAGATTCGGATAACACAAATACAAAGCTCGATCGAGGAAAAGAGAAAAATTTGGATTAGTAGATTTTCTTGTATGAATTATTATCGAGGTAAGTTCGTGTTACATGTTAAATTGATTGTTGATTATGATATATGTTTATGTGATTTATAGAATGTTATAAATACTTGAAATGGTTTCATGATTAGAAATGTGTTTAAAATGTTAAGTTCCGTTGGAATAATGGAAATCGATGGATACATGTGATTTCCCAAATATGAAGGTGATTCTGCATATGTTGCAGAAGGGATTTAGCTCGGACGAGTAATCCCGATATAGCCTCTCGAGCATATTGATATATATATAGTTTTTGCGAGCATCCTGATCAGTAGTGATATTGCATTTGTTACACATTACCGCAGCTCTTTGTGAGCGTCTTGACATACGATCGGTCGTGATCTTGCATATAATGTAAACACAAACGCAACTCTTCATGAGCGTCCTGTTAAGCTCGCTTGAACTATTTGTTACCTTATCCAAAGATCCCTGATATTATCTCTTTGAAGATATCTGAAAGGCTCTGTGAGTTTTCTAAGTAAAAACTCTTATGAATTTCTTGATTAGCTCGGATAAGTGTCCTGTTATATGATTACATGGCTTGTTTGAGCATCCTAATATGTAGCTTGATAGTATACTCCACAAATAAGAATTGACGATTTATAAATAGAAATATGTCCTGAATATCTCTGAATTATTTGATGGAGGATTATATGATGAGCTCATCTATGTTTATTTGATTTATAAATGTATTATATGGTTAACTTGTTTGATTAAGTATATGTGTTTAGGTAAACTTGTCAAAATGATGAAAGCATGTTAGTTGTATGCTTAATATAATTAGATATGAATGGTAAGTTTTAATTCATGTTATAAGAACTTACTAAGCATATAATGCTTACTAGGTTTTAATTTCTCTGTTTTATAGTGCTCGGAAGCTCGCAAAGGTTGGAGATTGGTTGGAGCATCATTACACTATCCACTAACTTGTTTTGGTATAAATAGTAAACTTATTTTGGTATAATGGCATGTATAGGTAACTTGGCTTTTGATGGCATATGGATGTGGTTTGCAAACTAGCTATTGGAATGGCTAGTAATGGTTAGTTTTGAAATAATTATAAGGTTATATTAAGACAAATACCTATGTCCTACATGTACAGAGGTAGCAATATCTACATTATGATTGAAGTGTTATAGATAAAGCTAATGTTAAGAAAAAATAGTTTAAATTCATATATTTATAATCAATTTATTTGAAGAGATTATAAATAATTATCAACATTAAATAAAAACTAAGGGTGTGTACGATAAATTAAAAAATAAATGTTGAAAATTTAGTATTAAATTTTTATTGTTAAATTTTATAAGTGTTGAATTTATATTAAAAAGTGTTTGATAAATTAGTAAATATAAGTACTTAATAAAATTATATTGTTTGATAAAAGTAAATATTGATTTTATAAAATTACTGATTTTTAATTTTATTTATATAATATTTTATATTAGTTTGGATAAAAATAAATAGATTAATTTGAATATCTTATTTAAAAATAATAATTTATTTTAATTTTTTAATAAAATAACATAAACTTAATATTTTCTACTTTAAGTGATAAGTAGCTACGTATCTACTTATCTTATTCAACACTTTTTGTTAAAAATTTTATATTAAGTAAAAATTAAAATGACTATCAAACATATTTAAAATATTAAATGTTGAAAATTTTCATTTTCAATGAAATGGAAAATTTCATGGTTTATCAAACACATCCTAAGATAGTATTAAATTGTTATAAAAAGAATTTAAAAGATAAAAGGCATAATAACTTAGTTGGCCCTCTAGCTTTACAAAAGTCATTTTAACCATTCATTTAATTTTTTGCCTCTTTTAACCTTTGAACATGATTATTGTCAAATAACCCCAAAATGGATGGAAAAATTAACATATATTAACCTTGTTAACGTGGCATCCACGTGTAAGTCTATATGCACGTCACATTAGCAATTAATTAATTTTTAAACAATTAAATATTAAAAAATATTTTAATTTTTTTATATTTTTGAATTTTTGAATTTTTTATATTTAAAAAAATTAATTAATTGTTAATGTGGCATCCACATCAGCAAAGTTATCAAATGTTAATTTTTTTTATCCATTTTGGAGTGATTTGACAAACAATGCAAATTTAAGGACTAAAAGAGACGAAAAATTAAATGGAAAGCTAAAATGACCTCTCTTTTTTGTAAAGTTAGAAGGTCAAATAAATCATTATGCCAAGATAAAAATATAAAAAATATTACTTGTGTTAAAGTATGAATAAGGAGTGAGAATTGAAATATAAAATATTGTTTTAACCTTACTATTGTGATTGTGTGTCATTTTCCAGATTTAGGCTTTATTCGGTAGAATGGAAAGAAAAATTTGAATGATAAAAATTAAATGGGTAGAAAACTAGAAGGATAGAAAACATAAAATTTCTTTTGATAGGTGTGCTTGGTAAGAGATATGGAAAATGGAAGAAAATATTTTTCTTTTCATCCATTGCTTGGTAGAGTTGAAAAATGGAAGGAAAGAAAATAAAATATTTGAAAAATGTATCATTTTGAACTAACACATACATCTCTCTCATTTTCTCTCTTTTCATCATTCCAATTTAGAATGATTGATTTTTATGTACTAGTGTCACAGACTTAGATTTTTCCCACTCAATTTATGCGGCCTTAGGCAATTTCTTCACTTCAAAAATGCCTAAGTTAGCCTAACTCCCAACAACTAAAAATTTAACAAAATTCTTCTAAGGCACCCATAAAGAACAAAGCAAAAGTAATGAAAATTGAAAGAACTCGAAAGATGAACAAAGTCATAGAAAAGTAAGAACACAAGAGAGAAAGTTTTGAGTGAATGCTCTCAAGAATTCTATTACTCCATGAATGATTTACAATGAGGGGGAGAGACCTCTATTTATAGTTAAGCCTTCCCAAAATCAACGGTACAGATCAAAGTACATCAATGGCTAGAATTAAAAGTTATCTACAAATCAAATCTCTAAGATTACAGAATCGTATCATATCTAAGATTACATATCATATCTAAGGTTACACATTTTTGAAGATCACGTTCTATATTTGTCATGCTTTATAAATGGGCCTTCAATCTTTCCAAGCAATGGGCCAGTCTGGTTGGGCCAAATGACCTTCCTTGAACATGATAGATCACACAAGTGCACTATGGTTGCGAGCTTCCATGCATAACCCATAACATTCTCCCCCACCCATTCTAGCGACGCTATCGTCGCATCCTCCTCATGGAACTAATCTATGTTTCCTTGGAACTACCATAAGGCATCAACAGTTTCCCAACTGGCTTCACTGTCAAGAAGTCTTATGTATCAAACTAAGCAATAATGTCGCGGTCGATAGTAATTTTGTTTGATCACACGGTCTACCTTGATGCTTTCAACTTCACGATTGTAGGAGACCTTTACCCCCATCAGTGCTCGTTCAGACTTACCTCGACCTGGATCCTCTTGATCCTCATAGAATAGCTTAAGCATGCTCACTTGAAACACTAGGTGGACTTTGAGCTTTTTCGGCAACTCAAGCTTGTAGGCTACCTTGCCTACTCTTTTCACAACTCGAAAGGGTCCCTCATATCGTCATACAAGCCCCTTGTGCAAACCATTATGTCACAAAATCAAGTATAGTTTAGTAAGGGCTGAATCACTAACCTAAAATTACACATCCCTTTGATTATGATCCGCCCACTTCTTGTTGCGCTTACTTAGACAAGCTTTAGCCAAGTTATTTTTCTCTTTACAATCCTTCACAAACCGATAAGCTGCTGGATTCAGTTTTATATAATGAGGCACAATAGCATTGGGTGTGAGTTGTTGTTGTCCCGTCACTATCTCGAATGGACTTTGATTCGTGGCCCCTTTTCTCTACAAGTTGTATGAAAATTGGGCAACATCCAACAACTTTGGCCAATCCCTTTGTGTGGCACTCACATAGTGCCGAAGATATGTCTCCAACAATGTATTCACTTGTTTAGTTTGCCCATCAGTTTGCAGATGCATGTTAGTGGAAAAATTTAAGTCTGAGCCCATCGACTTAAACAACTCCGTCCAGAACTAGCCTGTGAATAGCCCATCTTGATCACTAACGATAGACAGTGGCACTCCTCAATATTTCACCATGTGTCTAAGGAACAAACGAGCCTCCTTAGCAAGGCACTCTTTGGTTGTTGGAATGAATGCTGCATACTTTGAAAACCTGTTTACCACAACAAGAACACTTGCAAACCCATCAGACTTAGGCAAATCAACAATAAAATCCATGGATACACTCTCCTATGGTTGTTTCGGAATGAGCAAGGGTTGTAGCAAACCAACCGGAGTTTTCAACTCAACCTTGTCTTGTCGACATATTAGACAAGTCTTCACATTGGCCTCCACATCATCACCCATGTGAGGCTAATATTAGCGATCCTCCAAAAGGGCCAAGGTGCGATGCATTCTTGGATGGCAACTCATCTTGAGTCATAACACTCCTACATGACTTTCTTGTGCAATTTCCTATAATGAATAAAGACGGTGCCCATGAGTGTCTAGTAATTCTTCCTCAAGCCAAAATCTCATTGTTTTCCTCTATTGGCAAGCTCGAGTAAAGTTACGGTGGCTTACACAACGAGGTATGGTTAGGAAGTATGTGCGGGAGTTCAGTGAACTCATGCTCCAAATTTCTGATTTAAGTGAAAATGTAACATTTTTCTCCTTTACGAATGGGTTGAAACCATAGGTGAAGCAAAATTTGCAATGCTGAGAAGTCCAAGAACTTATCAAAGTCATTACAGTAGTAGAGTCCTTAGTAAAACTTGTTTTAAGAAGAGATATGTTCGAGTCTTCCAAATCCAATGAGAAAGGCAACGGTGGGGGAGACCATAAGAAAGATGAAGAGGGACGTAGCGATGATGGCAACAATAGTAGTAGCGACAGTGGTAATGGAAAACCATGAAATGGGAAGTAGAAACCCAACAACCCAAAAGAGAAGATGAGCAATATGAGATGTTACCTTTATAAGGGACCGCATATAAAGAAAAACTGCCCAAATGTATGTTTTAAAAGGAACGATGAGCCAGAAGAAGCGAAGCCTGTTGAGAAAAAGACATCGATGATTAATTTGATGGTACTCATTCCTATAAAAAGGAATGGCAAAGAAGGGTTGATATTCGTAAACATCAACATTGCAGGCCAGAAGAGGAGTGCTCTTGCTAATACAGGAGCATCGGACTTGTTCATATCAAAAAGATGCGAGAAAACTTGGTCTTTTGATTAGAAAATCAAATAAGAAGATCAAAACGATATATTCTGAGGAGGCTCCAACAGTAGAAGTAGCTCGAGACATGGAGCTAAAAATCGATGAATGGAAAGGTGAGGAAGAATTTGAGGTAATCCATTTAGATAATTAAAATTTTATACTTGGATTAAACTTTGACAATATTCAGGTGGTTATGTTTCCATGGGCTAATCAAATTCATATCGTTACTGATCCATTATCACAAATCGTTGTGTTGATGCATTGGGATATAAAGGTTGGGACCATGGTGTTGTCGTCAATGCAACTAGTCGAAGATGTTTCGTATGGAGAAAACATTGATTCGATAGAACAAAGTGCTAGGAAAGCCCTTTTGAAAATGTTTGTGGCGCATGAGACCAATATGAGGCCTAGAGAGTCGATTGTGGAGCTACCACTTTTGGGTAAGGTGGGTTGTTTCATGGACTTTGAAGGAAAAGTAGCGATGCAAAAACAGTTGAGACGAGTAAATGCTGCGAGTAAGGCACATTTTGAACACTTTGGTAGTGTTTTGAATTCTGACTTGTTAGCTTGGCAAGATCGTAGGGACCATTTCAAAGTTCTTAAGTAAGAAAGCTGAGGGACTATGGGCAATTCGAAGCCAAGTAGTATGAATCAAGAGGATTCCAATTAGAGCAAGTCAAAATTGGGGCAAGTTAGAGCAGAGACTTCTTGCCAATGAAATGTACCAACGGGTGCAACAGTTTAAGTTAAAAGGTGACGGAAGTCGAGGCGAAGGTTCTGAAGGAAGGGACGACCTGATAGCAAGTTTAGTTAAGAAGAAGCCAAGGCGACGAGAGAGTTCCAAGGCGAATTACGTCAGTGTCATTCTAAAGGTGCAACGAGCGCGTTGTGAGAATGGGTGGGGGAGAACGTCATGAGACAAAGTGCAAAGCCCTGACCATCACATAAAATGCATCCCATGGAGGTCTAACGATTAGATGGGATTATTTAGCCCACGAGAACTGGCTTGATTCAAAGAACTGTTAGAGAAGCCTGCCAGATATAAAGCATGGGTGGCCCAATGATACTGATTTGGAAAGATAGGTTACCTTGATAAATATGGGAAATAATCTTAGAAGATTAAGAGGAATAATATCTTGTAAGATTAGATTAGATTTGGCTATGTAAATTGATTATGTAATCTTGTAAATCCCTAAATTTAAGGAATCGATTAATCTCGTCCGTCGATGTAACTTGATTTAAACTGTCGATTTTGGAGGAGCTCAACTATAAATAGAGAGCCTCTCCCTCACTTGTAAATCATCTATTGTATCTTGAATTCTTAAGAGTAATAGAATTCTTTGAGAGCATTTACTTAAACACTTCTCGTGCATTGTTTTTTGTAGCTTTCTGTTCTTTTGTGCCTTCTTTTGGCTAGAGTTACTTTGGCTATATAAATTGGTTTCTTAGAGGAATTCTTTGTGAATCATCAATTGTTTGGTGGTAAGGCTGACTTAGGCTTGTTCGCATCGAAAGAATCGCCTAAGGCCGCACAGAATACGAGACTAAAGTTCTAGCCCCGTGACACTATAGTGTGCTTGGTTGGGCGAAAAAGTGGACGAGTGAGAGTAGCTAGTGAAAAAGTGGAAAGAAAATAAATTTTGAGTACGCTTGGTTAGGAAGAAAATAGAGAAAAGAAAATAAGAGGCATAAAGATCAACCCTTCCAAATCTAGATGATGAGAGGAGAGAAATTTATGTAAATTCAAAATTATACATTTTTCAAATATTTTACTTTCTTTCCTTTTATTTTCAACTCCAGCAAATAATGGAAGGAAAAAAAATATTTTTTCTTTTTATTTTTCCATCTTTCTTATCAAGCACACCTATGAAAAGAAAAAATATATTTTCCGTCATTCTAGTATTTTACCCTTTCAATTTTCTTTCCACTCTACCAAATGTAATAAACTAAGGCAAGGCATGTTTGAAGTTAGAACTTCATCCACAACAATGAAGGGTGGGTTTGGATGGGCAGCGGGGTACTGTGCGTTTAGCTTATTTTTTATCTCATGCTACAATATCGCTGCAGTATCTAATCTCACCGCCACTGCTGTTTTTACACTAACAGTAGGTAAACGCATTGCCCATCTAAAACCACTTTAAGGCTTGGTTTAGATGGGCAGTGTGTTTACCTTCAGTAAGGTTGAAAACGACGATAGCAGTAGATTAGTTATTGTAGCGATAAGATTAAATATTGCAGCAATGAGATTAGAAACAACAGTCAGGTGTGTGTTTGGATTCAAACGCAATTGTAGCGGTAAGGTTAGAATAAAAAAATGACTGTTAAGGACATTGGATTAGAAACGATATATAATAAACGTTTTTAAATTTAAACTATTTTATTTTTACAAAATTATTAAAAATATGTGAATTTATAAATTCATTTAATAAAATATTAAAATATATCTTCGATATTTTATTATAAATATTTTAATTAATTATATAATCAATTTAAATTATTTATTAGATAAAATGATAATTATTTTAATTATATTTTATATAATAAATAAAAATTGTATTGTTAATAATATGTATTATTTTATTATATAATAAATACAATTTTATTTTAAATTAAGAATTAAAAAAAGAATGTGACGGAAAAACCAATAAAAATGAAAAGAATAGAAAGAAAACAAAACGGGATATAAAAATGAAAAGAACTCCAGTAAGAAAAAAAAAAAAAAGGGGCTTCTAGTGTGTTAAAACTTCTTGATTGTTCTGCACCGTTGCAATCCAAACAGATTGCTGTGGTGCGGTTGGGAGTTAAAATGCTTCAAACGTGCTGAAGTGCTGCACTGACGGAGTTTATTGGTCTTGTAATTGAATATTTATATGTATACATACCACCCGGCGACAGTGGATCCATGGCGCAATGGTAGCGCGTCTACTCCAGATTTGAAGGTTTCGTGTTCGATTCACATTGGGTTCACCTCTCCTTTTTCTTTCTTTCTGAAACGTGGGTTTATTATTGGTCAATTTATGCTAGTAGAACTTGTACTTCGTATAAGTTATGGATTTAGTACCTCAACTTTAATTTGATTAATTTTAGTTCTTATACTTTTTAAATTTTAGTTCCAACCAAATGATAGCAGTTAAATATGCTTGGTATTTATAATAGAGGTCCTCTTGACTGTTTATATGACATGATAAGGTACTTATCATCATTAAGAACGTGAAGGACATACACTGAGGTCATTTTGTTATTCCTTTAGGCAATATGAGGTTATTACATATAAGTAGATCTCATGGTCTTGAAAGGAATGTTCACACTTGGAAAAACATTCGCATTGAAAAGCGAGTGATCAGGCCATGATGAGCAGGTGACTAGTTGAAGGGAGGATGTCTCTTCTACCAGCGGGTAGCTCCATAATGGTTGGCTGATTTGGGAGGTTGGACAACTGAAGACGACTTGATGGATGGAGGGTAAAGGTCTGCTCTCATATGTCCAACTGATACATTTTGGAGATGCCACATCTATCTTTTAGTCAGGATTAAAATTTTAAAATTCTAAAAATAGGATTAAAAATATCGAATTAAAGTATATGAATTAAATTCACAACTTAAGAGATTAATAGCAAAATTTAACCATTATTATTTATTACCAAATTATTCTATTTATTATTATTGTTATTATTAAAACTTTGTTTTTGCCACTCTCACAGTCAGACCCCATCTGCTGCAACTTCGTTGTAAGGCTTTTGTTTTCGTCCCCTAACCTGTTCTTTTTACTCATATTTTTTCTACAGTTCTATTCATAGCTTTCAAGTCACTTTTTTAGAGTGTTAACTCCATTTCGAGAACGTAAGTTGGTAATCTTTTTTTTTAAAAGCAGTGTGGTATTCTGTTTTCTCAGAAGTCAAACGAAAAGAAAAATTGTGACAAAAAAGGTATGCAGATGTTATGTTTGCTGAGCTCTGCTTTTCTTTCAAATTGCAGTGAAGTTGGTATTTCTGTATATAAATCTTGGATTTGCTTCAAATTCATTTTTATTCTAGTTTGTCATTTTACCATTCATTTTCTTTGATTTTATGGCTTCTGTTTACAAACAGCCCCAACAAACAACATAGAAGGCTCAAACAGATTATTATTTGTGGCTATGTTTGGCCTTTAATGGAACAAAAAGAATCCTGTTTCTCTTCATTTCTGATGGTATCATGTTCTTAAATTTTAATGAATCAGATACGCTAAATTCTTTGTTTCACTAACTTCAATGTGGAAAAAATGGCAAAACTAAGGTAATCACATCTTGTTAATATAATTCTCCAGCTTGCAAACAATATAAGATTCATATTTACAGGTTTTATGCTCAAGAAGTTTCTTTCTTTCTTTCAAACATTATAAGCATATATATATATATATATATAAATATCATGTAGTATATATTGAAGTTCATATGACAAGACCTCCAAAATATATTTGCTTACCAATTGAGGAGCAAATTTGTGGTGATCCTACAGCCTAGATATATTGGTGGTTAACGTGGATGGGTAGCCCAGAGTGAACTGAGAGCTCGGAGACGGTGGAAGTAATCCCCTAAGGCGAGTAAACCTCGAGCTGCTTGGTGTGTTGTTAGGATACGAACCATCTGTAGCAAAGTCTGTTCCCGAAGGTGATCGGCCTGTTTTGGGGGAACAACACAAGCATAACTTAGTAAAACTAATGTACATTTCGGAGACATATCCATAACCAACATTCAAATCAAAGCCTGTAACGTGGTACCTGATTTACAAAGCCCTCAAGGGCTTCTATTATATCAGTTGCAACAGCCATCTGAGCTCTGTAGTGTCCCCAACTCAAATCAGATGCTACACTGCAGGAGAAATTCTGCTGAAGTTTATCTATTCCTTGGGAAAGAGCATCTTCAGCTTGCTGAGAAGATTGTCTAAGGTTACAAACCTCCAACTGTTGTTGATCAGTCAAGGGCTCAATGTGTGACATCACAACCTATGCAAACACAAACCACTCTTCAAAAAATTCATGAAAAAGGCTTTTATACCTTCATGCATTGGAACTACAGTAGTTGGTCTTCATAACAAGTTATTGACCTCAATAGGCAGCTCATATGTGGGGCATTTCCAGGAACAGACTAAAGGGTCTCAAGATGATGAAGTGAAGCTTATCTAAAGAAATTGATGACATTAAAACTTTGTAATGAAATTGAGTTGCATCTTTCTTAATGCCTGTGTCCCACACATTGGGTATAGAGATATGGCTTCCTCCGATTATCCAAATACAAGGAAAAACTTTAAAAAATTTTAGTATTCCTACGGTGGACTCATGTCTATTCAGTTAAACACCATTGGTATGGCCTAACCTTATTCAGCAGCCAGGACCATACAGATCCCTGTTCATGCAGTTACAATCTATGTTAACTCTTCATTTTTCTTTAAATACTCATATTTGACACTCCAACACATATTTGAATGAGTATGAGGATATGGCCCTTTAAACAAGGGCGAAGTCAAAAAAATTTTCTAGGGAGGCCGTAATTAAATTATAATTTTTACAATAGTAAAAATGTAATTTCACCATTTGAATAGCCTATATTTTTATAATTCTTAAAAGATTAAATCGATTTTTTATCATTTTTTGGGGGCCAATGTGTAATTTTAACTTTACTAATTTAAAATTTTAAAAAGTTTAAAGGGCCTAAATGAAAAATTTTCCATATTAGGGGGGCAGGGCCCCCACCCCAAATACGCCCCTGCCTCCAAGTATCCTCCAAATTCAAAGAAAACATAGGAAAAAAATACTATCATTTTCAAACACATACCTGTATCCAACTCACTCAAGACCAAGTAGCATATGTTATGGTTAGCAATGTGATAATGCAAGTTGCTAAGTACTGTTCAACAATGAAGCATGCTCAAAAATAGTATTCCACAAAAGACAGACAATAAGCATAACTAGTAACCAATAATCACATTAGCAGCTTTTCAGGAAATTAAAAGAAAAAGGTTATATGAGACTAAGCATTACATTTAAAAGCTCTGACGGTCGGAATCCTCCAATCCAATGGAAGAAACGCTCAGCTGAAGTTCTCCAAATACCGGAGTTCAAATAAAAGACATCTGCCTTTGCGGCATCAGCTTTCATACGGAACAGATTGCAATAGTGATTCAAACCATGTTCTACCAGTATTTGTAGCTCTATATCAGTGATATGTGCCTGAAGTGCACTTCTAAGTTCACAAGTTTGTTTATTTTGCACCTCAACCCAGTGTCCATATTCCATCTCAAATGCAGTAATCCCTGCAATATTTACATGAAGCTAATCCAAAGAAGAAACCAAGATGTAGGTACCTTATATTTGCATGAGAAAAATATGATATTGCAAGATTGATAATTGCAATAAGTTAAAAATATGTCTAGTTTCAAGAAAAATCATGAAAATACATTAACTGATGTTTTCTGCATTGTAAGACCTTTGAATATCATTTTCTAGTAAAAGAGAAAACTATGCAAATGGCATGAACAAGATGACAAAATCTCTTTTTTCACAAAGTAAATATTTGCAGTGCATTAAGATGTTGGGAGACTAAATACTCTGTGATCTGATGAACCGACCTGAGTTTACGGTTCCAGACAGTCCAAAATAACCAGTATCTGATGGACTGCTTATGTATATACCCTGCATTAAGGCATTGCATAATTGTTTAGATATGCCACATATGTGAACATGATTGACAGAGATGTGCTTTTTCTTGGAAAATAAAGGAAGGCCTTTGAGAGTTTTCATTTCACCTGCTGCCTAGTTCTTTCGAGCTCTTGTTCCAGTTGAGCTAGTTTCAAACGACTTGATTCTAATTGTTGAACGTAGGCCTATAAGATAGAAATTGAATCATAAATATTTGTATACACCTAAACAACGAAATCACTACCATCAAGCAAATATTGTATATGGACTACATTTTCTATCTACCTTTTTCCGTAGACGACTTTTACGAGCAGCTTCTCGATTTTGTTCCAGACGTCTCTGTGTCTGCGCAGATTATGTGCACTTAAATAAAAGATGAATACAATTGAAACAAGTAGGAGGGCCAGAAGTACTAAAAGGTTTAGAATGTAAAACGATTTTCCATGGCTGCAGAACAAGAACACTGTTGCTGGAAACTCAATAACAATAGCATTTTCTTATTAAGAACAAAGGACTTGAATGATTTTTAATACTTTACTATATATATAGTCTATGATACTTCAACCCTGGGAAGAGAATTTATCTTATATTGGCATTGCATATAAAATAATGCTCGTATCCGAACTTAAAATATAACACTATAAAAAACACAAATTTACACTAGTGCATATGACATGAAGGCTAGTTATGGATAATAGTGGATCAATAGATATCATTTGTTACTTAAATGAAGGTGCTGGGGAGAAAGATTGAAAGCAGATGCTACAAAATCATCACCTTATCAATGGGCTTGTTTGTTTCTTGATCACTTCTTGAAGGTTCAACTTGATCACAAGAAATATATCCAGCCTATGATTTAAATCAGAACAATATAGTTATACCCCCAGCAACTGGACGAAAAAGCATAAGAAACCAAGCTAGAAATAAAATCTGAATGCAACTTCACCTTGTTCTCTAGCCTAACATCCCCCTCTACAATTGTGGATGATCCTGTATTTGGACTATCACCACGATTGAATGAGTCTCCCCACCGGCTTATTTGGTTTAGTTGCTCGTATATTGTCATCCTTCTGGTAAGTTCAGTTGATGGAGAGCTCATATTGTGTCAAGCAAATGGAACAGACAAACAGCTTATTGATTGTCTTTTGCAGCAGATGAATGTAGAACAGAACTTACATGGGATTTGTCTTCTAAAATACCAACCAAATCTCCATGGCTCGTTAAACAAATACAGTGTTGCAAATGCCTGGACAAGAATATGCAACAAAAATCACCTTCATATTAGCAAAATCGGGGCAGACGTCCCAGAACTACCAAGCAAAACCAGCAATGGTAGGATTAGCAGAAGCTGTAGGACAAACCAACTCAAGAACAGGAAAGCAAGCTATATATATATATATATATATATATATATATACATGGAAGTGGTCATAATTATAGACATAAAAAGAAAATCTGTTAATAGAAATCATGCAGCTAAAAGAATAGCAAAGTTATAAACAAGATGTTCCCTCTCTGTCGATCAACATTATTGCATTCCCAGAACCAATACAAGGAACCAAAGCCACTAAAATATGAATCTAGACTTTTTAGAGTATTGACTACAGACTAAATCTTCCTCCAAGTAAAAAAAGTAAGGCAAATAATCAACTTGATCAACTAGTAACCAGAATCATGAACTAAAATACAAGACAACAAGCTCAACTTTTTATTTATGCTCTTAAAAGCAAGTTACCAGAGTCAGCTCAAGCTCTTAATTGGCCCGAACTTACATGTAACAATCATCCACCAAGTAAAACTGCATAGCCATCATATATTAACCAAAGAATAAAAAATACAAGCACATGGTCAGCAAAACTCAAACACCAGCCTAGTAGACCACAAACTTACTTAAATGATGTGATCTAACAGGGGAAAGATTGAATCCTTCAAAACTTCCAACTTTCTATAAAAACCACACAATAAATAAATAAATTTGAGGAACCTTACAAACCGACCGGATCAATTGAACTTCCAAAACCCAAAGTTCTTCAATAAATAAATAAGCCCAAATGAACACTCAAATTTACTCTTTTGTGTATTTGTACAGCACCTTTCCGGTCTTCCACCACTCCTTGAAAGCAGACAAAAGAATAAAAAACAACCAACACAATCAATAAATAGTGAGGAACAAAAGTTAAAAGAATGTGACATTACATATTATATATCTACACTTATATTAAGCACCATAGCAACTTCAACAGAGAGGTTATTAAAATAGGCAACTCGAATATTTTTATATAGAATTCATAAAAAAGTTTAATCAACTTAACTTTACCATTTTACTTTTTATATAAAATTTTAATAAAGATATTTATTACCTATTTTTTTCACTCATGTGTTAAATTATATAAAATGCTAAAAGCAAGGGTTAACGTCTTAGTGTTCCAAGTTTCCACCAGTAACAAAAAAAAAAAAAAGTTAATTGCACTATACATCTCCAAATTATTACCATAAATTTAAATTAGTTTTAAATTTTAAAATATTTTAATTTTATTTTTAAATTATTAATATTATATCAATTAAATCATTCTATTAGCGAAACTATCATATTTAGTATGGATGAATTTTTAGAAATACATGCCTATGTGGATCATGTTAGTTAAAAAAACTTAAATGTGGCATGAGAAACAAAACAAATAACTTTAAATTAATTAACTTATACAAGTAAGCGATTACATTATAATGAGAAAAGGGTGAAAAAATTTACAAATACAAGGATTAAATCTTGGACCTTGAACCGATCAACTTGAAACACACACAATTTTACCACTAAACCAATGTCATGATTAACTTAAAATTAACTATTTAATCCTTGATTAATTGTCTTTTGAATAATTATTAACTTGATTCAATTAATTAATCACAAAATGATGGTAAAAGTATTAAGAAGGCCTTTGTACTAGGAGCTAGATTGCATTTTGCCCTCCCTACTAAAAAATTGTGTAAGTTAATCTCTATATATTAGATCAAAAAGCAAATTGGCCCTTCTATTAAAATATTCATCTAATTCTATTGTTAAAAACTGGTCCCTGTATATCATAATGAGATACATGTGGCATGCCACGTGTAACTATCTGATTATTTTGTCAGCCACACCAATTTTTAATTGTAGAAATGAATAGAATTTTTAACAAAATAGACTAATTTATTTTTTGATATAATGTACAAAGATTAATTTATTTATTTTTTAAATAAATAAAATAAAATACAATTTAAGCATGAATTTAGAGGAGTGGACATTAATAGAAAAAGAAAAAGTTAAAATCTAATAAAAGAAAATAAAAACATTGCATGACACTGGGTATTTGTTAATGCATGCTTTTTGGTTACATGAATGCCACTAAGTTTTGAATAATTTAAACATCATTGTCGTTATCATTAATAATTAAGATATTACCAACTAATCAAAATGTAGCTAAGATTATGGAGAGGAAGAGATAGGCAGAATCTATGTTTTATAGTGGTAAACACATACATCATTCATGCTTTTTAGGTTTTTTAGACAAAAAGAATTCTATCGCAGTGATTAAATCTTTTATTTAACACTATAAATATTAAAATTTAAATTCCGTTAAAAAAATATACATGAAATCAAAATGAATTCACTATTCCCACCTTTGGAATTTTTCTTTTCTTTTTAGTTTGCTGTGATAAGCTAATGGCATCCCTTTTCCTACATCCCATTACTCATGGAATCTGAGTGGCCTCTTTCATATATTATTGCTAACCAAACATAAGATAACTTTTTCTAAAAGAAAAGTTTAAATGGATCTGCTTTTGAAAAAAAAAAAAATATCAGCAAAGGCAATTGAATTTTCAATTTGTTAAAGAAAAAATCGGCAAAACAAGATTTAAGTACAGCTCAAGTGTACCAAAAACTTGGGCATGCTTAGCTACAAGATTCTTTGAATCTATGACATTCCCAAGTGCTAATAACAAATTCATAATTAGAAGAGTAAGACAAAGAAATTAGTGGAAATATTTATTTACACCAAGAAATAAAAGAAAAGAATAACATATCAAACACTATCCTTTCTTTCTACCTCAATTAGGATTCAATTAATAAACGATTTGATATTAAATATTTTTCTTTTTAAAAATTAGAGTGATTTAATTTCTATCAATTTCGAAAGTAAGTATTTAAGAATAATTAATTATAATATTAATGTTTTTCTTCAATTTTATATAATTTTATTGGTATAAGAATAAATTTAACTCCTAATGTTTACACATTCTATTATATATATTGAAGCTAATTTTTACCTATTTTCTTTTTGAATTTTTAGATTTTAAAAAAATATACATTTTCAAACATTTTTTTAGAATCAGGCTCAATAGATAGAATATATAAACATTGATGACTTAATTTGTTATCATATCAATCAAATGCACAACTAACAGAAAAAATTAATCGTTGCCATTAATTGTTCATAGTTGCTTATTTTCAAAATTTACAAAGCTTAAATTGCTTTGATTTTTTTACAAAGACAAATTTAATCAATAGCTAAATTGAGAGGGACTACAGAGGTGCTTTTACCTAAATATTTAATTGAGAGTAATTACGAATTTGATTCATAGATATTTTTTAATTTTTCTTTTATTGAGAAAAAAAATACTCTCATGATATATATAAACAAGGTTAAAGGGTACAATCAAACCTTGAATTTTTAAAACATAATAATTAAGTTCCTTCGCGAAAAATACACCCAAATAAGTGAATTCATGGTAAATTGGCATATGCAATTAAAGTTTCTTCGTGCTTATTTTAGTTCACTTTCTAGTAAAATCAAGTTGCTTTGGTGCAAGTCAAATATAGGGTATAACATCAAATATAAAAATTTAAAATATCAAAATACCCTTAAAACGTGAGTTCGAGCTGTCCACTCCACCACAAACAAAGAAAAATTCGAGTCGGGAGGGTCTTTGAGGTGCGGTCTTATGTCGTTGGGATGCAAGTAACATGGAATTGGGGGCTTGTTTACATCGGGATGCACCCGTCTTCGGGTTCAGGCTAACATCGACTGCAAGTGTCCTCTATCGTGATGGGGCGTAGTATCTTGCACTGAGGCACTGGGGCACTGGGGCTCATAAGCGATTGTGCAAGGGCTCCAGATTTGGTGCCATAACTCCAAATCTGGGGCTGGGGCTCCACATTTTTGAGTCATGGCCTACTCATCCTTTTTTTAATTCTTTTCTTTTTGCTCGTTTTTGTTCATTCGTTTCACTTCCATTATTTCTCAGACTTGCATCCCAAGTTCATATGCACCTAATTAGAGTCATGAAACACCAAATTAATTAATAATACTAAATCATTTAAAATTAGAATAAAAATGCTAATATATTAATATGTGACACTACACATGTAAATGAAGCTAAAACATAATATTTTACTTGAAGAGTAATGAAAAGTAAAGCAATAAAGGTCCAAAATATATGAATTATTTGCAAGTCCTCAAGCAAAAAAAAAAAAAAAAAGGTTAATGCACATGAAAATGCAAATGCACATGTAACCTAGAGATGCATTATATATGCAATACAATGAAATAAACAAAGAAATATTATTTAACCACGGAGTGCCTCTCTGTAAGCGTCTTTGTTTAATATTTTTAATGAGATGTTGTTCTTTTGGATCTATCTAAGTAATCGCATTGAGCTGAAGAGTGCTTCTATCTTGCAAATTCTTTGTTTTAGCTAATTAGATGGTTTCAATCTCTTTTGTAATGGTAAAATTTTTTGTGATCCTTTAAGAGAGATTTCTACAAGGAAGCACTTTCGAACTAACAACATTAGTAGATTAAATGGGTTAAAAATGTCTATAGCAAAAACACAATATACAACACTCAGATTTCTAATGACATCATAAATATTGAACTTAGTTACCTTACCATCATGGCTTCATGCATGTCAATTTTAGTTTAGATGTTTTTTGAAAATGTCTTCCTAATAAAATTTGTGTCGAATGATGAGTAAAATCATTTTTGATATCTAGTACATAAAAATCGGTGGGAAGGACTAACCTATTAACTTACAGTAAAACATTTTCCAAGCCCCTTTCAGGATAAACCCCGAATCTAGCAGCTAATTGAATTATCACACATGTTCCTTTTAAAGACGAATAAATAGATGAAGGCATGATATTTATTGAAACTTATATAGATCACACAAGGCAAGCTTAATTTTTACCTTACCTATTGTGCGAGGGATGGTGAACATACCTAGGTCTTCGCACTTATGAGGTAATTTCTTTTGGAGAATGACAAATATATTCTCCCCCATACTTATTTTCTCATTACCTCTTAGCTTTTTCTTGTTGGTGTATAATTCTTTGAGAAATTTGGCATATCGAGGTATTTGTTTAATAGCATCAAATAAAAGGATATTTACTTCGACTTAACGATACATCTCAAGTATTTCCCTATGTGACTGTCGCATGTGAATATGATATGCAAATTGTGTAAGTATACATGTCGAATCAAGTAATAAAGTGATGCGTGAATATCGTTTCCATAAAGATTGAATTAAGGCACAAAAGTGCTCAAGTTATTATTATAAAATGAGATTAATATTATGGCAAGTCAATGATAAATATGCAGTGGCAATTAGTGGAGTAATGATGTAAGAAATATGTGGAATTAATGAATACTTGGAAATGCTATGGTAAAACGAGAGGAGAAATGTAATAGAAATTATGAGAATTACTACGAGAATATTGGTAAATGAACAAATAAATATCTAAGAATGAAATGGAAAAGATATGGCAGTAATAGTTTAGGGATATACGATGTTGATTGAGAAGGTCTAGATTACTAAGAATCTACCCTTACTGTCAATAATACCTTGACAAAATCGTAACCATCTACTGCTCAGAAGAGTTTTAAAGTGGTTTGCTTCTTTCAAGAGCAAAAACCTCAAGTTACCTTGCCCGTGTTTGTGGGCCTTTAATATGGTACCCTACACTATTTTCCTTCTGTATGAATGTTTCTTTATGTCTAAAGTCTACTGCAAGTCTCTGTCGAGTACTTGCTCATATCGTTCAATATCGATCTATCTAATCCAACCTTTTTAGTAGTAGACTTAGTTTATGGACATGTTGAACAATTATCTATGCCTAGGGATTGCACGCATACAATTAAAAATAAAACAATTGAATTAAACAATAAATTAATTCAGATCTATGTTTAACCATTTAAGAAAATAAAGGTTTCATCAAGTAATCCCAACCCTATGAAATTTAGCTCATGGGTTGGCTCATAAAATTCAAAACCAAAATAACATCTAAAACCATTTTCATCACTCAATTCAAAAAAGAACAAAGTAAGAAATATAGAAGACTTTGGGAAGACAGCTTTCGTGTGTCCAATTCACACTCCAGCAACGCAGTGTCCTGCGATAGCTAAGAGGGACTGCTTTCATATTCCTTTTTCCGTCTCTACTCAGTCGCTACCCTATATTTTTTACCTAAGGATCTCTTCCTCTTGTTCGTTCCTCTTTGAGATTCCTCTTTTGGCTTTTATGGGCTTTTTCCCTAGGGTAAATTTAACAACCCAAGATTATCTTCTCCCCCATTTTAAGCAGTTTTGGCACAAGTACAGTTGGGCTGAAACTGGTATGCGTTGAGTGTTGACTCAGTCTTCTTGGAATTGCCACGGCATTTGTGCTAACAAAATTTCCAACCTTTTTCCCTGGCAAACTTTCACTTATTTATTTCTTGTTCCTCAACTTACACCTGTCAAACCACCAAATACAACCCTTCCACATGCAATTAAAAGTAACAAATAATAATATTTAAACATAGTTCAAGCTCTTAAGGAAATGATGAGAATACAAATAAAATGTCCTAAAATGCAACTAAATGTACCTAAGTACAAGCAATTAGCAACGTCTAGAGGTATGAAATTTAACTCTTTTCAAGAGTTATCACACCCCCAAACTTAAGTGATTGTTTGTCTTCAAGCAAAATACATATGAATGAACGAATTTTTGCCCTTGCATATAACTATCTTGTACTATTAATCTATTAAAAGAACAACATATACAACGGTTTTCAGCAGACTTCTTTTCTTTAAAACTCGTTCGAGTGCTAAACGGTTGCTTAACAAAGGAGTGCAAAAAATTATCCCTAAACACAGAATCTCCTAAGTACTTATGGATTCTCTCTTTTGGCCTATAACAACCATCTTCTAATTTACTTAGTTTATTGATTACCTAAACATGAGTTACTTTCTTTAAGCCCACTCAGAATATATTAATCATATTTATGCTTTTTCTTCTTTTTTTGGATAGTATTGTTATTATTATTAGGGGATTTAGCATGTCGCAAGATTCTTTGGCTCGACAATCACAGTGGAGCATACACCGAATTGTCAAGTATTTAATCATGTCATAATTTAAACCAAAAGTCACTCATGAAGCTCAAACTTTTGACTAAAAAGATGGATGGAGCATATAACTACTCATTAGCTACTCAGTCCTTTTTTCCATAGCAAAGTGGCCTTAATTTTATTTCCATGAAACACACTCTTGCTTAGACTCACCTTTCTAATCAACAGCACAATGGAGCAAATAAAGTGATGCTGACTTACTTGGCAATTCTAAACATTGGGAGTGCCTACTATCCTTTATTTAAATAATGTTGTGGCAATATAACTAATGATTGGCTTTAAAAATCCCTAAGTTCATTAAAATATACTTACTATATCCCAAAAACAAAAAAAAAACCAAGTATAGAACATCTCATTTTTAAGAATAAATTTTCATGCAATCTAACCTAAGCTAAACTCGCCTCATCCACTATCACATGTACTAGATATATTGAAGAATATAAGCTCATCATTGAACATCACAAGTAAAGATTGAACTTCTTACAGATAAAACAGTACTTAATAATCACATAGCATTGGAAAACAACTTAACTGTACCAGGATGAACATATATATACTAGATACTTAATGTAACCTAAATGCACAATACACCCCCAAACCTAAGGGATGCATTGTCCTTAATGCATGAATAGATATATGCAAACTATCTATATACATATAATGTCATGGCAAAATACATGCAATACAACATGTATGAAAGAAAAAGAAAACTTTCATTGCTTAGACTATATTGTAGATACTTCATTCTATCTGACGGGTTGATTTACGAGTAGCAACCTTGTACCTCTGCTTCCTCTTCGTCCTCACGGTCAGTCTCAATGCTGACAACTCTATTTTCTCTAGTTCTTCCTCTAGTTTTTTGGATGCATTCTTTTTATTAGCAGGATTCGCCTCAACAGGCTCTGAGTCACCAACCTAATCATTTCTAGCAGTTTATTAAACAAAGGAAATGAAATAATTAAAAGAAATTTAAATTGACAAGATGAAAATAAAAATAATTTTTTTTCAAGATGTTGAAGTTAAACATATCGAAAATCGATAGACTATTTGTCTCACTCTACATAAGCACCCTAGTAGTGCTTCAAGCATTGTCCATTAACTTTAAATGTGTCTACCATTTTCATGTCCTTGACATTAACAGATCCATGTGGATGGATATATATGAGCTACCAAGCATTGTTCATCAAAATTGAAAAGTCTATTTTGCTCCAGCAAAATGCACAAGGGTCTCCGTTCAAATGAATCTTCATCACTATCAAAATTGCTGTGGCAAAATCTTGTGAATTCTTCCTCCACTACTATTTCTATCAAGTCAATGGCTCGGCATTCTTCATTCTCATCAGTATATTTTACGGCATTAAATACATTGAATGTGATTTGCTAATCATTCATCCTCATGGTCAATTCACCTTTCTGCACATCAATTAAAGTCCTGCCAGTAGTAAGAAATGGTCTTCCAAGAATAATCAACACATCACGGTCATCTTTACATTCTAAAAATAAAGAAATTAGTAGGAAAGATAAATTTATCTACCCTTATCAGCACGTCTTCAATTTTACCTTTTGGATGTGCGAAAGACTGATCAACTAGCTGAGCGTAACAGTAGTAGGTCTTACTTTTTTTATTCCTAGCTTCCTGAAAATAGGCAGAGGTATTAGATTTATACTCACTCCTAAATCACATAACATATTTCCAACATAATGATTTCCAATGAAACATGGGATAGACCCTAGGTCCTTCAACTTTGGAGGCAAGTTATTCATCGACATTGCTATACACCCTTTAGTGAGAGCAACAGTCTCAAACTCTCTCAATTTTTGCTTTTTTTATAGTATACCCTTCATAAATTTCACATATCTAAAGCTTCTACTAATGATATGTTGATGTGGAGCTGCTTCCAAACATCTAAAACCCTTTTAAACTAAATATCCTATTTAGAATTCTAGAATCGCTGAGGAAAAGGTAAAGGTGGTTGTCCTTCAGGTTGCTGATATTATTTTGCTGTGGCATTTTTGTTGGCAACATGATCTGATTCTGTTACAACATTTCTCTGTGTACCCTTTTTAGTGTTGTCTGCCGTTCAGTAGGTTCTGAGATCTTTTCCTGATTGCGGCTGGATTTGTCTTCCTCTACCCTGGCATATTTAACAACTTCATCCAACTAAGTCCCACTTCCAAGAGTGATGGCCTTGCACGGATCCTTCCCTTGGGTTCTTTAATTTTTAGTATCACTTGGAAATTCTCCTTGTGGCCTTGAATTTAGAGCGTTCGCAATTTGGCCTGCTTCATTTTCAAGAGCTAAGATAAATGTAGCTTGACTCTGAATCACAGCATCATTTTTTTCCATATTTTCCTTCAACAAAGATTCAATAGAATTAGAAAATGATAACTAACCTCGTTGAGCATTTTGCCTTAGCATAGGATGATTATAATCGGGTGACGCATTGGGAATATTTTGTCTTGCAACATTGTGTGATATAACGGCCCGATTTTGGGCCCAGTCAGAACAGTGGTTTCGGGACCACTATTTCGAGGGTGAAGAAATTATTTTTAATATTATTTTATGTGTTGTGGCATGATTATATGAGAGTTTGAAAATTTTGGTGAATTAATTTTAGCGATTTCATGTTTAATTGTGAAAAATGACTAAATCGCATAAAGTGCAAAAGTCTTAATTTGATAGCTAAGGGTGTTAAATTGCTATGTATCATAAATTGGGGGTCTTCAAAGGGAAAATAGACCCTAGAATAGTGCTTGGCCAGCCATGAGACAAGGATGTCAAAATTAGGTGAGGTTTTGGTGACCTATCTTGACTAGCTATAATATTAAAATAAAAAAAAAGGCTTCATCTTTTTTTTCTTCTCTTCCACCAAAAATAGCAGCCATTAGAGGGGTTTTTGAAGCTTGAAATTTTAGGCACTTAGTCTCTCTACAAGTAAGTGATCTTGATGGTTTTTCTTGATGATTTTTGTACTTTTAGAACCCTTGTAGCATGAGCTTTCAAATAAGGGAACTATTTTGCAAAATGGTCGAAAGTCTAGAGTTTTACCATGAGAGTGTTTATGTTGTTTTCTGAAATTTTATGGAAGAAAATGAATCATGGTTGTGAAATAAACAACTTTTGTGAAATAGTTTTCATAGAAACCCTAACTAAGGACCATTTTGCATAAGTTGTAAAATAGTTGATAAATGTGTGAAATAATGAGACCTGTGGGCTGCTCCTAGTATAAAAAGTATAGGCTTGATTAATGATAAAATGTGATAAAAATCGATTTTCGAACCTAGGGGTAAAATGGTCATTTTGTGAAAGTCTAGGGGCAAAATGGTCAATTTGCATAATTATGAATTTTTGAGTGTCTAGATTAATATGCTGATGAAATGAATAAATTTCTATCATTTTAGATCAAGAATTACAAAATCCGAGCCTAGACCGGGGAAAAGCAAAACAAGTGGACTAAGCCGAACTAGTCGTCTACATTTTGTATACCGAGGTAAGTTTAACTAATACAACTACATTGTTATTATATGTGTTTGAATTGATATAGCATAAATTTCTTGTTTTTGGAAATGATTATGTATGATGAATATTGAGATAGTAGAACTCCCGTTTGAACCTTAGGAAATAAATCGGATATTCATGCCATGACATTCGGGTTATTTGTGTACTAGTGTAAGACATGTTTGGGACATGCATCAGCTACATTATGAAAGCCAGTGTAAGACCATGGCTGGGACATGGCATCGGCATTGAGACGAGAGCTAGTGTAAGACATGTTTGGGACATGCATCGACTACAGGATGTGTCAGTGTAAGACCATGTCTGGGACATAGCATCGGCACGTATAGAGGTGTCAATGTAAGACCATGTCTATGATATTGCATCGGCACGGATATATGAAAGCTAGTGTAAGACCATGCCTGGGACATGGCGTCGGCTTCGATTTTGATAGTCAGTGTAAGACCATGTCTGAGACATGGCATCGACTTGATGGATGAGCCAGTGTAAGACTATGTCTTGGACATGGCATCGGCATCATACCCTATGTTTGAGGTTTAATGAATATCTGATAGCATTTCAAATGGTTCAACGGTGAGAGTTACAGTCTAAGTTAAACGAGGAAAGTATAACCATGTTGTGAGTGGTACAAGTACCTATTTGAAATGTATGAGAGACACGGGCGTGTCATGGCCGTGTGAGAGACACAGGCATGTGTCAGGCCGTGTGAAAACCCTTGTAGGTTCAAATTTAGGATTTAATTCACACGGGCATGGGACACGGGCGTGTCCCTAGATGCTTAGGCCGTGTGTGTCACACCAGCCATCAGCACGGCCATGTTATAATGACTACACGGGCGTGTTTCCCTTCCACACGGGTATATGCCCTATTTTAAAGGTTATTTTTATTAAGTCAGTTTAAGGACTCGAGTTGGTTCCGAATGGATTCCAATGAATGTTTGAGGCCTCGTAAGCCCATGTTAAAGAGTTTTAACAAAGTTCAAAAAAGTTTTAAATTTGATCAAGTCTTGGAGACTCGGAAATGTTTAAATGCATGTGTTTAAGTTTAGTAACGCATTGTATTCCGTCCCGGCATAGGGCACAGGTGTGGGGTGTTACATGTGAACTATCCGTTCCTTGATTATTCCAACTAAAATTTGGATGTTGCCTCCACCCCAAATTGTAAGTGTTGGATATGGATTATTATTCTAGTTAAAATTACCCATGTAGTATACTGATGTTGTAACACCCCTTACCTGTATCCGACACCGAGACAAGGTTCAAGGCGTTACCGGACTTAAACATACAAAATTTCGTAAAATCGGGCCATAAAATTTCATTTAAATTAAAAACATTCAATCACATGCATAATGTCCCTTACATGAGCTACTGAGGCTCTAAACATGCATTAAAAGTGGATTGGACTAAACCGAGAACTTTGGAACGTTTTGGAAAAACTTAAAAAAATTAATGAAACAGGGTCACACGCCCGTGTGTCTTCAACACGCCCGTGTCCTCAGGCCGTGTAACTCTCTGTTTATGATGTCAGCAAAAGAAATTGAACCACACGGCCAGGCCACACGCCTATGTGCTAGGCCATGTCTTTCACATGGCTGAGATATATGGTCCTGTCTTTGCCCGTGTGACTAGCACTTATGCTATTTTTCAAGCCTTTTGTTACCATTAATCCCTCACATTTTTACACACATCAAAGATATACATCATGGCATCATTTTAATGATTTAGCATACTTCACTAAGGTGTATTCTTAACATTAACATGCTATCTTTCATGAGTTACACATACTGGTATAATGCTAAATCTAGACATAACAATCCATATTCATTGACCCTGTCATATGATGACCGTTTATACTAAATTTTCATGTTCATCGACTTGTCAAATGACTTTATTTAAACATCAAGCATGTATGTCCAATCATCATCGTCTTATTTCCATATCATACAATTACTTCATGGCTATAACCATTTCGATTGGTCATGAAGCATTTACTATACACATATGTCTTAACACCAATCATGCATGTCCCACAAGCATAAACACATCATCGCATCACAAGCATTAGAACATAATATAGATAACTAGGCTTACAAGTCACAATCATTATAAGCCACATCTCTTGGCTATATACAATGAATCAATATAAGCCAATACATTTGGCTATTCATAACAACATCTATCATAAAAACTAAGTTCCTATACATGCCACTCACTTGAAGGTGCTTAATACATATAAGTCAATATTCCAAAGGTGATGACTTGATAGTATGTTGCTGCCTCTAACGATCTTCAACCCCAAGCTAACCTGACAACACTAAAAGAAATGGAAAGGAGAGGGGTAAGCTTTATAGCTTAGTAAGTCTATATGAAAATAATAGGCAATACGTCAACATGCTTCTCAAGGTAATACAATATAATTACATATTTACTTATGTTCTGGTCAAGTTGTTTTCTCAAGTCATAGTTACTATATTATTTATATCTACGGAACTCCAAATTAAGATCCACTAATTTTTCCTGAAACTAGATACATATATCTTCTTATCATAAAATTTCCATAATTTATGGATTAGCCAATAAGTACAATTTATTCTTCAAAGTTACCCTGTTCTACTGTTTGACAGCTTCGACCTTTCTTTACTAAAACTTAATTATCTCATAGTACAGAATTTGGATAATGTTCCCGTCTATTTAGCTTGAAAATATACTCAATAATTTATTTATATAAATTCTAGCCCATAGTTATTTTCATACAAATTTTTAATGATTTTCTAAAGTTAAGACAGGGGAGCCCGAAATCACTCTGACCTTTCTCACAAAAATTCAAATATCCCATAATATGAAATTCTTTTGCTTACACCATTTCCTCTATGTGAAACTAGACTCAATAATCTTTGATTTCATATCTTATTCAATCTCTAATTTGATTTCCACAATTTTTGGTGGTTTTCAAAGGCGAAGTACTACTACTATCCAAAACTATTTTAGTGCAATATGATGATAACTATCGTAAGTTCATTTTCAACTAATCATAAACTCACCATATCATGGATTCCATGTTCAATTACACAATATAAGTTAGCATGATATTGCAACAAAATTCATAATCATAATTCATACATCTTAGCTCATCCAGGTCTTGACATTTCAAAGTCTCAGTAACCATAAGCATAAAGATTGTTCACCATTCAAACCTTTTTGCATACTTATCATATGTTCATATATGTATATATATATATATACATATACATAAAATTTCTCATCATAAGTCATTTTTCATCAAGGTATTGCTCATGAGTTTAGCGTACATACTTGAAATCACTCGTAGTATATCACATAACCATACCTTCTTTAACATGCCCTCCTTGGGTCTTTCATCACATTATCCATTGCATTACTCGTTGAACACTCGGAATACTATTGGATACATAGAAAACTTGCACATAAGTTCCACATAAACATATGTAGCCGAAACTACCTCATATCATGTAACACTCGCAATAGAGCTACTCACGGGCTTGCTCATATAAGCTATCGATCAAGGTGTAACTACACGGGCTGCTCACAAAAGCTGCCAGGTATCCGACCACTCAAGGATTGCCTAGCTACTGGTAGGACACACAAGATCATTGCCCGGAACTCAATCACATGTATTGCATCCATTATGAACTTGGACCACTCAACAAGCTCGGATGCTTGCATCCATAATGAACTCAGACCACTCAACGAGCTCGGATGCCACGTATATCACGAACCCGGACCACTCAACGAGTTCAGACTTCTTAATTCTTAGTGACATGTCACTTGTATCCTCAACTATTCCTAAAGTTCAAACGGGATTTTTCGATACCACATTTCTGTCGAACTTACTCGAAGTGTCGATCTCACTATCTATAGTACCAATTGCCCATTCATAGCATAATAAGGCATAAATCAAATAGCAAATAAGCTTTTAAGAATTTACATCACATATATCACATATTTCATATATCACTTGTCATGTATAATCATTTTCTTGCATTTCATGTAATATCCTTCCATGTCATATACACCATTCCATCAATTTTTCCAATATATTAAATCATACAATACATGCAATAATAGTAAGGAATATAATTCAAATATAACATTGCATTATTATTAACATACGAACTTACCTCGAATCCGAGCACGGCTAATTATTCAATTTTAGTCCATAATCTCGTACTTTCCCGATTTAAGCCCGAATCTCAGTTTTCTTGATCTAACATGTCAAATATAGCTTATTTATTACTCACATTATTCATTTTGACCCAAAATCATACTTTTACAAGTTTACATATTTACCCCTAAACTTTATCATATTTACACTTTTGCCCCTAGGCTTTTAAAATGATTTTTATTCAATTTATTTTCACTTTAATCCTAGCCGAATCATTTTCATAACTATAGTAGCCCACAATTTCTACTAAAACACACTTTCATGATAAATTTTATAACTTTTACGATTTAGTCCTTTTAAGCATTTTCACCGAAAATCACTTAGCAAAAGTCATTTATTTAACACCCAACATTCATTTTATACCATTAGACATCAAAACACATGCATATCATTCATGGGTAAATTTTTAAACATGAACTCTAGCTCAAAATAATGGTAGAAATAGTTAAATCGAGTTACCGAGACTTCAAAAATGTAAAGAACATTAAAAATGGGGTTCGGGATCACTTACAACTGAGCTTGGAAGCTTGAACCAAACCCTAGCCATGGCTTCCATGGTAGATTCGGCTGGTACATGAAGAAGATGGACAAATTGGGCTTACTTTGGCTTTTTAATTCTTTTAATTATTAGATTACCAAAATGCCTCTAACTTAAAAATATTCTATTTCACCCATTTCATGTCTATTTTTGTCCAAAAATTAACCAATGGTCTAATTACCATTTAAGGACCTCAAATTTAAAATTTCAAAACAATTTGACACCCCTAACATGTAGAACACAACTTTTACATTTTTTACAATTTAGTCATTTTGACTAAATTGGGTGCCCAAACGTCAAAATTTTTGAACAAAAATTTTACAAAATCATCCTGTAAATTTTTAGACCATAAAAATATAACAAAAATAAGTTTTCTTACATCAAATTTGTGGTCTCGAAATCACTGTTTCGACTAGGCCCTAATTCGGAATGTTACAGATGTTAGGTTTGATGGGCATTCATCAAAAACATGATCTTCGCCACAATAAACACATGAAAACTTGGCTAATTTCATCTTCTGGACTATAGTTGGACTTTTTATTATTTTAATCATATTAGCTAAAGAAGATACGCGGGCTGTCAACGAAGTAATTGCGTCGAGCTCCATGGTACCAGCAACTCTCTTGTACGTTTCAACTCTTGTGGTAGGGTACTGATAGTCATTGGTGGCAATCTTTTCCAAAATCTCATATGCTTCATTGTAAAATTTATCCAACAATGTACCATTGGCAGATGCATCAACTATCATTCTCATATGTGCATTCAACTCATTATAGAATATTTCCATCTGAGTTCAGTGCTGAAATCCATTCATCAAACATTTTCCCAAGCTTCATATAATGTTTCATCCTCTAACTGCTAAAAAGATGTGATGTCATTTCTAAGCTTGGCATTCATGTTCGATGGATTATACCATAGCAAAAACCTCTCGCAAAGATCATTTCATGATGCCACTGTTCCCGACGACAAAACATTTAGTCATGCTCTAGCACGAGCTCTTAAAGAATACGATAATAGCTTAAGCTTAAAGGCGTCTTCAGGAACACTATACTTTTTGAATGAATCATATGATTTTATAAAAATTGTTAAATGTAATAGTGGGTCTTCAATGGGTAATCCACTAAACTATCCTATCGTTCGTAATTTCTGGAACATTACCAATTTCAGTTCAAACTATTGAGCCTATATGGTTGGTCTGACTATCCCTAGGTTCAGGTAATCCAGCATTGGGACAACATGCTTTCTAATTGGCCTATCTCAATCATCCACCACACGTCCAATAGGAGGATTTTCATTGCGATCATTTGGATTATCATTAAGACCATTCCTATTTCCAGTCATTTTTCTCAATTCTTTTCTTTTTCTTCACAAGGTTTTGTCAATCTCCAAATCAAAAAGGTATTCAGTGTTTGTAGGAATGTCTCTTCTCACGCACTGATGGCAAACCTATAAAAAGTAAATACGCTAATTTAAATAAAACTACCAATTAAAATAATTAAACCAAATTTCACCAAATTGTTGATCTCCGGCAACGGTGCCAAAAACTTGTCGTGTGTGAATATTATATGTGAATTGTGCAAGTATACACGTTGAATCAAGTAATAAAGTGATGAATGAGTAACGTTCCCATGAGGATCGGATTGAGACACAAAAGTAGTCAAGTTATTATAATGAAATGCGATTAATGTTATGTCAAAGTCAGTGATAAATATGCAGTGGCAATTAGTGGAGTAATGATGTAAGTAATATGTGGAATTAATGAATACTTGAAAATGCTATGGCAAAACGAGAGTAGAAATGTAATGGAAATTATGAGAATTACTACGGGAACATTATGTAAATGAACAAATAAATAACTAAGAATGAAATGGAAAAGATAGGACGACAATAGTTCAGGGATATATGATGTTGATTGAGAAGGTCGGGATTACTAAGAATCTACCCTTACTGTCAATAATGCCTCAGAAAAATCGTAACCATCTACTGCTCAGAAGAGTTTTAAAGTGGTCTACTTCTTTCGAAAGCAAAAACGTCAAGTTACCTTACCCGTGCCTGTAGGCTTTTAATATGGTACCCTGCACTATTTTCCTTCTGTTTGAACATTGCTCTATGTCTAGAGTCTACTACAAGTATCTGTCGAGTACTTGCTCATATCATTCAACATCGATCCAACTAATCCAACCTTTTTCAGAATTATACTTAGTTTATAGGCATGCTAAACAATCATCTATGTCTAGAGATTGTACGCATAAAATTAAAAATAAAATAATTGAATGAAATAGTAAATTATTTCAGATCTATGCTTCAACCATTAAAGAAATAAAGGTTTCATCAAGTAATCCCAACCCTATGAGATTTAACTCATGGATTGGCTCATAAAATTCAAAACCAAAATAACATCCAACACTATTTTCATCATTCAATTCATGAAAGAACAAAGTAAGGAGTACGAAAGACTTCAGGAAGACAGCTTTCGCGTGTCCAATTCACACTCCAGTAGTATAGTGTCCTGCGATGGCTAAAAGGGACTGTTTTCGTCTCTCTTTCCATCTCTACTCAACTGCTACCCTCTACTTTTTGCCTAAGGATCTCCTCCTCTTGTTTGTTCCTCTTTGGATTTCCTCCTTCGGCTTTTATAGGCTTTTTCCTTAAGGTAAATCTAACAACCCAAGATTATCTTCTCCTCTTTCTAATAAGATTTTTCTAGTACAAGTACAAGTGGGCTAAAACTTGTATGCATTGAGTGTTAACTCGGTCTTCCTAGAATTGCCATGACATTTGTTCTGACAAAATGTCCAACCTTTCGCCTCAAAAAACCTTCACTCCTTTATTTCTTGTTCCTCAACCTACACTTGTGAAACCACTAAACAAAACCCTTCCACATGCAATTAAAAGTAACAAATAATAATATTTAAACACAGTTCAAGATCTTAAGGAAATGATGAAAATTTGAATGAAATGTCCTAAAAATGTAACTAAATGTACCTAAGTACAAGCAATTAGCTAGGTCTAAAGGCATGAAATATAACTATTTTCAAGAGTTATCAGTGACCTTGACGAGTATCAAAAACTTGGATTGAAGTTAAAGACACTGGTGAACTGTTGAATGTTTGATTTTATCATGATAGCTTAAGCATGAATATCATTGATTTATTTGGATGGAAGTTAATGAACATTGTATGTATTTTCTTGACCATCCATTATCTTGAGCCTTATTAACCATTTAAACTAACAACATTTCATGATTGGCAATTATGAGCTTTTGCAATTCTCATTTTTATATGTGAAGGAAGGTGATTGAATTGATTGTATTTAACTAATTCTTAACAATATATATAATTGTATAATAGGGAATTTTTTTATGTTTGTTTTTTGTAAGTTTTAAGTTTGGTTTTGCTTGAGGGCAAGCAAAAATGTAAGTGTGGGGGAATTATGATAATCATAAATTGGTATATGAAATCAAAGCTTCTCCATGCTTATCCTAGCTCACTTTCGAGTAAAATCATGTCACTTTGGTGCTTAGTCATCTAATAGGTTTTATATAGATGTAGTTGCATTTTTATGTTCATTTTAGCAATTTAACGTCATTTTAGTTTTTAGGTGATGAATGATACTTAATTTGTGTTGCGTTTCAATGTGTAGGTAAGCTAGAGAGCTAAATTACACAAGGCTTGCAAGCTTGGGCGAAACAAAGAGTCACTTGTAACACCCCAAAATTTGGGGTTAAAATTTTTAAGGTATGTGTTTAGGGTCAGTGAGTAGGTTGAGCAATTGGGTTTGTAGTCACATTTTAATGTCAGAAGGTGCCTGCTGGCTCAATGGTAGTGGGTGTGTTAGTTTACCCTTAGGTCTCGAGTTTGAATCCTCATGTGTGTTTTGAGGAATTAATTTTAACTTTAGTTTTTTTTTTAAGTTATAAATGCTTATTTATTATTTTTAATTTGAAGAGAGAAAATATCCCAATTTTTGCCACGTTCTTCCTCTCTCATGTATGTTTATTTTCCTCTCTTCTCTCATGATTGTTATTTTTCTTTTTCTTGTAAAATTCTAGTTTTTGTTTCTAAAATTTCTATTTGTTTTTGTTCACTAATTTCTTTTACACTTTCATCGACAGAATTTTCTGGGTAAGGGTAGTTTGAGTTATTAATTGATGTTATTTTTTACTAAATTAATACTACAAACTTTATGTTCTGATGAGTTTTGTGTGCCTTTTGTTTTGAGGTTTGAATTGAGGTTATTTTCGTGCGTTGGTTGATTTTTGGGTGCTTTATATCGCAAATCAGGTGTGTGTCTGGAAACCTTTCAATCTCGTTATCGAATTGCTGATTGGATTCTGTGGAAATCAGCAGTGTCTATGTGTTTCAGAAATTGATTAATCAATGTACTATATTGTTGTAGAATTGAATGGAATTCTATATATTGTGGTATGTTTCCGAGTTACCAAGGGTTGAGGACCATTTCGATAGCAATTACATGATTTGTAGCCTATTTCGGTCTAGTTTCATGACCACATGGGTGGCCACATGGCATGTGCCACACACAGGCAGTCTACACGGTCGTGTGTAATTGGAAAATTAGGGTTTTGGGCGATTGTTGGTGCCATACGGCCGTGTGGCTGCAATTTGGGGATTTTTTCGATCTTCGCATGGGCGAGTGCCTTAGACACATGACTGTGTCTGCTCTGTACTTTATTTTAACAATTTTAGATAGTGAGTTACACGGGCTGCTTACACGGCCATGTAACTAGGTTATACAGGCGTGTGTCCCCTCCATACAGCCTCAACACTTCCACACGGCCGTGTGGCCCTATTTTGTAGATTTTCGTTTTGTGTCATAAATTGACCCGTTTCAGTTCTTGTGTCTCCCAATGTTCGTTGAGGCCTCTGTATTTGTGTTTGGGACTCTGTTTTGGCTTAGAATCGTGTGAGTGTTCCTAATTATAGTGTTAATTTTACTACTTGTTTAAGCGCTAATGTGATGTGATTTATGAAATTGAAACACTACCTAATGGTAGAATCTGAGTTAATCTGATACTGAGTCTGTGTAATTGAATATATGTACTTCTACTTCAGTATAACTGTTGTATGTGATGAACAATTGTGCATGTAACACCTCTAACCCGTATCAGTTGCCAGAATAGGGTTTCAGAGCATTCCCGAGTAATTGTAATCTAATCATTCATTTCAAACATTTCAAAAATAATAAAATGATACATCATTAACATGCATAGAGTCCCTTATTAAGCCTTTGAGAGTTTGAAACACTTTAGAAATGATTTGAGACTAAATCGGGAACATTTGAAAATTTAAAAAAAAACAGAAAATTTTTAGCTGGAAGGTTCACACGACCAAGTCACACGCCTGTGTGTTTGGCCGTGTGGGCATTCGAAGTAGAGACACACAGCCATGTCCCAGCCCTTGTCTATGCCCGTATAACTCTCTTACTTGGGTCACACGGCCAAGCCACATTCCCATGTGCCAGGACATATACCCTTTGGCCTCGCACGCCCATGTGCTAGCCGTGTGACTCAAACGGCCAAGTCACATGCTTCTGTGTCTGGCCGTATGGACCTAAAAGGTGCCTTAAACAATAATTTACCATTCCCTACAAGCTTGGACATTAAAAAATTCAAAAATCATTTGTTTAACTAGTTCAAAACAAGATCAAATACAATCAAAACATGTCAAAACAATCATCCTAGGTGTCTAACCAATGTACCTTCATTGGTACCGCGATTATATCCTCAATTCATATAATCAAAGCATCACTCAAATCCAAATTATAAACATACCTAATTAAATCCATTTTGCCTAGTTCATGAGCACTTAAACATCAACTTAAATTCACATGCACCTATCAAGATTTGATTCAATTTACCATGCCATAATATGGCTTCAAACACAAACACATATTTATAGGTATATACCAAACCAACATTACACTTATAACCTTATTATAATCCATCCACAAAATAATTATCATTTAGACATCCTAGGTACATGCCGACACAAAAGATAAACATCACCACATTTGAGTTCGGGATCGTTGTTGGATGCTGAACCGGTGATCAAAAGTTAAGTACCTATCCTGCGCACTGAAAACAAAATTGTACGCTGAGTAAAACTCAGTGGTATTTCTATAATCCAAATATTAAAAACAAGATAATATCATATGCACAATTAAATTATAAGCACATATTAATGTCTAGTATCATGACTATCATATTTCATTTGTTAAACAATATCCCAATTCACACAATTTCTATATAATAATTATTCACATATCAAACCACATTTATTCATACAATGGTATTAACCATTCAATACTCAATTCATGAATACATCATTTCATACCATACTCAATTTTCATCACTTGCTATATAATAGCTTTTCACAATTTGACTCACATATCATTTAAACAATAACATTAATCATTTCATGAGTACATAACTCATGTATCTCATCGGATAAATCCGAAGTAGTAATTGTGTCCAATGCTATATAAATTTGACACCCAATGTCTCATCAGTTAAACCAAAGTAAATTGGCACCCAGTGCATCATCAACTCAAAGTCGAAGAAATCCCTAAACTCTTCCTATCCTATGACATGCCATCTATATCCAACTCAGCCCGATACAGTTAATAGGGTTTAATTTCACATTTCAAAAACAATCAATATCCAATATAAAATTTTTATATAATCACATATATACATGAATATTCATTTCAATTCAAATAATCAATACATTTATAATATATATACCAATTCAATCCATTTCAATCAACTTTAATTGAATTCAAAATCAAAGTGCCAAATAATCACCTCAAGACTTACCATATGCATTAAATTGAATTATAACAATTAACAACTAAGTTCGGATTATAGAAACAAAAACCGTGAATTTCGAGCTATTCCACGTCAACTTTATCTTTCCCCTTTTTAGTCAAGGATTCCGATACGACGTTAGCTACGGAATTAAAACAATTAAAATTCATCAATATAACACGATTCAATTTCATATTGAATATTTCAATTTTTTACTCAATATTTGCCTAAATTCTAATTTAGTCCCTAAACCAAGGCTAATTTTTATTCTTCACATTTAATTCTATATTTTCATACAAATTCCACTTTAAACTAAATTCAACTCCCCATTTTCACTTAAACCCTAAATTTTAATTTTTCACAATTTAGTTCCTATTATTCAAAATTTACAATTTATTTTACAATTTAATCCTTTTTCATTTCTAGCTTAAAAATCTATCAATTTAATCCCTAATACTAAAATTATTCAACATTAAAAACCTTTAAAAACTCAATCAATGTTAAAATTTCAACATGTGTCAGTTAACCCTAGGTATTGGGATTCCAAAAATATACAAATTACAAGAAAAATGGATTAAATTGACTAACCAATTAAACTTTGAAATTTTGAAACCCTTGGCAGTGCGTTCTTGTAATGACCCGAATTTTACCGTTACCGAAAAAGTGTATTTTCGGGTCTCTGTTTCTGAAAAATGGATTCGTAAATATTTATTAAAAATATTTACTAAGTAAAATGAGTAGTTAATTAGAGTTTAATTAAGTGAATTTAATTTAATTAAGAGTAATTAAGAAAAAGACTAAATTGAATAAGCGGTAAAAGTTAAATTATAGATTAAAAGAAAATAAAAGGACTAAAAGGAAATTATACAAAAGTATAAATTGAGGCGGTGTACCGTGAAGAAAATCTAAGATTTTTTTATGTTTAATATATTATTATATTATTATATTATTATATGATTATATTATTATATAATAAAGATATTTTATGTTTTAATTATATTATATTATATTATATAAACTAAAGAAACAAAAGAAAGGAAATAGAAACTGAATGAAACGAAACAGAGAGCAGGGGAGAAAAAGAAAGAAAGAAAGGGAGAAAAGAGAAAATTGAAGGTTTGAAGCTTTAAGCTTTAATAGGTAAGTCAATCAAGCCCTTTTTACTTAATTTTGATGTTTTAGAAGTTTTAGAACAAAGTTTTGATGAAATTAAGTTGATATTTTGAAAGTTATTAGATTTCTAGATATTGTCCATGTTAAATAAAATGATGAATTAAGGGCTAAATTGATAGAAATTCAAGGTAGAAATGATTAAGGATTGAATTGTAAAGTGATTCATAAGTTTTATGCTTTAAGGACTAAATTGAAAGAATTTCGAAATTATGGTTTTATGATGAAAAATAGATAATTATGTCTAAGTTTGGTTAAAAATTGAGTAAAAATAAAGTATGAATTAAGATAGAAAAGTAAGTGAATTTAGTGAGGATTAAATTGAAATTAAAGTAAATCAATATTTTGTACTAAGACTATTTTGGACAGCAGCAGTAGTCTATGTTTGAAAAATCACCAAAAATTGTAGAAATTGAATTAGAGGATTAATAAAATATGGAATTAAATCTTATTGAGCCTAGTTTCTTATAGAAGAAATGGTATAAGCAATTGAGTTGTAAATTATGAGATATAATGAATTTTGTGAGATAAGGTCAGAAAGAATTCGGGTTTCCCTGTTCTGACTTTGAAAAATCACCAAAAATTGAAGAAAAATAATTAGAGTCTTAAAGTTATGTTTTTAGAATCCCTAATGAGTCTATTTTCAGGAGAAATCAATGGGAATATTATCCGAGTTCTGTACTCTGAGATAATTAATTTTTAGTGAAGAAGGGACGAAACTGTCAGACAGCAGAATAGGGGTGAATTTAAAGAATAAACTGTACTTAATGGCTAAACCAAAAATTCTGAAAATTTTATCGTAAGAAGATTTGTGGGTCTAGTTTCAGGAAAAATTAGCGGAGCTTAATTTAGAATTCTGTAACTCAAGATATGAATTAGTAATGTATTAATGATTATGAATTGTATTAATTTCAGTAGTCAATGTGGTACCGAAATCTCGGCTAAGAAAGGACAAGACAAAGTCAACGGAGTTAGCTCGAAAATTACGGTTTGTATTTCTATAATCTGAACTTAGTTATTATTTGTTATATTTATATATATATTGCAATTGTTAGTGTTAGAATTATGATGTTTTACAATTGGAATGGATTGATTTTGGTATGCGATGAATTTATTGAATTTATATTGATTGAAATTATTTTGATTGAATTTATATTGATTGAATTATATAATATACATGATTTATGTAGAAATTTGAATATTGAATGAATGTTATATTGAAAAATATATTGATTAGAAATATGAGGAAATTGATATGAATATATCGATTGTGATATTTGAATATTTGATATTGAAAAGTGAATTGAATTGTATTGAATTATGAATTAATGTGAATAATTGAAATATATTGTTGAATTGAATGAAATTGTATGAATTGTGAAAATGGGTAAATATATGTGATTATCGAATGGTATATTGATGAAAGAATTATTAAATTGAGAAAGTGAATGAAATACCCTATTAACTAGTCGAATTTGAGTCGGATATAATTGGCATGCCATAGGATCCGGAAGTGTACGGATTTGCGGCTTTATCGATCGACACTTTATGTGTCGTATTTCAGGCACCTCGTGTGTCGTATCAGGCACCTCGTGTGTCGTTTTAGGCACTTTATGTGTCGTTATCTTGATCAGGTACTATGTACCGTTTTAGGCACAATGTGCCGTACTGGTGTGTTTAGGTTGGAATCCGTGTATCCGTCAAAGTCCGGGTTTGTTAATAGGGGTAAATAAGTGAAAGATAAATCGAATAAATTTGATTGATCAAGCTATTGAAATGAAACGAGAAATTGAATTGAGAATTGAAAATTTAGATATGAAATTGAAAATATGAACCAAAGGTTCATGAAATGATTGGAGTTCGAATTGATGATATATGATGCCACTTGATGAAGTGAAATGTGATTTGAGATATATGAATCGTATGTATATCTTGAAAGCTATCGGGATAGTAAGTTGATACGATATAAATGAAATTGATGTTATTGAAATGAATTAAAATGGAATATGATTGATAAGTATATAGTTGAATATAGTTTAATGATATTGAATTGTGAGTAAATTAAGGAAAGCTATACCGAATAGTAAGTGAAAGAACGGAGTAAATAGTAATGGATTTATTTAAGAATTGAACAATTATGTTATTGTGTTTATTATATGAACTGTATAAAATTTATATGGTAAGTAGTTGAAATTTATCTATGAATAAATAATTGAATAATTGTAATTATTATTATGATCTTAAGTATTTGTTATATTATTAATTGTTCGGATTATAGAAATACCACTTGAGTATACCATACTCATTGTCGGTTTGTTTCGTGCTTGCAGTTAAGTAAAGATAGTACGTTGAATCAGCATCCCAAGACGGTCCCGAATTCATTAAGGTAAAGTATGTTGAGTATTGATAATGGCATGTACCTAGTACGTTTTATGAGAGTCATTTAGGTTATAGAAGTATTGATGAAATGAGTAAATTATGGTTGGCAACGATATGTAGTATGAATTTTGAAATTTACTAAGAATTCGTAGTGATTCTAAATTAGTCCCGAATTGAATTTACTGTTTATATTGGACCGCGAGGGCCCATTAAAGGGACGACATCTTAAAACTAGGATGTGTGTGAATATTTATTTTAATTAATGACTGGAATTGGACTGTACTGACTGGTAATGTCTCATAACCCTGTTCTGGTGACGGTATAGGGTTAGGGGACGTTACAGTTCTCATTCTTTTCTTCTTTCTTTTTTTCTTTCTTTCTTTTCTTAATTTTGTTTGGCTTTATCTCTTTTTCTTTTACTTATTTGTTTCATTATAATTATATAATATATATACTTAACAATTAAGATTTCATATTATAATATAATATATAAATTAAATTTACATATAATATATATCACTAACCATCCCACTTAAAGAATAATGGTAAAATTGATTCTTTAGTCCCTTTAATTATTCTTTAATATATAATTCAACTTTCACCCTATATGCAATTTAGTCATTATACCTAATTACTTCTAATTCAAGTAAATTCACTTAATCGAAACCTAATTAACTACACAACTAGCTTCATAAATATTTATTAAAAATATTTATGAGTCTGATTTACGGAAACGGAGTCTCAAAAATGCACTTTTCGACACCCCTAACTATCAGATTGTTACAGTGTATATGCATTAAAACTTGGGATTTTGGTTGTGAAGAGAAGGAAGATTGTTTTGAGCAGTTAAACTGCATAATAATATGATAGTGGTACGTCCACAAGATACATATGTCAGCTCAGCTGCATATTGTTATCTCAATGGTATAGTTCCACATTGTGGTGTGTAAGGTGGATGAGCCTATTATGGTTCTATGTGGTGTGTAGGGTGGACGGGACTTCTGTAGCCCTTATGTGATGTGCAGAGTGGACGAAGCAGAGTTTGGTTGGTGGGGTGGGGTGGGATCTTTGACTTATTGCACCCATTTTGCATTTGAATATACATTTGTCATGTGAATAATATGGTTAATGTGTTATGATGTGTTTAGATTATTACATGTGGATTGGACATCATTTGCGTGGGTTTGGTCCATTGCAACTATCATGTAGTTGAGTTTTCATATGGCTAAAAACTATTGGAATATCATGGTCGCTTCTAATTATGAAGTCTTTGAATTGTTTGCGAACTTAATAGTAAGTTGATGTGTTTTAGTACATCTACGCGTTTAGAGTAACGTACGTTTTCCTTGATTAGTTTATGTAAATGTGTTGTGTTTCTGATCGTCAGATCTGGGTTGCCATAATTTGACTGTGTGCCCTTAATGGGGATATTACTTTTGGAATTCCATCTTTAGTTTCTCCCTTTCGAGTACTCTCGTGTTCTAAAGCTAGACTCGGCAGTTGAAGGTCTCAAAAATATAGAGTTTGTTCTGGTTTAAATAAAATTTACATAAGTTTTGTACGGCTGCTTTAAGATTACTTGTAAAGTGATTATATAAACTATGGTATGGGTTTTGGTTCAGACTTTTCGTTAAATTATACGATTTCACTTTGAACTTCATTTTGGAAATTTAGCACGCAAATTTTAATTGGGTTTCTACTATTATGTCAAAGTACCTATTTATTTGAGAAAATCATACATTTTTCGTACAATATTTAATTTTAAATTTCGTGTTACAATTTGGGTAAAGTGATACACTTTGAAACTATACAAGAATTATCGATTTAAAGCGTAAATTGTTAAACGATTCATTTTGGTTTTAACAAACTGTATTCAAAATGAGTTTTTAACCATTCTTTTTGTAAAAATCCTTTAGATCGCTTCGGTGGTGAATGTAACCTTTGAGATCTGATCAAAACTTCTGGGTCGGGTTTTGGGGTGTTACAATCATGTCGTGACATGAGGAAGCTTGATGTCGCAATGTGAGAAACTGTCCTGGTATGTCCTAATGTGACTAGTTATGAGGTTGATAAGTGCTAAAGTTAACATGTTTTAGCCTCAGTCTTAATACGGATTTGGATGATTATTCCATGTTAATTGTGAATTTTATGCTCCTAATTCTTTAAAATCATGTTTTTATGCTTTATAAAGCACTTGGGATCAAAATGAGTGAAAAACGAGTGAAAATCAAAAAATCGAAGCAAGCAATAGGAGCCATATGAGTTGACCTATTCCATACGGCCTAGCCACATAGCCGTGTGACCCATACAAGCTACCACATGGCCATGTGGTAAGTCATGTCAATTGCGTAAATTTGCACTCTGAAAGCAGAAAAACACGATTTTTAGGTTTTTCGAGCATTGTAAGATGTATATATAACAAAAATAAGAAGATATGAGAGAGCTACCATAGAATATTCAAGAAAACAACTCAAAAAACACAATTGAAGTTGATTTTAAAGCAGATTTCCGTCAAGATTGAATATTCCCAGTTGATTTCTTAGGATATTATCATGAGTTTCTTTGTTTCTTTTGGTTATAATGTGTTTTGAATGTTTTTATTTTCAACCATGAACTAATTTTCTAAATACCTAGAGACATGAACCCTATGATGAATTCTGCCTTTTGATTATTTTACACAATAAATACTTAGTTTCTTGTTCTCAATAATGTATGCTTAATTCTTGGTTTGATATTTCTAGATTATTTATCCATGTTTGATGTGCTTAAATCAGAGGAGGAATAGACTCTGTTTAAGAGTAGATCTTATGTAATTGAGTGGAGTTGCATGCAATCCTAGACATAGGACGACATAAATCTACCGAATTAGAGTCAAATCTAATAAGAGAATTCATAGCACAAGTTAATGCGATAATAAGGGTTTAAACTAGAAACAAATTTCAATTAATCAACCTAGAGTCAGTTGCTCTTACTCTCGAAAAAGATATTAGCATAATTTAAGGATTTCTATGGATCAAGTTATTAAGTAAAGAAATTGTGTAATTTTGATTAATAATGATAGATGAAATCTAGGTGAATTCTTTCCTGGGTATTATCTCGCTTCTTGGTTGTTAATCATTTATTTTCCTTATTTTTTCTTTGTCGCGTTTGTTAGTAATTAATGTAGTTAATTTTAGTTTTTAATCAATCACTCGATTTATTCAGTTAAATAATAGAAAAACAGTAGTTATTAGTACTTTTGGTCTTCGTGGGAATGATTTTTTTGCTCAACGTAGATATACTATTAACTGATAGGTGCACTTGCCTTAGTCGAATTTTTAGTTAGTTTACGATGCATCAAAGGGCGCAATATTGAAGTACTTAAGGTCATAACCCAACTGACTTTTTATATATGAGAGGTTTTAGTAGTCAAGGAAATATTGCGACGCCAAGATGTTGAGGGCACGATGTTGTATGAATAAGGCTTGGAGGTGTTGTAAAAAAGGAGTGCGATGGGACGTGGGAAAGCTTGAAGTTGCGGTGTAGGTTTTGTTAGAGTATGCCCAAAGACCAATCATGAGAAAATTGTAATCACATACTCATTTTTTCCTTGTTTGTTAATATAAGACATTGCCATTGTTATTTTAATTTCTTTTTCTTTGTGTGTAAATAAACTGATAAATATAATGTCTTGAGAATAATATGATTATTCTTAAAAGGTCCTTAGTCAAATATTATTGTGAGCTTGGATAATAATAATGTATTGAGACTATTTTGTAGTTGATTGATGAAAAAGTGTTGTCATTGAGGTAAGAATGTCAAAATCAATACATGAGTATGTGTTAGAGAACAACATATTGGACTGACCCGCTATGAGTATGTTTCTTGGATTATTATGTAATAGTCACAACATTACTAATAGTGATAACTATGTATATGATCCTCAGACTTGAGATCATCATTGCCCCAACATCATGAGTCGTATATTTTGATAGAGTCAAACGTCCACCGTAACAGGTTGTACTATAAAGACTAGTGTTGGATGCTATGTTGAACTAAATTTTTATTAGCTGATTTGGAGTTAGTGTTAAGAGCTACTAAAAATGCATGTAGGTGATTAAATTGATTGTTTGATTGTGTTGCTATATTTAGTAGGTTATAATTAATGACTCTAACTGAATATCTAGATAAACGAGATTGAGATGAGACATTATTGTGTAAAAAGCAACATAATTGTATCAAATATTGACACAAAGAGGCAATCTACGAATTAGATGAGACCGGGAGCAGAACCTTGGCGATAACTCGAAAGTTAGGATGAAAGCGAGAGGAAATTGCTACTTATGAGTAACAATCAATTCGATTGAAGCATGCATATTATTACCCTTAGCAACTAGTTGACCAACAGGTCATTGTTCTAATCATTTACATTACTCTAAAACAAATAGTAAACCATTTAGCTAGTTTTATTCTTGAATTTGATCACATTAATAATTCTTAAAGCTAGTAAATTGATAATCACTCACTAGTAAAGTGAATCACTCACTAGTAAAGTGAATAGCTAGTGCATAGTATCTAGTCAATCTCTGTGGAAGGTGACCTATTGGAATGGTTCTGTGAATTTTTCATTGTACTACTATATTACAATTTGGCACCATATGCTTGCGATTTTGCCTTGATTGAATTGGTTAATATCTTTGTTTGTAAGTGTGTGAGTAAATGTGAAATCAATAAACCCTTAAATGTTAAAAGTTCATCAATTAAGTCATTGGTCAACGATTTTCGTTGGTGATTGTTAATGGTCGTTGAGTCACTGCAATGAAGTTGATGTGACAGTGCCACATCAAAAATTTTAAAAATTAAAATTTATTTTAAAAATTAAGTACAAAATGAATCTAGATAAATAGACATTTAGGTTCATTTAATTTTGGACATCTTTTATATATAGATTCATTGTAGACATAGTTTTAAAATTTATTAAAATTTTTATTTTAAAAATATAAAAGAATGAAAATAAATATTAAAAAATAAAATTATAAAATTTATTTAAAAATAATTTTAAATTTCATGTTCGAATGAACTTAGAAAATGGATATTCAGTTCATTTGAATTTGGGCATACATTTGTCCAAATTCATTTTGGATATAATTTTAAAATTATAAAAATATACTATTTAAAATTGTAAAAATATTATGGAAATTATAAATAAATAAAAAAGAAATAATATTTCTTACTTTTCTTGCAATATGTAAATCTCATTTTAAAAGTTTTGATTCTTATTGTTGATTTTTTTATCTAATTCGTTAATTTTGGCATTGGTGCTTGATGTATTTCCAGGGTCATTGTCTCTGTTAACTATTAACTTCAATGCAAGATGTAAGACTACAATGCCGAGAAACACTCTTATAAAGCTTTTAATATGATGGAAAGTTAAAAAATTTAATTAGTTTGAATGTGATTTCAATGTTTGGCATACAAAAATCGGTTTACTTTCCTTTAACATTTCCTTCAAAGTTACTTTCCAACAATTAATGGGAAATGATTTTCTTGATAACAAGTGGAATAGTTACTTTCTTACATGGAAAGTAAAAAGTAGAAAAAAAAAAAAAAGGAAAAACCTAAGACAAAATTAGCATTTCTTTTATTAATGTTTAGAATATTAACTTATTTATAGTAAAAAAGAAAAAAAAATCATAGTTGGCTTGTCCCTCGTTCTCTAATCTCTACCATCTAAATTCATTGTTCCAAAATAATGTATGGTTTAATTCTCAAATTGCAAATCTTGCTCTCTCTATATCTTTCTCTATTTAACAGATCATACATGTGGATATCACTAGCTAAATATTTATATTTTATTTTCTTATAAATACTTTTTTAAAATATATGTTTTTAATCGATATTAAATTTTAATATTAAGATCATTTTAAACTATAAATATGTTATACATTAAAACACTTGAATTTATACCTACAATTTAATGAGAAAAATTACAAATTGTACATTTTCACAATCTTGAGTTAATATGCAAGTTATTTTTGAATGCATTCATGTAACAAATTTGATCAAAACGTGAGAAAATCAAATGTTATGGATTAATTTTAAATATTTGTTAACAATTAAAATTATTGCAATTATTAAAATGCATGAAGATTATCTTTTGTTTAATAAAGATAATTTTCTAAAGTAAAATTTCATTTTTAAAAAGTGTTGAATGTATCGAATATGTTAGTGTATTTTTTGAAGAATTTAATTAATACTTTTTAATATATACCAAATGTTATAAAGTAACATTCTCAACAATCATGTTCTACTGGAATCCCTTGATACTATAGTTTAACGTGTATAAAATACAATAAAAACAAGATATATAAAAGTATGTGTCTATATATATTGTTTGAATTTTTATTCTTATTTTTTATAATTTTATAATGTTTTACATATTTTTATATTTTTTAATTTTAATTTTTTAATTTAATAATTATGTTTAAAATGAATCTAGACAAATAAATTTTCAGATTCAAATGAATCTAGACATTCATTTGTTTAATATCATACTAAACTCAAATTTTTAAATATTTTTATTCTTTTAAAATTTATTTCTTATTTTTATAAGTTTTATAATATGTTACAAATTTTTAATATTTTAAGTTTTTCATAGTTTAAAACTACATTTAGAATAAACATGGACAAGTGCTTGAATTTTTAAATAGATTATATATTTTTGAATTTAATTGTTGTGATAATGCCACGTCAACACGTGATAGTCTGTACATAAAGGCCCATGACCAAGGCGTGTAGAACAATCCGATGCAATCATTTAAGTAAATTGGGCTTACTTAACTCACCATAAACTCAATTCTTAGAACATTGTAAAAAGTTCGTCTACTTTAAGTTTGGTGACGTAGTAAACATTCCAATAAATTGTAGTTACTAAGTTAATTTGTATTCCTAAGCATAAAGATAATAAAAAGTTTAATTTTTTTAGGATTCTATCTTGGAGATATCTTTGAATGTAAGTTGTTGATAGAATTCAATCTATACCTTTTGTCATGGAACTCAACTATAAATCTTCATTTTGTATCTTGTATCATTCATTACTCAGTTATACAATTGGGAGAGTTTACTTAAATTTTTGCTTTATTAAATTTTTTGTATCTTTTTGATTGCTTCTCCCAATAGCTTTGTAGCATCAATACCTAAAAGAATTTTTTGGATTTCTCAAATCGAGGGTTCATGTTGACTTATGATTTTACTGCCTAAGGTCGCATGGTTTGTTAGGATAAAACTCAAGCTCGTGACAAACAACTATTGTTGACATGGATTGCCATATCAATTTCATGATAATTGATTCAATAGTTGTTAACGGTCATTTTAACATAGAAACAGTCAACAATGAAAATTATTAATCAAAGAGTTTAACTAATGAATTTTAATAATTGAAGACTTAAATGGATAATTTTTGGCAGAAAAACTTATATATATATAAAAGTTGATAATAAATGAGAAAGAAAGTAGTGAACAAATTTGCTGTGATCACAAAGCAATCAATCTTTTAGTGCTTGCATTGCACGGAAAAAAGAACATGAAATCATTTGATGTAACATGTTCACTAATACATCTAGCTGATTAGACCACATGATTTATACGATAAGTCTCCACTTTGAGAGTGAGACCTCTTCTCTTTTGCCCTTTTCCTTTCCAATAATTGTAAACCTTTTCTAAAAGCTCATTACCTCATCACAGGTATATATATACACATATTGGAAATGAGCCATGCATTACTTGATAATAGAAAAGAACGTATCCCAGTTCACACACCAGAAAGCTTTGCATACTTAGACTTCAAACCTAGTGCCTCGTTAAAGGCACAAAGAATTAAAGGAGCAAGGAATATTGATATGTATTTGATTAAAGATAAATATAATTTTTTAAATATAAACTTGATAAGAAAAGAAGTAGAGAATATGAGTGGATGTACAAATACATGTACAGTGTATCAAAGTATAAAGAAAACACAATATATGCTGCAATATGAGGCATTCACTGTCATGGAGAAAGACACCAATAATAACATGCTATGCTTTGATTCTGCATTTGGGCTTTGCTTTATTTGTTTTCAATATTCTTCTTTATTTTTTGAGTGTGTCCTGGATGTCTTAATGGATACAATTCTATGCTAAATTTGGTGGCTAAAAAAACACAATAGGAAGGATTTGAAGCCATTGAAATTGCTTTCAATTATTTCAAACATCATGTGGTGTGGTCTAAAAGTCTAAAAAAAAGGTGCAAACGTAAAGTGGCAAAAGAAGAGTTTAGGTTCCCAGAATTGGGAAGGGGATTCTCGATTCTGATGTAACCATTAACCCAAAAAAAAGAAAAACTCGAAGTTGGAATTTTTCTCACATGGAATGGTGGTTCTGGATTTTGCTGTTTAGAGGATGATGATATAATCAACAAAGGTTTCAAGAGCCAACGTTGAATCAATTTATTAAAAATAGATTAAGAGTATCTCATTTAACTACAATTCGAGATTTATTTGACATGGACTAAAAATTTTTAACATAGAAATAGCATAAAACAAACTTTAAACTATGTTGTCCTTACTCAGGGTTTCTTATTTGGCATTCGTATAGAGACTTTTGGGATCTCTCTAAACGCATTAAACAATTTTGAAAGTAAGGTTAAATCATTTTTTTGGTTTTTTATTTAGCAATTATTTTAATTTTGGAGTTTGAATTTTTTTTGTCCAAATTAGGTCTTAAACATCACAATTATTTTCACATTGAGGCTTGAACTAGAAAACTATTCTCACATTGAGGCTTGAAATTTTTTCATCCAAATTAATCCTTGAACTTAGTAACTGTTTCTTGAGGTATGAACTTTAGGATTTTCAATCAAATATTAAGGACTAACTTGGATAAAAAAAATTGAAGTTTTAATGTAAAAACTATTGTCAAGTTCAAGGCCTAACGTAGACCTTAAAATAATTCAAGCCTCAATATAAGAATATTTGCTAAGTTTTGACCCAAAAAAGTGATTTAACCCTTTTAAGTTGTTCTATTGTATAGGAAAATTAATCCTTCCAAGATTTATAATTTTCCCTTTCAATAATATCATTTCGAGTTCATGACTTTTTCACTAATAATATCGTCTCTAAAATTTAAATTTAAATTCTCTCTTTAAAAATATAATATATTTTATTATTACATCCACCTCATCATTAAATATCAAGATTTGTGGAAATTGAACAAACTTCGCTCTCTAATTTGGGGCAAATTTGAAGGGCGTCAAAGATGTCACCTTTCACTTCTATCAATCTTTGGTTAGATTTTTTTCCACGAAAGCAAATCCAGAAAAGGCTTCTTCAGCACTTAATGTCAAAATCCCCGTTGTCCCAAAGCTACTTTTCTGCCTACAATGCGCGTCGTGCCTCAATTTTAGTTCCAAAATTTGGGACCATTTTTGCTTTTAACAAATATCTATCAATTTGGCACTATTACACTTTCACCACGAAAACAACAACATCATCATCATAATAATAACAAAAATAATTTCCTTTTCATTTTATTATTACGGTCATTCCAAATCACATCAAAATTTACTATTTTAGAATCTAAAAATAATCACAAACTCGATGGTTCATATAATCAATTTTAAGAAAACTTCTTTATGTCCTCAATTTAATAATAATTTTTGTATCAAATGGACAATTAAATTGGCAATTTATTTTGAGATAAAGACTCCATTAAGTGGGGATTGTATTCACTTGTTAAGGATTATTTAGTTACAAATTATACAAAATATTTTTCATTGAATGCATTACTTTAATTGAAATTCCAAAAAAGAAAAACACTAAATGCACTTTTCCTTAAATATAAACTTACAAACCCACTGATTTAACATTTATAAATATATATAATTATATAAACACATCACTGCTCGACATCATCTCTATTTAACATACATACGGATAATCATAATGCTAGTTGAGACTGCGTTAGATCACATATGCAATATGTCACTTACAAGCAATGTGTCATCGACTTGTGGCATCGATAAACATTGCTCGAGTCCAATGCTCAATATCCTCGGTTTCTGATGGTGGAGGGGGAAATGTCGGATGCTCCACTATATCCCATCCATCAATAAGGCTTTCGTTCTTCCCGTTATCAGATATCTCATTGCCGAAAAGAAAACTGGCAGCTGAACTCGGAAGGTTGTGATCGGATAAGTTTTTCTGCACCGCCAAGCAAAACAAAATCACAATGCTTTTATTCAAATTACCAAGCTTCCAAGTTACGGTCTAAAATCAGTTGCATCATCATGCTTATTACAGTTCTCCAGAAGTCGAGGTAACAATTGGAAAAGGCATATAGAAAATCGAGAATTCAAAACTATGCAAAGGACTCCCAATTGAAAGGCAAGTGCTGAGTACTATAATATATTTTAGTCATATTTTCAAGGAAATTCTACCCTCTCAACAATTGCCTACAGCAACACAAGACAGAAAGGTCGATAGAATAGAAAGAATACTGAAGCATGGAATCAGAAAAGTGAACAAGCTAAAATCTTAGAAGTTTCGGTGGAACAAAGTCCAAAGGCATCTTATACCGTCAAAGGCAGCATGTGTGCACTCTCCAATAATGTGCTCGATGACATAGGAGAATTCACATTCCAGACAGACTTGTTAAGCTGTTGAGCTCGCTTACCTGACCTGAAAATAAAAAAGATGAGAACAATGAACAACTCCGAAATACAATGTATTCACATGCATCCATGTGTATAAAAACACTGCAATTAGAAAATAAACAACAATTTTCTCTTCTTCATTGTGCCAAAATTTCTACAAGAGAGATTGAGTTGGTTCATGCTAGGCTCCCTCTACAGTCAAGAAACACTTAAGCAGGCCATTTTCAAAGTCTCATTTTTTACATTTGGTTGTCAAGAAGACAATTTCTACTTTGACAAGACCAAAAAAGTAATAATTGGCGAAATTCTAATTTAAAATATAAGCTGCAAGGAGGTTTAACAAATGAAAGAGCTAAAAAGACAAATAAATTGAAGTTCTACCAAACTAGAAAAAGAAAAAGATTATTCATATCCTGCCCAAGAGACCTACTTCAGACCACTTATTATTCATTACATTGGTCATCTATTCACTTGAAGCAAGTTAGAAACAGGCAATAAGGTGCATCTTAAAATATAAAGGCTACTAATCAACTGGTAAGCATAACCAAAGGATAAGACGGATAGTAATGTCCAACTCTAGCGGTAAATTTCTCAATATTTACTTCATAAAAGAAACCAAGTTAGCACTTAAACTACTATCTGAAAAGAACTACAGATACTTTCCCCTCTAGTCTATTTAAGAACAACTAACCAGTTGTTCTATACTATAAAAACTTTCCAAACTGCACAAATCAAATGAAATCGAGCTCATAAATTAGTAAAAAACAAAGCAGGTTGTACCTTGAACAAGCCATTTTCAAGGAAAAAACAGATCGAACTTCCCTAGTTGAAGATAACGTGGCCAATAATTTAGAAAATGCTTCGAAGGTAGATGACTCGGTAGGAACATCTAAACAGAGTGAGTTATAGCAGTAAGTTGTTACACATGCCACACTTTTCTTCAGAAGAGAAATCCCTTTCTGCAAGTCCTTGTGTGTTTCAACGGTGTGTGGAGAGGTAGAAGAATAATTGAAGCTATTAATTGAATCCAGATGAGGCCTTCTCTCGGATTCCATTGAAGCAACACCAAAATTACTAGAGCTTTTATCTGTCCATGAATTATCCCCACTAGTGGAGCAGTAATTTTGGCGTGGTATAAAAAGCGGATATTCATTGCTGCAGAACACAAACAATATTCAGTCCCACAGGAGAAAACCTCAGTTAGCCATGTAAAATAACATTATCTAGTGAGATACCTTCGAGAAGAAGGACGTGCATCCCAATAAGAATCCCGTTGCCATATTCGGGAGCAAGACCCCTGAGGTGAAACAATTATATGATGAGTATAAAATAATTGAGGTAAAAATGATCTCTCATAAGGTCAAATTTGTTTGTTTATCATTATAGAAACCAATAACTTTCCATGTGAAACAGCAGGTTTCCATAAGGGGAAATATCTCCAACAGATTGTTGCTAGTAGATATTTCTCACCACCAGAAATAAACAATATACAACAACAAATTAAAAAAAAAATTAGAACAGAGAAAACGTATCACCTGACAAAAACATGAAGCTAAAAGATTGGGAAAAAAGGGGGAGTATATTGCTTTAGGGGATCAGAAATGAATAATAAATCTTTTGGGGCCATAGCGCAATTTTACAATTATATTAACTTGTGGCTTCATAAATTTTGAAGGGACTATATAGTCAATTTACCATTTGGGGTGGGGGGGCAAGGCCACGTCTTTGCCCCAGTGTATTATTCTTTGCACTATCAATGGAATAAAAAAACTCTATAAGAGGGGGTATAATGCTGCCACATGTCCTTTTATTATATTAAGAAGATGAAAACTTTTTTGAAAAAGGAGACATGGCAGTGTTAGAACCTCGCTTGTGGAGTTTTTTTATTCCACTGCCGATGTATAGAATAATTATCTAAATATATATAACAAATTCTAAAGAAAATGCACAGGGATGAGCTATTACTTTACCAACTTTGTCTAAAAGAAAATTTTATTCTTTAGTAATAATTTATTATGATTTGCAATTTTAGACCTCTTGAAGATTGTCACAGGAAACCTGAATGACTGAAAACCTAAAACAATAAAATAACTCAACCAGACATTTCAATAAATATTTTAGACAGCATACAGGTACAGTCAGTTGTTAGTTCTTACCGCAAAACCTGAGTTATGAAGAGCAGGAGCAGCCAAATTATGAACAACAAGATTTAGAAGCTGTACCATGTATCTGATTTCAAGTCATATGGATTAACAGAGAGTCAGAAACTGGAGTATTCATACTAATAAAAGACTTTCACAATGAAGAACATTTAAAACTGAGGGAAGGAATATCCCAATGTATAATACACAATGAGGTGAAAATAATTGTAGCAGGATAGAGTTGTTGCATAGCCTTAAAAGGCAAAAACAATACCCTAACGAGGCAGCAAGCTCTTCTGTGGGAACAGAGTGTGGATCAAGCCCCCTTGGCAAGCGTGCACTGCAAATCAGATCATACTGACCGCTAGATCCATCTCTTCGCTCCTCATCTAAATGTACCTGTGGAAACAGAACCAAACTTAGCTTATGTCAAAGCAACATGATTTAACCTAGGAGACTTTGGCCTAGAATAAGAGGGAGGAAAGGGGAAATAAGGCCTATAAGTTTTCAGCTAAGCATCCTCATTTTAACCACATTAGCTATGTCTTTAAGTCTTGCAAAAGCAAAAATATCACCTGCATATTTGACTTGCAAATATCACCCTCTGTTTTTGGTTAAATCTCAATAACTTACATATCATAAAGATAATGTTGATAGTGAAAAAAAGCATATCAATTAGCACAGAAGCACTTACACGACGTTGGGGAAACAATTTGCATATCTGTTTTATGACAACCGATTGCTTGTGAAGACGTTCTGAGGTAATTGCCATCTGCAACTCAGATAATGTCATAAGTCAAAAGTTGTACATTGTAATAGACGAGAAAAACCAAAGAACCTAGCATAAACATAAATCTAAAACCTCATAAGTAAATAAACATAAAAGACAAATAGTCCTCACATGCCCCAGGCTTTGTGTGCAAATAAGATTGGGATAGAACTTTTCGAGCTTTTCCACACGATTCTTTTCCAACTGCAAAGATAAAATACCTATAACTATCATTCAGAAAGCTTTCGATTCTCGTGAAGAAACCGAAAATGAACAAAGTTAGTACCGTGCCACGAGCTGATTTAAGCACTCCATACTTAACCTTTAACTCATGAGACACTCTCTCAATCTTAACCTTACCTATAATAAAGAACTGTTTATCAGATCCTAATAAATAAATATAAACAATTTTTTTCCAAACTGCACAAATCAAATGAAATCGAGCTCATAAATTAGTAAAAACAAAGCAGGTTGTACCTTGAACAAGCCATTTTCAAGGAAAAACAGATCGAACTTCCCTAGTTGAAGATAACGTGGCCAATAATTTAGAAAATGCTTGAAGGTAGATGACTCGGTAGGAACATCTAAACAGAGTGAGTTATAGCAGTAAGTTGTTACACATGCCACACTTTTCTTCAGAAGAGAAATCCCTTTCTGCAAGTCCTTGTGTGTTTCAACGGTGTGTGGAGAGGTAGAAGAATAATTGAAGCTATTAATTGAATCCAGATGAGGCCTTCTCTCGGATTCCATTGAAGCAACACCAAAATTACTAGAGCTTTTATCTGTCCATGAATTATCCCCACTAGTGGAGCAGTAATTTTGGCGTGGTATAAAAGCGGATATTCATTGCTGCAGAACACAAACAATATTCAGTCCCACAGGAGAAAACCTCAGTTAGCCATGTAAAATAACATTATCTAGTGAGATACCTTGAGAAGAAGGACGTGCATCCCAATAAGAATCCGTTGCCATATTCGGGAGCAAGACCCTGAGGTGAAACAATTATATGATGAGTATAAAATAATTGAGGTAAAATGATCTCTCATAAGGTCAAATTTGTTTGTTTATCATTATAGAAACCAATAACTTTCCATGTGAAACAGCAGGTTTCCATAAGGAAATATCTCCAACAGATTGTTGCTAGTAGATATTTCTCACCACCAGAAATAAACAATATACAACAACAAATTAAAAAAAATTAGAACAGAGAAAACGTATCACCTGACAAAAACATGAAGCTAAAAGATTGGGAAAAAGGGGAGTATATTGCTTTAGGGATCAGAAATGAATAATAAATCTTTTGGGGCCATAGCGCAATTTTACAATTATATTAACTTGTGGCTTCATAAATTTTGAAGGGACTATATAGTCAATTTACCATTTGGGGTGGGGGGCAAGGCCACGTCTTTGCCCCAGTGTATTATTCTTTGCACTATCAATGGAATAAAAAACTCTATAAGAGGGGTATAATGCTGCCACATGTCCTTTTATTATATTAAGAAGATGAAAACTTTTTGAAAAAGGAGACATGGCAGTGTTAGAACCTCGCTTGTGGAGTTTTTTTATTCCACTGCCGATGTATAGAATAATTATCTAAATATATATAACAAATTCTAAAGAAAATGCACAGGGATGAGCTATTACTTTACCAACTTTGTCTAAAAGAAAATTTTATTCTTTAGTAATAATTTATTATGATTTGCAATTTTAGACCTCTTGAAGATTGTCACAGGAAACCTGAATGACTGAAAACCTAAAACAATAAAATAACTCAACCAGACATTTCAATAAATATTTTAGACAGCATACAGGTACAGTCAGTTGTTAGTTCTTACCGCAAAACCTGAGTTATGAAGAGCAGGAGCAGCCAAATTATGAACAACAAGATTTAGAAGCTGTACCATGTATCTGATTTCAAGTCATATGGATTAACAGAGAGTCAGAAACTGGAGTATTCATACTAATAAAAGACTTTCACAATGAAGAACATTTAAAACTGAGGAAGGAATATCCCAATGTATAATACACAATGAGGTGAAAATAATTGTAGCAGGATAGAGTTGTTGCATAGCCTTAAAAGGCAAAAACAATACCCTAACGAGGCAGCAAGCTCTTCTGTGGGAACAGAGTGTGGATCAAGCCCCCTTGGCAAGCGTGCACTGCAAATCAGATCATACTGACCGCTAGATCCATCTCTTCGCTCCTCATCTAAATGTACCTGTGGAAACAGAACCAAACTTAGCTTATGTCAAAGCAACATGATTTAACCTAGGAGACTTTGGCCTAGAATAAGAGGGAGGAAAGGGGAAATAAGGCCTATAAGTTTTCAGCTAAGCATCCTCATTTTAACCACATTAGCTATGTCTTTAAGTCTTGCAAAAGCAAAAATATCACCTGCATATTTGACTTGCAAATATCACCCTCTGTTTTTGGTTAAATCTCAATAACACATATCATAAAGATAATGTTGATAGTGAAAAAAGCATATCAATTAGCACAGAAGCACTTACACGACGTTGGGGAAACAATTTGCATATCTGTTTTATGACAACCGATTGCTTGTGAAGGCGTTCTGAGGTAATTGCCATCTGCAACTCAGATAATGTCATAAGTCAAAAGTTGTACATTGTAATAGACGAGAAAAACCAAAGAACCTAGCATAAACATAAATCTAAAACCTCATAAGTAAATAAACATAAAAGACAAATAGTCCTCACATGCCCCAGGCTTTGTGTGCAAATAAGATTGGGATAGAACTTTTCGAGCTTTTCCACACGATTCTTTTCCAACTGCAAAGATAAAATACCTATAACTATCATTCAGAAAGCTTTCGATTCTCGTGAAGAAACCGAAAATGAACAAAGTTAGTACCGTGCCACGAGCTGATTTAAGCACTCCATACTTAACCTTTAACTCATGAGACACTCTCTCAATCTTAACCTTACCTATAATAAAGAACTGTTTATCAGATCCTAATAAATAAATATAAACAATTTTTTTTCCAGAAAACAGAAATAAGAACTAAGGAGTAAGCATCAAAACCTTGAGCTAATTGTTCCTTGCTTCGACGAAGCTTCTCTTTCAAGTTAGTTAGCTTCTCGCTTTGACGAACTCTCCAATTCAGTTGATCATCAGCTTTCCCCTAAATAATAAAAACAAATCAAGACCAATCTCGAAAAGAGAAAAAGGCATTAATAAACAAATAAATTTCCAACTAAGTGAAAGAAATCAAACCTTTGCGGCAATCAGTTCGTTTAATTTTGAATATAACAAATCACGATGGTTTTTCAATGATTTTAACAAAGAATTATACTCATTTAATCTGCAAAGAACAGTTCATCGAGGAAATCAAAGAGCAAGTTAACAGCTTAAAATTTTAAATATTATAATATAAAAATATTTCACTTTTTTAGCGACGATTTTTTAACGTACCTGTAATTGACGCAAACGGCGCAAATAGAAGCGCGATTTGAATTGTCGCAAATAGCGCAGTTGCTGGCTTTCTTTGACATCATATAATTATAAATCTTCGTCTTCTTCGTCAAAAGAATTGAAAATCGAAATCCATAAAGAGAATATTAGTGTGGATTAAAATATAGGGATTCCCCCTGACCGCCGCCCCTTTTTTCGTTGTTTTGAAGGGTAAAGCGTTGCAGAGGTTGAGCTGAGATGGAGTTGACCGTCTATGATGAATCAGTCACCACCGGAGATGTACCACGACGTAGGAGACTGCAACTGAATACGACACCGTTTTGACATTGTGTGCCTGGTTTCTGTACAGCTTCGTTATCCGGACTCCGAGTTTTATGTAAATTAGTATGATATTATTTTGGTAAAATACCAGGGAAGCCACTGCAGTTAGGGAAGGATTGCATTTCGGCCTCTGTACTGGGTAAATTAACCCTTATATATTTCGAAACTTACAAGCCCCTCTATTAAATTTTATTTGTTAAATAACAACATGCATCGTTAAATCATGCTGAAAATTATATTCTTTATGGATAAACTATAAAAATGGTTACCCAACTATGCTTTTCATTCTATTTTGGTCATTCAATCATTAATTTTTTCATTTTAATCACTAAAATTTTCGAAATTAAATATTTTAACCACTCTAAGCTGATGTGAGCTTTTTTTTATTGCTCTAGTAATAAAATTAGCCCTCTAATGTTTGCACATTCTATCAATTTGATGCTAAATATAAAAAATTTAACAAATTTAGCCTTCAATGTTTACAAAATTTGTCATTTTAGTTTTAATTATAAAAAAATCCAATGAATTTGGCCCTCAAAATATAAAACATCTATCAATTAAGTCCTAACCCTAAAAATTTAAAAATATTTTTTAAAAAATATCAGTTTTAGCCCTTTATAACCCATCGACTATGTGAGATGTTAAAATAAGAAAAAGAATACCCTCTTTCGAGTCACTTGCAAAATAACTCTAAAAAGATTGGATAAAACACACAAAAATTTAAGATCCAAAAGAAAATGAAGGCATTAAAAACGTTATCTGTCTGGGTAGTAATGCAACCAATTATTCCATATAGGTTCTAAATCAATTAATTTGGTCCAGTGTGAAGCCTAAATTATAGTAAAAGAAATTGATGCGAGTGACTTGGAAGAGGGTACATTTTTTCTTATTTTAATATCTTATGTAGTTTAGTAGATGGGTTATAAAGGGCTAAAATAATTTTTAAAATATATATATATATATATATATTTCCATTTTTAGAGTTAAGACTAGATTGATAGATTTTGTAAATGTTGAGGCCAAATTTATTATTTTTTTTAGAATTGGAACTAAAATGAAAATTTTTGTAAACATTGAGGGCTAAATTTGTTGAATTTTTTTATATTTAGGATCAAATTAATAGAATATGTGAACATTAGAAGGCTAATTTTATTGCTAGACCAACAAAGAAAGCCCACATCAACTTAAAGTGGCTAAAATATTTAATTTGAAAAGTTTAAAGGCTAAATTGAAAAATAATAGTTGAGTGATCAAAATAGGATGAAAGGCATAGTTGGGTGACCATTTTATAGTTTACCCATTAAAAGATAATTTTCAACATGCAATTAACGTTCCAAGTCATCATTTAATATATAAATTTAACGAAATGATTAATTTGCACATTTCGAAATGTATATGTAACACCCCGAACCGTCTCTATTGTCGAATTAGGGTTACAGAGTATTACAAAACAATAAAAAACATTTAAACATTTTATCAATCAATATAATAATCACCCACAAACCATTCATACTCATGCACAACGTCCCTAAATCGAGTCCTCGAGGCCCTAAAAATAACCTAGAAACAATTTGGGACCAATCTGAAATAATTTGGTAAGTTTAAGAAAAAGATGCAAAATTTTACAAAACAAGGATCACACAGCCGTGTGCCTCACACAGCTGAGACACCCGTGTCTCAGGCTATACAACAATTGAACTATGGACACACGGCCGTGTCCCAACCTGAGTTCACACTCGTGTAACTCTCTAAGTAGGGTCACACGGTTATCTCACACGGTTGTGTCACACACCCGTGTGCCAGGACGTATAACTCTCTGAGTTGCCCGACACACTCGTGTGCCAGGCCATGTGTTAGGCTGTGTAACTCACTGGCTTACACCCTAAAGAACTCATCAGATGATACACAGTCGTGTATCTCACACAGTTGAGTCACATGCCGGTGTATCAAGCCGTGTGGACCCAAAATGAACCTTAAACAACAAGTTTACCATTTCAAGCTTACCTGGACTCTAAGTAATCCATTTACCAACCAAAAGACCTATTCAAAGTGACATTAAACAAGATAAAAAAACATGCTAAATCAACCATCCTAAGTGCCTAACCAATGTATCCTCATTGATACCACAAGAATATACAATTTTACAGCAAAAAGAACTATTATTCAAAGTATGATAAATCACACCATCAAACATTTAACCAATATGCCTAACATAGGCACCTCAATCACAACATTCCAATAACACATACCATATATTTGCACTAACACATATTCCTTAGTTCATTTATCATATTAGGTTAACTACTTGCACTTAAGATCATACTTTAACATATTACATATCAAAACAATAGTAATGACATACAAGCCTATTACATGCCATATAATCTGAAATGAACATTCCAAAAACTACTGAAAATGAGTGGATAGTGTGACTTGAGTGCTGATCCGACCGTCCAACCTTCAAAGTATCTACAAGAACAAAAAATAACACAAGTAAGCTTAGTAAGTTCGACATATTAAGACAATAAATCTTATCGAAGTAAGTACAACAAATCTGTGATAGCCCTAATGTGACCCTAGTCGGAAAGTGGTTTCGGGACCACAAAACTGAGTCATAAAAATAATTAACCGTCATATTTGATGCTTATTATATGTGAATATGAATGTGTGGAAGTTCCATACTTTAATTTGGTCAGTATATGTGAAATTTATTAGTAGGGACTTATGTGAGACAATTTAGAAATGTGCTAGGCAAATGCTAAAGTGGCCTATTAATGTATGTGGGAAAGTGCTTGTACTTGCATGTCAATTTAGCCAAACTATAGGTAGTGGCCGGCCATGCTACAAATTATATAATCAAATGTGAATTTTCTATTAACTTTAAATAGCTAGATGCCATATTAGTATGGAGGATGTAATAAAATAAAGAAATGATAATTAAAGGAAGAAAAGGGGTGAAAGAAACAAAGTCTTCATCCATGTTTCTTCCTAGCCGATTCTAAAGAAAGAAAATAACAAGAGCATTCGGTGATCTTGAACTCAAAATAAGGTGAGTAGTTCATGCTAATTCTTGAAATTTTAGTATATTTTGAGTTAGTTCTTAAGTTCTTTGCTTAACCCATGACCAAAATTTGAAATGGTGTGGTGTCTTGAGGATTCGGTTTTAGTTATTATAGGATGAGATTGGGTTATAGTCTTTATGTTTATGAAGAATTGTTGAAGAGAAAATGTTCAAGAAATGGTTGTTGTTCATGTTATTTGGATGAAAAAGAAAATGGTAGTTAGGTGAAGTAGAGTCTAACAAAGGAGCACATATGTGCATTAGTTGCTAAATGGAGAAAAATCGGCTAACAAGTTGTGTATTAAGGCCGAATATGATTTTGGATATTATTGGGCAATGTATGTGTTTTGAATTGATGGAATGGAGAGGATGCTTTAATTGTGTTATGAACAATTATATGTTAAATTAAGGTTTGCTAAGCTAGCTATTGAGGTGAAATGCAAATGTTAGTATTTGATTTGGTAATAATCTGCTTGGGGACAGCAGCAGTAAGGTGATTTTGGAAAATCGCCATAATTTGTAGGAGTTGAGTTAGAAGCTGAATAAATTATGTCATTAAAGCTTGAAGAGTATAGTTTCTTACAAAAGAAACTATAAAAACAAAAGAGTTACCAATCTTGAGATATTTGAAATATTGTGGGGTTGAGTCAAAATGACTACTAGTTTCGCTGTTCTGTTTTTATAAAATCAGTATAAATTGTACAAAAATGGCCCTAAGATAAAATTTATATGCTTTGACTCCTTAATGAGTCTAGTTTCAAATGTAATAAACGAGAACATATTTTGAATTCTGTACAATGAGAAATTTGATTCGTAGTGAAGAGTAGTCAGTTTAGTCAAACAGTGAAACAAGGTGAACTTTAAGAAAAATCTGGTATTGTTGGGCTAAACTAAAAATTTTGAAAATTTTATGGATAATATATAAATGAGTCTTCTGTCAAGAAAAATTTACGACAATTGATTTGGAGTTTCGTAGCTCCAGTTATAAAAAACTTTAGTGACTATTGCTCAGGAAGTCAGCTTATAGGGAAATTGTAATTATATTGTAAACATTAATGAAAATTTGCTAATGAATAATTTATTGATTTTTATAAAGCTTACTATAATCTATATGTGTGAAAGTCAAATCTATATGTATTTTATTCTGAAAGTAATACTTGAATAGTCGATTAATGACTAGTTTAAAATTTGTTGAACTTAAGCTCAAGAGCAAAGGGGGACTAAATCCAATGAAGGGAAGGAAAAAGTAATTGAATAGCCGTTGAAGTCGTTCGACAACATCTGAGGTAAGTCTTCGAGTAATGAAACTTAGTTTATGATTTGATTAAGTCATGACATATAAGCATAACGAATAAACGGAGATATAATGACTTTACTTGAATGATATATTGAGGTGATTAGTTTATACCTATGACGGGTAGCCGAATGTGTATAGAGATCATGTTATAAAGCCAATCAAAATCATGTTCCTTGTATGTGGCTATCGAGCCGAAATTGGTAAGGTTTGATAAGTGTCTTGTGTTTGAGCTTTAGTAATGAAAATGAAATATGGATGTGTCATGATTTATTGATATATGTGCATGATTATTTGGATGACATCCGGACTAAGTCCCGAAGGCATTTGTGCTAGTGACTATATCCGGGCTAAGTCCCAAAGGCATTGTGCTAGTGACTATATCCGGGCTAAGCCCCGAAGGCATTTGTGCTATTGACTATATCCGGGCTAAGTCCCGAAGGCATTTGTGCGAGTTGCTATATCCGGCTAAATCCCGAAGGTACTTGGGTTTGGGAGTGAGCGATCTTGCTGTAATAATTTCAATTAATATGCTCATAAAATCCAAACGATAAGGTATGTTTCGTATATGCATCGGAAAGGTTGATTCCTTTTAAATAGTATTCGCTCAATTGATTAACGAACTTGAGACCTCTAGTTAGGTTTGATTCCTGTATGAATATAATGGTTGAAGCATGAAGTAAGTATGATTTGAGAACATGCATATATGCAATTATTCATGTAGTCATATGAACGTTATACCTTAGTTGTGAATAATTTCATTACTTGAACTTACTAAGCATTAAAATGCTTACTGTTACTTTGATTCTCTGTTTTATAGATTTTGTTCGTCACCATCGGACTCGGGAGTGTCAAAGTCGAAGTCATCCACACTATCTAAGCCACTTTTGGTACTCTTTTAGTTCAATTTTGAAAATGGCATGTATAGGGCTGACCCTTATTGTTAATTAAGTAACCTTTGGTAATGTGTATTCGTATAGCCATGCGAAAATGGCTCGTATATTTCGAAGTATAACATTATGGTCTTGTGATATGGTTATTAAGTGGCGTGGAAATGTTTGGTAATGACTAGCCATTGGAATGGCAAATCATGGTCCTATTGGTGCTACGTACGTCATGGCTAATCGGGATTACCCTTGATAATAATGTATGTCAATTTACTATTTGATTCATGGAAAATTATGAAATAGGTAAAATTTACCCTAAAATAGATGCTGACAGCAGCAGTGACGTAAGTTGGAAAAATCACTAAAAATAGTAGGAATGGAATTAAATAGTGAATAAATTATGTAATCGAATCTTGATGAGCCTATTTTCATATGAAAGAAACAAAACGACCATATGAGCCGTATTTTATGAGATGTTTAAGTTTTCGTGAAACAGGGCCAGAGCTTTTTCTGGATCCCCTGTTCTGACTTTGAAAATTTACCATAAATTAAACAGAGATAATTAGAAGTCATGCTTTATATGTATAGATTCCTTTTTGAGTCTAGTTTCACTAGAAACAAACGGCATAAGTATTGAAGCTCTGTACAGGGAGATATCTAAGTCGTAATGCATGAAGGTCAGAGTAGTCGAACCCTGAAACAGGGGAGACTTTAACTAATAAACTGTACTAATTGGCCTGACAAAAAATTATAGAAAAAAATTTGTAGATGGATATATGAGTGTAGTTTCAGGAAAAATTTACGGAATCAGTTTTCGAGTTTCGGAACTCGAGATATGATTTTTAAAGTGACTGTGATGCAGTTAGCTAGCTTGTCTGGAAATTTTAAAATGAACTGCGTAAGTAAATGAATTAAGTCCGTTAACACCTCGTGTTCAACTCCGGCAACGGTCTCGGGTACGGGGCGTTACAAAATCATTCAGTAATAATATAACCATATGTGTTTCCTGTCATCCACAATCTCAATAAAGTGAATTGTAAAATTCAATTCAAAATTTATATACATGACATAACCATCAGAATCATTAAAAAGTTACATTACAGAGATTTACAATCTGATGAACGACTCACGAATATGAGTACATCGATATTCCAATCGAAACACACCAGATGCTCATAAAAGCTAATCCATCCGAAACACACCAGATGCTCATAAGAGTTAATCCATCCGAAACACACCAAATGCTCATACGAGCCAGTCCATCCGATAACACACTAATGGATCTGAAAAGCTAGCCCAACCGAAAACACACCAAAACAAAGAGTATAACACGAGAGTTTGCAACAAATGTTGAACCTCAGTCTACTTGAGAAATATGTATATACATCACTCCACCACAATCTCCACTCCAATCCCCCATAACACACCATATCTCGATTGTACTTTATCCCATGCTCAATCCGATCCAAGTAATGAATTTCAACAACTTTTCATCATTTATAATCAAATATATCTATTATATCATATTATATCATCAAAAATTTCATATAGATGTTAAATTATAAATTGTACAAACTTACCTGGACTGAATTATAGTAGTTGCAAAAGTTCAGGGAAAATTTCTCAATTATTAGCTTACATTTCACCTACCAATTCACTTTACATTTTATATCCTTTTTATTTTTTAAATTTACACAATTACCCCTAACTTTTACAACTTTTGTAATGTAATCCATTAACCTGAAAATCATCAAATTAACCATTTTTCTCAAATCAACCTTACAATCGAATATCTAATACTTCTAACCAGGCCATAAAAGACCTCATATAATTCTTGGAACTTTGACATTTTAAGAATTAAATCATTAAATAAAAAACTAACTAAAATTACTTTATAAAACCATCAAAAATCATAACTGAAGCTTCAAACATATAATTATCATCAAAAACAATCGAAATTCATCAAAAACAATCGAAATTCATCAATGGTAACTTCCAAAACTTTTAACTAATTCAAAAACAAATGTACATGCTAGTTGGATCTAGTTGCAACGATCTCAAAAATATAAAAATTCATAAAAAAAAAAGGGACTCAAAACTTACCCATGCAAGATTCAAACTAGCCAAATGTTAAGCTTTTCTCCTATGGCATATTCGACCAACCATCAAAACAAATGAAGAAGAAGATGATGTCTTTTTCTAATTAATTTGTTTTAATTTTTAGGTTAATTACCATTTTGCCATTAAAACATAGGTTATTTTACTATTTTTACTTCCATTGCCGTCCAAAATTTTTAACTAAGGTTTAATTGCTACATAGGTCCACCCTCCTATGATATTTAAGCTATTAAATCATCTAAATGCAATAATTATTAAATTTTACACCTTTTACAATTTTGTCCTTTTTCTTTAATTAACTAATTAAACGTTAAAATTTCTCAACCAAATTTTAATACGACTTTAACGACTCCATCAATATTCTAAAAATAATATTTACTAGTCAACATGATGGAAATTTATGGTCTCAAAACTACTATTCCGTTACCACTGAAAAACGAGCTATTATAGTAGAAAGGCCAATTTGTCCATTTTTCCTGTAAAAGGGCCAAAATGTAATCCAACCCAAAGTACAGGGGCTTCCCTGGTATTTTTATCGATATTATCTCTTAAGAAGTCAAGTTACATCAAAATTTTAAATTAAATAAAAAAATTACCTTGATAAGAAATTAATATATTGGTCTTATAATCAATTACTAAATAATGTTTTTCAATCGTTTTATTTAAAATATTATATAAAAGCATGAAATAACAAAAATACTCTTACAATAATATTAATTGCTCTTTAAAGGAAAGTTATTTTAGTAATTTTGTTTCATAACAGCTTAGTCGACCATTTTATATATAATATATATTACTTATATGTTGGTTTAAATGGTATCATTTTTTTATACAATATTGAAGGTAGGGGATTAGCTTCACACAATTTGAACCCATGCTATAATACCCCATATCTGACCTGATCGTTAGATCCGAGTTTTAGGATGTCACAACTGAAATTCCCAACCTGAGGATCAATTTGTAATGTAACACCCCTATACTTAACCTGATCGTCAGGTCAAGATATTGGGATGCTACATTTGTTGTCGAAATAACAACAGTCAAATTCATTTTTATTCTAAGTACATATTTAATCAATTTGATCAATTTATGCTTTTGATATGCCTTAAAATCATTTATGAGTCTTATATGGGCTTATTATAGCTCTCAAAATAATTTAAGAAGAAACAAGGACTAAAATGTAAAAGTTTCAAAATTTTGGAGCGGTATCGCAACGTTGGGGGTTCCTCATTGCCATGTGACGAACTGACTTGTGTTGTCGCGATGTGGCTTATCCGTCATCACGACGAGCACTCTATTTCACATGTTATACTATATTCAAATGTCATAATCAAACCAATTCATTACACATATCATTAACATATGCCTGTTTCTAATCTTAAATCTACATAAATTATTTATATATTGAGCTACATAATTTGAAATTCAGATCTGCTTTATGTTTTTGAAGTTAGACTTAAATATATTTTGACCATAAAATTTTCAGAATTTCTACTTTATCCAATCAGTACAATAAATTCTTCAAATTTGCTCCTGTTCTGCTGCTTGACAGCTTCGAACTTTCTTTACTAAAAATTAATTATCTCTCAGTATAACGTTCGGATGATGTTTTGATTTGTTTCTCTTGAAAATAACTCATTAAGAATTTAAACATATAAATTTCAGACCTTAATCTTTTTTTTTATACAATTTTTGATGATTTCCAAAGTCAGAATAGGGGAACTCGAATCTATTTAGACCTTGACCCACAAAAACTAATATATCTCAAAATATACAATTTTGTTGCTTTCATAGTTTCTTCCATACAAAACTAGACTTAATAAGATTTAATTTCATATTTGGTTCAATATCTAAATCAATTTCTACAATTTTTGATGAATTTTCAAAGTCACGCTACTGTTATTGCCCAAAATTGTTTTAGTGCAAAATGTTGATAACCACATTTGTAACACTCTCATTTCCTTTCTCTACAACATTTCCCATCATTTCCTCTTATTTTCCTTCACAAACATATTAAGAACATAAAAATTTATATTAGAAAACTGTACTTTAACATCATTTTCAAGCTTTTTCAACAACATCAAACTTAAAAACATGTTGAAATCTTAATGTTCTTACCTTGTCCTATTGATTTCAAATTTTAAATTGATTTTCTCTCTCCTCCAACTTCTATTTTCTTGAATCCAAGGTAATATTATTTTTCTCCATAGTCTTCTTATTACTTTTCTCTCTTGGTGGTTATGGAAATTCCTTGAAATTCTAGGTGAAAATGGTGGATTTATGGTGGAAGGAGTAAATATAAAGAAATGAAAACTTCTTTCTTCCCCTAAGGAAGTAGCGTGAAAAGGTGGAAGGAAAGATGAAAGACCCTTTCTTGATTGAGAAATGACCATTTTACCCTTCAACATTCTTCACAATTCATTTATTGAATTATTACTTAATTTTCCTAATATTAAATTTTAGTCTTTCATACTTCTTCTATTTATTAAATTTGGTCTTTATTCATCCATTTTCATTTTTTTCTATATCCTTGCACCCTTAAGATATTTGCACCTATTGACCCTTCAACTTTTCCATATTTATACTTTAACATCTCAAATTCTGAGTATTTACACTTGGGCCCTAGAACTTTTCACATATTTACAATTTATTCCCTACTTTAAATTAATGCATCACATCATGCTTCTCAATTAAATCTTCTCTAGCACCATTCGACTTCCTATTTTATCACCTTCATTTCCTTATTTCAATTTATCGAAAATACAATCTCGATTTATCTCTACTTTTATATTGTAACGAATTTTAGGGTGTTACATGTAAAGTTTCCAAAATAAAACAGAGTTGAACTCGTGACCTTAAACAAGGAATGTCGCAACAAGATGGCTTGATGTTGTGACGTTCAAGATGTGAAGTCATAACTTTCATGGTAGACCCCTAATTCCAAATTTCATATGATTCAACCTAATAACAATAAAGTTTAGCCCCAAGGTTCCAATCATTCATTCAACACAAATAGACATGTCTAAAATACCATTTTCAAGCCACTAATACCAAATCTATACATGACCAAAACTATCTTCATATATTCACAACTCATGTACATTAATTTGACCATTTCCAACATTTAACACGGTAATCTTAGGTACATGCCATTTGACCAAAATGAAATGAGTTATACAAACTTTTTTGAGTTAAAAACGGCAATCCAGATGCTGACTTCACTTCCCGAGGCTTCTAAGAAAACTTGTACCTACGCACAGAAAAAACAAACCATATGTTGAGCGATAAAATTCAATGGTACTTTCAAGATTTAAGATGATATAACATAAACTAAGAAATTAGGGTTTAGTGTTTTAGGAGTGAAATAGTGAAATTTTATAAGTAGATTTGAGGTTTCAATGATACGATAATGCGTCTCAGAACATATACATTTTCATATCTCACCCTCCCCTGTGCCTATAAAAGGGGGCTCCCCCTCCAAACTCTATCATCCCTAAACCCATCATCTCTATCGGCCTCCATCCCTCCACTTTATAATATTTCTCTCTCTCGGTTTTTTTCCTCACTTCAATGCTAAAAATTTTTGTCGCTAATAAATTTCCGATTTGAGGTACTTTTGAGTCGTCGGTGATGTGATATCTTTTTGAGACACACACATTTCATAAATCCAATCAATATGAGACCATTACCTCGGAAACCTATCTTGTGAAAGTCGAGTTCCGGGGTGATTTTGCTTTATACGGTCATGGGTGGAAGTCTATATAGAGGTCTCGTTCGTTGACCATTATGAGGTCATAGATCGGAGTATAATGGGGGCAGTTAACTGTCATTATGCGGGCACAAGCTCAAACTTTTCAGATACCCAAAGACGTTGCCTTATAAATACCATATAGAAGTCTGAGGGCATAACTATAGGGAAAAACTATGGGGCTTCCCACTATAATCGGCGTAATTTTTTCTTCATTTCCACGCAGTCGGAATCTTTAACATTCTTTCATATCCGAAGGCCAACATCGTCGTGAACGTAGGAGAACTTTCAGGCAGGCAGCGACTGTTGCGGTGCAATAAAGATGAAGCTCCTTTCAGGGTGACAACGATTACCGTTATTAAACAACTCATTAATAACTACAACCGATGTCGCGCTGACTCAAGTTTGACTTTTACTATACTGAAACATCTGCTCTGTGTTCACCTCGGTGTCAACCTTTGGATAAGAATGAAAGGTTAAAGATACCGACTACCTGGAAATAGAGAAAAAAATTACGTTGATTACATCAAAAAGCCCATCGTTTTTTCCTTTGATTATGACCTCAATTTTATGTATGGTATATATAATGCATTATTTGTGGGTATCCAAAAAGCTTCAACTTGTGACTGCATAACCACCGTCAATTAGCTCCCTATTATACTCAAATTCGTGACCATATCACGGCCAACAATTGAGATCCCCACTTAGGTTATGTTTAGTAATGCTTTTTAAAAGCATTTTTGACATGAAAAGCAATTTTGAAAAAAAAAATGCTAAACAACCTACTTTTTTTTAGAAAATTTGTGCTTTTGAAAAACAGTTTTTTGTCAAACGTGAAAGCAGAGATTTGGTGCTTTTTTGCAGCCAAAAACATTTTTAAAAGTTCAAATACTTTTTCACCCCTCATAAGGACACCAACAGGTAAGATATTATTGCAGCTCCTACGTTCTTTTTCTTTTTCGTTTTCTCTAGTTCTAAACTTTTGCCTTTTATTTTCTCTAATTCTTCTTGCTTTCCCTTTCATCTTCTTTGGTTCTAAAATTTTGCAGAAGTTGAACCAGTTGGTGATGATGAAGCCATTAGCGTCTCTTCAAAAACACTAGTCGGATGCAATGGAAACAGTGGCAATGTCTCGTGATGATTAGTGGCGCTGCCGCCATTGTTGAATGCTCCATTATATAAGTTTTCAATATCAGGTGATGGAACCATGGTATGATCATAAGCATTTCCGTTGTAAAATAGAGCCTTTCCAATTTTACAAATAGGCCTGCCTCTTCTTTTAATTGATCCATTAGGGAGAAGAACCTTGGGACACTGAGGGTAAAAGCCTAGATGAGGATGATGATCAGCTTGTCGTACAAAATATGGACTAGCACAAACAACCGTAGAAAAACAAGATCAAATGTTCTATAATAATACAACAAATGGAAATATATCATGTTTTGTCTGTAGAGTATTGATTATATAGATTGGAAACCATAAATCAGTTTGAAACGAACAGTCAGCAGCATCAAAGTACTTAACCTATATACACAAAGAAATTATAGGAAAACATGGAACTCCAAACAAAAAATGTAGTTTTTTAATAGATACTGCAAAAGACAAGCACATATGTTTTATATAATACAAATTATTTAAATATATATTAAACTTTTCTAATTCATGTATTAAAATATTAATTATAGGTTATAATAATTTTTTATATTTTATTATAATTTTCATAAATAATAACATTAAGGAATTTTAATATCATTTAAATATATCTTTTCCTTTTAACATCATCATGTTTAAAATAGTCCTTGCATCTTTTAAAAGCAATTTTTTCACATAAATGCTAAAAATTTAAATATTAAATCAAGCTTTTCAAAATCATTTTTAATAAGTACTTTTTCATAATATTTTTAAAAGCACTTATCAACAACAATGTTAAACTTGCCTTTAGACTTTGACCTGTGATCATATCAAACACTGTCATCTCAAAACTTGACTTTTATAAGACGAGTTTCTAAGATAATGGTACTATCCTGACATGACATATGAAATATATGTGTTCTGAGACGCGTTATCGCATCCTCAACCACTCAAATTTATTTATAAACTTTCATAGTTTTACTCCTAAAACACTAAATACTAAACCTTAATATAAAAATCTCTAAACTTAAAAAAAAAAAAAATTGCGTACTTTCACATTATCTCTCCAAAAGCAACGTAGTTCTCTAAATTAAAGAAAAAAAAAGCATATAACTCTAATTCAGCCAAAAGATTAAACTACACAATTAGTCACTAAACTATGAGTAAGTTTTTGTATTGGTTACTTAACTAAAAAAGTTACAAATTGGTTATTGAACTATTCAAAAGTTTTCATTTAGCCATTGAATTATTCAAATTTTTTTTTTAAAGTTCCACTAATGAGCTCCAAGCGACAATTTGACTGTCGGTACGGTGGATCATTACCCATTAATGAGTAGAAAAACATACCTTAGATTCAAGTGGATCTGATGGTTAGTGTTGAAGATAAAAAAAAAACCGCTTGAATTTTAGTTTGCAAATTCGTGACTTCCAAAGCTGTTTCATGAAAAAAAATTAAATTATAGAAGAGAAAAAGAAATAGAACTTTTAATTAGTGCAAGTAGTGCGGAGAGAGAAAGCCATGTAGTATGTATTTTAACAACGTAATAAATTAAATAAAAACTTTTAAATAGTTTAATGATCAATGTGTAACTTATTTAATTAAGTGATCAAAATAAAAATTTATCCATAATTTAGTGAATAATAATGTAGTTTACCCAAATAAAAATTGCTTTCTAAAAAATCTACTTTTTATTTAATTAGCAAACAAATAGATGAGCAACTGCAAAGCTTTGGCGGGATGTCTTTTTTAGTAAATACCAATCATTCTGAAAGCTGATATTTTACCTGCAAACAAATCTCCATTGCACCTAATTTAATTTGCTTGTTAAATATTGTTTTTCCTTGTTTTCTTTCCTTTTGGGTTAAATCAAAAGCAGAAAATCTCAATATTTTCTCCTTGTTTCACTCTCTCAAATATCTCATCCAACAGGGAAGTTTTCAACTTACAAAATACCATCCCAACAGTTCAAAAATATTAACAAAAAAAACAAGTTTTTTCCCCTTTCCTTCTTCACTCTGGTTTTGTCTGAAAACCGAACATTCTATGCTCTTTCTTCCAGCTTAAGCACCAGCAGATCCGCTATCAGGTACCTACCTTCATCGGTCCTTTGCCTTTTTCACTGTGTATCTGTTTTTCTTTATCTTTAGGTGGTTGAATGGACTAAAAATGTCGACCTTTTTTTTTTCACGGATGCTTGTTTTTATTGGCATTCATTGACGTTTTCTCGATTGGGTCAGTTTTGTTTTTTTATGATTTTCCGGTCACAAATATGGGTATTCTAGGAAAAGAAGAGTGGTTGTGTTGTTGAAGTTATACTATTCCCTTTTTTCTATATTTAGCTGAATTGTTTGGTTTTGGATTCTCTTTTGCTTACTCTATTCTCTGTTTTTCCCTTTCTTTGTGCAGTCTTAATATGAACTTCTCATAATTATTTTAATGTCTTGGTGAAAAACACTTACTCATGGAATCTAAATGCTTTTAGGAGGCTGTATGTTTCAAGCTTGTCCTATGCTTGCACTTGAACTAGTTTTAACTGGTCTCTGCTGTCTTGGAAGTGATGTAGTCCTTGTTGGGTTGTTTTGTTATAAGCAGAGGCAGTTTATAAAAGGGGATTGTTATGTCATACAATTGTTGATTAATTGATTTGCTCATAATGTCGAGGATCACTAAGTGGAAGATTGAGAAGTCAAAAGTAAAATTTGTATTCTGGCTTCAGTTCCATGCTACACATGTAAGTCACAATGTGTATTCGTGACATTTTGTAGTATGTATTTCTTTTTTGAAGCTAATCCCTCATTGATCTCCCTAGAGGTAAGATCATATTAAAGGCTGAAATTTCGGTATATTTGAATTTATCTAACAATAGATGTGAACCAAATTGAATAATATAGCTTGTTTAGGTGAATTAATAAATCTAATGACAATGCATTTGACTGTATAACTTTAGTTTTATATATGATAGTCTAAGCTGCTCACATAGTTTGTGATTTTATCTTATATGGTACTTCTATCATGAAACTACATTTTCTTATAAATTGCTTGCATTTTGGTAGGAAATATGTATTTCAGTGTGGAGTATTTGCTTTTGAGTCTTTTGCTTGTGTTTGTGGATAAAGAGTTTAAGTCAACCTTTCTGGCACATCAAACAAATATATTCTGTTTCCCAATGAAAAATCAGAATGGAAAGTTTACATAATGGTTGTATAATGTTCTTGTTGGGGAGTTTCATAAGGTCAACCGCTTGAGGGATTAATTTTTATGCAGTAGGTATGCCCATGAATCTAGCCTTTTCCATAACTGGTTCCTTAACTGCAGGTTGCATACTTTTAGTGTATGGTTCACCCACATATGGATTCAGTACCATCATAGCTATAAGAGAGTGCTGTCAATCCTCATGCTTCTGCAACTGACACATGACCATTCTTGAATCCTGCCTTTGGGCCTTGGTGTATTAAAAGATTGTAAAGATTTTAAGAAGGTATAAAACCTTTGTGGGTGGTTTAATGGTTTAATTGGTAATTTGTCAATGCTTTAAATTCGTGCTTCTCTTCTTAGCTTTGGTGATTCATAATAAGTATCCATTCTACTAGGAGAAGAATTAGAAGGTTTGACATTAGTCCACCGTACTTCCAATCTAAACTACTTAAATCAACTAAGTGAATCCTTGTCATACATTGTATCTTGTGTGTGTTTAAATATTATGTTTCTTGCTAATTTATAGGCTTTGTATTGCATGCTATTTTTTCAGCACTTAATTATTCTAATCAACCATAATATTGGGAGAAGAATCTGATGGTTTAACTTTAGTCAACTAACTTCAGTTCATGTAAATAAATCTTTTCCACTATCTAGTCTGATATGTGTTAAAAAGCTCTCTAAAGTTTCCTACTATATATATTTCTAGCATAATATGTGATTGTCCTTCAACTCTGGAAAACATATTCTAATGCATCATTCATCTTGGTTTCTGCAATGACTGTGTACCATGTATATTTTTTCGGAACAATTCAGATTCCACAAAGTGGATGGGATAAACTGTATATATCCTTTGTTCCTGCTGATTCTGGAAAAACGACTGCGAAGACAACCAAAGCAAATGTGAGAAATGGAACTTGCAAATGGGCTGATCCAGTCTATGAGACTACAAGGCTTCTCCAAGACATCAAAACTAAGCAGTTCGATGGAAAACTCTATAAGCTTGTTGCGGCAATGGTTAAATCCTAGTCCTTACAGTTTAGATGCAACATTTACACACAGTCTTAGTATGACCTTAACCGTCTTTTACCTAAACTATTTGGCAGGGTTCCCCAAGATCCAGCCTTCTTGGTCAATCTTTCTGATTATGTTGATGCATCAAAACCTTCTGTCGTTTCATTGCCTCTTCTTGGCTGTGATTCTGGAGCTACATTACATGTAAGGGCTTTTGAGTTTCTCAAAAAACTTTTGGGGGTTGTTTCTTGCTTGTTGTATTTCTTGGGTTGTTTGTGTAGTTAGAAGAAAAAATGTTTGTGTAGCTTCTTCTAGAAAGTCTTTCGAACTCTTTTCCTATTAGAGATTTGTATTGTTTCATACCTAAATAATTTTTAATTTGTACTCAATGACAGGTCACTGTACAACTGCTAACCTCTAAAACTGGTTTCAGGTATCTATCAAAAACATTTAAACTTTTTGCTTGCATCTAATTTCAAACTACTTATATGTAGTTACGCTTCGTCTCAGGGAGTTTGAACAGCAACGAGAACTTAGTGGGAGAGGTTTGCAGGTTGGCCCAGACCAAAATGGTCCTGATCAGTCTTATTCTGGGAAAGTATCAGTTTCTGAGGAGATTGTCAACAATCGCATTGATAAGTTTAGTTTGTTTCTTTTAGATTCCTAGATATTACATGTATTGTATTGTTGTTAAAGGTTCTTTGCTTTTATTTCGCACTTTTATATTGAACCCTTTACTCTTTTACTTACAAATACACATTCATTGCTGAAGAGAATAATCGGTCATGGTTCTCTTCTTTCCATGGCAGTTCATTTATTGAGGAATACAGATTACAAGATATGTTCCTCTTATCAAAATCAGTGATTTTAAGGTGTATGATATCACTTCTTCAAGAGAACTGTCTGCAAATACTCCCTGGTTCAGTTCAGTTCAGAAGCACAATAAAATTATGGAGATAATGTTTGAATGGAGCTTGTTGTTACTAAGAATGCCATTAATATTGTAATGGACTTATATCACTTTGTTATAGAAACCCTCAAAGAGGCTGTGGGGTTATAAGTATGTGAAGATAAGAGTCAAGATGGTTAAAATGAGTTCCATTTAGCCCTTTAGCTGTCCCATGCTACAATAGTAATATGCAACAAGTACTTTTAATGTATCTTTAAATATGACATGCTCTTTTTTTATTTTTATTTTTGGGTGAAAAATTTGCTGTTTACATCATGTGAAAGGCCGTATTGTAGGCTCTTTAGTTGTTCTGAGCTTTTTTATGAATTTCCAGTAAATGCTTGGCTTTACAAATAAGGGATAATCTTCTTTTTTTTTCCCTGCTTTGTTTTATATATAGGTCAATGTAAGGGTTAGATTTATAGAAAAATCTAAAGAACAACCTTTGCTTGAAGATGTTGCCTTGAATGATGACTGTGGAGACTCAAATGTGGGGTTCCATGGCTCTTCAAATAATTCAGATAGTTTATATGCAGAGAAGCATGAAATGTCCAGTGCCCATGAAAATGATGGCCAGAAGAGTACAGTCTATGTGGCAGGACTTGGTCACAGCCCTCAGCAAAAGAGAGGGGATTCCTCAGTTCATCAATTATTGGCACTGGGGACTAACGGTTGGGTTCATGGCTAGGGTTCAGACTACTCCGCAGATAATGACATGACTATTGCCTATGAAGAGAATAACAGACTTAGAGGATTCTTGGAAGTGGCAGAGTCATCCATTCAGGAACTAAAGATGGAACTAAGTTTATTACAGAATCATGCTAATCAAATGGGTGATGAAACAGAGAAGTTTGCTGAGCAACTTGTTGCTGAGATTTCTTCTAGAGAAAGGTTGGCAAAAGAGGTTTCTGCTTTACGATCTGAATGTTTGAAGTTGAAAGGTGACCTTGTGCAGATGACAAGTTCTAAGCCATACCCTCCATTGAATAGCAAAGAACCTATTAAGAAAGACCAGAATCTTTCAAGACTTAGAGGTCACTTGGTCAAAGGGGCTTTTAGCTATGGAGGCTAAGATAAGGGAACTTCAAAATGAGCCATGTTTGAATTACCATCAAAGAGACCATAGGTTCCTTCATTCAGACTTAGGGGCATTGCTTGGCATTCTGCAAGATCTCAAACAAAGAACTCAAAAAGAAATATCTATTCTTAGATCAGTAGAGGATAGATGCAATACGAAGGCTCCTGGAGCAATGAGTTCAACAAATGGTGATGCTTTCATACCAAAAACTAGTTTTGATGTAGAGCTTTACCAACCAGAACTAGGCATGGTTCCATGTGTTAGCGAGCCTGGTCATATGCCACACGAACCTGATTCTCTGGGTGCTACTAATGCAATGAAAGGTAAAATATTTACTAATGCAATAAAAGTGAGATTGTAAGGGCTTGAACTTAAGACCACTTGAAATTAATTCACACACTTAATCACTAGGCTATTATACTTCTTGTGTCATAAACTAGCACAAAAAATAAATAAGACATAGGGCATGACATTGATAAATGAGAATGTTAGTTTACATAATGAATAATTGGTTCATAAAAACTTGTTTCCCCAATTATTTAGTAAATTATGTCTCATTGGTCAAAAGTTCTGGTTCATAGTCTAAAGGACACCATGATTACTACATTGGATCCAAATATTCAGCTAAAACTCTTTACTAATGCTTTGGAATAGGTGCAAGTTTTATGGGAGTTTTTCTTATGTATTTCAAAAAATTACACAATCTCATATCCTTTAAAGAAACCTCTCGAAATGATTTCTTATATAACATTATTTTACATTGGGCCTATAAGAGCCAAAACAAGAGGATGGGCACTTGTGTACAAAAGTTAACCCAAAAGCTCAACTCAGTTCAATCGGCTAGTCTCCCCCTGTGCGTGATTCTAAGTCGAGTTTTATTTTGCTTTTTTCCATTTTTATTTTATTTTTATTGTTTTAGTCAAACAAGGTTCAGAATTATATTTTCTAATGTTATTAACTAGCAAAATCATATTTTTTGTTCCAACATTATTATTTTCTCAACTTTATATTTTTTTTTCTATTTTTGGCATGCATGGTACCTATAAATACAATGCATGATTGCACTTCAGAATCACTTAACCTGTGATTTATTCATCTTCTCTTTGAATGTTTTTTGCCTTCTCAAACCTTTCTCCCCCAATTTTAGCTAAGTGTTTAATTGGTATATTTTCCTTGTTCCATGTTTTCTTTTAGTTAACAAAAATGCTTGTTGAATCTTAAGGGATACATGAATTCGTGAAATATTGTAATATCCCGAATTAGGGTCTAATCAGAGTAGTAGTTTCGAGACCACAAATTCGAGATAGAAATAATTATTTTATAATTATATTAAGGTCTATGATATGATTGCATGATTGTGTGAAAATTTCGTGAAGAAATTCTATGCATAAAGTGCTTAATTTGAAAATTAGGGACTAAATTGAATAAGTTGCAAAACTTGCATTCTAGAAGTTTTAGTATGAAATTGCTTTAGAATATTAATTAGGAGGTCTTAAATAGCAATTTAACCAATTTTTAAAATTTTGGACAAAAATGGGCTTGTACATGAAAAATTACAAAGAAATGCATTAAGGGCATTTTTGTCATTTGGTAAATATAGTCATTAAAAAGGGAAAAATAACACAAAAATGGACTCATCTTCTCTATAAGGGCTGCCAAATTTTGCTTGTCACCGTAGCTAGGGTTTCAACATTTTCAAGTCTTGATTGTAAGTGATTTTCATGCCCGTTTTTAATACTCTTTTCGATTTTAAAATCTAGAAAGCATGTTCTATCATTTTCTAGCAATATTTTGAGCTAGGATGCATGTATGAAAATTTACCCATTTGTGACATAATTGTATTTTGATGAATAATGAAGGAATATGATGGTTTGATGTGTGTTTAACGACTTTTACCTAGTAGTTTTATGTGAAAACACCTAAAAAGGGACTTAATTGTAAAAAGGGTAAAATTGATGGTAAAATCTGATTTTTAGTGTGAAATTTGGGCTGTTATGGACACTAGGAAATTCGGCTATGCCTAGATGTCATGGGAAATGCATGTAACTCATTGTACAAACTTAAGGACTCAATTGTAAATAATTGAAATGCTAGGGGTAAAATGGTAATTTTTATCTGAGCCGTATTAGGGGCTGTTTTGATGAATATGTAAATTGAATAAATTAATTTGGCATTTTAGATCAAGAGAAACAAGATTCGAGTCCTGATCAAGGGAAAAATAAAGTTTACGAGGAATAGGCTTGATTTCTAACATTTTGTTTCGAGGTAAGTTCATGTGTAAATGTAGTAACATAATTGTCATTTTAAGTAATTTAATGTTATTTATATGATATGATGATTATTATCATGAAATATTATGCTTTGTGGATTATTATTTAGTAATATGCAAATTATGTGAGACTGCAAAGATGTGTGATTGAGGAAAATCCCGTTTGAACCTTGGGAATAGATTAGGATACAAGTGACATGTCACTAGGATATTTGAGTTCCAAACTCGTTGAGTTGAGTCCGAGTTCGTGAGATGTAACTAGGCATCCGAACTCGTTGAGTTGAGTCTGAGTTCACTTATGGATGCGAATGCCTGAGCCCGTTGAGTTGAGTCCGAGTTTGCTTATGGGCGGGTTACATGGTAGCTTGGCTACATAATTTCCGCAGACTATTGAGTTTGTTTAGCCACGGGTATGGAACTTATGTGCATACAATCTGTGTATCCAAATTATATTCCGATGTGTTTAACGGGTGAATCTTAAGTGAATAAGGAGAACACTTAAGACGAAGGTGACATGTTGGTAAGTGTGGTGAATGAGAAAATTGGATAGGTATGCGCTTAAACCCTCGGGTTGAGAACTTGGTATGATGAAATCGTGGTAAGATAGTAAATGCAAATGTAACATGAATGTCTTGGTGATATTTATGCAAATGATGTTTTATGTTGGATTGCATGATTATGTTACTTGCTATTTACATGTGAACTTACTAAGCATTTATGCTTTCTCCCTCCTTTCCATTCTTTGTAGTTTTGATAAGCCAGCTCGGAAATTGGGAACGGTTGGAGGCTCGTTCACACTATCCGTGGACCATTTTGGTATAGTGGCTTGTATATTTTGAGTATGGCGTGTATAGCATTATAATCATTTTGTGTATATGATCTTATGATATAGCTATTGGGTGGTAAGGAAATGTTTGGTAATGATTAGCCATTAGAATGGCTAATCAAGATCATATTTGGTGTTATGCATGCTTAATGTGTTATCTAATCCATGGAAATTCATAAAAAGGTGAAATTTGCTATAAAACAGTATCATACAGCAGCAATGACGTGAGTTTGAAAAATCACTAAAAATAGTAGATACAGAATTAGATGGTGATTAAAATATGAAGTTGAATCTTATTAAGTATATTTTCATATGAAAGAAACAAAACAGGTAAATGAGTTTTATTTCATGAGATATTTGGGTTTTGGTGGAACAGGGTTAGAGCGGTTTCTGAATCCCCTATTTTGACTTTATAAATTCACTAAAAATTGTAAACAAATAATTAGGAGTCATACTTTATATTTATAGATTCCTTATTGAGTCTACTTTTAATAGAAATAAACGGCATAGTCATATCAATATTTTATAGAGATAAAAGTGATTTGTAGTGAATAGAGGTCAGAGCAGTCGAACACTAAAACAGGGGAAAATTCAACTAATAAACTGTACTAATTGACCTGACCAAAAATTCTAGAAAAAGAATTATTAAATATATATATGAGTCTAGTTTCAGGAAAAATTTACGGATTTTAATTTTGATTTCGTAACTCGAGATATGAATTTTTTAGCGACTATGATGTAGATGGGCAGTTTATTACGAAAGGTAAAATAAATTGTTTGAAATTGTTTAAGTGGTAATTTAAGTCTGTTAATGCCTCGTGCTCGACTCCGGCGACGGTCTCGGGTAAGGGGGTGTTACAAATATCCTTAAGGACAGTGATTCTCATGCCTCAATAAACAACTACTAGTTCCTAACCTTCAGTTTTACAATAGTTTTTATCGTCCCTAACTATTTATCGCTTTCAACTCCTGCCATCTCTCTATGACACTTGGTTTAACTGGTCTATAATATCTCTTCACTTAAAAAAAAAAAACCTGCATTTTGGCAACTCCACTGGGGAGGAGCAATTTCATTTAATGAAACACCAACCTTATTCCTTTTAGCTTCACCATAAGCTATGAAGGATGTTGGAAATTCAAATAATTTAATCCTTTCATATATTAAAGACTTGACGAAAAGGATGAAGACAATTGAGGAGAGGATGCAAATGTTGTAGTAGAATAACAAAAAGATGGTGGAAACCAACTCCTAGCTCACATCCGCTTCTAATAGCACCCCTTCTCATATCCCTCCCATTACAAACACTTTTGCCAGAGTTACCCCTATTTGAAATAGAAAAGGAGAAAACATATATAATGCTTCAAACCCCATGCTTTCCATGACAATTGGTGCAACCAACACTCCTACCTCCTGCACCTTATTTGCTTCCAGCAGAAACCATGTTGCCATAAACTCCCAGGCTAAAGCTTTCTTTTTAGTGGCACAACCCTCTAAAACCCAAAGTTTTGTCATAAAAAATAAACTTCAAATGTTTTTAAAAGAAAAAAAAGTCTTAGTTCCTCTGAGTTTGACCTTAAATTGCCATACCCGACTAAGCTACTAAGCTATATATTAAGGACTACACTAGTCCTAAATTTAAACAATACAATGGCGCAAGTCTGGTGATGCTTGCGAGCATTTGATAAAATTTATAGATATGCTAGAAGTTCTAGTGTTGGATAATAATTTAAAGATAAAAGAAATGTTAAGCCCCTGATAGAGAAGGCATATACTTGGTATCTGAATCTTGAACCTTGTTTTGAGGAATCATGGAGCTAGATTTGTCCAAAGTTTGGTTAAAAGTTCTTTTCAATTTAGGAGAAAGTTAGTCTTGTTGACTTAGGTAGCTAGGGAAAATCAAAGACCAAAAGATTATGTTGTGTTACATCCAATGATTTAGAGAGAAAGTTTTAAATGTATACGAAGCTCATGATGAGAAAGAGTTGGTTAAGGTGTGTATCCAAGGAATGTTTGATGATTCCAACTTTACTTACAAAATTTTCCATTGCCTTCTCTTTATTGTTTGGTAGAGGTTGCAAGAAGAACCAATGATACTATCGTGGGACATAAGAGATGAAAATATCACTTTCACCAAAAAGAGGATGGCTTATTTTGCTTCAAATAAAGAGAAATTATTTAAGGAACCGAAACTTAATTGTGATGGAAGAGACTCTCCACCATCGTTCCTATACTTTACGAAAAAAGTACTTGAACTCTTGAACAAATGGGTGAATGAAGGTAGTGTTCGTCTGCCTAAAGTTGAACGTCAACCTACTAAGGGAGAAAAATCCAGTCCTATGTATTGTCAATTCCATAGGACCGTTAAACATCCAACACAAGAGTGATGAAAAATTTAAAATTTTACCATGGAATGATGAAGAAAAATGATGATAAAAAGGTGTATTCAGAGTTAGTGAAACATACTTTATTTGTGTTTTTCTTATGTGTTTAAAGACTATTCTTATTGATATTTAAGTACATCTTTACAAGTTTAAATTGTCATTTTTCTTGGCATAATTGTGATATTTGACCCATCCAACTAATTATTCCTCATAAGTAGAGAGCTTGTCTTCCAGGTAGAAGTACACTTAATGAAGAAGTCGACCACTGTGATCAAAGAGCCAGTCCCATCACTATCTAAAAATACATTTTTTAATGAAGTCGGATGTTGTGGTAAGCACACTTATTGGTACACTAATAAGTATAAATAAGAAGAATGAAAGTTCAGAATAAGGAAAGTTCTTAACATAGATCAGACTTAACTTACATTTGTGAGGCGTTACTAAAAAATGAATTCACTATATATACTCTCCCAATAAAATATATGATTCAAACTTAATCCGATTACAACTCGTTGCAACCTCACTATTGTATCACTTAATGAGCTCATTACTCACTCACCTTTCCTCGATAGAAACAAACCACTCAAATGTAAAAATACAAAGCACCTAAAGTGCTCATTACAATCTAAACTGAACAGCACAACTCTGTATCTCAATCTTACAAGTATATTGCCTATTCGTAGTCTATAAAGTATTGGTGAAATGGACTTTTATTCAAGAGATGATGTTGGAATTTTTCACAGGATGAAAAACAAAACAAAGTTATCCGGATGAAATATGAAGCTCCTGTTGAAGCTCCCGGATGAAGTATGTGTTAAATTTCAATCAAATGATCAATGAAACAAGCAAAGAAATTTTGTGTTTGAGAGCTCAAAACAGAAGCAAAATCAGATGAAAAAATTGAGAGAACAAGTTGGCAACTTTCATTACTTGAAAAGTTCAAATTACATGTACATAAGTAGATAGATTACATTGGTAAAAAACAAAGCTTGCTTGTGCAAGTAAATAACCTGTTAAATTAGTATAATGACTTCCTAAACAGCTAAGCATCTAACTAAACCTTAGCAAATACAAAAGGTTACATTGAAACAACAAAAGCCAACTGTCACATGGACATGCCAATCGAATTACTCCTTGGACAATAGCATGCTTTAGCTGTGATGCTCGGTCACTTGCATGCTTGTGCATGATTACATGGTTGCATGCATGTTGCTGCTGTAGTTGCGACCTTTGAACACTCCTCTTTGGCTACTAAGCAGCTAACTCCAATTTCCTTCCTCAAACACTCGAACTTTGCAGTAGCCAATGGCTTGGTCAGAACATCAGCAAGTTGATCCCTCGAACAACAATGTACCAAGCAAATTTCCTTGGCCAATTTTGCCTCTCTCACAAAGTGATATCTAATCTTGAAATGCTTCATTTTACTATGGAACACAGGGTTCTTGGCAATGGCAATAGCAGACTGGTTATCAACCTTAATCTCAGTTGCTTCCATCTGATTTGCATTCAAGTCATCCAGTAGTTTTCTAAGACAAATGGCTTGGTTAACAGCAATAGCAGCTGCAATATACTCAGCCTCAGCAGTGGATTGAGCCACTGTTTGTTGCTTCTTTGAACTCCAACTAAAAACACTTGAGCCTAGACTAAAGAAGTAGCCTGATGTGCTCTTCATATCATCAACTGAGCCAGCCCAGTCACTGTCTGAATAACCAACAAGTTTCAGCTCCTCTGCTCTTCCAAACTTCACACCAAAATTCAAAGTCCTTTTGACATATCTTAGGACCCTTTTTGCTGCTTTAAAATGTACAACATTGTGGCAGTGCATGAACCTCAAAAGTAGGCTAACAGCATACAGGATATCTGGCCTTGTTGCTGTCAGGTAGAATAGACAACCAACCAAACTTCTATACCCCTTTTCATCAACTCAATCATATTCACTTGTGCTTGACAGCTTCTCTCTTAGTGCAACAAGTGTCCTAACAGGCTTGTACTTTGACATGCTGAATTTGCTTAGAACTTTCAATGCAAAGGCTTGTTGGCTTATAAAAATCCCTTTTTCTTTCTGATTTACCTCCATGCCAAGGAAGTATGTCATCAAGCCAAGATCAGTCATCTCAAAAATGTCTTGCATTTGCTTCTTGAAGTCTTTAATCAGCTTGCCTTTGCTGCTAGTGACCAGCAAGTAATTAACATACAATGACACAATCAGCAATGTCTCCTCTCTAGCTTTCTTGACATAAAGATTAGGCTCACTTATGCTCTTTTTGAACCCGAGCCTTGACAAGTAAGCATCGATTCTATCATACCAGGACCTTGGAGCCTGTTTTAGACCATACAAGGCCTTCTTGAGCCTATAGACCTTATGTTCCTCACCAGAGACCTCAAATCCTTTAGGCTGCTCAATGAAGATTTCTTCTTTGATAAATCCATTTAAAAATGCTAATCTCACATCTAATTGGTGCACTTTCCACTGTTTTTGAGCTGCTAAGGCAAATAGTAGCCTTATGGTGTCCAACCTTGCAACAGGTGCAAAGGTTTCAAAGAAATCGACCCATTGCTGTTGACTGTAGCCTTTCACAACCAACCTAGCCTTGTGCTTGTTCAGTGACCCATCCGCATTGTTCTTGGTCCTGAACACCCATTTGACACCAATAACATTTCTATTTGCAGGCCTATTGACCAGCTCCCATGTGTCATTTTTTTGAATCATTCTCAATTCAGCTTCCATAGCCTCTTGCTAATAGTTCTCTTTTGTAGCCTCAGCATAGCAGGATGGCTCAACTATGGTCATGGCATACCTTTCATAGATGTCTGCCAGTGCTCTAGTGTCTCGAATAGGTGCATCATCATAATCATCTTCAGCATCAGCTTCAGTCTCAGTAGGCTGCAGGTCAGGATTATTCTGGTCTTCCTCAAGCAGGCTTGCATCAGTTCCATCCCATTTCCAGTGCCCTTCTTCATTAAACTTTACATCCCTGCTTACAATGATCTTCTTGGTCTATGGATTAAAGATCCTATAACCCTTATTCATATTGCTGTAGCCTACAAACACCCTTGGCATGAACCTTTTTTCAAGCTTAGTCATTTTCTCTACTGGAACCAATGTATAGCACAAACAACCAAATACCTTCAAGTGTGACACTATTGGTTTTTGTCCAAACCAGGCTTCAAATGGTGTTTTACCCCTCACTGCATTAGTTGGCAGTCTGTTCAGCAAGTAACAGATATGTTTACTACCTCAGCCCAAAAGTTGTTAAGCATTTCAGCCTCAAACAATAGACACCTAGCCATATCAAGAACTATCTTGTTTTTTTCTCTCACAAACACCATTTTTCTGTGGTGCATAGATGGTTGTTAGTTGGTGTTGAATTCCAGCATCATCACATATCTTTTGGAACCTTTAAGACACATACTTAGTTCCATTATCTGACCTTAAGCATTTCAGCTTGCAACTGGCTTGGTTCTTAGCCAATGCTTTGAACTTGCAAAAGAAGTCAGCAACATCTGACTTTTTCTTTAGAAAGCTTACCCAACAAAATCTGGTGCAATCATCAATGAACAGTGCAAAGTACCTGTTGCTATTCAGGGAGGTGGCTTTCATAGGTCCACAAATGTCTGTATGGACCAGTTGGAGCCTCTCTTAAGCTCTTTAAGCTTGTTGACTGGAAAGGGCAGTCTGGTCTGCTTACCAAGTTGACACATTTCACACACATCCTTCTTTGCTTCAATCCAGGATATGTTTTCTACCAGGCTCATTTTGTGCAGCAGGCCAAGTGACTTGTAGTTCACATGGCCCAGCCTCCTATGCCACAAACTTGATTCATCAGCCACATATGTCTTTGGTTCTAGCTGATTCACATCTAAAGTGAAGCTTCGATCATTCATGGTTACTGTTGCTAACACCTGGTCAATAGCATCTTTGATCACACAAACCTTGCCTTCAAAAATGAGAGAATACACCTTCTCCAGTAGCTGACCAACACTCAGCAAATTTTGGTCAATTTCAAGTACATAAAGAACCTCAGAGATGGTTTTGTTACCTGACTTTGTACCAATCACAACCTTACCTTTGCCTTTGGCCTCTATGAGTTCACCATTCCCTATTCTGACTTTGGACACAAAGGTGGTGTCAAGTTCCTTGAACATGCTTCTATTTGATGCCATGTGATATGTACATCCACTATCAATCAGCCACATCTTGCTAACCTTGCTTGAGCTTGCAAAACAAGAAGCTGTGAAGACATGCTCTTCCTTTGCTTCAACATCTTCAACAGTCTGAGCTTGATTCTGATGGTGTAGTTGTGGTTTTGGCTTGTTTTTGCAGACTTTTTTAATGTGTCCAAGCTGTTTGCAGCCTCTACACTGAATGTCAAGCATGTACCAGTAGTATTTTTCAAGGTGAGTGGTCTTCTTGCAATGAGCACAAGGTGGAAACTTTCTTTTGGTAGCTTCTTTATTGCCCTTGTCCTTCTTTTCTGTCCAAGGCTTCTTGCCTTTGAAACTTGAGCTCGAGTTTGAGCCTTCTCTGCCTCTGGCCTGAAAAGCTCCCTCAGAATACTCCTACATTCTGTTTGCTTTTCTTTGCTCTTGTGCATAGAGAGCATTTATCAAATCTGTCAAGGGAATAGTCGATAGGTCCCTCGAGTACTCCAAGGAAGAGATCTTTGATTCGTACTTCTCTGGCAGGGTTGTTATGACTTTTTCAACTACCCTCTGGTCACTAAAATCATCCCCAAGCAGTTTTATATTGTTGACTGTAGCCATGATCCTATCAGCATACTGCTTGATAGTCTCTGACTCCTTCATCCTCAGATTCTCGAAGTCCCTTCTCAAGTTTATTAGTTGTTGTTGCCTGGTCTTCTCTGATCCTTAAAACTCCTCATTAAGTTTGTCCCATGCTTGTTTTGGACTGTCACAGGCCATTATTCTTGTGAAGATCACATCTGAAACTCCACTTTGAAGGCATGACATGGCCTTGTACTTCTTTGCACAATCTTCATTATACTGCCTGATCTAAGCAATGGTCGGGTTTTCTCTCAAGGGAGGTGGTTCAGTGTCATTTTGGACCACATTCCACAGGCATGTGCTTGCAGGTATGTCCTCATTTTCACAGCCCAGATATTGTAGTTTTCACTAACAAAAACAGGGGGTGGTGGTGGTGAAAAGCTCATACTTACAGCAACTAAAAACAGGCCAACAACAACAGTTCCTGCTTCTTTCTTTCAAACACGAGTCAGCCACAAATTTGTGCACAACCAAGGCCCTCAAAGACAACAGGCTCTTGATACCATATGTTGAAATTTTTCACAGGATGAAAAACAAAACAAAGTTATCCGGATGAAATATGAAGCTCTTGTTGAAGCTTGAGCAATAAAGCAATAATCCCGGACGAAGTATGTGTTAAATTTCAATCAAATGATCAATGAAACAAGCAAGAAATTTTGTGTTTGAAAGCTCAAAACAGAAGCAAAATCGGATGAACAAATTGAGAAAACAAGTTGGCAACTCTCATTACTTGAAAAGTTCAAATTACATGTACATAAGTAGATGGATTACATTGGTAAAAAACAAAGCTTGCTTGTGCAAGTAAATAACATGTTAAATCAGTATAATGACTTCCTAAACAACTACGCATCTAACTAAACCTTCGCAAATACAAAAGGTTACATTGAAACAACAAAAGTCAACTGTCACATGGACATGCCAATCGAATTACTCCTTGGACAATAGCATGCTTCAGCTGTGATGCTTGGTCACTTGCATGCTCGTGCATGATTGCATGGTTGCATGCATGTTGCTGCTGTAGTTGCCACCTTTGAACAGATAAGTAGGATAACAATTTAATATTATCATATGTGCAAGTTGATGTCCACCATTTCCAATATTAATAAAGTCAACTAGGTAAGTTATCATTATCTTCAGCCAAAATGCTCACTAATATTAGCCATAGTATTGTTATGATGCTCATCATAATCCATGAGAAACGATTCTAAAACAGTTGGGACTTTGCTTGTTGGAATTCCGTTGCATAACTAAATCTTGTTTTACTCGAATTAAGGCTTAAGGATTATCAAATAATCAATGTATTTTTTTTGCTAAAATAGATCAAATGACGCACTATACTGCAACTTATGCATAAACAAAAATCATTAGAGTTTTATTTCTTTTAGGATTTCTTAGATTTTTGGGCTATAAATACATAACTTGGTATACTTTTTATAATTCATAGATTTTTTGCTTTATTAATAAGATTAAACCGTGAGGTTTTCCTACTTTCTTGTTTGAAGAGTTGTTTACTACTTATCAAATTATTTTGATGTTGTGGCGTTTCGACTTTTTGATCCAATAATCCAATTTGCTAGGAATAAGTTTTCAAGTGAGTTGGTAAGAAGTTGTTCCATAATCCTCATTGCTAATCACTTTGTTTATTAGAGGGACCGTAGGATAGGTCCTATCTTTTTTTTTCTTCTATTTTCCTTAAATTATTTTTAGTTTCTTTATTTCCTTTTTATTGTTCTTTAATCCTTAATTTTTATTTATTTGTGATTTAGTTTCGATGTTCAAGAAAATACCAACATTCATTTTTTCGAATCAGATTTGGTTCTAAGTATAAGAATCAAGTTTCAGGTCTGGGGTTCCTCATAAAAAAATGTTAAGTTTTAATAGGAATTTTGTGAATACTTAAGATTCGTTTGATATTTTAGATTTCGGTTTAGTACAATATCTCATCTTACATGCTTGTAGGATTCTTAATATTTGAGTTGGAGGCTTGACAGTATTCATAAAGAAAAAGTTCATATTTTATTTATTAAACATTTTTTTTTTACCATTATAAGGTAAATTATTAAAAAATGAATTTTTAAGCCATACATTTAAAAATAGCTAGGTTGTTATTTTTGCTCAATTTGTCAAATCTAATCTGAAGAGGGTTAAAAAATTAATGTCTCTTGATTAAGATTTTTGCTAATTAAAAATAAATGATAAAAAGGAGTTATTCATAATTTTCCATTGAATTAGTTAAGGCATATAATATTAACTTTATTTAAATAATTAAATCTGATTGGAGGATTTCTTTTTTAAGAAAAACAATTATTATATCGTGGATTTTACACTTTATGAGTTCCATACATTAATTATTTGAAATTAGAAGAATGGATCGAATTTGATGTCATGAATATTAAACAGATCATTGTAAGCACTGTAAATGGTAAGCAATCCAAATTAAAATGAGCATGAAAAAGATTGTAACTAGTTAGTTTTTCGTCAAAATGTAGGCGTGTAAGTGCTATACTTTGTTGTTGTTTCATATAATAATTTAACATCTTCTCTTTTATATGCATAAATGGAGAAAAAAATCATTAACAAATAAAAAATTGTACAATGGACTCCTGTAACTTGTTTGGTGATAACGAGACCTTAAACCATAGAATTATGAACAGCGCTCTTAATACGTATGAATTGGGATATGATAATTAGATTAGAATATTGAAAAACTCAGGCTCAACTCTGAACTTGAATCTGAGTGTTATTGATGTTTTATATAGAGTTGGATCTCAGTAAAAATACAGAATATTTGAACTCAAAGTGAAGATAGGAAAAACCCCACTAAGCCTAAAGCTGCTCAACCGTACTGCGTACAGATTCCAATTTATCCCAGAAAATCGATACATTACCACTCTTTTTTGGAGGAGTTTTGGTTAAACCCTAATTAACTGTGGAGTGGCAAACCAAGAAAACACGTGGGGCTTGCTCTTACACTGCTGCTGTATTTCAAGAATTTTCCTCAGTTTGTTGAAATCCCACTCTCTTATGGAGTCTCACCAATGGACTTTTCACTATTGACTCTTCAATCTAAGGGGGTTCATTCTCTTCAACCAAAGTTTCAACGGCCTTGCTGTCATTGTTATCATCATCGCCATTTTTAATATTATCGGTTTCACTGACTTCAGCCACTTCGTCGACCTTCGCTTCAATCTCATATTAGTTTTCATTGAAAGAAACAAGGTGCAACGTTAAACGACCATTGGAACGGTGAGCTCGAATATAGTCATTGAATCTAACTTTTTCTTCTTTGAGAATCAACCGTCCGTCACTTGTGTAATACCTTTTCAACACCCACGGCATCGGGCAAGGCAGGTTGTTGTTACGAGCCAGCGACGGGATCGGTGGCGGAATCTCTCTCTTAATAATCGTCTGAAGCCGTTGTTCTCGCTTCCCACGACTTTGACTGCAATCAACAACACCGGCGCCGCCGCCGCGAGGGCCTTCGTTGTTATCAAGATGAAGGCAACTCTCCGAACCGATGTAATCACTGATCAAAGAAGAAGAGGGTGAAGAAACGACGACGCTTGATGCCATCATACAAGAAAATTGGGTTTTCGGTTTGGATCGTTCAAACTGGCTTTGGGTTTTCTTAATTTCTTTTGTAAAAAAAAGGTAACAAAATTAGGTGATAAATAGAGAAATGAAAGAGAAAAAAGAAATGGAACGATATCTGTAAAGTCAAGAATAGGGTTTTAAATCATCGAGCTTCAAGAACAGCTAGGTTTTCCAGTATCTTATCTTTCAGATATTTGCATCTCAAAACCCTGTTTTTTTTCTTTTTTTTCTTTTTTCCATAAGAGAAAATATATACAATTTTAGTATTTCATGGAACATTATAAATATAATAATAATAAATAAAATTCAAAACATAGATATAAATTGTGATAAAATAAATATTAGGTTAAAATATGACTCCTGATTGCATATTTTGATCTAATTCTACGTAAAGAAATGAAATTACAGTGCAAAATTAATTTTGTTTTAAAGGGAACGGATTGCCCGAGGTTCACAGTGAAGAATGAACACATATCTGCCATGCATGCAAATGAATACCAGAAAGCAATACTTTTAACTCAATTTTTTTTTTTTACATAAAACTCTGCTATTTAAATTGCAAATGTTTGTATATATATATATATAAAATAAATTAATCAAGCACTCATGAAGAATAAATTAATACTGAAAGAGAGAAACAATCATAACGTATTTGTTCTGTCAGTAAAGAACATACCCGATATAGGAACACAAATCCAGAATTGAAATTTGAACTCAACCAAAAACCCTAAAATAAAAAGAGGAAAGGGGAAAACCCAGATTCAAGAAAGAGATAATTAACAAGTTTCTGTTGAAGAAAATTAATAAAAAGTGAAAGCGAAAATTGAGTTGCCTGAACAGAAGAGAAGATGAATATATAAGAAGACCAGTGAGCAAGAGAAAGAAAATTCATTTTTATTAAGGAGGGACAGATCAGAAACAATTGAAACCGCATTTCTCTTTTGAAAAACTAGTATATATTACAAGTTTTTTCGATGGACAGATAATGGTTTTTTTTAATAGAAATATTTTTTGAAAAGAATAAATGTGTCTAAAATCTCCCATTTTTGGAATAAATTGCCTAATTTAAGGCGAGGTTTAAGTGATAAGGTTTGTTTCTAACTTCTACGTAACGTTTTAGCCCGGGCTGATTTTTAATTTTACTTAGTTTTTTTAACCCTAGGATTAGATGATAATTTATAAAATTATTATATTTTTAATTTTAAATAAATAAAAATATTTTAAAATATTACATATGCATATGCATATCATACACCATATATACTACAAAGTCTTCCGCCTCAACTGACGTGAATAATTTAACTTTTGCCACCTAATTTATTCCTATATTTAATTAATCAATATATATTTTAAAAATTTTGAGATTAGTTTAAAACAAGAATAATTATCACTACAAAAAAAATTTCACCCCATTATCCTTTTGTTAAATAAAAAATTATTATGTCATAAGTGTTAATTTGTTGGTTATTTTCATAAGTTATTTAGAATTTCTTTATTTGATTTCATTTTTAAAAAAATCATAAAAGAGACTTATAGTTTAAAATTATTTTACATATTAATTATTGACATATAATAATATATTATATGAAAGATAGAAATAATAATCTTTTTATTGGTTTGGCAGTTATTCGGAACTTTTTCCTTGGGAACTTTCCTAACCTTGGTATCATTTGCACATTTGCAAATAAGTAGCTCACATGGTTTATAAGTCAATTTAAAATCCAATCATTTACCCTATTATTATTTTTAAATAAAAACTATTATATCCTCAATAAAAATTTTAATTTATAAATAAGTTAATAAAATAAAAGATACATACTTTGATACATTTTTAAACTAAATAAATAAAATAGAAAGATATATACTTTTAGATGCTTTAAGAAATTTAAAAGTTAATTTTAATTCAACATTAACTACAAAATATTCTCATAGCTCACAAGTGTCAATTTACTCACTATTTTCATAAGCTTTTTAGAGTTTCTTCATTTGAATAAATTCACGAGACAAAGCATATGTTTAAAGTTATTTATATGTAACTGATATATAATAATATAAAATAATAATCTTTCTATTGGTAAAAAATAACCCATAACTTTCCTAAAATTTGCAATGGATTCTAACATACTTTATTATAGTTACCATGGTGGTATTAGATTTTGCAAATGCAAATTATCACAATTACCATAGTGGCATTAAATGCATAATTAGATACATTTTTAAAAATAAATTAATAAGAGATATATTTTAGATTCACTTTAAGAAATAAAAAATTAATTTTAATCTTACATTGACTAGAAAACACTCTCATAGTTCACACTTATTCTATAAATAAGTGTTAATTTCTTCACTATTTTCATAAGCCCTTTACAGTTTCTTCATTTGAAGAATTTTATAAGATAAGACATATCATTTAAATTTATTTATTTATTATTGATATATAATAATATAAAATAATAATCTCTCTATTGGTTTGGAAATAACTTGGAACTTTCCTAACATACTTTATACATTGACCACGGTGGTAATAGATTTTGTAAATGAAAATGAATGGTGATTCTAATATAGTTACCATGGTGATTCTAATAGAGTACTAAGATTTTGCAACCAATAAAGTGTTAAAATTTTACACATGAATAGTGATTCTAATACAGTGCACTTAGCGACCAAAATGTTAAGATTTTGCAAATGAATGGTGGTGATTCCAATACAACACTAAGGCGTGGGCATCCAAGTAAGACATTGACATCCAATGGTCATAACTAAAAGTTTGTTTCAAAAAGCATATTTGTTTTTCCAATATAGTACTAAGACGTTTGTTTTAAACCACAAGTTTGCATTTCAAATACAGTACTAAGACGTTGGCATCAAATGGCCATAAGTTGGAATCCAATGATCATAACTAAAAGTTTTTTTTTTCAAAATGTTTATTTTCAAATGCAAGTTTTGTCACACCCAGATTTGTAAGATCTTAGGTAGCAAAAGAGTTTGGCATACTAAGTTGAAAAATTCACTAATCTGGCAAGTTCTTTTTACAAATAATAAGAAGTAGAAAGCTGGTTGAAGAAAAGTTAGGTTTCAACCATAATCTTGTTAGTATTGAACTACACATATATTAGTAGGAGACATGATGATTAAGGAAATTCCAGTTAACTGTAAATTGGTTTGGGTGATAGGGGTCGAAAGGACTATATATAGGAGAAGCATTCTTCTTAGAGGACAATTATTTAGTTTTTTTATGTTCTTCTTTTCTTTGGCTTGCCATGAAAGAGAGAAAGATTGAGGAATGCTCATGTATGAAAGGGAGAGACTAAGGATTTAGCCTTAGAAATTGGAAATCTTGAATGCTAGTAAGTTTTCTAATCTATCTGCATTAGCAGATTCAAGAAGAAAAAGGTAGTTAAGGATTTTAGTAAATTATTTTTTTTTGTTCTGTTTTGGGGTAAATTAGTGGATAATCATTCACTAGCATTTGCATGTGAAGAAATTGTAGTTTTTGTTATAATGAATGGTCATAGTTGAATTCTGAAATAGCTATCGTGTTGTATTGATTAAGGAGGCTCGTGTAGCAAGGGAGAAGCGTAGAGGATGGATTTGGCGTCAACTTTTAGGTGAGTTCTTGGACTCAGATCTCAAATGGATATATTCTGTGTCATCAAATACTGAATATGATGAATTGGTGTTTTACCAATGTTAAATCAACTTGTGGTGAGGTGTTGATGTCTTGTGTGTGCATTTAGTGTTGACATGCAAATACTGTTGGTTATGAATTTGATTATTCTGAATAGATGAAATGTTTGGCATGGTATATGTTGTATTACGAGATGCAATTATATGACTGTGAGTTATTTATGTTAAGTTTATGAAAGGTTTGGCATGATGCGTTATTGAATATTGAATTTATATGAATGATTGGTAGTAAATCAGCTAACTCAAATTAACTTATGTTTTAATTTTAAATTAGCTAACCTTTATAATATCAACTGTGAACATAGGTCAGTGAGTTGTTTAGCAGTTGCAATCTTAAATCAACTAACCTGTATAATATTAGCTGCAAATATAGGTCAACCAGTTGTTTAGGAGTTGTGATCTTAAATCAGCTAACTCAAATAAACTTAGGTTACGATCTTAAATCAACTAACCTTTATAATATCAGTTGTGAATGTAGGTTAGAGCTGTTTAGAAGTTGTGATCTTAAATCAGCTAACTTAAATAAACTTAGGTTGCAATATTAAATCAACTAACCTTTATAATATCAGCTACGAACGTAGGTTAGCAAGTTGTTTAGGAGTTGCGATCTTAAATCAGCTAACTCAAATAAACTTAGGATGCGATCTCAAATCACCTAACCTTTATAATATCAGCTGTGAACATAGGTCACAAGCTGTTTAGAAGTTGTGATCTTCATGTATCACAGTATTATCATGGAGATCAGAATTATTTGACTGTATTTTTCTTTTCAGGTCTTCATTCTGCCTTAATAACTCTTGTTGAAATGTTTGCTATTGCTCAAACCTAACATTTTGCAAAGTCATCTGCTCCCTCATCAATCTCATCTGCTCCTGAAAAGCAAAAAACTGTTGTGGGGATGCCTCCTAATCAGAGGGGAGTGATAATCCCTAACCAAAAGGGATATTCAAGTCAAAAGAATTCGAGGCTCCTGCATGAGCTGAATTACCCAAATTTTTTGGCCGATCGGCAAACCAACCAGCAAATAAATCTGTCTCATCGGGTTGATTACAAGCACTATAAACTCCAGGTTGTCCTGTCAAAAAATTAATGGGAAAATTCTCATTGGGGTGAGCCATTTTGATTTTTTGCTTCTCTGTCTCTCTTAGATTGTGAGACTTCTCTACTTATATGATATGGGTATTGTTCATTGATATGACATACTAGGTAGGTTCCATACATGTCAACATCTATCCTATTCTAGACTTAACATGTGTTTATGCGGTCCTATGCACGATCTCACGTGTCACTTCGCATGAGAATGTAGGTACCCATTCTGTGAACATCCATTATTATGTGAGCTTGATAGAACCATCGGGTTGTGGGCCGATGATGATAAGTAGCATATCAAGCTCAATAGAACCCGACCCAAACCCATTCAAGTTTTGGGTTGATGATGGCATGTTTCATAACACTAACCTATTAATTTAAAATCCTAATTATCTTAACTAAATTAAAACTCTAATTATCATAATATAATTTAAACTCCTAATTATCTTAATCTACACAAAATTTAATCTAAACTATTACAAAATAAAAAATAAAAATCTAACCTCACATTATTTTCTCTCTTTTCTTTGAATTTTTTAGTTTTTAATTTTTTTAACTTTTACTTTCACATCAAACTCAATAATTCATTGTCTAAATTCTTAAAAGGATTAATTTCTAATTTAGTCCTTCATTAACATTGATCATTCAATTTAATCTCTATAACTAAACCAAAATTAAATTTTTCTTTAGATTATACCCATATTTAATAAAATATTTCTAATTATTTAATTTTATTTAAAACTTCTATTAATATAAATTTATTAAAGAATACAATTCATAAATTAAATGTAAAAATTTTCTTACTCAATCAAACTTTCATAATATATTTTAATTTTTTCATGAAATCTTTCTATCTTGAATATTTATTTAAATATTAATATTATAGATGTTGTGCCGTTTATTGTGTAGTCAATAACAAAATATATAAAAATTAATGTCATAAATTTTGAAAAAAAATTTTCTTTTGAGATTTTGGAATACTTTATTCCTATGAATATAATTATAGTTAATTTAGAATATATTAATAGACAATTACTTAATTTCGTTCACATGTTCAATATTATAAATATTATATTTATTGAATTTATACATTTTAACTTATATAAAATTTAAAATCTCAATTAGGGTTTTATTTATTTATACAATTCATTAATTAGTTTGTATATATATTAAATTACTAACTCATAATAAATTTATATAACTTTATTCTTTTAAATTTTAAATTAAATAAATGTGGAGTTATGCATCGTATTTTTTAGCTTTTCTTTTCCCAGTTAAACTTTGTTTTTAGTTTCTCATTTAAACTCTGATTAGTATAAGTTATTTTAATATTAGTTTCCCACTTAAACCCTGATTAGTGTAGGCTATTTTAATATTATTTGATCTACAAATTTAGCCTATAAATAGGTTATTTTTCACCCTAGAAAAATAACCCATTACACATTAGGTATTAACTTTTACAAGCTTTCAAAGAATTTTGTGTTTACATTTTGAGGGTTCTTATTTCGGGTTTCGGGGTTTAGTTTTATCTCCATCTTTTATACTATTTTTTTTACCATTTTAGTGAATTTATCTTTGCCCATTGTTTTTCATCCTCTTCGGAGAGGTTTTTCCACTTAAAATATTTGTGTTCAATCTTTTCAATTTCTTCGTTATTTTACTTGTTCGTTATTTAACCGGGTTTATCCCCAACAAACTGATATCAGAGCTAGTTCGATTTCCGTAATCAACCCATTCAGAGATGGCAGGAACAAGGTTTGATATTGATAAGTTTCATGGCATCACAAAATTGAATCTGTGGCAAGTTCGGATGACGAAAATTTTGATTTAGGACAATCTTGAGAAGATCCTTACAGAGAAAAGCATGTAGACATAGATAAATTAGAATGAGATAGGTTAGATAAAAAGGCTTTATCCACGATTCAATAATGTCTAACCAATAATGTGTTGCAGGAGGTGTTGATGGAGGAAAAAACATTCGCCTTATAGAAAAGGTTAGAAACCCTTTATGCGACAAAGTCTCTGACTAACCAATTAGTGCTAAAACAACAGTTGTACACGTTTCGCATGAGCGAATGTGAACACCTCAGAGATCACATCAGTCAATTTATTACTCTTTTAAATGATTTAAAGAATGTTGAAGTTTAGGTTAACGATGAATATCAAATTATGCTATTATTTGGCTCTTTACCCCCTTCATACAAGTCTTTCAAGGAAACCCCAATTTATGGCAGAAATAATCTCTTATTCAATAATGTGAAGGGTTATCTATTGAGCAAAGACAAACTTGACAATGAGTTTGGTTCGAATAGCAAGTTAGATAGACAAGCCTCAATTTTGGTAGCATCAAGGAAGTGAAACAAAAGATGTCGTTATTGTAAGAAGTTAGGTCACATCAAGTCAAATTGATACAAACTACAAAATAAAAGTGCTGCTGAGAGCAACGAGGAAGATTTAACTGGTGCTAATTTGGCCAATAAAAAGGGTGACGATTTCTTGTTGGTGTCAACAAGTGAAAACTCCGAACTTAAATTCGAGTATATTCTAGACTCAGGATGTTCTTTTCGTATGTGTCCCAATAGGGACTGGTTCTCCACATACAGTTCAGTTAAAGGTGGATTTGTGCGTATGGGGAATGGTTCACCCAGTAAGGTAACAAGTATTGGTACTGTTCATATTAGGATGCACAACGGGACAATTAGGACACTGTTAGATGTCAGGCATGTGCCTTGCAATTTTCAGAGATTTATGGAGTTATACCTCGTATTTTTCAGATTTTCTTCTCCTAGTTAAATTTTGTTTTTAGTTTCCCACTTAAACTTTGATTAGTTTAGGTTATCTTAATATTACTTGACCTTAGACCATATTTCCACCCTAGAAAAACAACTCATTACACATTTAGATATTAGTCTTTACAAGCTTTTAAAGAATTTTGTGTTTATGTTTTGAGGGTTCTTATTTCGGGTTTTGAGGTTGAGTTTTCTCTCTATGTTTTGTACACCTTTTTGCTGTTTTAGTGAAATTATCTTTCCCCGTGGTATTTTATCCTCTTCGGAGGGATTTTTTTCACGTAAAATATTTGTGTTTGATCTTTTCAAGTTCTTTGTTATTTTACTTGTTCTTAACTGGGTTTATCCCCAACAATAAAAAAACAAATGTAAAAGATAGATTTTGATATGAATTTATAAATTATATTTTAACCATTTTAAATTTAATTTTTTGGGAAAAAAAGTTGTTAATTTTGCATTGTCTATTTGTAGCTTTTTATTTCAATTTCTTCTGATAGGAAAAAAATAGAGAAGGAAAGCTACTGAATCTTCAGTCTTTATCGATGATCAGATCATGACAAATTTAGTAGATTATAGTCATCAAAGCCAAGAATTCTTGTAGAAGAAGAATGGAAGGCAAGAAGCAATTCTATACCGGAACATCATTGCCGTCAAATTTTTGATGATTTAGGTCCTTTTGCAAGCTAGTCTCCATAATTTAGGGCTTCTGATGGTTCTAGGACCTTCAACAACAACACCATGGGACTAACCATAACAAATTATGGATCCAGCTCTATCACAAGTACCCAACAGAATATGAACTTCCTTGACGATAAAAGAAACAATTGAGAGCCTTCAACAACCAAAACTCTAGGAAGCTACTAAGACCTAATCCCGAAGGTTCAACTTCGAATATAAAATATTTTGAAAAATGAGGGTTTCTAGAATTCTATTGAATTCTTATTGAAATTCTATCAACATGAAGTGTTGTTGTGGTCTTTTATCCTAAGATAACATTTATTTTATTTAATATATATGATTTTCTTTTCATTCTTTTTAGAAATATGGTTATACCCTTTCACAAAATTTGATATTTAATTACTATACTTAATACTTTAAAAGTTAAACCTTTAATTTTTATTTGTTGAAACACAATTATTAATATTTTAGTATTACGATTTGTTAAGACATAATTTTTTTATGAAGAAGATAAAACTAGGAACTTATTAAGTTGTCTAATATAATGCAACATAAGATTGAGTAAAAATATAGTTGATAAATTTTCTCACTTCTCATCTTTACATTGATTAGAGAATGCTCTCATAACTCACATTTACATTATAAATTAGTGTCAATTTTCTCACTATTTTTACGAGCTCTTTAAATTTTGTTAGTTTGAAGAAATTCATGAGAGATGACTTATAATTTAGAATATATATATATATATATATATATATATATATATATATGAAAGTGAGAAATAATGATGTTTAAAGAAAAGAGGTACTGGTTTGAAAATAACTCGAAATATTTGTAAATTAATAGCAGTGATTATAATAATGTTTTAAATATAAATTTAGGCTAAAACGATGAGTTAATGCGATGTATTTAGCCATCCAAAGGTTACAATATTTTTGAAACGACACTTAATCACCTTTCTGTGGCGTATATAGTTGTAATAAGAATTGCTTTGTTCGAGAAAAAACATTTTATTTTATCTTGAAAATAGTATTTACTAATCGTGTAGGATATATCTTGATAATAGTTATTTTTTGGTTCTACACATTGTGGGAAATAACTATTCTCAATAGAATTTTATGAAACCCTTGCCTTTCAATTTTTAAATTTAAAATTTTTATACTAATTAAAAATAGTTATTTGAAAATATTTATTTATATATAATATTCTTAAAAATATTAATATAATATGTGAGGCCCACTATTAATAAAAAATATTTATAACTTCTTTACAATTATATAATTTGATTTTTTAGAAATTAATAGCATTTATGTGATAATGAATTAAAAAAAAAACCATTTTATCTCTTTATAGGAAGGGAAGTGTCATAATTCCCTACATTCACTAGAGAACACTCTCATAGCTCTCACTTGTACTATAAATAAGTGTCAATTTTCTCACTATTTTTCATGTGCTCTTTAAAATTTATTCATTTCAAGAAATTCATAAGCAAGGACTTATAATTTAAATTTATTTATATATAATATTATATGAAAGAGGAAAATAATAATATTTAAAGAAATGAGGTGTTGGTTCGGAAATACCCAGGATCTTCTCACTTTTGCAAACGAACGACGTGATATGGTCGTTAAAAGCAGTTAACAAAATGTTGCCTTTAATTACATTTGGTATTAAATAAAACGATGTGTTTTTATGTTTAAGTAAAACGGTGCGTTTTAATGTTTTTAAGTTTTTAATGGAACAATGCATTTCATTTGTTAGTTTTGATAACTGGAGCCATTTATTTTACAACAGTCTCTTTTTCTTTTTCTTATTTCTATTAGTTTTAGGAAGGAATAATGTCATGCAGAAATTGAATTGAATCTTCTTTTCTCTCTCATTCTCTCGTGCTATTCTCTACTTTCTTTTCTCTTCTTTGTGTTGGAAATGTATTAAAGGTATTAGAGCTAGGTTCCTCATGGTCAACGACGGAGTCACCACTCGCTCTCAAAAAGATGTAGTACACTGGTAGTAGGAGTTGACCAAGCTCCAACAGGAGGTTTTTCAATGGAAAGTAAGCTAGATGCTCGAATGAAGGATTTCAAGGATGACTTCATATTTGAGTCAAAGGGGATATTTGAACAGTATTTAAATTCAGCACCAGTCACATCCACTACTTCTTCACTTGATAAGGAAAAGGGGGTATTGGGAGGTCATCCACCTGGCCTCCTACACAAAGAACAACTCCCCCTCCCACTAGTGGTTGATATGAGCATCTTGGGAGCTACACTTTGATTTAACATCTAGGTTTCATAGAATAAAGGATACAAGCTTAAGTGCCTTAGGTTTGATGTGTAACATCCCAAAAATCAGAGGTTAGTAGAATCGGGTTTCTGAATCAAGAGAGAGTGATCATGCCTTAATTTTTAAGATTTTCTATGCATTTTTAGGAAATAAATGAGGTATTGGTTTGTTGGATAAGTGTTAGTGAAACATTCCTTGAAACTCAAGTTCAAATCCCTTCTCTCTTACTATTTTTATTATTTTACAAATTTTGCCTTACACCCTAATATGCAACATGCCTTGTTTTTAAAATAAATATTAAAAATTTATTTCAAGAATGAGGAAAAATTCTAATGGTTAAAAGAAATATGAGAAATTATAGAAATTAAATGAGGTCACAAGTTCGAATCCTTTCTACTGTAAAATAATTTAATTTTTGGCAAAAATCCTTTATTTTTAATATGTGTACCACCCAAGCCTTGTAACCCTAGGTATAAACATTAGTTTTTCAAAAATAATCAGCCTTTAATCCTCCTCCTCATTTCCCTAGTTGTTCATCTCCTCCTCTCCCTCTCTTTAATTTTATTTTTTTTCCTTTCCTCCATTAATGACATTGCCTACTCCTCCCATTTTACAATGTCTTTCTTTTTCTTTTTGCATCAAGATTTTGCACCATGTTCTTTATTATATTGCTGTCATTTATACTAATCTAAATCAGCCCCAAATCTGAAATATTGAACCCCCAAGATCGATCTCAAACATTGCCAACAAAGTGTCATTGTTGTTTCTCTCAACTAGCTTGGGTAATATCTCTTTTCTCTTCAATTTTATATTAATCTTGTCAATTAAAAACCAAAATTTTCAGATCTAGAATTTTGGAGATTTTAAATGATTTCAAGTTTTTTTTTTATATTTTAATGAGATCTCAAAATGTTTTAAAATTCAACCCCAATTTTAGGCACCATGGGTGGTGTTGTGTGCGCCTATGTGCAAGAAAGGTGGTTGTTTTGTTTCTTAAACCTTGCCCAATTAATTCTAGCCTTAATTTGAGTTCTTTAACCCTCTTAATTAGCTTTTAAACTCATGTCAATTAGGGAAAATTTTCTTGATCAATTGGTCATTCGAAACTCACAAATCATGAAGCGTAAGTGCAATTAAGGATAACTAGTTTGTTATTTAGAGTTGGGTAAAGGTTTTAAATTGATTAAATGAAGGAATTTAATAATTAATTAGCTACTGATTTTATAGTATATTATTGAATTATGTGCTGACCCAAACGCCCCAAATCATCCATAAAGACGAAGAACAATAGTATGTATGGTTCATATCGATACAATGTAAAGAATCTAACTAGCTTGGATTCATAAAATAGTTACAATATCAATGATTGGTTTTAACTCATAAGTGGGTGTTTGGGGGTTGGTTTAATGGAAAATTTATTGAATTTATACTGAATTTTGGTTTAGGTTCCTTTAAGGAATTATTAAGGAAAATTGGAAGACTCACTCGTGTGTTGCAAGGAAACGAAAAATAAGGTGTAGGTCCTAAACTCATAAAATTGCTTGAAAATGTTAAATATCATGTTATATTTGATAAATTAGTTTGCTGATTGGATTGTCTTAATAGTCAAATTATTGATTTTGTGAGTGGCCAAACCATGTATGTTTCGAGCCTTAAAAGATCGACATGTTGGCAAAATTGTTAGTTTGATAGTATGAATGTTTGATTGAGTTTGTAATTGCATATTTGAGTTATGAGATATGAGAATGTTTGACTAAATGATATAATGTGTTGAGATATTAAGCTTATGTATGATTTAAATGCATGAGATATTTGTTATATTGTGTACTGAAAAGGGTGCTATTTATGCACAATGAAAATCCGTAATGTAGTGAAATTGAACGATATTGATTGATACCAACACAATGGTAATTTGAAAGATTGGAATAGTGTTTCCATTTATTGAAAGTATGTGATTATTGAGGACATGCTGAGAATGTCAAATGAATATAATTATGTATGAGATTGTGTGACATATTGCATATGCATTGGGTTGAGATTTTGTGGTTGACAAAGGAGTTCCGTGAAGTACTGATAGCATATTAAGTTCGTATTATTCATAGTTAGTGCACTGCACCTAGAGTACCGAGGGGAATGGCAAATTAGCTTTTTAGCCGCAGCTTGTCTGTATTTTTACTGGCAGAATTTTTTACATATTGTTATCGGTGGTTTTAATCAGAACGGGCTTAAGCCCATAATGTTTTGGAGTTTGAATGACGGGTTCTGGGGAGCTCGTGGTGTGTAGCGGATGGTATGGGTAGGAACCTTTTTGCATTGCATCATGTCCATGACATATTTGAATGTTACTGATTTATGCTATGTATTGTATTTGATTATATTGAATGGTATCGAAATTAATGATTATTACTCGAATGAATGATGATCTATGCTCATACACCGTTTGGCATCAATTTGATGATGGCTATGTAATGATATGAAATTCCTATTATGGTTTTGTTTTCTTCTGTTAAAGCTAATCTATTTCACTGTATTCGATATTTATGTTTGTTTAAATAATTCTTCGACTCACACTGAGCTTTTCATAAACTCAATCGCCCAATAGTGTTTAACTTTTCAGGTAAACCTTGAAATTAAGACTAGACTCGGCATTCGGAGAATCACCTTGGACCTCGGATTATTTTTTTAATAAGTATTAATCAATCTCTAATGGTTTTGGTTTGTAATTTTTAATTACTTCTGGTTTATGGTTTGGTAACTTTTCTTCTAGTATATTTACATGCATGAATTATTTAAGCATATTAACAGGATAATGCATGATATCGAGCTTAAGTAAAATTTGATATTGTTTCCTAGTTTCTGCTGCATTACAAGGGAACCATTTTTGAAAAACAAATCGATAAAGCAATTAAGTTTCCAAAATGACTTGAAAAATGATTTTTCTGTTGTATTAGTTTAACATCGAGTTTTTTTTAAAGAAGAGCGATAAGCAACCGATTTTTCTAAAATAATACTATCAGCAATAAAATGAATCCTAAGCATACACGACCTAATGAATGAATGCTTTTAAGCTAACTCAAAGTACAATTACGATTTTCTCTAAAATGAGTTTATTTAAAGTATTTAAAAGTACAATCTAGCCATAACATCTAGGCCGGGTTTGGGAGGTTACATGATGGCTCAGATTTTTTAGGATGGTGGGCTAAATTGCAGCAATATTCCAAGGGAGAATAAATTCTAGATCATGCCAAGATCAGGACTATGATGCTTCACCTTAAGGGTAAGGCACTAAATTGACACCATTTTTTCACTCAAAAGCAAGGCGATTTCCACCTGTTTTCATGGCCATCCTATGTTCACCATCTGAAAGAGTGTTCTGGCTCTAGTACTATATAATAGTCCGGTTTAGACCCTAGTTGAAATAGTGGTTTTAGGACCACAAATCTGAGTCAAAAATATTTTAATATTATTTTTCGTGCTTATGAAATGTGAATTAGCATGTTTGAAAGTTTTGTATGAAAATTTAATCGTTTGCGTGCTCAATTTGATAAAAGGACCTAATAGCGTAAAATGTAAAAGTTGTCTACTGCTTGTTAAAGTGCTTAATGGCCATCCTATGCTCACCATCTGAAAGAGCGTTCTGGCTCTAGTACTATAACAGTCCGGTTTAGACCCTAGTTGAAATAGTGGTTTCAAGATAAAAAATCTAAGTCAAAAAATATTTTAATATTATTTTCCATGCTTATGATATGTGAATTAGCATGTTTGAAAGTTTCGTATGAAAATTTAATCGTTTGTGTGCTCAATTTGATAAAAGGACCTAATCGCGTAAAATGTAAAAGTTGTCTGCTGCTTGTTAAAGTACTTAATTGATTTGTCTTATTAAATGTGAGGTCTTTATGTTCTTATTATGCCAATTTCATGGTGAGTGGACTATTATAGACATGAATTAAATGTAATTCATGTTTTATAATTAAGGTTATATAAGTAAATTAGTATTTAAGTTAATAAAAATAAAACAAACATAAAATTTAGCCATTATCATCCTTTTGTTACTGAAAATTGAAAGAAAAAGAAAATAAAAATCTTGCTAGGGTTTAGGCACTCATCTTGGCTATTTAGGTATGTATTTTTGTTTGATTTTTGATAATTTCTACATTTTTGTGATCGTTGCTTAATATACTATCAAGCCCATGTCTCAATTTCTGATTTTTTTGATGATTTTGAGTTGAGCTATTGATGAAACTATGAGCTTTAAGAAGTTTGATGTTGGTAAATTAAAGATATGTGTTGGATTAGTATATTTTGTCTTTGAATTTTTTAAAAATTTGAGTAATTTGGACTAAATTGTGAAATTTGTAAATTGAGAGACTAAAATGTGAAATAAATGAAACATATGGGCTTATATGAAAGCTATGAGAATTCGGCCTAACTTGGGTATATGCAAATTTTGTGTATTATATGATTTTTGTGATTAGGGAATAAATTGTCAAAATGTAAAAATGTGAGGGCTAATTTGGAAAATGCCCTAAATATGTGTTTGTGGATTTATTTGAGTGATTTGGTGAATAAAAGAGTTAAATTTGAATTTATATAGATCAAGAATTAAAGAAAACGGAATTAGATCAGGGAAAGTCGAAGGTTGTCGAGTAGCTAATTCCGTCATCCGAATCCATACGAGGTAAGTCGATATACAAATAAATGTGCTTGAATTGATTTATTCATGTATATTTTTCATTGTATTGTGATAAATGATAATATGAGAGCTGAATATGAGATATTCGAGAAAGCATCGACAAAGTTACGACGTCTGAAAAGCCCCGTACGAACCTTAGGAATAGCTAGGATACATATGTCATGACATAAGATCCGATATGTGTTATAGTGTAAGACCACGTCTGGGACATTGGCATCTACTTAAGTTTTATATGTAAGACCACGTCTGGGAAGTTAGCATCGTACTTGATTTCATGTAAGACTCTGTCTGAGACAGTGGCATCGATATTTGATTACATGTAAGACCACGTCTGGGACGTGGGCATTGTACGAGCTTTTCGAGCTATCCGCATATCCTTATGATTTTGAACTGTTGAACGGGCATCCCAAGAAAATGAATTATGATGTGAACATGTATCCGATTCAGGTACGTTTGGAATGGGTATCATATTTGATGTAAAAAGGTAAGTAAATGTACTTTAGTGATCAATTTTTGATACATGATAAAAGCATAAGAAAATATACTATATGTGCTAAAGAATTTGGAATATATGAAATGTATATGAACATTGAGGTTAGTGATAGTATTTGGCTATGAATTATATGCAAATTGATGATGATTATATGATTTAAATGATAAGTTTATTTGTATATGGCTTACTAAGCTTTTGAAAGCTTACTTTGTGTGTGTTTGCATTATTTTATAGATACTGTAGCTATCGGGAGCTCAGGGATCATCGAGGATTGTCACCACACTATCAAACCTTAATTTGGTACATTTTGAAAATGTATATATTAAAGTATGGCATGTATAGGCTAGAAGTACTTTGATTATGTTTTGAGATGTATATATTTGGCCATGTGATATGGCTTCGTTTAGTTGATCTTATGTTTGATTTTGGTATATGATATGTGATGTGCTTATGGATGACCAATTGAAATGGTCAATTTTGGTAAGTTTTGATATATATATTTATTTGAGAAAATGGTAAGTTTGGTTATGAGATTGTATGATGTAAATTTGAAGTTTTGAAACATATGTTTTGGTATGATTTTAGTTTAGATTTGATATGATTTGGTTGATGAATTGAAAATAGAATTTGTTGAAAATGCATTGGCATAAATGGTGTATGTTTTGGTTATGAAATGGTTTGAATTTGATATGCAATTTGTGCCTGTTTGATGATTGTAGGGAGGACCCTTAATGGGTGGCAAGTTGGCCTTGTAAATGGCCTATTTTTGCTCACACGGGTGTGTGTCTCAGTTGTGTTGCTCATGGGCCATTTTGAAATGAGCCTGGACGACCACACGGTCGCACACACAGGCGTGTGCTAGTCCGTGTGGCCAAGTTAGTTTCGACCACGGATTAGACACACGGGCGTGTGACTGGCCGTGTGATCCAAGTCCATAGCCTCCCTAATTTTTACACTACCTGGAACACGGCGTGTCTTATGGCCGTGTGGATAAGTCAGTATGTATGCCCTATTTTGACACGGCCTAGACGTACGGATATGTCTAAAGTCGTGTGAGGCACACGGCCTATTCACACGGGCGTGTGGCCTGTACAATTTTGAAAAATGTTTTAGTTTCAAAAAATTTTGTATGTGCTCGGTTTAGTCCCGACCCCTTTCTAATGCATGTTTAAGGTCTTGATGACCTATATAAGGGACATTATGATCATGTTTGATTCTGATGGTGGGTAATGTATGTGAATTGTTTGTAAAATGTTTTCGATTGTCCGGTAACGCCTTTAACCCTAGTCCGGCGACGGATACAAGTTAAGGGTGTTACAAGTACTTTTAAAGATCCGATAGCTGAACTAGTTTCACTCAAGCGAACAGGGACTATGGATCATTACCATGACTCTTTCATTAGCCGACTTAACCAGTTACAACTATTCAAGAGTTATACCCTGAGCATATTCACCAGTAACCTCGAGATTGAAATAGGTCAATATCTCCAACTACCTAAGCCCACATCTCTTGTTAAAGGATTCTTAGTGGCTAGACAAGTTGAAAGTGTACTAGCTAATACATAAAATAAGGGTTACAATCTTGGATTAAGTAATAATAATAAGGCCCGACACTGTTTCCATCACCTATTTTAGTGTCCAAAATACATTTTATACCTATTACCACTACTATAATGTCATAGAACAATAGCCCAACTACTCCTATTGGCTCAGTGAGAAACAAATCTCTCTCTCCAACTGAAATTGAAGAAATGAGGAAGTAGGGCCTATACTTTTAGTGTGGGTTGAAGGTCACTCCTGTACACAAGTGTGTCAAATCCCAGCTTTACCAGTTGCTTCTTGATTCCACCTCTGGTGCTGAGAGGAAGGAGCATCAAGAGTGTTTGGACCATTTAGATAAGAGTCCTCAAGATGATGAGGTAGCAAGACCCCAACATTGCTTCTCCATGCTTTACAAGTATTTCAGGGTCTTCAAACAATGAGGATTGCAGCTCATATTGGTAATATTCCAGTGATTATGTTGGTTGACCTAGTAGCACGCACAATTTTATTAGTTTTAAGTTGGTTAGACAACTCTCCTGGCCAATGAGGCAGATGGACAGGCTTAAAGTTACTATTGAAGATAGGGGATGTTTGATTACCAGTAAGACGTAACAATTAGTTCCTTGGAGCTTACAAGGGTTGTATTTTTCTACTAATTTCTTGGTTCTACCAATCAAGGGTCATCATTTGGTCCTTAGGGTTCAATGGTTAAAATCACTTGGAACTATTACATGGGAATTCAATTTCCTTACCATGAAGTTCTTCCACTACAACGAACTTTGCTAGTTGCAAGGTATTTTCTTGGTGCACTCTAATTGATTACTATATCTTAATATGTCAAGTGTTTATCTTCAGTGGGCCAGTTGCTAGGACCATATGCCATGATAATGATCACTCATTTACAAACAGTCCTCTTAGCCAATGTTGACCCTATACCATTGGAGTTGCAGTAGATGTTAGATGAGTATGTCGACACTTTTAATGAACCTACTGGTTTACCTCCACTTAGGCTCCATAATAATTGGATACCTCTCAATGATAAATCAGTAGTAGTCAAGGTTCAACCATACAGACATCCTAACATCCAGAAAAATAAGATTGAAAGGTTGATTAGAGAAATGCTACAAGCTGGAGTCATAAGGGACAGTAGCAGCTCTTTTTCTTCTCCTAGAGTCATGGTCAAGAAGAAGGTTGATCAGACATCCTAACAACTGAATCAACTTACAATGAAGGAAAATTTTCCTATTCTATTTATCGAGGAGATTTTAGATAAGTTTGGCAAGATTGTTTACTTCTCAAAGCTGGACCTTAGATCTGGGTACCACCAAAAAAGAATGAAAGATAAGGACATACCTAAAATTGCCTTCAAGACTTATTAGGGGCATTATGAGTTCTTAGTCATGCCCTTTAGGCTAACTAATGACTTCTCTACCTTTCAGGCCCTTATGAATTCAATTTTTAAACATTTGTTGAGAAAAACAGTCTTGGTCCTTTTTGATGATATCCTTGTTATTCACAAGATTGATCTTCTCATATGCAACATTTAAAGGAAGTTTTCAAGTTGTTATGAGCTCACTAGTTGTTTGCTAAGAGAAGCAAATGCACTTTTTCTAGCACTACCATAAAGTATTTGGGGCATGTGATATAAACTAGAAGATCTCCAATGGATCCTACCAAAGTCTATAACGTAATGACTTGGCCTACTCCCAAATCGGTAAAGGAGATTAGGCAATTCTTGGGATTATCTGGATACTACAGAAGATTCATTCGTAAGCATAGGGTGATTGCTAAACCACTGACTGACCTTCTTAAGAATATTGAGTGGTCATGGAATCAGCAAACTGAGGAGGCCTTCCAATCTTTAAAAATGGCACTGATCACATCATTACTCCTGGTCATCCCTAATCTTAATTTTGAATTTTATGTCAATACTGATGCATGCAATCAAGGAGTTGTGGCAGTCTTGCAGTAAAGGTGACATTCAATTACCTTTTTTAGAAAAGTATTGAGAGCTAGACATTAAGCCCTTCCAATTTACGAGAAAGAAATAATGACAGTCCTATTGGAAATTAAGAAGTGGAATTCCTATCTCCTTGGTAGTAGATTCAATTTCAGCATAGACCATCAAAGCTTAAGGTTCCTATCTAAGTAGCATACAATTACACCATTTTAGCAAAAATGGGTAGCCAAAATGCTTGGCTATGACTTTGAAATGGTGTATCGAAAGGGGAGCTACACTGTTATGGCATATGCCTTGTCTAGAAGAGAAGCCTTACCTATAGGCCAATGTCTTTAGCTCACTACTAGCACAATCATTTCTAACCTGTTAGCTAAGGTCCAAGTCTCATGGAAGAAAAATGATAAGCTTACTAAGTTGTGCTCTGAATTACAACAACAACCTCAGTCTTATCCTAAGTACACATGAGATGGGAAGGTTCTTAGAAGGAAGGGAAAAATGGTTGTAGGAGCATACCAGACTTTACAAAAGGAGTTATTCAGTTATTTCCATGAGAGTCCTTTGGGGGACAATCAGGTACTCATGCCACTAGACACAGACTTGAAAGTTTGGCATATTGGAAGGGTAGGACTAAGCATATTCGGCAATAGGTGAAGGAATTTCTAACATGCCAAAAATGTAAATCTGACAATGCTGCCTCACTAGGTTTCATGCAACCACTGGATATTCCTACTAGGGCTTGGGAATCCATAGGCATGGATTTTATAGAAGGCCTTCCCCTTTCCAAAGGCAAAGATGTTATCTTGGTTGTGGTTATTAAGTATGTCCATTTTTTAGCCTTGACTCACCCTTTTTCTACTCTTTTAGTGGTCCAGGAGCATTTTAACAACATTTACAAGCTACATAGTCTACTAAACTCCATTGTCTCTGACCGTGACAAAGTATTTATTAGCCACTTTTGACAAGAACTCTTCAAAAGACTAGGGACCAAGTTGAGAATGTCCAGTGCCTACCATCCCCAAAGTGATGGATAGACTGAAGTTCTTAATAGAAGTTTGGAAGCTTACCTTTGATGTATGACAAGGGAGTGTCCATCTAATTGGTCTTTATGGTTACCACTAGTAAAATGGTGGTACAATTCGACTTACCATACTACTTTGCACAGCACTCCCTATGAAGCCCTTTATGGTAAACCACCTCCTCACCATTATCTTATCTGGTTAAGACTACTACAATGGCATGTGTTGATCAAAGACTGCAACAATGTGAGGCAGCTAGGAAGTTGCTCCTTGTCACATCTGAAATTAGGGCCTAGTCTAAATAGTGGTTTTGGAACCACAAATTTGACATTAAAATAATTATTTTATAATCATTATGAGGTCTAGGATATGAGAATAAACATGTGTTAAAGTTTCATTAAGAAATTCTATGTGCAAGGTGTCCAATTAGAAATTAGGGACCAATTTGAATAAATTGCAAAACTTGGGTTCTAGAAGCAATTTTTATGAAATTGCTTTGGAATATTAATTAGAGGTCTTAAAGATTAATTTACCCAATTTCTAAGTTTTTGGACAAAAATGGGCATGTATGGAAAATTTTGGAAATTTAGTAATGGGGCATTTTAGTCATTTGGTTATAAACTAAATAAAAAGGGAAAAATCAAGCTAAAATCAGTTTATTTTCTTCTCCATGCTACCAAAGTTCTAAGGGTCTCCATAGCTACAGTTTTCCAACATTTCAAGCTTGATAGTAAGTTAATCATAGCCCCGTTTTTAATGTTCTTCGTATTTTGAGATCCTCGTAACATGCTCTTTCTATTTCTACCCATATCTCATGCTAGGGTTCATGTTTATAAAATTACCCATGTATGATATGTTTGTGTTTTGATGATATATGAAGGAATATGAGAGTTTAAAAGATGGTAAACAACTTTTACTAAGTGGTTTTTCATGGAAATGGCTTAAATGACTAAATTGTAAAAGTTGTGAAAATGGGTAAAAAATATAGAATGAAGGAAAAACATAGGCTGCTATAAGTGTGAATAACATTCGGCTAGGCTTGGGTTGCGAAGAATTACATGCATTTCATTATACGAACCTTAGGACTAAATTGTAAATATTGTGAAAGGTTAGGGGCAAAATGGTAATTTTTCTTGGCAGTGAGTTTTAATCCTCAAATGAAAAATACGATGTATTAATAGTCTAATTTTATTGATATAGACCCCGAGGAACCAATTCCAGAGGTCAACCGTGGAAAACGAAAGGTTTCAGAATAACCAAGACACGAATCCGAAACGACTACCAGGTAAGTTCGTATAACCCGAAGTAAACTCTTAATATACTTAAAAATGCATGTTCTTGAATATATGATAATTAGATATTCATTGCATGATAATCCATAAGACGTGCTAATGTAAATGAAAAGATGATAAATGTCCCGGTTGAAATAAAAAGGGAAATCCGATGGTTAAATTATGGCTTATATGACTTGAGATCCTGTATGTGTTGCAGAGAAGGATTTAGCCCAGACGGGTAATCCACTGATCTCAATATAGAAAGGATCTAGCCCGGATGGGTGTTCCTTGAGTGATCGAGCCTCTCGAAGAATATGGGTGTAATAAGAATTTAGCTCGGACGGGTGATCTGTAACATCCCGAAATAGGCCTAGTCAGAACAGTGTTTTTGGGACCACAAATATGACATCAAAATATTTATTTTATGATTATTATAAGGTCTAGAATATGAGAATATGCATGTGTTAAAGTTTCATGAAGGAATTCTTTGAGTACAGTGTCTAATTAGAAATTAGGGACTAATGAATAAATTGCAAAACTTGGGTTTTAGAAGAAATTTGTATGAAATTCCTTTAGATTATTAATTAGAGGTCCTTAGAGAGTAATTTACCAGATTTCTAAGTTTTTGGAGAAAAATAGGCCTGTATGGATGAAATTTTACAGAAAGGGCTTAAGGGCATTTTGGTTATTTGGCATTTTAATAAAATAAAATGGGAAAATTAAGCCAAAAAATCAGCTCATTTCTTTCATGTTGCTGCCAAAAATTTGGGGGTTCTCTATAGGTAGGGTTTTCAAGCTTTTCAAGCTCAATAGTAAGTACTCCCAAGCTTCGTTTTTAATGTTCTTCGTATTTTTAAAATCCCGGTAGCTTACTCTCTCTATTTCTACCCATATTTCATGCTAGGGTTCATGTTTAAAAATTTACTCATGCATGAGTTACTTGTATTTTGATGTTTTATGGAGGAATATGAAAGTTGGATGTGTGTTAAACATCTTTTCCTAGGTGATTTTCATGAAAAACCCTTAAAATGACCTTTTTACAAAAGGTGTAAAGTATGAGGTAGAAATGTGAAATAATGGAAAAATGTGGGCTGCCATAAGAGGGAATAGTATTCGGCTAGGCTTGGGTAAGGTAGAAATAGCATGCATTTCATTATATGAGGCTAGGGACTAAAACGTAAAAATATGAAAGGTTAAGGGCAAAACGGTCATTTGGATCGGGGTTGAAATGTAGACTCAAAAAGTACAATGTGAGGTGTTAATGATTTATTTTTATTGTTATAGACCCAGAGGAACAAATTCCGGAGGTTGATCGAGGAAAACAAAAATTTTCGGAATAACCGAAACACGATTTCGAGACGAATACTAGGTAGGTTCGGATAACTTAAAGTAAATTCATAATATGCTTAATTGCATGATCTATGAATGTATGGTAATTGCATTTGATGATGGCATTAAAATCTATGAAATGCATTCTTAATAATAACATGTTGGAAATTGTCCCTGTTGAGGTTGAAAAGGAAGTTCGATGGATGAACCATGTTTACATATGACTTGAAATCCTGCATGAGTTATAGAAAGGATTTAGCCTAGAAGGGTAATCCGTTGATCTCAAATATAAAAAGGATTTAGCCCGGACGGGTGTTCCTTAAGTGATCATGCCTCCCGAAGAATATGTGTGCATTTTGGATTTAGCCCGGACGGTTAATCCGATTAGGGTCTAAATTTAGCCTGGACTGGTATTTCAGATCTGAGCTCATTAAGGGTGTTTTTCACTATAAGGGATTTAGCCTGGACTGGTAATCCCGACATCACCTTATGAGTTTAAATACGGGGATTTAGCCTGGACTGGTAATCCCCGCAGTAAGATGTGAGGTTCGCAGGAGTGCGCACATGAGATGATCGCTCTTATGACTTGACGGTAAATGGATAATCCATTGAGATTTCCAAGAAACTCAATGGGATTAACATGAGATATAAAAATGAAAATATTGGATGATGAGCTCATTTAAGACAAATTACATGGTGCATTATTATTGTGACTAACTTGTTGATTGAATGCATGTGATAGGGAAACTATTTCATTCTTGTTGGTTTATTTGCTTAATAGGGTGGTATGCTAATTAATCGATAAGTTTACTTTCCAGTTATTCGGGCTTACTAAGCATGTAAATGCTTACCCCTCTCTTTTCCCTGTCTTACAGAGCTCGAGGACTCGTAAAGATTGGAAGACGGTTGGAGAGTCAACATACTATCCATTAGTCCAACTTTGGTATAAAGACACTCTTATTTTGTTCAATGGCATGCATAGGGCTTTGGTTCATTTTGTAATATGTGTCATTCGAATTGTCCACATGAAAGCTTGTAAAAGTTTACATATCTTCATGTATTTGTCCATGGAAATTGGCTTATTTTGAAGTAGGCTATGACCTACAAATCTATGCATGTTTATGTTTACATAGAGTGGCTTGCCTATAATTGGTAATGAGTTACAATAATTAGCCAATCTTAAAGGTGTTAATGAGGCATAGAAAATCCTTAATACAAAGGAAATAACCTAGCATGTATAAAACCGATGATATGAGGTTTACATGCAATGAGGTTTATCAAGGATGTATGTAAGTATATAATCTGGCCTTATTATGTATTAAGGTAACCTATAAGTGTGATTGGTTGATAGAGGGTGACCAAAGGCTTAAAAAATAGCCTAACAAAGTCCACACGGATAGACACACGGGCGTGTGTCTAGGCCGTGTGTGACACACGGATTGCCCCCAAGGGCGTGTCGTATGGCCATGCGTCCCCTGCATCTAAAATTTTAAGTCAGTGTCGAGCACGGGTTAGATACACGGGCATGTGTCTTGGCTGTGTGCCCATAAATGTATGTTGACGTCATAAACAGAGAGTTACATGGGCTGATGGCACGGGCGTGTCCTAAACCACACGGGCGTGTGCAACCATACGGCCCCACCCACCCGGGCGTGTGACTCACTAAAGCAAGGAAATTTAATAAGTTGCCCACAATTTATCAAATGTTCTCGATTTTGTCCCGAACATCCTCGATGTATGTTTTAGGTCTCGAAGGCCTGTATAAGGGACGATATGCATGTCTTTGAAAAGTTTTAATTTTGGGTGAAATTAGGTGACCCGATTTTGTGTGTTTGTGAATGTGTAAGCCCGGTAATGCCTTGAACCCTGTCCCGGTGTTGGGTACGGGTGAGGGGTGTTACATAATCTGATTGAGGACTGAATTTAGCCAGGATTGGTAATTCAGATCCAAGTTCATGAGAGCAATTGTCGTTAAAAGGGATTTAGCTTGGACTGGAAATCCCGACAATGCTCTATGAGTTAATACTACGAGGGATTTAGTCTGGACTGATAATCCTGCCGTAAGATGTAAGGTTCGCGGGAGTGCATACTTGAGATGATAACTTGTATGACTTAATGGTAATTGGGCTATCCATCGAGATTTCTGAGGAATTCAATGGGATTAACATGCATGTAAAACTAATGACATGAGGTACTAATATGAGACTAACTTAATGATTGAGTTCATGTGATAGGGAAACTATTTCATACCTATTGGAATTATCGTCTAATATGGTTGTATACTAATTAACCGGTAAGTTTACTTTCCAGTTATCCGAACTTACTAAGCATGTAAATGCTTACCCCCCTTTCATTTCCCTTATTTTTTTTCTGAGCTCGATGACTCGTGAAGGTTGGAAGATAGTCGGAGCTTTGTCAACACTGTCAACTTGTCTTCTTTTGGTATATAGAAACTTTTATTTCATAATAATAGCATGTATAGGATTTTTGGTTATTTTGTTATATGTGTCTTTTGGCTAGCCAATGTAAAGGCTTGAATGATATGCTTACACCATTTTGTATATGGTCATGAGGTATGGCTCATTTTTTATGTAGGTTATAAACCTTCTAAATGTGCATGGTTATGTGTGAATGTTTCTTGTGAATGCCAAATGTGTTGTACCATGAATGAACATGAGAATGATGGCCAAAACAATTGGGAATGGTTTAGGTCATAAAGGTCACGAGTTATAAAATGTGATTATTGAAAGAGTAATCCCTAAAACAAAGAAGGTAATTTGATCATAGTTTAAAATGAGACATGTAGTAATGTGTATGCCCTCAGCCAAGAAACTTTAAGGGTACAACTATACCTTGTTAAATGTCCAAAGACCATAGTGGTATGTATGGATGTTAAAGGGTGATCAAAGGCTTGGAAAATAGCCCTAAAAAGGTCCACACGAGTAGACACGCGGGCATGTGTCTAGGCAGTGTTTGACACACGATCAACCCTTACGGGAGTGTTGCTTGGCCATGTGTCCCCTGCACCTAGAATTATAGGTCAGTTTGCATGGTAGTAAACACACGACTAGAGACACGACCGTGTGTCTCAACCGTGTGGAGGAAACGGCTTAGTACACGGACGTGTGCTTAAGCCGTGTGCCCCCAAATGAGTGATGAGGTCATAAACAGAACGTCCAGTTTTTTGGGAACGAGCCAGGGACATAGGCATCTGCTTGGCCGTGTGAAAACCGCTGTAGGTTCGAAATGGAAAATAAATCAAATAATTCAACACGGGTGAGGGGCACGAGCATGTCCTCAAGCACACGGGCGTGTGCTTTTCCTCCATATGGGCGTGTGAGGCATAACCCTAGGCATTTTACTAAAATTTTCTATAGTTTTTGGTTTAGTCCCTGACAGCTAATAATGCACGGTTTGGGCCCCGTAAGCCCATAATAGGGACAATGTGATTTTATTCAATTGGTTTGAATTTGGAAATGAAATTTTATAACTCGTCTTTCCGAAATGTCCAAGTATGTGTCCGGTAACACCTCACACTTTGTCCCAGTCTTGGGTATGGGTAAGGGGTGTTACATTTAATGGTATTAGAGCTACGGTTTAGTCGATTCTCGGGCTAACGTAACATGTAACGAGTTTAGCTATACATGCCATTATACAAATTTTGATAGTGTGACATCTCCTAACTTTTTAATTGTATATGAATATAGTAAATGTCTTCCAATCAAGCTCAAGATGGGTCCGAGGGAGCCGAGAGTCATGCTCCAGCTTCTGTACAATAAGTTGTTTCTAGTAGTAGTAGAAGGCCTATGTCTAAAGGCCGGGAAGAGGCGAGAACAGCCTTTTTGATATGATGGATGAGTGGCTCAGGGAATACCTAAGAAACCACCCTGAAATACCATGTCCACCTCCACTTATTAACCGACCTGATGAAGTACCAAGGGTTTTTGAACTAGTGAGAATTGGTAAGGCCTAGTGGATAAACTTAGGAAATACGGGGCTGAAGAGTTTAGGGCTAAGGTCGAGGATGATGCTGAACGAGCTGAGTTCTGGTTTAGGAATGCTGTACGAGTTTTGGATGAATTGTCATGTCCACCCGAGGAATACTTGAAGTGTGTTGTATCTCTTCTGAAAGATACTACATACCACTGGTGGAAGACAGTATCCTCAGTGGTACCAAAGGAAGACATTACGTGGGAGTTCTTCCAAGATTAGTTTAAAAAGAAATACATCAGTCAAAGGTTTTTAGACTCGAAGCGAAAGGAGTTCCTGGAACTCAAACAAGGAAATAAGACTGTGTTAGAGTACGAAAGGGAATTCGTAAGGTTAAATCAGTATACAACGGAGTGGGTCCAATTAGAGATAGAAATGTGTAAGCACTTCAAGGAAGGCTTGAATGAGGAAATTAAATCACTGATTGGGATCCTTGAGATTCGAGAATTTGCAGCATTAGCTAATGGCGCCAAGAAGGCCGAAGAGCTAAATAATGAAAGGAAGCAAGCTAAGAGAGAAGCTCGAGTTTCAAGTAAGAGGTCTAGCGGCAGAGCACATTTCTTTCCCCACAAAGAAATCGAGAAGTCAACAAGAATGCTCTACTTCGTCGGTAGGATATTCGAGTAGAGTAAGAAGCTCCAAACGACTTATCGCGATTTTTGTGTAACAAGTTTTAAATATTTATAAAGAATCGTTCTTGAAACTAACTATTATCACGATGTAAGCAAGTGTACCTATCGAACAGTAGTACAGTTTTAGCAAGACCGGATTGTCGAACCCAAAGGAACTAAAAGTACGAGTAATGACTATTTTTTTATTATCGAGCCTAAGAATAAGAGGGTTTGTTTTAACTAACTAATTAACTAAACTAAGAATTCACAAAAAATAGAATTGGGGGATTACATTTGGAAAACGATTAAATTAAGACAATACCTAAGGAAGAATCCACCCAGACTTCACTTGTTATTCTGACTCCGAATCGGACGATTTATTCATTTAACTTGTTCTGTAGAGATCCCTAAGTTATGTTATTATCCCTATTCAAGACTAATAACTTCTTATCCCTAGATTGAATAATTGAGACTTTTCTCTAATTAACACCCTAGGGTTGCATTAACTCAATCTATGGATCCCCTTATTAGGTTTCACCCTAATTCGGCAAAATCTTGTTACCCTATCTCTAAGCGCGCAATCAACTCTGCTTAATTATGAAAATTATACTCTTAGACAGTGTCTATTCCTCCTCTGAATAAAAGCTTAACTTGAATCAATATCCTGGAATATCAAAACAAGAATTAAGAACATATAATTAAGAATAAGCCAAATATTTATCATACAATTTAGAAAATAATAACAAGATTCGTCTTAGGTTTCATTCCCCTTAGGTATTTAGGGGATTTAGTTCATAACTAAAAAGGAAACCATCTCAGAAGAATAATGAATACAAAATATAAAGAAAACCCAAAACTCTTGGAGGGAAATTGAGGGGAGATCTTCAGTCTTGATGGTGAATCCGGCTTCTGAGATAGATCAATTGGCTTCCCTTGAGTAGTTCCTGCCTCCTTCTCTCTGTGTGTCTTTCTTCCTCCTCTAGGGTGTATTTATAGGCTTTGGAATGCCTAAGAACCCTCGAAATTAGCCTTTTTAGAATTGGACTCAACTTGGGCTCGGCAAGGACACGCCCATTTGTGATTACTTCAGGCCGTGCTTGAACCTGTTAGAATGGCACGGGCGTGTGTTCTACCCGTGTAAGTCGTGCTTCGATTCTATCAAATTGACACAGCCGTATGGTCTGCCCGTGTGAGGAAGTCCAGGCCGTGTTGATTTCGTACTTTGGCCCATTTTCTCCATTTTTGGCCCATTTCTCATTCCTTTCACTCGCCTATGCTCTCTTAAGTACAAAACATGAAATTAAGGCATTAGGAGCATCGAATTCACCAATTCTAAGGGAAAATCATTCATAAAATGTGTTAAACATGGGGTAAAAATATGTATAAATTACAGTTTATCAAATATCCCCACACTTAAGCATTTGTTTGTCCTCAAGCAAAATTCTCAACTCATAATCAAAATAAATTCTTCTTAACATATAATCTCTATCGAAAATATCTCAAACTAATTCATGAGTAATCGTACATTGAGAATTCAGCTAAAAGAACATTAGAGCTTCAAACATTCCAAGTTGAGTATTTAATCATGCAAAACTTAGGCATCTCCCCTTATCTAAGTGGTTACCTCGATTTGAAATCTCACGGAGTTTAACATCCTCACTAAAGATTCGCTCAAATCACTCAAAGTGTTTAAGGACAATGAAAGTAGCACTCGTCAGTCAATATGAAAAGTTATTACCATAGGCTTGCATGAAAATCACATCTCCACCACTATAAATTGAGATGATACATCAATTAAAAGGTCTTTAGAGGGTTGTAACGTGGCTTTCATTATGGGATGTGGTCACAAGCTGAAAGAAACGGTTAGAATCGAGATTGAATTGGAAAATCACTTAACTAGAAAAATATTTAATCATCACTAACGTACAACAGAGCTTCTTCTCAGAATATGGAATTTAAATACTTAAGCTCAAAAATAAAAGATTACTACCAATCTGTATACACCATTTTTTTTTAAGAACAAGTCAAATAACATAGGCTAACTATTAAGAACAAGACATAGCTGAGCAACTATTTCAATTCAAATCTTGACAAAAATAAGGATCAAATTTAATTTAGGGGATTTCAACAATAATGGGTTAAGGGTTAATATTAAGAGTAATACAAGAAATGGCTTGTTAGCTCAATGGGGTATACTAAGGGTCAATCATGGAGGTAGGCTTTTCATGACATGAGTGGGTTAATCCTAAGTGACTTTCTCATTTTGACATATCAAATCAAATAGTATGATCTTGACATGCATAATCAAGCAAGTTCTAGAATAACAGTTCAATACTGACGCACTCATAATGAAAGTGAGCATGAAAGAATTAGTAGATGCTCTTGAAGGCTCAAGATCTCACAAAAATTCTGGCTTTTTTATGTTTAAAACTTGTGAATTCCAACTCAAAGTAATACCTAAACTTTTGGGAAACAACCTAAAATTTAAAATTCTTAAAAATCAACTTATCATGTTTGATTCTCTAATATCTTCAAGTTTAAACAATCAATGCAAAAATGCCTATGTTTTAATTCAAGATATATCAATCAAAATCATAAATCAATCAAATTTTATCCTAAATATGATATGAGAGTTTTTCAAGAGAACAAGGCAGTCATTCAGGGATTTTTCTGATAATGAAATGAATACCCCCTACACTTAAGATGTACATTGCCCTCAATGTACAAAGATAGATATATTGACAAATGTACGTGTAAGTTCATAAGATAGGGAGAAAAGTAAAACCTCCTGAGTTAAAAATGGATGAAATTCCTGGATTAGCGAGAGCGAGTTGTTGCAAATAAAGCTGGAGGACAAACATGATTTTGAAGGACAAAAGGAGAATTGTGGGAATAATTTGATAGTAATCATAAAGATAAGCCGTGTTTAAAAACAAAAGAATCTTCAAAAATTAATAAAAGAAAAATAAAATAAGATAGATAATCTAATTTTTCAAGTGGTACGGCCGGTTCACATGCCCGTGTGGTTCGTGTCCCGCCCATGTTTGTCGCGAACTGAGATTTCGTCACACGGCCTTCGGACACACCCGTGTGTCTAGGCCATGTGGCTACATGATCATGTTACACGACCGTGTGTGATGTGGTTCGCTTCTCCTACGGTCGTGTAGCTTTGCACACGCCCGTGTTATTTTGACAGTGTCGTCCATGTCACACGCCCATGTTCATTTGGCAGATTTGACCACCGCCAGGTCGCACGCCCGTGGCCACTTATTGCATCCTGTGTTGGGAAACATAACTTTTACCCTATTTTCGCACGGTCATATTTTCGTCCGTGGTTGTCATACTGCCTGAAGGACGACCGTGTGCTCGACCGTGTGGAGTTGGGAACCTGTGCTCAAAGACTCTGTTAGTGACCTAGATCTTTAAAAATTGAAATTTAAATAATTTAAAACCGTTAGTACTCGGGTTGCCTCCAGAGAAGCGCTTGTTTATACTCTAAGCTTGACTTACCTCTCCATTAAATGGTCATGGTGGTTCAAGGAGTTTATACTCCTCATTCTTGCTATCATTCTCATCAAAATAAGGTTTTAGACGATTGTTGTTTACCTTAAAAGTGCCAAACTTGGGATAACTTACCTCGACTGTACCGAATGGGAAAATGCTAAGTACCGTAAGATGGATTTCTTCATTCAGTTTGGTAGTGACAATGTGAGGATCTGCGGTATCTAATAATACTTTATCTCTAACCTTAAGTTGATTTGGGAAAGTATTGAGCTTATTCTGGCGTAGTTTTGGTTTATCGTGTGTTCTCGGTTTATGCGTCCGCCATTCATCTAGCTCCTCGATTTGTAGCCTTCGATCTTCATGAATAGGTCCTCTGCTACTGCTTGAGAATGGCTCTTGTACTTCTTTCAGACGCATTTCCTACAAAGTAGGTTGCACCATATTATTAGTTTTAGTAGAATGGTTTAGACAATCACCTTCAATTTTCGATCTGTCATCAGAATTGCGAGTTTGAAGGGTGATTGTTTCGTCTCCCACACGGAGTGTGAGCTCACCTGTGCCAACATCAATAATCATTTTAGTAGTTGCTAAATAGGGCCGTCCTAAAATCAAAGGAGTGTTGCTATCTTCCTCTATGTCTAGAACAATGAAGTCAATGGGAAATATAAATTTATCGATTTTAACTAGCACATCTTCAATAATTACCCTAGGAAATCTTATAGTTTTATCTGCTAATTGAATGCTCATACTAGTCTATTTGGGTTTCCCAAGACCTAATTGTTTGAACATTTTGTAGGGCATGACGTTAATACTAGCCCCTAAATCAGCTAATGCATTATTAACATCTAAACTACCAATTAAGCAAGGAATAGTAAAACTCCCTGGATCTTTTAGTTTGTTAGGTAGTTTATTCTATAGAAAAGCTGAGCAAACTGCGTTTAGCTCCACATGCGACGCCTCATCCAACTTCCGCTTATTTGCTAAAAGCTCCTTTAAAAATTTCATTGCGTTTGACATCTGCGATAGAGCTTCAATAAACGGTAAGTTAATATGTAATTTTTTTAAGAGTTTAAGGAATTTACCAAATTGTTCATCTGAGCGGTCTTTTTTTGTCACATTGGGGTATGGCACACGAGGTTTATATTCGACATTCACTGATTTGTTTTTATTATGACCTACCTCACCTTGACCTCTGCTCACCACAGTTTGTTAACTCGGTTCTGGCTCAGGCTCAACGAATCCTTCTTCATCTTGAACATTAATCGCGTCGAGCTATTCCCTTGGGTTGGGTTCAATATTACTTGGCAAGCTACCTTGTGGTCATTCGGAGATTAGTTTGGGAAGCTGGCCTATCTGAGTTTCGAGCCCTTGGATTGACGCTTGTTGATTTTTAAGTGATGTTTCGGTGTTCTGGAAACGGGTTTCTGACACCAAGATAAATTTAGACAGCATCTCTTCAAGGTTCAGTTTCTTTTTCTGTTGATAGGGTGGTTGTTGAAAACCTGGAAGATGTTGTGGTCTTTGATTTCCTTGACCGCCCCACGAGAAATTGGGATGGTTCCTCCAACCTACATTATAAGTGTTACTGTATGGGTTATTTTGGGATCTAGAGTTATTGTTACCCATATATTGGACTTGTTCCTCCTCGATGCTAGGGTTGAAGGGTTGATACTCTGTGCATGCTCCTCCTCCATTCGTCTCGCACCTCATTACTGGATGTACCTGAGTAGAACCAAGTAAACCATCAATCTTTTTATTTAGAAATTCTACTTGGTTTGACAGCATAGTAACCGAATTGACATTATAAATGCCTGCTGTTTTAGTTGGCTTAGTCCTCATGACTTGCCACTGATAGTTATTCAGTGACATCTCTTTAATAAATTTGTAAGCCTCTTCAGGTGTTTTGTTGTTGATGGTTCCCCCAGCTACTACATCAATCATTTACCTTGTCGAGGGGTTCACACCATTGTAGAATGTTTGAATTTGCAACTATAGAGGTAATCCATGGTGAGGACACCTTTGCAGTAGGTCCTTGTATCTCTCCCATGCATCGTAAAGAGTTTCTAAGTCCATCAGCACAAACAAAGAGATATCACTATGTAATTTGGCTGTTTTAGCCTGCGAAAATTATTTTATTAAAAAAATTTCGGTCATTTATTCCCAAGTAGTAATTGACCCTCGTGATAACGAGTTCAACCACTGTTTAGCTTTGTTCCTCAATGAAAAAGGGAATAACTGAAGACGAATGGCATCGTTAAAAACGCTATTAATTTTAAATATATCACAAAATTCTAGGAAATTTGTCAAGTGAGTGTTTGGATCCTCATCCTGCAAACCATCAAACTGAACAAATTGCTGTATCATTTGAATAGTGTTAGGTTTTAGTTCAGAATTATTTGCAGCAATAGCAGGCTTAACTATACTTGACTCAGTTCCTGTTAAAGTAGGTTTAGCATAATCATACATAGTATGAGGAGTAGGATTTTGATTTGCTAATTGAATGGGTATCGCAGGAGGTAGCTGATTGTCTTGGTTTTCAGCCATCTCCTCGGTTGGGGTTTGATTATCGTCCTCTTGCTCGTTCTCTGTGTATCTTAAGCTTCGCCTTATTTCTCTTTGGTTTCTATGAACTGTGTGATCGATTTCTTCGTCAAAAAGTACTGGTCCTGACAGGTTTCTTCTAGTCATAAACTATAAAAACCTGCCAAGAGAAAGAAAAAGTAAATTAATAAATAAAAATAAAATAGAATTCACTTGCAAGAAAAATAAATGGCTAAAGTAATAAAAATTGAGCGTTCCTAATATCTTAGTTCCCCAGCAACGGCGCCAAAAACTTGATCGCGATTTTTATGTGACAGGTTTTAAATATTTATAAAGAATCATTCTTGAAACTAACTATTATCACGATGTAGGCAAGTGTACCTATCGAACAGTAGTACAATTTTAGCAAGACCAAATTATTGAACCGAAAGGAACTAAAAGTACTAGTAATGACTGTCTTTTTATTATCTAGCCTAAGAATAAGGGGGTGTGTTTTAACTAACTAATTAACTAAACTAAGAATTCACAAAAAATAGAATTGGGGGATTACTTTTGGAAAATGATTGAATTAAGACAATACCTAAGGAAGAATCCACCTAGACTTCACTTGTTAATCTGACTTCGAATCGGACGATTTATTCGTTTACTTGTTCCGTGGAGATCCCTAAGTTATGTTATGATCCCTATTCAAGACTAATAACGTCTAATCCCTAGATTGAAAAATTGAGACTTTTCTCTAATTAACACCCTAGGGTTACATTAGCTCGATCTATAGATCCCCTTATTAGGTTTCACCCTAATCCGGCAAAATCTTGTCACCTTATCTCTAGGCGCGCAATCAACTCCGCTTAGTTATGGAAATTATACTCTTAGACAGGGTCTATTCCTCCTCTGAATAAAAGCTTAACTTGGATCAATATCATGGAATATCAAAACAAGAATTAAGAACACATAATTAATAGTAAGCCAAATATTTATCATATAATTCAGAAAATAATAACAAGATTTGTCTTAGGTTTCATTCCCCTTAAGTATTTAGGGGATTTAGTTCATAACTAAAAAGGAAAACATCTCAGAAGAATAATGAATACAGAACATAAAGAAAACCTAAAACTCCTGGAGGGAAATTGAAGGGAGATCTTCAGTCTTGATGGTGAATCCGGCTTCTGAGATGGATCAATTGGCTTCCCTTGAGCAGTTCCCTACCTCCTTCTCTCTGTGTGTCTTTCTTCCTCCTCTAGGGTGTATTTATAGGCTTTGGAATGCATAAGAACCTTCGAAATTAGCCTTTTTTGAATTGGACTCAACTTGGGCTCGGCAGGGACACGCCCGTGTGCGATTACTTTAAGCCGTGCTCAAACCTGTTAGAATGGTACGGGTGTGTAATCTATCCATGTGAGTCGTGTTTTGATTCTTCCAAATTGACACGGCCGTGTGGTCTGCCCGTGTGAGGAAGTCCAAGCTGTGTTGATTTCATACTTTGGCCCATTTTCTCCATTTTTGGCTCGTTTCTCGTTCCTTTTGCTCTCCTATGTTCTCCTAAGTATAAAACATGAAATTAAGGCATTAGGAGCATCAAATTCACCAATTCTAAGGGAAAATCATCCATAAAATGTGTTAAGCATGGGGTAAAAATATGTATAAATTACTGTTTATCAACGACATAACCCGAAGTCTCCTTCCCTTATGGTAACTTGTGTGGGAAGCATAGATGATCAAAAGCCGAAGTGTAAAAGCTACAACAAATTCCACTTCGGAGAGTGCCGAATGAAGAGCGATGCGTGTTTTAGATGTAGGTCTCTTGACCATTTTCTCAGAGACTGCCCGGAGTGAGCTAATAAAGAGGTTGAATTAGCCCCGTAGCTGAATGCTCCTATTTCTCGAGGTAGACCCCCGAGACATCCCGATAGTGCAAGTGGCAGTCGAACTGTTGCTAAGGATGCTACTGCAAAATCAGTGGCTTGAGCCTCAACAAGAACTTATGCAATACGCGTTCGAGAGGAAGCCTCTGCTCCCAATGTTATCACAAATATATCTTCTATCTATAATACTCGTGTCATTGCCTTAATTGATCCAGGGTCAACGCATTCATACATTTGCATGAAATTGATGTCTAGCATGAACATGTCTGTAGAACCTATAGAATTTGTGATTAAAGTGTCAAACCTACTAGACAAGTCAGTCCTAGTTGATAAAGTCTGTAAGAATTGTCCCTTGACGATTCAAGGTTTTTGTTTTCCGGCTAACCTTATGTTATTGCCATTCGATGAGTTTGATGTAATACTTGGCATGGATTGGTTAGTTGTGCATGATGTGATTGTAAATTGTGGTAGCAAGTATATCGAATTGAAATGCTCAGGTGGTGAGATTCTCCGGATTGATTCAAATGAGTTAGATACTCCGCCGGTTGTGATTACCTCAATGATGGCTCAAAGGTATATGAGAAAAGGATATGAAGCCTACCTTGCTTTCGTGTTGAATACTAAAGAATCTGAGTTGAAGTTGGAATTGGTACCGATAGTAGGCGACTATCTGGATATGTTTCCGGAAGAGCTACCCGGATTACCTCCTGTTAGAGAAGTAGAGTTTGGTATTGAGCTGGTGCCTAGACCAGCTCCTATTTCTATTGCTCCATATAGGATGACACCAACCAAACTAAAAGAGTTAAAAGCACAGTTGGAAAAACTGACGAATAAAGGTTTTGCAAGACTAAGCTTTTCGCCTTGGGGTGCTCTAGTATTATTTATAAAGAAGAAAAATGGTTTGATGAGGCTATGTATAGACTACTGACAACTTAACAAGGTAACTATCAAGAACAAGTATCTGTTGCCGAGGATTGATGATCTGTTTGATCAATTGAGAGGAGCCACTGTATTTTCAAAAATAGATCTGAGATCTAGTTACTACCAGTTACGATTTAAAGAGTCGAATGTGCCTAAGACCGCTTTCAGGACAAGGCATGGTCATTTCGAGTTCTTGGTCATGCCTTTTGGTCTAACGAACGCCCCAGCTATGTTTATGGACTTTATAAATCGTGTTTTTCGACCATACTTGGACAAGTTTTTTATGGTATTCATTGACGATATTTTGATCTATTCTCGTAATGAATCCGAGAATGCTAAAAATTGAGGACTATTTTACAGACTTTGTGAGGCAAGAAATTGTATGCTAAGTTCAGCAAAAGCGAGTTCTGACTTCGAGAGGCAGATTTTTGGGTCACATTATGTCAGGTGATGGCATCCGAGTAGATCCAAACAAAATTTCTCCTATTGTAGAGTGGAAGCTACCGAAGAACGAAACCGAGGTTAGAAGCTTCTTGGGCTTAGCTGGTTACTATCGATGCTTTGTGAAAAGATTTTTAATGATTGCTACTCCTTTGACGAGGTTGCTGCAAAAAGATGTTAAGTTTGAATGGTCGAAAAAGTGTCAGCAGAGCTTTGAGAAGTTAAAGACGTTGCTAACGGAAGCTCTAGTTTTAGTGCAGCCTGAACCAAGAAAAGAATTCGTGGTCTACAGTGATGAGTCCTTGAATGGACTTGGTTGCGTGCTGATGCAAGAAAGCAAAGTGATAGCCTATGCTTCGAGGCAATTAAAGCCACATGAGAAAAATTATCCAACACATGATTTGGAGCTAGCTGCCATTGTATTTGCCTTGAAAATTTGGAGACATCATTTGTATGGTGAGACGTGTCGTGTATTCACCGATCACAAGAGTTTGAAATATTTGATGACTCAAAAAGAATTGAATCTGAGACAATAGAGCTGGTTAGAGTTGATTAAAGATTATGAATTGATCATTGACTACCACACGGGAAAGGCGAACGTGGTCGCAGATGCACTAAGCAGAAAATCCTTATTTTTTTGAAAGCCTTAAACACGCAGTTGGTATTGTTAGATGATGGTTCGGTCTTGGCAAAGTTAAGAGCCAGACCAACATTTCTACAAGAAATTTGTACAGCCCAGGTCAATGATAGTGATTTGTAAGCCAAGAGAACTCAATACATGTTAGGCACTGAATCAGATTTTTGAATTGGTTTTGATGGTTGCTTGATGTTCAGAGATAGGATCTGTGTACCGAGGTACGATGAGCTTATTTGGAAAATTCTACAAGAGGCAGATGATAGTCGTTTTTTTATTCATCCGGGAAGCACCAAGATGTATAATGATTTGAAGAAAATGTACTGGTGGAATGGCATGAAAAGAGACATCTCCGAATTTGTATCAAAATGCTTGATATGCCAGCAAGTCAAGGATGAACACCAAGTACCTTCAGGTTTGTTACAGCCTGTGATGGTCCCCGAATAGAAGTGATTATGGATTTTGTGACTGGATTACCGTTGACACCAAAAAAGAAAGATGTTGTTTGGGTTGTGATTGATAGACTGACGAAGTAGGCTCACTTTATTCCGGTACGGACAGATTATTCCCTTGATAAATTGGCCAACTTGTATGTATCTGAAATTGTGAGATTACACGGGGTACCAATATCGATTATCTCAGACAGGGACCTAAGATTTACTTCGAGATTTTGGAAGAAGCTGCAAGAAGCCTTGGGTACAAAGTTGAATTTTAGTACAGCTTTTCACCCGCAAACTGATGTTCAAGCTGAGCGAACGATTCAGATTCTTGAGGACATGTTACGATGTTGTGTCCTTGAATTTTAGGGTAGTTGGGAAAAATACTTACCATTGGTGGAATTCGCCTACAACAATAGTTTCTAGACGAGTTTGAAAATTGCACCCTACGAGGCCTTATATGGCAGGAAGTGTCGAACTCCACTATATTGGACAGAACTCAAGGAAAGTCGGATTCATGGGGTTGATTTAATCAAGAAAACTGAAGAAAAGGTTAAAGTGATACATGATTACTTGAAAGCGCCATCGGATAGGCAGAAGTCGTATGCTGATTTGAAAAGAAAAAAGATCGAGTTTCAGATTAGAGATAAAGTACCTTTGAAAGTGTCTCCATAGAAAAAGGTATTGAGAAGGCAAACTGAGTTTGCGATTTATCGGACTATATGAGATCACTAAAAGGCTTGGACATTAGCCTACCGTTTAGCATTGCCATCCGAATTGGAAATGATTCATGATGTATTCCATGTATCCATGTTGCGATGATATCGATCAGTCTCCTCCCATATGATTTCACCTATGAAAGTTGAAATTAGACCGGACATGACTTATGGTGAAGAACCGGTCAAGATTTTGGCTCGAGAAGTCAAACAGTTGAGGAATAAGAATATAGCCTTGGTGAAAGTTTTATGGCATCGACACGGAGTGGAAGAGGTTACATGGGAGCCCAAATAAACCATGAGAAGTCAATATCCAAACCTGTTTACTGGTAAGACTTTCAAGGACGAAAGTCCCTAAGGAGGGAGAAATGTAACATCTTGAATGATGGCCTAGTCAGAATAGTGGTTTTGAAACCAAAAATTTGACGTTAAAATAATTATTTTATGATCATTATGACATCTACGATATGAGAATAAGCATGTGTTAAAGTTTCATGAAGAAATTCTATGTGCAAGGTGTTCAATTGAAAATTAGGGACCTATTTGAATAAATTGTGAAACTTGGGTTCTAGAAGCAATTTGTATGAAAATTCTTTGGAATATTAATTAGAGGTCCTTAAAGAGTAATTTACCCAATTTTTAAGTTTTTGGACAAAAATGGGCATGCATGGAAAATTTTAGAAGTTTAGTAAGGAAGGACATTTTGGTCATTTGGTTATAAACTAAATAAAAAGGAAAAAATAAAGATAAAATCAGCTCATTTTCTTCTCCATGCCGTCGAAATTCTAAGGGTCTCCATAGCTAGGGTTTTCCAACATTTCAAGCTTAATAGGAAGTCAATCCTAGCCTCGTTTTTAATGTTCTTCGTATTTTTGAGATCCTCGTAACATGCTCTTTCTATTACTACCCATATCTCATGCTAAGATTCATGTTTAGAAAATTACCCATTCATAATATGTTTTTGTTTTGATGATTTATGAAGGAATATGAGAGTTTAAAGGATGGTAAACAATTTTTACTAAGTGGTTTTTCATGAAAATGGCTTAAAGGACTAAATTGTAAAAGTTGTGAAAATAGGTAGAAAAATATAGAATGAATGAAAAACATGGGCTGCTATAAGTGTCAATAACATTCGGCTAGGTCTAGGTAGCAAATGAATTACATGCATTTCATTATACGAACCTTAGGACTAAATTGTAAATATTGTGAAAGGTTAGGGGCAAAATGGTAATTTTGCCAGGGGGTGAGTTTTAATCCTAAAATGAAAAATGTGATGCATTAATAGTCTAATTTGATTGATACAAACCCCGAGGAACCAATTCTAGAGGTCGACCGTGGAAAACAAAAGGTTTCGGAATAACCGAGACACGAATTCGAAATGACTACCAGGTAAGTTCGTATAACCCAAAGTAAACTCTTAATATACTTAAAAATGCATGTTCTTGAATATATGATAATTAGATATTCATTGCATGATAATCCATAAGACGTACTAGTGTAAATGAAAAGATGATAAATGTCCCGGTTGAAATAAAAAGGGAAATCCAATGGTTAAATTATGGCTAACAAGACTTGAGATCCTGTATGTGTTGCAGAAAAGAATTTAGCCCAGACAGGTAATCTGTTGATCTTAATATAGAAGAGGATCTAGCCCAGATGGGTGTTCCTTGAGTGATCGAGCCTCTCGAAGAATATGGATGCAATAAGGATTTAGCTCAGACGGGTAATCCAATTGAGGACTGAATTTAGCCTGGACTGGAAATTCAGATCCAATTTCATGAGAGCAATTATCGTTAAAAGGGATTTATCCTGGACTGAAAATTTCAACAATACTCTATGAGTTAATACTATGGAGGATTTAGTCTGGACTGGTAATCTCGCCGTAAGATGTAAGGTTCACGGGAGTACGTACTTGAGATGATCACTTGTATGACTTGACGGTAATTGAGCTATCCATCGAGATTTCTGAGGAATTCAACGGGATTAACATGAGAAATAGAGAATGGAAATATTGAATTGATGAGCTCATGTAAAACTAATGACATGAGGTATTGATATGAGACTAACTTGATGATTGAGTTCATGTGATAGGAAAACTATTTCACACCTGCTGGAATTATTGCCTAATATGGTTGTATGCTAATTAACCGGGAAGTTTACTTTCCAGTTATCTAGACTTACTAAGCATGTAAATGCTTACCCCTCTTTCCTTTCCCTTAATTTTTTTCAGAGCTCGAGGACTCGTGAAGGTTGGAAGACGGTCGGAGCTTTTTCAACACTATCAACTTGTCTTATTTTGGTATATAGAAACTTTTATTTCATAATAATAGCATGTATAGGATTTTTGGTTATTTTGTTATATGTGTCATTTGGCTAGCCAATTAAAGGCTTGAATGATATGCTTACTCCATTTTGTATATGGCCATGAGGTATGGCTCATTTTGATGTAGGTTATAAACCTACTAAATGTGCATGGTTATGTGTGAATGTTTCTTGTGAATGCAAAATGTGTTATACCATGAATGAACATGAGAATGATGGCCAAAACAATTGGGAATGGTTTATGCCATAAAGGTCATGAGTTATAAAACGTGATTATTGAAAGAGTAATCCCTAAAATTAAGAGGGTAATTTGATCATAGTTTAAAATGAGACATGTAGTAACATGTATGCCCTCGGCCAAGAAAGTCTAAAGGTACAACTATACCTTGTTAAATGTCCAACGACCATAGTGGTATGTATGGATGTTAGAGGGTGACCAAAGGCTTAGGAAATAGCCCTAAAAAGGTCCACATGAGTAGATACACGGGCATGTGTTTAGGCCGTGTTCAACACACGGTCAACCCTCATGGGTGTGTTGCTTGGCCGTGTGTCCCCTGCACCTAGAATTATAGGTTAGTTTGCATGGTAGTAAATACACGGGCAGAGACACGGCCGTGTGTCTCAACCGTGTGGAGGACACGGCCTAGCACATGAGCGTGTGCTTGGGTCGTGTGCCCCCAAATGAGTGATGACATCATAAACAGAATGTCTGGGTTTTTGGGACACGGGCCAGGGACACGGGCGTGTACTTGGCCGTGTGAGAACCCCTGTAGGTTCGAAATGGAAAATAAATCAAATAATTCAACACGGGTGAGGGACACTAATGTGTCCCCAAGCACACGGGCGTGTGCTTTGCCTCCACACAGGCGTGTGAGGCATAACCCTAGACATTTTACTAAAATTTTCTATAGTTTCCGGTTTAGTTCCTGACTGCTAATAATGCACGGTTTGGGCCCCGTAGGCCTATAATAGGGACAATATGATTTTGTTCAATTAGTTTGAATTTGGAAATGAAATTTTATAACTTGTCTTTTCAAAATGTCCGAGTATGTGTCCAGTAATGCCTCGCACTTTGTCCCACTCTTGGGTACGGTAAGGGGTGTTACACTCCTATTCCATCTTAAGCGTGCTCAAGACCGAATAAAACAATAGTCGATAGGCATTGGAGCCGATAGGCATCAAAATGAAACAATTAGTCGATAGGCATCGATTACAACCCTATAGACAACATTTAGCCAGGAAGATTCTTAACCAGAAGCTGGCTCCTAAGTATTTGGGCCTATCGTAATAGTTGGATATGTTGCTTATACACTACAGCTACCGCAAGGATCGCACATTCATCCTACTTTCATGTTTCACAATTGAAGAAACATGTACACCACCAGTCTATTCAACTTTCTTTGCCTCTAGTTGGTCCAGATGGTATCTTGTCCAAGGAACCGATCTACATTTTGGATCGAAGAGTAATTCATTGTGGGAATCAGGCGGTTGCTGAAATGTTGGTGGAACGAACTAATACTATTCCTGAAGATGCTACATGGGAGGTCCTCCAACAGTTGCAACAACAGTTTCCTCACTTTGATCCTTGAGGACAAGGATCCTTTCAACAGGGGCAGTTAACAAAACACTACCCTTAACTGCGTTTGGTATTAAATAAAATGGCATGTTTTTAGGTTTAAGTTGTTTTAATGTTTTTAAAATTTTAATAAAATGATGCGTTTCATTTGTTAGTTTTGACAGCTGGAGTCGTTTCTATTACAACGATCTGTTTTTTTTCTTATTTATGTTGGTTTTGGGGACGAAGGATGTCATGAAGAAATTTAATTGAATCTTCTTTTCTCTCTTATTCTTTCGTGTTATTTTGTGCTTTCTTTTCTCTTCTTTGTGTTGGAAACATATCATAATAGTGATTTTTTATAACATATGTATTATAAGTACATGGAATTTTATTTTGCTGTTGTTTTTTTTTAAATTAATTAGATTTTAATTAATCGAGGAACTTTTAGTGCCACAATATATGGAATTTAAAATTAAATGATACAATAATTTTATTATTTTAAATTTTTACACTATAATTAATATAAAAATATAATAAAATATAAAATTAACGTGATAAATTATATTTAGCATTATTATACATCTAGAAGTAAGTTTATATATTTAATTCTGATAAGTTCTAACATAAATATAATAAAAACCAAAGCTTCTAATTTTAAAATGGTTTCATCCACCATCTCCAGTTACGTTAAAAAGTAATTGTTCTTTTTCTTATGTAATTTAAAATAATACAAAATGTAATTTATAAAACAATATTTCATTCTAGAAAATAATAAAATTATTCACATAGTAAGTGTATAATTTATTTCTCTTTTATATTTTAATTAAAAATTACCAACTACTCCTTTATTTTATAAAATAAAAATATAATTTTAAAGATATTTTTAATTTTTTGATAAATTTAGAAAAATACATACAAAAATTTTTAAGATTTGAATTCAATACATAAAAGTTTTAGCTTATTTCAACTTTATCATTTCAACCAAAATTATATTTAATTTTATATCACTTTTTACTAAATTTATTATATAAACATTCATCTGCATCGTTGATGTCTCCTAATCTAATATAACTAAGGAGAGTAATTAAGTCGGGTAAGTTGGATGTAATGTGTGTATTTGTATTGTGTTTTGGTACGATAATAAATTATGTTGATGTTATGAAATAATGAAAGGAAAGAACAAACTAAAGAGAAAATATCAATACAAAGAAGTAATACAATAGAAGATAAACAAGAGAACTTTTTATTTCATTTATTGTGCATCTCTACAAGCCTTGTACTACCTCTATTTATAGACCTTCTAACATAATACAATCCCTTAAGTTATAAAGAATAAATAGAGATTTAATTACTATATAAAACCCTCATAATTCCATTGGGGGTTGCTACAATGGAGGTTACAACATTGAGAGTTATGGACATCCATAATAAAGTAATATTTATAACACTTCCCCTTGGATGTCCATTAGAGAAAACGGTGCCTCATTAAAACCCTTTATTAGGAAAAATCCTATGGGATAAAAACCTAATGAAGGAAAAAGAGTACACAATTTCCTATTACAAGTTGCCTCGTTAAAAACCTTTACTTGGAAAACCCAGTGGGACAAAACCTTGGTTAAAGGAAAAAAGTACAACGTGTTTTTGACTCCCCCTAATGGTGACATCACATTATATCTTTGAGTCGACGCATTCCAATCTTGTTTCATAGTCTTTCAAATGTTGAATTTGGTAATGCCTTGGTAAAAAGATCTGCTAAATTATCACTAGAACGAATTTGTTTAACTTCTATGTCACCTTTCTTCTCAAGATCATGAGTGAAGAATAATTTTGGTGAAATATGTTTTGTTCTATCACCTTTGATATAACCACTCTTTAATTGAGCTATACATGTTGCATTATCTTTGTATAAGATAGTCGGCATATTTTCCTGTAAAGGCAAATTACATATCTTCTGGATATGTTGGGTTAATAATAACATTAGCCAAACACACTCTCGGCTTGCCTCATGCATTGCAATTATTCCAGAATGATTTGAAGAGGCAGTAGCTAATGTTTGTTTTGCCGAACGCCATGATATGACAGTACCTCCATATGTAAATAAATATCCCATTTAAGATCGACCTTTATGTGGATCCGATAAATATCCAACATCAGCATAACCAACTAATAGGGATTTTGAATCGTTTGAATAAAATAACCCCATATCAATGGTCCCTCTAAGATATCTAAATACATGTTTAATTTCATTCCAATGTCTATGTGTTGGAGAAGAACTAAATCTTGCTAACAAGTTTACAGCAAAAGCTATATCAGGTCTTGTGTTGTTTGCAAGATACATCAATGCTCCTATGCCACTTAGATATAGTACTTCAAGACCAAGAAACTCTTCATTATTCTCATAAGGACGAAATTGATCTTTATTCACATCTAACGATCGTACAACCATCGGGGTACTCAATGGATGTGCTTTATCCATATAAAATTTATGTAAGATCTTTTTTGTATAAGTTGACTGATGAACATGAATTCCTTCTTTTAAATGCTCGATCTGTAGGCCAAGACAAAACTTTGTTTTTCCAAGATCTTTCATCTCAAATTCTTTTTTTAAATAATTTATTGCATTTTAAAGCTCTTCAAGAGTTCCAATAATATTTAGATCATCAACATAAATAGCAGTTATCATAAATTTTGATTCAGACCTTTTTATAAAAACACATGGGCAGATTGGATCTTTTTTATAACCTTTTCTTAACAAATATTCACTAAGGCGATTGTACCACATACGTCCAGATTATTTTAATCCATATAAACTTTTCTTTAATCTGATTGAGCAATTTTCCCGGGAAACTCTATATCCTTCAGGGATTTTAAATCCTTTTGGGATTTTCATATAAATTTCACTATCAAGTGTACCATACAAATAGGCTGTAACAACATCCATTAGATGCATGTCAAGTTTTTCACATACTACCAGACTAATAAGGTATCTAAACGTAATTGCATCCACCACAGGAGAATATGTCTCTTCCTAATCAATGCCGTGCCTTGCGAAATCCTTGTGCTACAAGTCGTGATTTATATGTTACGACTTTATTTTTCTCATTTCCTTTTTGCACAAATATCCATTTATATCCTACCGGCTTTACATATTTAGGTGTTTGGACTATAGGTCCAAAAACCTCATGTTTAGAAATTCTGCTTGAATTACGTATTTCCATTTTGGCCAAACTTTTCTATTTTTACATTCCTCTATAGATTTAGGCTCAGGATCCTCATTTTCTTTTGCTATTTCTATAGCAACATTATAAGAAAAATTGTTGTCGACAACTATATTTTTTCGGTTTCATCTTTTTCCTGAAGTAACATAACTTATTGAGATTTCTTCGTTATCACCATTTTCAAGTACCTGAACCTCTTCTGGGGTTTCTTGATTAGTTATATCTTTGGTCTCTTCTTGGGAACTTGCCTCCACAATATTATCATTTTGAATAATTGCTCCTTTCCTTTTACGAGGATTTTTATCTTTGGAACCGGTTGGCCTTCCACGCTTCAGGCGTGGACTACTTTCTTTTGCATTAACAATTTGCCCTATTGGGATATCAATTCGTATTGGAGCATTTTCAGCTGGTATGTAAGATTTTGTAATTCTATTTAGGTCAGTAAATGAATCTGGCAGTTGATTGGCAATGTTTTGCGAATGTATGATCCTTTGAACTTCTTGTTCACATTGACTTGTGCGATGATCTAATTGAGATAATGATGGTCCCTTCCATGTAATTTATTTTACCAGTTGTATTTACTCTCCCCCTAATGTTGGGAATGTTGTTTCATTAAAATGACAATCAATGAATTGTGCAGTAAATAAATCTCCAGCTAATGGTTCAACATATTTAATTATAGAAGGAAATTGATAACCAACAAATATCCCCAACCTCCTTTGAAGACCCATCTTTGTGCTTTATGGTAGAGCAATTGGAACATATACTACACATTCAAAAATTCTAAGATGAAAAATATTTGGCTCCTGACCAAAAGCCAATTGTAATGGGGGGTACTTATTATAACTTGTTGGCTTTAAGCGCACAAGTGTTGCTGCATGCAAAATAGCATATCCCCAAGCTGTAACAGGATTTTTGTTCTCATAAGCAATGGTCGAGCTATTAGTCGAAGGATTTTGATAAATGATTCAGCTAAACCATTCTGTGTATGAACATGAGCTGCATGATGTTCAACTTTTATGAACATGAACTACATGATGTTCAACTTTTATCCTAATTGACATACAATAATCATTAAAAGCTTGGGATGTAACCTCACTAGCATTATCAAGACGAATAGTTTTGATTGCATAATCTAGAAATTTTGCTCTTAATCAAATTATTTGAGCAAGTAGTCTCACAAACGCCAGGTTGCAAGTCGATAATAAACACACATGTGACCACCTACTAGATTCATCTATTAATACCATAAAATATTTGAATGGTCTACATGGTAGATGAATAGGCCCACATATAACACCTTGAATACGTTCCAGAAATGCAGGAGATTCAATCCCAACTTTAGCTGGTGATGGTCTAATAATCAATTTTCCTTGAGAACAAGCGACACAAGATAAATCCTTAAATTCAAGAATCTTTTGGTTCTTTAATGGGTGTCCAATTGAATTCTCGATGATTCTTCGCATCATAATAGATTCGAAATGGCCTAATCAGTCATGCCAAATAGTAAAAGTATGTGGTTCTATAAACTTCTAGTTTGTAGTAACATGTGACTCAATTGCACTAATATGTGTATAATATAAACCTGATGAAAAAGCAGGTAGTCTTTCCAAAACGTATTTCTTTCCACATTTTACATTTGTAATATATAGATATTCAATATTTTTTTTACATTTGTAATATATAGATATTTAATATTTTTCTCATTCATAGTCTCAATATGATATCCATTAAGACGAATATCTTTAAAACTCAATAAATTTCTTTGAGACTTAGTGGAATATAAAGCATCATCAATGGAAAATTTTGTACCTTTAGGTAATAATATAATAGCTCTTCTAGAGCCTTCAATAAGTTTTGAACTACCCGATATTGTATTAACATGGCCATTACTCATTGTCAAATGAGAAAAATATTTTTTATCTTTGAGTATCGTATGTGTTGTAGCACTATTGCAAGACACACGTCTCTATTGATTTTGGGTCCATCGATATTTTGTTGAATATTCATATTCTTCATAAAACAAACAAAATATAATATAAGAAACATTGCAAATGTTTATTAAATATATAAATTATTCTTTATACGAGAAAATAAAATATACTTAAAACAATATAAAATGTCAAAATAACATCAATTTTTCTAATGATTCTTAAAGAAATCTGCCACATCTAGGTGAGTTATATTATTAAGGTAATTAAATTTATCACCCTCGTAGGCATGATCAGTTTTAGTATTATAGTGAATATCTTTATCTTTTGCCTCCATTTCATCATTTTGGGATATAAAATTCGTCTCCATATGCTTTCCCTTCTTTTTAATGGATGCTTGGTAAAGTTTCACTAAATGCTCAGACGTACGACAGGTACGTGACTAATGCCCATTCATACCACATCCGTAGCATATATTCTCAACAGTCTTTGAAGGATTATCTTGACCATTTCTTTCTTGTCTTTCATTGTTATTCTTTTTCTGGTTGTTGGAATTATCATTGTTATGACCACCATGATAATGATTACTAATACGTCCTCGACCATGTCCCCCACTACGTCCACGACCACGGCTACGACCTCTATATTTTCTATTTTCATAATTATTGTGTACTGCTACATTCACTTCAGGGAATGGTGCAAAACCAATGGGACTAATTTCATGATTTTTCATCAACAGCTCATTATTTTGTTCAGCCACCAAAAGGCATGAAATCAATTTAGAATATATTTTAAAACTTTTTTCACAGTATTGCTGCTGCATGAGCACAATAGTAGCACGAAAAGTTAAAAATATTTTCTCTAACAAGTCCTCATCAGTTATGATTTCTCCACATAATTTTAGTTGAGAACTAATTTTGAAAAGTTTTGAATTGTATTCACTTACAGGTGCATCCAATTATAATGAGCTTTAGGAAGTATCACCGTTTTCTGATGGTCAAATCTTTTTTTCAAATTTTTCCATAACTCAAGAGGGTCTTTCATAGTGAGATATTTCACTTTTAATCCTTCATGTAGATGATGATAGATGAAAATCATTGCTTTTTCTTGTCTTGATTAGATGTTTCTTTATCTGCTAATATAGTATTTCCTAGACCTTTAGCATCTAGGTGAATTTCTGCATCTAATACCCACGGCAAATAATTCTTGCCTGAGATGTCTAAGGCCACAAATTCAAGTTTGGCAAGATTTGACATTATAATCACTTGAATCAAAAAATAAAAAAAAAATATTAGTAAAATAATAAATATTCTCAATCGTAAAATAATTCAATTATATATACCAAATTTGCTAAATAATAATATGCATGTCAAATATTGGCATAGAGAGGAATAGTCATAATAATAACTTAACACAAATTACATTAATTGAATCTTTTTTTAAATATGTATATATAGTTATCATTATTAGGTTTTAGTTGTAAAAATAAATGTGCAAATGTTACCTAAACCAAATATTTCATCTAGAAAATAAAATAAAAGAATTATGAAAATACGTATACCGTATATAGTTTAATGGGAGTTATACGGGCAAATTATATAAAGTCGAAATGACGTAAACTTCACTATGAACTCGTAGAAGCTAGTGCTGATAACGTGTTATGAAATAATAAAAGGAAAGAACAAGCTAAAGAGAAAATATCTATACAAAGAAGTAATACAATATAAGATAAACAAGAGAACTTTTTATTTCATTTATTGTGTATCTCTACAAGCCTTATACATGCTTCTATTTATAGACCTTCTAACATAATACAATCCCTTAAGTTACAAAGAATAAATAGAGGCTTAATTAATATATAAAAGCCTCATAATTCCATTGGGAGTTGCTACAATGGAGGTTACAACTTTGAGAGTTATAGAATCCATAATAAAGTAATATTTATAACAGTTGAATAAATTTGAACATTTTTGTGTATTTGTATTGAGTTATATTTGTATTGTGTTTTTGTTGTGTGTAATCATGTATTGTCCAACACAGACAACCCTACTTTACTCCATGCCCAATTTTTTTTCTTTCTCATAAATTATTTTTAATTTAATACTATAAAAATATATTACAATTAATTCATTAATATAATCTATTTTAAATAATCTTATTATAAGTTCTGGTCATATCTGACCTTTGTGACACAATGCCTAGAACTACCTATAGTCACTCCTTAACTTATAAATAGAAGGATAATGCGCTCTATTGCATTCGAACCCTCATCCTCCTACCTTGGCAATGTTCATGCCAATTGAACTAAAACTCAATCAGCTTAGATAATTCTTTAATGTCTGTATATATAGCAAAAGTTTAAAAGATAAAATAGTAATTGTAAAAAGAAAAATGAGAGGAGTAGAGAAAACATTTACCAAAAGTCATTATGATTTATTTTGCTTCCAATTTTATAAAAAATTATTTTAGTTGTTTATTTAATTTTTGTCTTTTTAGTTCTTAAACTTACATTATTTGTCAAATTACTCTAAAATGATGGAAAAGTTAAAGTTTATTCACTTTACTAACGTAGAATACAAGTGGACGTCACATCAGCGATTAAGTATTTTTAAAAATTATTTAAAAATTATTTAAAAATATTAAATTATAAAATTATAAAAATTATATTTTTAATTTTTAAAATAATAATTGCTAACATGGCATACACGTGAATTACCACATGAATACCACATAAGTAAAGTTAACAAACGTTAAGTTTTTATCTATTATAGAGTGATTTAACAAACAACAAGTTTAAATGTTAAAAGAGATGAAAATAAAATTATAGACTAAAATATTTTTTTTAAAATTGAAGGATCAGATAATTTATTTTATGTTGCGAATACTCCACCTTCATTTATAAAACATCAAAAACATACCCTCCCCTGCTCCAAAAGAAAAAAATTTCAAAAGAAAAATAGTTAAAAAGTTTTACAAGATTATTATTTTATTTATCCGAGATGATATTTTACAGCTCATTATAATTTATATCTTTACATTGTTGAGATCATTCATAGCATCCATCATTTCCAAGTATGCGCTGCATAAATGTGGCATGCGATTATTATGGAGGGGCTTTAGCTGTGGATTAATTATAAAATAGGGGTTTAAGTGCAAAATAGTGACAGTCCTAAACTAATCTTTGTCTTTGGGCTATCCGGCTTATGTCTTTTTATTTTTAGGCTAGTTGGATTTTATTTAAGGCCCAAGATGGTGAACCCCAGTTTAATTTAAAAAACACTTGCGGTGAGCGTGGATCGAATACGCGACCGTCAGATCTTCAGTCTGACGCTCTCCCAACTGAGCTATCCCCGCATTTGTTTTCTTAACTTACATATATTATACTTATAAAATATAGAAACATTTACATAAAAGCAGAATATTGGAAGTGGCTGATCATAATGGAAAGCTTCTTACAATTGCGAAAAGTTGTGTTTTGTAATTTTATATAACATAATTATTTAATGTATTATGTTTTCAGAAAAAAAAAAAAAAAAGAGAAAGAACATCATTTTGGAAGAAGATGCAACATCTATTTTGAAGCGCCTCGCATCAGACAAAGAAGAATGCTTGTTAATCAGACCTTATATAGTCGATCGACTATTCTAAGCAAAAAATTTCATGCACTGCAGGATCAGCAGGATTAGAAGGGAAGCCAATAATGTTGCTCATCAGATGGTGAAAGCAGGTTTCAACAGCGCAAATATCCAGTTTTGGGTTGAGGAAGTACCTGATCGGGTGGTACCTGGGGTTGAAGAGGACAGGAATTGGATGGATCAACCGGGCTGACTTTGAACAGTGAGAAACTGGAAGATGGGAGATGATAGATCTCACCCATAACATGTTCGCATGTCGTGTCTCAGGTGCTTTACGATCTCTAAAATGCTTTCAGATGAAAGGGAAAGAGATTTCGAGGGTTTAGCTGAATGGCGTTAGTATTCCAGGTTTGATGTGAGAGTCTTTGGGAAAGGGGGCCTCTCAAGTCTCAATGCTTTACGATCTCTAAAATGCTTTCAGATGAAAGGGAAAGAGATTTCGAGGGTTTAGCTGAATGGCGTTAGTATTCCAGGTTTTATGTCTTCAATGCTTTGGTTTTCCAAGGCTGATGATGCCTTCATCTCTCTCTGTCGGTTTGTGCTGCCCCCACGGCACTATATTGAACCTTTTTTTCTCTCTCTAATATATTTGAACCAAACTGGATTTTATTCCAAAAATGTATTATAGATAAATAAACTAATGGAAATGATTGACATGATGAAACAGAAAGGTGAATTCTTCTCCAAACAGGAGCATATTTATATATTTATATAGATATAGATTTACTCACCTGGGTCATCACAAATAGGAGCAGTGGAAGAGCCAAGATATTAATTTTGGGTTAAATTAAAATTAAAAATGTTATGTAACAATCAATTTAAATATATAAATAATTGATTAAAAAAATAGTATTACAATATGGCAATCGATTTAAACATATAAAAATATATTCAAAAGAAGCAGTATTCCAACAATTAAGACGAAATAGCTATCGTTTGACTCGGTTAACTATTTTTCATTTTATTTTCACAGAAATGCTCATTACTTCATAAGCTATCATTTGACATAATTTTAAACAAAGTGACCAAAGCTTTCTTCTTCCTCTTCAATTTAGCCGAAATTTACTATAACATTATCTAAATATTTTTGTTTCATTTTTACACTTCTAGGAAGTTAGAATCTGTCTCCTTATCATTTTCCATCCAAAAATATACACATTTCACTTAATTTTATAAAGCTTACAAGCTTCATCAAATATCCTTTAATGACAACTTTTAATATACTTGATAAAAAAACTATTGGTACATATATGTAAAACAAGTTTCAAATATTCAAAATCTATGAAAAGTTAAGAAAAACATACCTTATACTTCAAATTTGGAGAAAAATGATAAAGAATTTTTTTCTTCTTTTCTTGTTAAGCACCAATATGAAGAAGAAAATGATAAAAGTCTCTCCATCTTTTATATATATATTACTTATAAAATATTATTATGTTAAGTTAACTATTAAATAAATATCAATTTATTATTTAACAAAATATCATTCAAAAGTCATCATGAGTAATTTAGTTTCTTCAAGAAGATTTTCTCTTTATTTTCTCTTTATTTTCTCAAGAATAAATTTGTTAATATTATTTTAATCCTATAAAAATATTGGAGGGCATACTTATATTTTAGGAGGATTATAATATATATACAAAGGGAAAATTGCAAAAATCTTAAACCTTGAGGAGCCTACTTATATTTTTGGGAGGGCCATTGTGTAAATTTACAAAGGACTAAATTGAAAAAATTTAAACTTTGGGGGGGCCATGGCCCCCCTGGGTCTCAACGTGGCTCTACCACTGAACAGGAGCATGAGATAAGTAGAAAGAGAGGAAGTTGGAGAGGTTTCAAGACTGGCGGTTGATGGTGGAAAAGTAATTGGAGAAGCATAAATAAGAGCAGTTGTCAGAGAAATTTTAAGGGCTGGTGTCGGAGAAGGTGATTGTTGGGTCGAACCTGAATTATGCAACAAATATGAATGAAATTCAGGAAAATTGGACACAAATATTTACTTGGAAAACCCCCCTCCGAAAAGGATAAAAAACCATGGGTAAAGAAAACTTCACTAAAACTGTTAAAAATCAAACAAGGAAGTACAAGATGGAGAAACAAATACACCTAAACCCAAAATATAAAGATTCCCCAAAATTCCCACAAACTCTCTCTTGATTTGTTGCTGTTATTCTAAAATATCTAGGGTTGCTAAGAGGCCTATTTATAGGCTAAATTTTATGTACAAATATGACTAAAACATCACTAAAATAATCAAAGTTAGACTGGGAAAATATAACAGAGTTTAATTAGAAGAGAAACCTAGTTAAGTAGGGAATACATCGCCATGTTGTGATGTGGCATGTTGCCTCATCGAAACGCCCTTCATCATGTTGTTGGGACGTGACGAATCTTCTCGTCGTGATAACGGTGTCATGTCGTCGAGGCGTTGGCTATGCCTCGTTCTGATGTCAATCCCGTTTTGTCTGAAATGCGAGGCACACTCCACAAATCTCCACCTTGACTCATATTTTCGAAAAGCCTTTTTTGCCGAGCCTCGCTAGGGGCATAATCTTTGTCAAATGCTTACCAAGTCTAAGCAATGTTCGAACTTGGAAATTGGAAGACTTTTTGTCATAATGTCTACTGGATTGTTCTCTGTGTCGATTTTATGAATCTGAACATATTGAGTGATCACCTTTCGAACAAAGTGGTACTGAATATCTATGTGCTTTTTTCTTTCGTGAGACATATGACACTTTGAGTATCACAATATACGACAATTTTTTCATTTTTATCAACCAACTCCCCAAATAGACCTCTCAATCAAATTGCTTCTTTCACAGCTTCTATGATTGCCATGTGCTCAGCTTTGGTAGTCAATAGAACCGTAGTGGCTTGAAGGGTGGTTTTCCAACTAATAATGCAATTTTCGAAGGTGAATAACTTGTGAGAGATCTTCTTTTTTCTAGGTCTCCAGAATAATCTAAATTTACATAGCCAGTCGATTAAACCTTCTATACATCTTCCAAATTCCAAAAAAGTAATTAAAGTCCCTCTTAAATAACTTAGAATCCAATTAATAGTTTGCTAGTGTAATTTTGAGAGTTTGGCCATAAATCTATTTACTACACTAACAACATATGAAATATCGGAACAAGTACAAAACATTGCATACATTAGGCTTCCAATTGTACTAGAACAAGAAAATTTCTCTTTCTTTATCTTCGGTTTGTGGTGAATCTGAAGTCGAAAGTCTGAAGTGGGCAACTAAGGGAGTACTAATTGGTTTAGAATCTTGCATACTAAATTGCTCAAGAATCCTTTCAATGTATTTCTGTTGTGACAGAAATATCTATTTTGAGTGTCGATCTCTTGAAATTTTCATCTCTAAAATTTTATTGGTTGTACCAAGATCCTTCATCTCAAACTTAGAGTTAAACATGGTTTTAAATCATTCAATTTCAAATGAATCTTTAGCCGCAATTAACATATCATCAACATGAAGCAACAAATAAATAAATGATCCATCATTTAAACTTTATAGATAAACACAATTGTCGTACTTACTTCAAAAGAAACCAATACCTACATGAAGGAACTGAACTTTTTGTACCACTGCCGAGGAAACTGCTTCAAGCCGTATAATGATTTTGAATAAGACACGCATGGTCTTCCTTTCCTTCAATTCTAGCCTTCAAGTTGCTACATGTAAATGTCCTCATCCAAATCTCCGTGAAGGAATACAATTTTCACATCTAACTACTTCTTTAACTCGAGATTGGTTGATACAACAAGAGCTAATAGTGTCGGAATGGACATATGCTTTACATCTAGAGAGAGAACATCATGAAAATCAACTCCCTCCACTTGATTGTAAGCCTTTGCGACCAACCTCGCTTACTTTATAAACTGGGAGGGTTTAGGAAAAAAATTATAGGCCCAAAAAAATGATATTGGACAAAAAATAAGACTCGCTTTCTAATTGGGACCGATCTCGGGTAGGATTTTTTTGGCCTAGGGTTGGCCCAAACTAGCCCTTACTTTCTTTTCAACTGTTGTTTGTTGTTGTTTGTTGCCATTTTGTTGTTGTTTTGTTGCCATTGTGCTGTTGTTTTGTTGTCATTGTTTGGATATTGTATATCTCTTATTTTGTTGTTAATTTTGTTACTATTTTAGATGCATTTGCTTGCTAATTAGTTACAACTATCTTAATGTTATTTAAGTATAAAGACATTTTAAATATTTTTTAATTTGTTAGAAAATATTTATTTTAATATTTTATTATATTTATGTATTATATTTTAAAATTTATTTTATATAAAAATAATCTAAAATTAATATGAACAAACCAATTCAAATTTAACATTTTTAATTTAAATCAATTTAAACAAAATTTTAAAATTTTTGAGTGGAAAAACCCGCGACCTAAAAAAACGGGTCTCAAAAATGCGTTCTAGACGAAAGTGAAATTGGGTTAGACGAATAACTCAAAATCGTTGGGTCTAGTTAGTGCATTGATTTTCGATCTCTAAAGGCTTAATACCTCCAAAAAGTCTAATTAAACCCGTAAACGAATTAGGCTCAAGTTGGATTTCGATTATAAGATTTTTGTTTTCTTTTGTAGTTTGAATAAACGTAACTTATTACATAAGTGAATAATAAAAATATTTTCTTTAAATATAATTACAAAAATATAAAAAAAAATATTTTTACTTTTAATATTTAATAAAAAAAAAGGAGATTTAGACCAGCTGTGGATAAGTCTGCCATTGATCAATAACATAAAGGCACTAAATAAGGAAAATAAAAAAGCAAAGGACAAAAAAAATGTGCCAGCGTTTAATGATGCATGGAAATAAAAAGAAAATTTTACTTTCAATATCGATGACCCTTTCCCTCCCAATAAATCCATCAATATCTCACACTTAAATCTCTCCTCTCCCACCCATTTTTAACCATATCCCCCTCCCTTTCTCTTTCTCTCACACATCTAACCACACCCTTATTTTCAGGCCTTTCTTCTCAATATATATACCCAAATAGCAATTCATCATCCCTTAGATTTTGTTCTAAAAATAATCTCATATTAGGGTTTTCAACATTTTCAAAGCAGCAACAACAACAACAACTTCCCATTTTGGCATATCAGGATATTTAGGGTTTACACAAGACCCAAGAAGTAATATGGGACGTGTTAAGCTGGAGATTAAGAGAATAGAAAACAACACCAATCGTCAGGTTACCTTCTCCAAGCGTAGGAATGGGTTGATTAAGAAAGCTTATGAACTTTCCATCCTATGTGACATTGATATTGCTCTTATCATGTTCTCTCCTTCCGGTCGGATTAGCCATTTTTCTGGCAGGAGAAGGTGCCACCATTTATTTCCTTACCAACATTTTTTGTAATGAACATTTTGTACATCTCATATTTATATACAAATATGTTTGAGATATGAATGCTTTAAGAACAATAACATTGATTTTTAGGGTTGAAAACAATTCAAGTCTACGTTAGGGCTACGTGCATGCAATAAAGAATTCATGCATGCAGGTGCTCATTAGCTTCGTTTTCACAAAACTTTTAAAATGTTAAAGTAAGCTTTTAACCAACAGTATTGTTATTATCTGAATTTGAAGTTTTAAATATATTTTAGCTCATGTTGCTTATTATCTTTCGTCTTTTTCATTTTATTTTTTGAACTATAAGCAGGCATTTATTTAACCTTTTTTTTTTCTATAAAAAACCAGGATCGAGGATGTCTTTATGCGTTACATTAATCTCCCTGATCGAGAAAGAGAGCAGTAACGCTTTTTAACCCTTTCATAATGTTAAATATTATTTTGCAGCTTATTTATATTTCATTTAACATGTTGATTTGGTAACATCTCAATTAATTTATCTGTTGCAGTGCTCTAATTTTCCCTGAACAAATCAGACATCCGTATGTCCTTAAACCCTTTTTTGTTTTGTTTAATTTCTCCTTAAAACTTGGAATTCATATGTTAAAGCTAATGTTCTTTATTCTTATTTTTGATGTTGCAGTGATATCCAAAACAAAGAGGTAAGAAAATGGCACGGTTATCATAATTTTCTTTTTCATGAAAAATGAAAATTAATAAATCTCAATTCACTGAATCCTGCATTTTATGCAGTATATGCTAAGGATTCTCCAGCAGCTAAGAAGTGAAAATGATATTGCTCTTCAACTTGCCAAGTTTGTCCCCTTCTTCGCTCTCTATATTTCCAGTTAAACTTTTTTTTTTTTTTTCATTTGCGTAATATTTTAATTAAAATAGCTTATGGAGAGTTTTTGTCTCTTCTTTTTCATGGAATTTTGCTGAAAACAGTCCAACATCTTTTAACTCTGATTTTAAGGTATCATAAACATTTCTGTCTCTCATAAACCTTGGTGTGTGTTTTCTTCTATGTTTCTTTTTTAATTTTTAATTTTGTGTATTGTTTGTTATTGTTTTTATTACAGGAAATCCAACAGGAAATTGTAAGGTTACAACAACAACTTCAAATGGCGGAGGATCAGTTAAGGTATATATTAATGACCTGCAACTAAAAATAAAATAATATCATTCCGACCCAAACAGGGCATATGAATAAATACATTTATAATTATATCAATAAAAAATAAAATCGAAAAAAGTTTACATTTGAATTTTAAAGTTGAGGCTAATTAATTTATGGAATCTTCAAAAACAGGGCATATGAACCTGATCCTTTTAGGTTCACATCCATGGCGGAACTAGAATCCTGTGAGAAACATCTTGTCGAAACATTAGCAAATGTTGTGCAAAGAAAGGTCGGAATCTATTATTATTACTATTATAAGATCTTCAAAACTTTACTGCATCAACAAAATAATAAATAAAATAATAATGTTTCGAGAAATAAAATTAATATTATATATTTATCCATATTTAATATAATCTCTAATTCAATTTAAAACAAATACTACTAATGGCTTTTTTCCCAGACATTCAAGGTTTTTAATAATTTGAATTACTTATTTTAAATGGTTTAACTAAAATAATATTGAATTAGAGAAATATATTAAATAAATTGAATTAGAAAATATATTAAATATGAATGAATGTACAATATTAATGAATATACAATATTAATTTATCTCTTAAAATTTAATAAGATGTTATTATTTTATTAATGCTTAAAATTAAAATATTTAGGATCATCCTAATACAATTATTTCCTTATTATACCTTTTTTCTTTTTAAGAAAAATTTAAATTTCGATGCCTTTGGTTTACAGGAATATATATTGAGCAACCATTTATCCTCTTATGATCCATCTCCTATACAGGTAATAAATATATATATATATATATATATATATATATATATTATTTTGCAATAAAACAAATCAATGGTAACCTCGGCAACTTCAAAAGTTTTCGGATTTGAAATCAACCTATTGAAAACTATGAATTTTTTTTTTTTTGTTTTGTTTTGTTTGGATTGGTGCAGCAAGGATTGCCTCCATCTTTCGAGAATGAGGTTGTCAATTGGCTGCCTGATAATGGTCAAAACCAATCCCAAATCTTTGATGCGTCAGCATCTCTAAATCCTCTCAGGTACTCGCCATTTTCAGTTCCAAAACTTAATCCTGCAAAAAAAAAAAAATTACTAAAAAAAATTTCGACCTCAATAATCTTTCATGAAAAAGAATGTTGATATTAAAATTCGAATTTTATATTTATTACTGGCTAACTTTTAAGAGTAATTGTATGATAAGAATAAGTTGTTCATACAATTTAGGGATCTTTCATCCACGGTCTACGATCCATTGTTGCAAGGAAGCATGTCAAATGTGGATCCTCACAACATAGGAGATCAATGCCACGTCTCAAATCCGAATACTGAAAATTTCGCACCATGGCCTCAGTCATTTGCTTCAACTGGGCTTCAGTCTAACTCCATGCCACCAACCTTGTATTCCCACGTTCAGGTTTTTTTTTTCCCTTCTAATTGCTAAGTTTTCCATAGTTTTTCTCTTTAATATATAAAAGGGTTTAATAATGTAATCATATGTGTTGGAAATAGCAGCATGGAATGGTGGATCATCAGGAAATGGCAGAAATGGTACCGAATGATCAGCAAATGGAAATTCCTGGGAACTATAATTCACATGGTCAGATGGCAGACAATGAAGGTTCAAACTATGAGAACAGAGTTCATGAACACAATGGGCAATGACGTTGCAAGATTATTCAAAAACAACTTCAACTTCACCTTCACCTTCAATTGCTGTTGTAATATTCAAAAACCTAGGCCATGCTTCCTTGGGATAGAAGCACCCTAGTATAATTGTACCATGCCACACACCATTTTTTTTTCTAATCTATTTTGCAATACATTTTCTAGATATATAATTGAAAAAAAAAAAAGAAAAATAGAATATCATTCATTAACATATGGTTTTGTTTCAACTGCATATTTATTAGTAGTACTTTTTCGTCTTAGTTTTTCAATTTTACTGCCAATGTGTGAGAGGTAATTGTAATACAATTATTAATATATCGAGGTTGTCAAATTTGGATACATGTACCTATCTAAACATTTCTACATATCTTAAAAGGGATAAATAGAAAAAATACACATGGGTTTTCTTTTCTTTTCTTTTCTTTTTTTCTCAACCAAGAAGGCAGACTCAGCACATTACAATAAGCACTGAAGCTAATCATCCAGTACATCAAGAAAACCCCAACTCCATAACTTGATCCTCTGACCAAGTTCAGTTTTCATTGTTCAATACAGAAACTGCTTATTTGCCCTTTTCCAATTACACTTTTATGGCTTAAACGCCTCAAAAGACAAGAAAAATTGCTTTTACTAATTGTTTATTATAATTTATATTAGTGACATATTGTGCACAAACGCAGTGAACTATTACTTTTTTAGAACATAAAAGATTTAATATCTAAATTTCTAAACCACTTCCATCCTCATCTTTTCCTTGAGAGCCTGCATGACCTCACATAATGGCCTATGAAACACATTCAATCCCCACGTCATCTCTGCTACTAAGTTCTCCGGGGTATCTGCGACTCTGTTCCCTTCTCTACACATTTGCACCATCCTCATAACCTAACCCTACTGTCTCAACCCTAAAATCATCCGGGTTAACACACATGAGGCCCATCAGTCGTTCGATTACACAACTGCTGCACCACTATTTTACTATCCATTTCTAGAATAACATGTCGACATCCAAGTAACTAGGCTTGCACCAGTCCGTCATAAGTGCCCCACAACCCCGCTTCCATCATCGAACAGGATCCAATATTTTGCCCCAACCCAATCAACCAAAAAGACATTATGATCACAGTAACTTTTACATTTAATTTAAACCAAAATAAAAGTTACTTTTTTTAATAACGAAAGTAACTTTTTATGTTCGTTGTAAATTCATTGATGAATGTTGATATAACTCGCAAAAGTTACAAAAATTTATTTTTTCTATAACCCGTGTTTTTATTTTTTATTTTTTATGTTTTTGTAAGACCTACAATAAAAATCTAAATATAATATAATAATTAAATTAAGCCAATTATTTTATATAAACATAATTAAATATAGTCCAACATAATCAAAACATAATCCAAATATAAATACATAGTAACAATAAAAAGAAGAAGCCCAACTTGCATATCCATGGCTTTGTTTATAGTCTCCCTCATGGCCTCTTTCATCCAGGAGCTTCTCCTATTCTTGCTTCAACAATGAATTTTCATGTCGCTCTTGTATAGCTTGCAAATTGGCGCAACTCCATTAACACTGGCAAAGAAAAATGTTCAACCAATCAATTTTATGTATAGCACCAACCTTTGTCATTGTTTATAAAAGCAATATCAGAGGAATAAATCCAAAGTTAACAGTAGCAAGAAAGTTTATGAAACCAAGAGAATGTCAACAACATCTAAAAATCACAAAATATAGTTTATAAAACACAAAATTAAGAAAGGCTCGAAGCAGACGTAACACCACAAGAAACATGTACCTCTGTATTCTAACAATGAACAAAAGCTTAACTCCTGGATCGACATAGAAACCTCCTTTCAACTTTGCCTCCCGCTTCAATTGAATCAACTCTTTTTAAATATCCTACTAAATAGCCCATGCATCCTATTGGAAGCAAAAGGCAAAATTTTCAAATGACTCATAATCAAAGAAAACAAGATTGGACAATGATTATTCAAGGATCATTACATTTGTAGGAAGGGTTTTCTCAAAGAGATTCTTTGATGGTGGTGACCATGATAGGACCGGATAACCTATACAACAACTTATGAGTTCCAATAACAAGAATGATTTCAACAGTTATAGGGATAAAATATCCTTCTGAAGTTCTTATTAATCCAAAGCAGTAAGTCTAAGCAGTTCTGACCTTATTCTGTTCAAGGTCCCTGCATTTAACTTGCTTATCATCACAAGCAGAGAACATATGTTCGTGTTTACTACTGACAGTGAGTTCTGTGAATAGAATATAAATATCGAATTATTTGGAATCCATGATTGAAAATCATCCACAGCATGGTTAACCCGTAAAAACTATTCACACCTTAGAAATTTCTCAAAACAAACCTCGTACCTGATCAATGTGTCCAGTCAGTGTAAGCTTTAGCCTTCCCCTTTCTACATCCCATATCTAGCATGCCAAAATCAAGACGACAAAAAGACAATAGTCATTCTCAAAAAGTAATGAATGAATTTTCAAATAAGCATCCATTTTATAAACTCACTCTTAGGTTTTGGAGACATACAAAAATAAAACATACTTGAAAAATATAAAATTAATAGAAAGTGATAATTTCATATCTTTAATAAAAATAAAAGGAGTTTAAAATTAAAAACTAAATTTAAAATTAAAACAAAATAAAAGGAGATTGTAAAATAAAATAAAAAATTAATAGGAAAAATTTTAGCCAAAGGTAAAATCATTGTTTGATTCATAGATTCAATCATTGACGCAATGATAACTTCAATGCCTTTAATAAATTAGCTCTAGTTTCTGACTCAACACTGGACAACTAATTTCTACTTACTTGTTCAGTAACCAAGAGACAACTCATTTAAAATTACTTCACTAATGTAACGACCCAGTTTCTAATGGTGTTGAAAAATGTGGTTTTGAGACCTCATTTCTATAAATTGAGACGGTAAATGTTAAATAGTGATATTTATGAAGTTATTATATTTTCGAATTGAAAAATGATTAAGTAATTTAGTTGAAATTGTGAGAAACTGAAGCTTAGGGACTAAATTATTAAAGTTTAATTGCTATAGATTTTTAATTAGATTAAGGCTTGGGGACTTAAATAGTAATTATCCAAAAGACTAAAATGAAAAGAGAACAAATTAAAATGGATATTGGTGGATGATGATGATGTAATATGTCATTAGCTTAATTAATTAAATAGTTATGTTTAATTAATCATAATTAATTTAATTAATTAAATTTAGTTAACAAATAAATTAAGTATATACATTTTTAGCGGAAAAATATGATAGGAATCATCTTCTTCAACCCCTTACGTCGTCCACCATTGAACAAACCTGCAAATTTCACATTTCACATGTTTTATGCTACCCGATAAACATCATAAAAGAACTCAAAATACTGGTACGCTTCACATCAGAGGCTCATTTGAGCTAATCACATACAGAGGTTTCAGGTTACCCATCAGGGCTAAACTTTTATCGACACAATAAAGCCTAGCCCAGGTTGTATATACATGCAAGGTTACAAATCCAAGCTAAACCTTTAAAATGACATCAAATTACCAGTTCAGGCTAAACTTGTGCTACATGTATCTTTGAGTCCGCAACAAATGTCGGATCTCTAAATCATCAAGAAATAACATGAAACCATGTGTATAAGTCTATAAAGTTCAACGGGACACTTTTTATAACAACTCATTTTTAGTGGTGTCAGAAACAGTGATTTCAGGACCACAATTCCGACAAGGGAGTAAATATTTTAATATTTATTTAATGTCTATAGGGTTGTTTTAAGGTAGTATTAGATTTTCATTAAGAATTTTTTTATGTTTAAATGGTTAATTAGGTAAAAGGACTAAATTGAAAAAGGTGAAAAAGTTGAGTTCTATTAGTTAAGTGGATTAAAAAGCTTTAATAAGATGAATTAATGGATTTATATGGTAAATATACCACATTTAAGATAGTGAATTGTGATGGACAGCTTTTTGTGTGATTTTAATAGTTTTTAAAGGCTAGTTTAGTAATTTAATAATTAATGTTATGTTAACAAAACAAGAGTGAAAATTTGGTCATCATCTTCCCTATTTTTGCTTAGAAAAAAATCGAATAGCCATTGAAAGAGGGGAGAAAGCTTCAATTTTGAATTTTCCTCATGCATGGTATGTATTTGAGCCCCATTTTTATTGATTTTTATGTTTTTGAGCTCGTTTTAGCTTAATTGGTTGTCACGTAAAGTTGTTTTGTTAGTGATTTTTGACAAATTTAGGGTTAAGGATTAATTTGCTAAATGTGTAAGATTCTTTGGAATTTATGTGAAATTTTGGGTAAATATAGGCTAATTAGGTACCCTAGAAGAATCGGTTACCACATGTTGTCTAAGAAAAATAGTGAATTTGCAAGTTATGGTTATAAGGACTAAGTTGTGAAAAAATTAAAATAGAAGGGGTAATTTTGCAATTTCATGATTATATGAATTATATATTGAATTGAATAATTTTGGTTATTTGAAGTACTTAATTGAATTAAATTATCTATTTAGATCAAGATAAACCACAACCGAACTTAAATCGAGGAAAGGTAAAAGCTTTGGATTAGTCTCCAACTCTACTTTTGCGACTATAGTTATTGAGGTAAGTTCATATGAATTATAATATTATTAATAATAGTTTGATTGATTATCTGTTATATTATATTAGTATAAATTGAATTGAATATATAAATAGATTGACATTTTGAGTAACTGACAGATAAATAATCCCGTTTGAACATTAAGAATTCTTAGGATACGAATGACATGTCATTAGGGATTTCATGTTTCAAGTGTTGGTTTTGAATGTCCTACTGATGGCTGAGGTCCTGCATTTGTTACAGATTCTCCACAGTTCGTGTGAGCAGGCCCATTTCACAACTCGTGTAAGTATTATTGAAAAGGAAATGTTACAGTTATATGGAAAGGCATACTATGTGTGAGCATTCCCGAGCATCCATCGTAATTCTAGATGGTTCAACGGGTAAGTAAAGATAAATGGTAAGGCATGTATTCAAATAGATAATTGTTCATAATCTTATGAAATGTAAATTTGATGAATGCAAATGAATTGAAGGGAACTAAATGATTATGTGATGAATGGTATGTACATGGAAATTTACTTATGATATAGTTGCACATATATGTATTATATATGAACTTGCTAACTTGTAAGTTTGATGGTGTATATAGGAGTTTATTTAGCTTATGAGCATGGTAATGATATTATGCGTATTATATAAGTTGAGCTTAAGAAGGGTAAGTTATGTTTGAATTTATACGGGCTTACTAAGCATTAGTTATTTACGTAGTTATTTTCCTTCGTTTCGTAGATTATCGAAAGCTCGACCGGTTGGAAGCTTGTTGGAGTTCTATCACACTATCCAACAAATCTTTTTGAGTTATTTTGGCCAAGATTATAAATGGCATGTATAGGACTTTATATAACGATAGTTCTTGAATGTGTTAATGATAAATTTGGTATGAATATGCCTTTGGAGTATATATTTTGTTTGATGGATTTATAGTGCTTTGGCAAATTTATGTTCTTTGGTCACTTTTAAGCACTTTGTAATATATGGTCATTTTGGTATGTTTATTATGAAAAATTAATTATTTATAATTGATGTCATTAGGTAGCTAAATTAAGTATGTTTTATGCTTGAGATGTGGCATTAGAGCCTTGTTTTGATTGAAATTGTTTTGGTATAAATATGGTGCCTTTGAATGGCATATTGGTTAGGTGAAATAGGTTGATTGAATTGGTATGTTTATATGTGTTTGAAAGATGTTTAGGTCTATTGAATGTATGCACAAATAGAGTGGATGATTGGGCAAGTTTTGGTCTTAAAATGGCTTGTTTATAAGGTCAAATTATGAGCACGCGACCTGGGACACGGGTTGTCACACGGCACATACGACCGTGTCATTTTTTATTTCAGGTATGAGTATCACACGTTTGTGTATATCAAGTCAGTGAGTTACACGGTCTAGCACACGGCTTGCGACACGATCGTATGACACAAGTCAGAGAGTTATACGTTCTGGCACATGGTCTACAACGCGGCCATGCGACCTAACTCAATGAGTTACACGGTTTAAGGCACGGGCTGGGGACATGGCCATGTGTCCTATTGTTTGAATACCACACGGTCTGGACTATGTCTGTAACACCCCTCACTCATATTCAAAGCCGAAATAGGGTTACGGAGCATTACCGAACTTTTAACGCAAATAAACATACATTTCACATATATTTTTCAATTTCATATAATCATCATACAACATCATTCAGATCGTCCCTAAAACGAGCCTATGATGCCCAAAACATGCTTTAGGAGTAGTTCGGGACTAAACTGATAGCTCAAGAAATTTTTACAAAACTTAGAAAAATTTTCAAACTACAGGGGACACACGCCTGTGTGTCTCACACGGCCAACGAAACGCCCATCTCACAAGCCATGTGGACATTCGAAATGAGAGCACATGGCCGTGTCCCAACCCATGTCCAACCCCGTGTAACTCCCTGACTTGGGTCACACGGCCAACACACACATCTGTGTGACTAGCCCGTGTGCCATAGAAATGGCCACACACGCCCGTGTGCTAGGTCATGTGCTAGGCCGTGCCAAACCTGTAAGGTATACTGACTTATGCCACATGACCAAGTCACACGCATGTGTGCTTGGCCATATAGGGCATACTGATATGATTTAATTCAACACCAGGAGACACACAGATGTGCAACCTAACCGTGTGTCACATACAGCTGAGACACACTCCCGTGTCTCTACCCGTTTAAACAAAAATAGGCTATTTACCAAGCCATTTTGCCACCCAATTTGCATATGCCTACACCAAACCAAATGGCATAAAAATAGGCTTTCTATTAACTTCATTCAAACATACTTCATACCATTTCAATCCCAACCAATATTAAACATATCAATACCACAATATGCCATTCAATATCATACCAAAACTCATAATCTCAAATTATCAATGTGAACACTTCCAATTTTGCATTATTTAGCTTAATATCACAAACATACCAAATTCAATTCTCAACCATTTAGTATCCCTAATTACCAAATACCAACAAGCAAAACATATCCACCATTAAACACATAACTAAAGCCATATGCACATATGTATACACAACCAAACCAACCAAATTAAACCAACTCTCATGGCTATATACAAAACCAAAACCAAAACATTAACATTTACAAGCCATTTCAAATGACTAAATTCATTACCAAACTATATATCAAAATGACCAAACTTCTATACATGCCATATACTCAAAATACTTAAGTTCAAAAGTACCAAAGTGATAGTAAGATAGTGTGATGAAGTCTCCGAAGATTCCTGAATCCAAGCTAGCTTTGATTTCACTATAAAACAGGGAAAAAATAAACAATGTAAGCTATAAAGCTTAGTAAGTTCATACAGCAATAAACTTAACTTACCAAATATGCACAATTTAAGCAATTTATACATATCATAACATATCTCATTTTAAACCATCAACCTACTAAAATTTTCATTCACAAGGTTAGATATACATTCATAATTTTCTTCGATTCATGCCTGTATAGTTTATGTAAATACCTGTGTCACCTTGTATCAAATACACACTCATCCACATCATTCATTTACCCATTGAATTATTCAGAATACTATCGGATACTCGGGAATCTCGTACCCTAAGTGTTACATATATAGCTAAATCTATCTCAATCCCGTATCACATATAATGCTTGCACTAGAGCTATCAATGGGTCTCTTCGCACAAGCTGACGGTCATGACGAAGCTACACGGTGCTGCTCACACAATATAACGAGTATCCGCAACACATGCTGGATAACTCAGCCACCGGTAAGACATACGGACCAACACCCAAATCACATAACCCCTAATGACATGTCATTCGTATCCTAATCTATTCCTAGGGTTCAACTGGGATTTCTCACTTGCCGAATCATCGTCGAACATGTCCGTAGAGTCGTACTCACAATTTATGCAATATCAAAGTATTGAAAATACAATTTTAACAAAGCTTATTACATACGAACTTACCTCGAATGTAAAAACGATGAAACGAGTCGATTAGTCCAATGCTTTGTTCTTTCCCCGATCTAAATTCGTATTTCACTTTTCTTGATCTAAATGTAACCAAAATTAACTTATTTAATTATCACTTTATTCAATTTAGTCCAAAATACACATTAAGGAAATTTTACATTTTTGCCCCTAACATTTCAAAATTTTTACAATTTAGTCCTTATCTCATAAAATTACAAATTCATGCAATCCAACCAGAATCCATGCTAGCCGAATTTCAATTAGGTCCCTAGCAGTCCATATTTTTCATTTATCAATTTAACCACAAAATATCAACATTTCACAATTCAATCCCTAATTGAATATTTTACCAAAAATCACTTAACAAATGTTGTTTATATAACAAAAAGTCAAAAACCATACATTTTCTATCATCAAACATCAAAATAAATCTATATTCATCAATGGTAAACCCTAAACCTTTAAAATTTTTGCAAATTAGTCGCTGGGTTAACTAGATTAAGCTGCAACGATCTCAAAAACATAGAAATCATTAAAAACGGGACAAAAATGAACTTACATGCTCAAGGAAACTAGGGCGAATGTTTCAAGCTCTTTAATAGTGTTTCAAACCCTTAATTTCGGTTGTGGAAGCTAATTTGAGAAGATGATACAATTTTTTTATTATTTTACTTAAGTTATTCTGTAAATTACTATTTTATCCTTTAATAAAAACATTATAAATCATTTACTTTATGTCTATAATTGTCCATTCATGCTATTAATGGTATAATTACAACATGAACCTTTCAAAATTTTAATTCCATATCTATTAAACCCCTTTAGCATATAGAACTCAAGTTTTACACTTTATGCGATTTAGTCCTTTTTATCAAATTAATCACTCAAACGATAAAATTTCTTAACGAAATTTTCACACAATCATGTTATCATGCTGTAAACATTAAAATAATAATAAAATAATTATTTCATCTTCAGATTTGTGGTCCCAAAACCACAGTTTTGATTTGACTAAAAACGGGCTCTTACAACTCTCCTCCTTAGGGATTTTCGTCCCCGAAAATCTTACCAGAAAAGATGTTAGGGTACTGTTTTCTCATAGGTTCCTCAGGTTCCCACGTATCTTCTTCGATTCCGTGACGTTGCCACAAAACTTTCACCAAAGCTATGCTTTTATTTCTCAATTCTTAACCTCTTGAGCTAAAATTCTGATCGATTCTTTGTTGTACGACATATTAGGTTGAATTTCAATCTCTGACGGAGAAATTACGTGTGATGAATCTGATCTATATCTATGTAACACCGACACATGAAACACATCATAAATCTTTTCTAACTCTGACAGCAAAGCTAACCAATATGCTACCGGCCTTATTCTTTCAATAATCTTATACGGCCTGATAAATTGGAGACTCAATTTGCCTTTTCAACCAAATCAAAGAATTTTATTCCACGGAGATACTTTCAGAAATACTTTGTCACCGATCTGAAATTCAATGTCTTTTTGTTTTAAATTTGCATACGATTTCTATCGATTTGAAGATGCTTTCAAATTGTCGCGAATTACTTTCACTTTATCTTCAGTCTCTCGGATCAAATCAACCCCGTGAATCTTTTTCTCACTAAGTTCAGTCCAGTTTAACGGAGTTCGGCATTTACGACCATATAATGCTTCATACAGTGTCATCTTCATGCTCGATTGAAAACTGTTATTATACGCAAATTCAACCAGCGAAAAATATATCCCCCAATTGCCTTTAAATTCTAAAATACAACAACGAAGCATATCTTTGAGAATCTGAATTATTCTCTCAAACTGACCATCAGTTTGCGGATGAAATGCGATACTAAAATTCAACCTCATACCTAGAGCTTATTGTAATTTCTTCCAAAATCGCAACGTAAACCTCGAATCTCTATCCTAGATAATAGAAATAGGTACGTACCCCTTACAATCTAACGATCTCTGAAATGTACAACTGTAATAGCCCAAAATTGGGTCTAGTTGGAACAGAGGTTTCGGGACCACAAAATATGAGATAAAAATAATTATTTTATGATTATTTTGAGGTCTATGATATGATTTCATGATTGTGTGAAAATTTCGTGAAGAAATTCTATGCATAAAGTGCTCAATTTGAAGTTAAGGACTAAGTTGAATAAGTTGCAAAACTTACATTCTAGAAGTTTCTAGTGTGAAATTGCTTTGAAATATTAATTAGGAGGTCTTAAATAGCAATTTGACCAATTTCTAAGTGATGGAAAAAAATTGGACATGGATGGAATTTTTGAAAGTTTAGTAAGGAAGGGCATTTTAGTCATTTGGTAATTAAAAGAAATAAAAAGGGAAAATAAAGCCAAAATTTACTCATCTTTTTCATGGAGGCTGAAATTAGCATGGGGGAAACCATGGCTAGGGTTTTCTAGCTTTCCAAGCTCAATAGTAAGTCCGTTCTAACCCCGTTTTTCAAGTTCTTTACGTTTTTAGAATCCCGATAATTTGATTAAGCTTATTCTAGCAATAATTTAAGCTAGGGTTCATATTTGGAAAAATACCCATAGGTGAAATGTGTTTATTTTTCTGTTTTATGATGGAATATGAGGTTTTAAATTATGTTAGACAACTTGTGCTACTCGGTTTTGAGTGAAAACGAGTAAAAGGAATTAATCGGTAAAAATACCTAATAGTCATAAGTATATGTTAGAGTGAGAATTTGATGTTGCCATAGAAGGGAAAAGTGATCAGCATGTCATAAAACATAAGAATAAGGGATGAAGTTTAATTCCCGAGCCTAGGGGCAAAAGTGTAAATATGCAAAAGTTTAGGGGCAAAATTGTAATTTTTCCAAAGTTCGAGTTAAGGACTGTTTTGAATATTACATTAATTAAATAAGTAAAATATGATGTTTTAGATCCAAGAAAATGAGATTTGAACCTAGAATGAAAGGAAAATCGAAAATTGGAAAAGTTGGTAAAATGATCGTTTTAGTATCGAGGTAAGTTCATATGTATAATAAGCATTAATTTATGCACGTTTCAATGTAAAATTGATATATTTATTATAATTTTCGAGGTGTTGAAAGTATGTAAGTTGGTATGATAATAATACAACAATAATGTCAGTAATTTATATTTGAAAGTTAAATTTAGTGAATTAATTGAATTATGTTAAATTAAATGATTATGGTGCCAAGTTTATGAATTGATTTAAAAATATGTCTATGGTACATGAAGTGCATTGAATTATCATATATAAATGTGGTTCCTATGATTATGGATATTATGGGAAATTGTAAGTTCATATGATTTTTAATAAGGCAATGTGTAATTTAATATTATTGCCTTGATATTAAATGAGATGTAAGTTTATATGTAAGTAATACATCAATATTACTTGTATTATGATATTTTATAATAATATTGGAAATATGTTTGTGGATAATTACTTGATTGGTGAAATTGTTGGAAAAGAGAGAAATCCGGTTGAACTTTCGGAAAGATTGGATGATCTGAGATAGTATGTAGCTAGGTCACATGTATGGTCTGAGTGCACATCATGTGTACAAGAGAGCTACAAGACATTATGATGTAGCTAGGTCGCATGGGTGATACTATGTGTACACCATGTAGACAAGAGAGCTACGGGATATATGTAGCTAGGTCGCATGCGTGGCTCCAGGTGAAGGACACCATGCAGACAAGAGAGCTACGAGATAAATTGGCTAGGTCACATGAGTGGTACTGAGTGTTCACCATGTGTACAAGAGAGCCGAACTCTATGATGGGTGGAGCTATGTGCTAAAACCACCAAGTATCGAGGATTGATCCGAAGTGTTCAACGGGAGACTCTCTATGTATTGCTTTGTGAGTTTTGTGATGAATAAGTGCATGAACTTGGTTATGTGAATGATGTGTTCATTAAGTGACCAGGATGTGGTAAGGTTATAAACAAGTAAGTTATACATGAGGATGATTTTATGGTGACCTTGTGATCATGGGCCTATACTTGTGATGTATGAAATGTGGTGAAAATGATTTGTGATATGTATGTTAAAATGAGGTTAATACAAAGAAAGTGTGAAAGAGTGAATTAGCAATAAAACTGTTTTGGGCAGTAGCAGTGACGTGATTTTGAATAATCACCAAAAATAGTAAAAATTGAATAAGAGACTGAATGAGATATTAAATTAAAGCTTAATGAGTCTATTTTCATATAAAAGAAACAGAGCAAGAAAAGGAGTTCTATATTTTGATATATTTATGTTTTTGTGAGACTGGTTCAGAATGATTACGTGATCCCCTGTTCTGACTTTGGACAATCACCAAAATTTGGATAAAAAAAATTAGAGGCTTAAAATTATATTTTTAAAATCCCTAATGAGTCTATTTTCAATATAAATCAACAAGAACATTATCTGATTTTTGTATTGTGAGATAATTAATTTTTAGTGAAGAGAGTTCAGAACTGTCAGAATGTGAAACAGGGGAAATTTTAATGAATAAACTGTACTAATTGGCTAAACCAAAAATTATGAAAATTTTATGGTGAAAAGATATGTGAGTCTAGTTTCAAGGGAAATTTACGGATCTTAATTTGGAGCTCTGTAGCTCGAATTATAAATAAGTAGGTGACTATGACTTGTGTGGACAGTTTGATGTGAGCATTTATTAGTAAATTGTGAAATCGTACTTACAAGAATGTTATATACATTAAAGATGTGGAATGGAGAGGAGGAGGAGGAAAATAAATATATTTGGAATACATGGAAACTATGGTATATGAAATATTGATATAATAAAATAAATGATATGTGTTTATAAGAAAACGGAAAGAGAATGATATGTATCATGACATGTATATATATATATATATATGACTAGTCTCAATGTAATGCTTGTAGGGTATGGAGTTGAATTAAAATGTTTTAGGCAAACATGTTATTTGCGCATCTGAATTGTGGTATTTTATAAAGATATGATCTAGTTTTAAATATGAATGCTTGATGATTAAGCTGAAGATATTTGGTAAGATGATAATCTTGGTATAAATGTATAAGTGGTACTATAATAAACAAGGTAAAATGAGTATGAGAGACACATGTATGATGATATACAAATGCTATGTTTGTGGTTTAATTGAGAATATTTAATCATTAAATGAATACCATGTTATATGCTTTTGATGTTGTATAAGTGTGTAAGAGATTAAGGTTGACCAAAGCTTGGAAAATAGCCTAGGTATATTCCACACAGGCAGAGACACGACCATGTGTCTCAGCCGTGTATGGAACATGACTTTGGGACACGGGCGTGTGGAGCCTTAAAGCATGAAATTTCTAAGATTTTCGTAAGTTCTCGGTTTAGTCCCAAACCATTTCTAAAGTATGTTTTGGACTTCGTAGACTCAAATAAGGGACTATGTGTAAGTGAATGAACGTTTTGAAATATGAATGAAATTTTATGGCCCGTATTTTAGTTTAATGTTTGTATGTTTGTCTAGTAACGCCTCGTACCTTATCCCGGCCTCAGGTACGGGTAAGGGCTGTTACAACAACTCAGCCAATTTATCAAGTGAATAGTTTGTATGCACCGGAATGAAATGCGCCGATTTCACCAGTCGATCAACGATAACCCAAATAGCATCTTTCTTTTTCGGAGACAGTGGCAAACCCAATACAAAATCCATCGTAACTCTATCCCATTTCCACTCTAGTATCATCACTGGTTGTAGAAATCCCGGAGGCACTTGATGTTCAGCTTTAACTTGTTGACAAACCAAACATCTTGATATACACTTTGAAATGTCTCGTTTTATACCCGACCACCAATACAATTGTTTCAAATCATTGTACATTTTAGTACTTACCAGGTGAGCAGATAAACAACCATTGTGTACTTCGTGTAGAATTTTCTGAATAAGCTCGAAATTCTTTAGTACACAAATTCTACCTCAGAATATTAAGCAATTTTCAGATCCGATCTGATAGTCTGAATCAGTAGTCGACTCACATTGCACTCTTTTAGCTTGCAATTCATTATCACACTTCAGAGCTTCACAAATTTGCTGAATAAAAATCGATTTAGCTTTTAACTCTACTAAAATTGAACCATTGTAACGCCCCCACGCCCGAAACCGTCGCCGGAGTCGAGCTTGAGGAGTTACCGAACATAATTTATCAAAATAAGAACTTCAAATCTTTTGTTTCTACATTCACAGCTTTCTAGCTACTCGCGTCACAGTTACAAGAAAAATCATATCTCGAGTTACGAAACTCGAAATCAATATCTGTAAATTTTCCATAAATCTAGACTCATATATATATTTACTAATGTTTTTCTAGAAATTTTTGTTGGGCCAATTAGTACAGTTTATTAGTTAAAGTCTCCCCTGTTTCAGGGTTCGACTGCTCTAACATCTGTGTATTACGAATCAGATATCTCTCTATACAGAATTTCAATGACTACGATGTTTGTTTCTATTAAAACTAGACTCAATAAGGAATCCGTACATATAAATAATGACTTCTAATTATTGTTTTACAATTTATTATGAATTTTTAAAGTCAGAACATAGGATCCAGAAATCACTCTGGCCCTATTTCACAAGGTTTCAAATATCTCATAAAGTATAATTTATATGCCTGTTTTCTTTTATCCATATGAAAATAGACTCATTAAGCTTAAATTTCATACTTTCTCATCATTTAATTCCATTTATACTATTTTTAGTGATTTTTCAAATTCATGTCATTGCTGCAGCAATATTCTGTTTTAAGGCAAATTTCATCTTTTCATGAGTTGTTATGAACTAGATAACCTATTAAACTTCCATGATATCAAACATGATCTAAATTTAACCATCACCATGACTTATCAATATCAAACATTTTCTCAACCAATCATGGCCATATCATAAAATTATTTACACAAAATAAATATATTGCTATACATGCCATACTTAAGTTTTACAAGCCATTTACCCGGATGAAAGTCCTTTGGATAGTGTGATCGAACCTTGACCCGTCCGATTCGAGCTGGCTTGTTCAAAACTACAGTAAATAAAGAGGAGGAGTAACCATAAATGCTTAGTAAGTTCATACGTAAATAACAAGTAACATAACAATACAAATATACCAAACAACTTTAGCATGGTATCACCAAAACATATATCATATTTCTAAACATCATTCATCATCTTACTACCTTATCGTTGTTGTATCTATTATCAACCCGAGGGTTAAGAACATACCTGTCCAAAGTGTCCATTTCACAACACTTACCAAAACGTCGCTTGCATCTTAAGTGTTCTTTCATTTCACTAGAAATTTCACCCGTTGAACACATCAGAATACAACTCGGATACACGGATAATTTGCACATAAGTGCCTCATATGTAATCAAGAAATCATGTAACCCGCCCCTAAGTGAACTCGGACTCAACACAACGAGCTCGGGCGTTCGCATCCATAAGTGAACTCAGACTCAACTCAACGAGTTCGGATGCCTAGTTACATTTCACGAACTCGGACTCAACTCAACGAGTTCGGACATTCGCATCCATAAGTGAACTCGGACTCAACTCAACGAGTTTGGATGCTCAACCATCCTAGTGACATGTCACTTGTATCCTAATCTATTCCTAAGGCTCAAAGCGGGCTTTTTCCTCGATCTCACATTGCGTCTTCCATGGAATATCGGAATCGATACTCGGTAGCAATTCATATTTATCAAGTAGTAAACATAATTTGCATATTACTCAACATTAACCACAAAGCATAATATTTCACGATAAAAAATCAGCATATCATATAATTAACATCAATAACTTAAAATAACAATTATGCTACATTATTTACACATGAACTTACCTCGTATGCGAAAATGGCTACTTTTACCATTTCGTCCACAACTTGGTATTTTTCTATTTTAGCCCGAATTTCAGTTTTCCTTGCTCTATCATTTAAAATATAGTCTAATTTGGACTCACATTATTCAAATTGACCCAAAATCATATTTTGGCAAAATTACGCTTTGCCCTAAACTTTTGCATATTTACACTTTTGCCCCAAAGCTCGTAAATTAAACTTCAGCCTATTTTCTTATGTTTTATGACATGATGATCATTTTTCCTTCTATGGAAACATCAAATTCTCACTCTAACATGTACTTATGACTATTAGGTATTTTTACCGATTAAGCCCTTTGCTCATTTTCACTTAAAACCGAGTAGTACAAGTTGTCTAACATAATTTAAAACCTCATATTCTATCATAAAACACCAAAATACACAAATTTCACCTATGGGTATTTTTCCAAATATGAATCCTAGGTTGAATTATTGCTAGCATAAGCTTAATCGAGCTAGGGACTCCAAAAGCGTAAAAATCATTAAAAACGAGGCTAGAACGGACTTACAATCGAGCTTGGAAGCTTGAAAACCCTAGCCATGGTTTCTCCTTGCTATATTCGGCCATGGGGTTGAAGATGAGCAAAATTGGCTTTTAATTTTGTATTTTAATTCATTTTACCCTTAAATGACCAAAATGCCCTTACTACTAAACTTTCCAAAATTCCATCCATGTCCAATTTTGTCCATAGACTTAGAAATTGGTAAAATTGCTATTTAAGACCTCCTAATTAATATTTCAAAACAATTTCATACTAGAAACTTCTAGAATGCAAGTTTTACAAATTATTCGATTTAGTCCCTAATTTCAATTTAAGCACTTTATGCATAAAATTTCTTCATGAAATTTTCACACAATCATGCAATCATATCATAGACCTCAAAATAATCATAAAATAATTATTTCTATCTCAAATTTTGTGGTCACGAAACTGCTATTCCGACTAGGCCCAAAATCAGGATATTACAACCATCATCAGAAAAAGATAACTGTGTATTCATCATTCGTAAAGCAAATAATAATTTTCTACTCAGCACATCCACGACTACATTCGCTTTCCCCGGATGATAATCGATAACTAACTCATAGTCTTTCAACAACTCTAGCCATCTTCGTTGTCGCAAGTTCAAATCTTTCTGAGTCATTATATACTTCAAGCTCTTGTGATCGATAAAGATATGGCACTTTTCACCGTATAAATGATGTCGCCAAAGTTTCAATGCAAATACTATAGCGGCCACTTCTAAATCGCGCGTCAGATAATTCCTTTCATGCAGTTTTAATTGTCTGGAGACATAAGCTATAACTTTTCCTTCTTACATCAAAACACAACCCAAACCATTTAATGACGCGTCACTGAAGATCACAAACTCTTTACCTGACTCAATTTGAACCAAAACTAGTGCCTTAGTTCATAATGCTTTCAATTGTTCAAAACTCTATTGACATTTCTCGGACCACTCGAATTTCATATCTTTCTGTAGCAATCTAGTCATCAGTGTAGCAATCATAAAAAATCCTCTGACAAAATATCGATAGTAACCAGCTAATCCCAAAAAGCTTCTAACTTCGGATACATTTCTTAGTGGTTTCCAATCAACATCCGCAGAAATCTAGCTCGGATCAACTTGTATGCTTTCAGCCGAAACAATATGTCCCAAAAATCCAACTTCTCGGAGCCAAAACTCACATTTGCTAAATTTAGCGAACAATTGCTTATATTGCTTATCTCTCAAGGTTTGTAGCACAATTCTCAAATGCTTGGCATGCTTAGACTCATCTTGTGAATAGATCAAAATGTCGTCAATGAATACAACCACAAATCTGTCTAAATACGGTCTGAAAATTTGATTCATCAAGTCCATAGAAACTGTAGGAGCATTAGTTAATCCGAAAGGCATAACAAGAAATTCATAAATTCTGAACGTATTTTTCGGCATATCTGAATATTTCACTCTCAACTGATAATAACCAAATTTGAAATCAATCTTCTAGGCCATTGTTGCCCTTTTCAACTGATCGAAAAAATCATCGATTCTCGACAAAGGATACTTGTTTTTTATCGTAACCTTATTGAGCTGACAATAATCAATAGAAAGTCTCATTAATCCGTCTTTCTTCTTTACAAACAGCACTAGCGCACCCCAGGGAAAAAAACTAGGTAAGGCGAAACCTCTATCGGTTAACTCTTGCAACTAAGATTTCAACTCTTTCAATTCTGTCGGAGCCATTTTGTTCGGAGCTATAAATATCAGTGATGTTTCTGGCACTAATTCAATGGCAAACTCGACCTCTCTGATCAGTGTTAACCCCAGTAACTCTTCTAGAAACACATCCAGATATTCACATACTACTGGTATTAATTCAATCTTTGATTCAAACACTTTTGTATCCAGTACATAAGCAACGTAAGCTTCACAACCTTTTCTCACACATTTCTGAGCTGACATAGATGAAATCAAAATAGGCAATTCACTCGACTTATCTGATTCAATTCGAAATTTCACTATTCTATCATTTTAATTCAATAGTCTTTCATTTACAATTCAAAACAACATCATGTAGCGTCAACCAATCTATACCCAGAATTACATCGAACTCATCAAACGGTAAAAGCATCAGATTTTTTGAAAAATAATAACCCCGAATTATCAAAGGACAACTCTTGCAAACTTTATCAACTAAAACATATTTGCCTAAGGGGTTCGACACTTTAATCACAAATTCGGTAGACCTAATAAGCAAACTTTTAATAGACACCAAATTCATACAAATATATGAATAAGTCGACCTAAGATCAATCAATGCAATAACATTAGTGTCATAGAGAGAAAATGTATCAGTGATAACATCAGGTGACGGTGCATCTTCACCAGCGCGAATCGCGTAAGCTCTAGCAGGTGCTCTGGGCTCAGATCTCACAGCAAAGTTTTTTGTCATTCCTCTACTACTAGTCACATTCCCTGCATTTCTCGGTGGCCTCCCTCTAGTAGCAATGTTGCTCGATCTTGCATTCTGGAATTTATCTTTCTCCGCTAACTTTAGGAAATCTCGAATAAAATGATCTTGCAAGCCACATTTAAAACAATCTCTATTATTCATCTATCACTCACCAAAATGTCGTCAACCATACTGTTGATACTCGGGTTTATTATTTCTCATGTTGCCAACACTCGATACCAATGTAGCTTGTGTTTTAGGACTTGAATATTACTTTCCACGATCTCTGTTTGGATACCCGATTGAAGTATTCGAACAAGTGTACGAATCTCTTGATTTCTTTAATGAAGACTGATATGGTTTATTCGTCGATCTTTTTCTCGAATCTCTAGTTTCGAAATTTGCCTTTCTCTTTTCTTTGCCAAGTTCTTTGGCTTTACAGGCTCTGTCAACTAGCACCACAAATTCTTTCAATTCTAAAATCTCGACCTACAGTTTGATGTCTTCATTGAATCCATTTTCGAATCTTTTACACATAGTGGCTTCAGTGGAAATACATTCTCAAGCATACTTACTGAGTCTAACAAACTCTCGCTCATATTCAGTCACAGATATACGGCCCTGTTTAATCTCCAGAAACTCTTTGCGCTTCTGATCAATAAACCGTTGATTGATGTATTTCTTTTTGAATTTAGCTTGAAAGAATTCCCAAGTAACCCTTTCTCTCGGCACCACTGATACTAGAGTATTCCACCACTGATACGCTGTGTCTTTCAAAAGTGATACGGCACATTTTAAACACTCAACCGGTGTGCAAGAAAGCTCATCAAATACCCAAATCGTATTTTCAAGCCAAAACTCGACTATCTTAAGATCGTCATCAACAGTAGCTCAAACTATTTAGCTCTGTATTTCCGGATCTTATCAATTGGTGACTTATTTAATCGTAGAAGTTCCACACCTTGAGGAGCTACGAAAACTGGTTGGGGATTAGGTGGGTGTGGAGGTTGTTGAGCAGCCAGATTTGTTTGAACAAACTCCGTAAACCACTCATTCATCATCTAGAAGAAGGCTTCTTTAGCCTATCATCTCTAGCTACCCGATATGGGTCTCGACTCAGATTGTGCTACTCCATGAATGGAGGCAGATGCATTACTTTCAACATCATCAGCTACAGCTTGATTGGGATCCATTTACTATATGAAAACATGATTTAAACTGTAAGGCGATATCACACTATCATAGGTTATATATGGCATATATAGCTAGACTCTCACATATGCTACGTTAGTCCGAGAATCGACTAAATCGTAGCTCTGATACCAATAAATATAACACCCCTATCCTGTATCCAACGTCAGAATAAGGTTACAGAGCATTACTAAACTTATAATGCAAATAAACATACATTTCACATATAATTTTCAATTTCATATAATCATCATACAACATCATTCACATCATCCCTAAAACGAGCCTATGAGGCCCACGCTTTAGGAGTAGTTCGGGACTAAATCGATAGCTCAAGAAATTTTTACAAAACCTTAGAAAGTTTTTCAAAAAACATGGGACACACACCTATGTGGCCCAGCCGTATGTCTCACACGGCCAAAGACACGCTCGTGTCACAGGCCATGTGGGTATTCGAAAAGGAAGCACATGGCCATGTTCCAACCCATGTAACTATCTAACTTGGGTTACATAGCCAACACACACATCTGTGTGACTAGACCGTGTGCCCTAAAAATGACCACACACGCTCGTGTGCTAGGCCGTGCCAAACCTGTAGGGTATACTAACTTATGCCACACGGCTAAGTCACACGCCCATTTGCTAGGACCTGTGCGGCATACTGACTTGATTTAATTCAACACCAAGGGACATACGGTCATGCAACCCAACCGTGTGTCACCCACGGCTGAGACACACGCCGTGTCTCTGCTCATGTGGACAAAAATAGGCTATTTACCAAGCCATTTTGCCACCCAATTTGCATATACGTACACCAAACCAAATGGCATAAAAATAGGCATTCTATTAACTTCATTCAAACATAATTCATACCACTTCAATACCAACCAATACTAAACATATCAATACCACAATATGCCATTCAATATCATACCAAAACTCATAATCTCAAATTATCAATGTGAACACTTCCAATTTTGCATCATTTAGCTTAATATCACAAACATACCAAATTCAATTCTCAACCATTTAGTAACCCTAATTACCAAATACCAACAAGCATAACATATCCACCATTAAACACATAACCAAAGCCATATGCACATATGCACATATGTATACACAACTAAACCAACCAAATTAAGCCACATCTCATGGATATATACAAAACCCAAACATTAACATTTACAAGCCATTTCAAATGACTAAATTCATTACCAAACTATATTATACATGCCATATACTCAAAATACTTAAGTTTAAAAGTACCAAAATGATATTAGGATAGTGTGATGAAGTCTCTGACGATTCCTGCATTCGAGCTAGCATTGATTTCATTATAAAATATGGAAAAATAAATAATATAAGCTATAAAGCTTAGCAAGTTCGTACAACAATAAAATTAAATTACCAAATATGCACAATTTAAGCAATTTATACATATCATAACATATCTCATTTTAAACCATCAACCTACCAAAATTTTCGTTCACAAGGTTAGATATACATTTCACAATTTTCTTCAATTTAGTGCTTGTATAGTTTATGTACATACCTGTGCCGCCTCGTATCAAATACACACTCATCCACATCATTTATTTACCCATTGAATCAATCGGAATAATAGCAAATACTCAGGAATCTTGCACCCTAAGTGCTACATATATAGCCAAAGCTATCTCAATCTCGTATCACATAAAATGCTTACACTAGAGCTATCAACGGGTCCACTCACACAAGCTGACGGTCATGACGAAGCTACACGGTACTGCTCACGCAAGTTGACGAGTATCCACAACACTTGCCGGATAACTTAGCTACCGATAAGACGTATAGACGAACACCCAAATCACATAACCCCTGATGACATGTCATTCGTATCCTAATCTATTCCTAAGGTTCAACCGGGATTTTTCACTTGCCGAATCATCTTCGAACATGTCCGTAGAGTCGTATTCACAATTTATGCAATATCAAAGTATTTAAAATACAATTTTAACAAAGCTTATTACATACAAACTTACCGCGAATGTAAAAATGATGAAACGAGTCGATTAGTCCAATGCTTTGTTCTTTCCCTGATCTAAATTTGTATTTCACTTTTCTTGATCTAAATGTAACCAAAATTAACTTATTTAATTATCACTTTATTCAATTTAGTCCAAAATACACATTAAGGCAATTTTACATTTTTTCCCCTAACATTTCAACATTTTTACAATTTAGTCATTATCTCATAAAATTACAAATTCATGCAATCCAACAGAATCCATGCTAGCCGAATTTCAATTAGGTCCCTAGCAGTCCATATTTTTTATTTATTTCACAATTTAACCATAAAATATCAACATTTCACAATTTAATCCCTAATTGAATATTTTACCAAAAATCACTTAACAAATGTTGTTTATATAACAAAAAGTCAAAAACCATAAATTTTCTATCATCAAACATCAAAATAAATTTATATTCATCAATGATAAAACCCTAAACCTTTAATTTGTTTTGCAAATTAGTCCCTAGGTTAACTAGATTAAGCTGCAACGATCTCAAAAACATAGAAATCATTAAAAACGGGACAAAAATGAACTTACATGCTCAAGGAAACGAGACCGAATGTTTCAAGCTCTTTAATGGTGTTTCAAACCCTTAATTTCGGTGGTGGAAGCTAATTTAAGAAGATGATACAATGTTTTTATTATTTTACTTAAGTTCTTTTATAAATTGCTATTTTATCCTTTAATAAAATAATTATAAATCATTTACTTTATGTCCATAATTGTCCACTCATGCTATTAATGGTCTAATTACAACATAAACCCTTCAAACATTTAATTTCATATCTATTAAACCCCTTTAGCATATAGAACTCAAGTTTTACACTTAACGCGATTTAGTCCTTTTTGTCAAATTAAACACTAAAATGATAAAATTTTTTAACGAAATTTTGACACAATTATGTTATCATGCTGTTAACATTAAAATAATAATAAAATAATTATTTTGACTTCGAATTTATGGTCCTGAAACTACTGTTCTGATTTGACGAAAAATAGGCTATTACAATGTCACACGGCCTGGCCATAGGGTCGTGTGACCCTGTTTTCAAAATTTTTAACTTTTTCCAAAATTTTCTAATTTGTTTTAAATTAGTCCAGTATTGTTCCCGAACTATCCCTGGGGCCACGAAGGCTCAATTTAATGCCTAAATGTGTATGTTTGCTAGGTTTGTAATGAGTTTTTGGTAATTAATATTGAATAGAATTATTAATCTATTTTGAAGTTAATTGTTCTAATTTTTACAATAATGCTCCAAAACCCTATTCTGGCGAAGAAGACGGGTTAGGGGTGTTACACTTTCATTCAGTAATTTCATTCATATTCTTTTGTAACATAATACAATAATTCTCGTAAAAAATTTTAACAAACTAAATCTAAATCATCAAATTTTCAATCATACGATTTAAGAACAAAAAGGAAAGAAAGTTTAATAATGTTTATTTGTATGAACTTACTTGGTGGATTGGTAACACACCACAATAGAATCTACTTAATAACTTTTCATTTCCCACGATCTTCTCTTGGCGAATTTAAATATTAATCTATAATATAATTTTAATTCATTTTTTTATTAACTAACATCATTCATCAGCTTATGAAACACATAAGTCAGATCATTTCCATCACTCTAGCATTCCCTTAAACCTAACATTTAAACAGTTAAGCTCCTTATAGCCATATTTCGAAATGTCTTCATTCTAGTTGTTATTCGACTAACAAATCCTCATTTTACCAAGTAAACCCCTTTTCTATAGCTTTTCATGTAATCTAAACATTTAACACCACAATTTCAAGCATTCAACAATGGTACTTTCAAGAAATCTTTAACAATTTTGGAAACAAACACCACTATTAGCTAGATTGAAGCACTACAAATTCAAAAAAATCAAATTCAAGCAAAACAGACTTGAATTAACTTACCATGCAATAGCACAAAGCTTGGCCAAGTTTTCCTTACTTAACAAATAAGAAAAACGATGATGGAGAGGGTGAAAAAAGAAAAATAATCTGCCTTTTTCCATCATGTAACACCCCTAACCTATATCCATCGCCGAATTAGGGTTAAAGGTATTACCAGACAAATCAGAACATTTAACTTTCATTTCATAAACATCAAAGCATCAGTGATCAACACACTATAGAATCCCTTATATAGGTCATCGAGACCATAAACATGCATTAGAAAAAGGTCGGGACTAAACGAAACACATACAAAATTTTCCAAAACTTAAACATTTTTCAAACTCACATGCCCGTGTGAATAGGCTGTATACCTCACACAGCATTAGATACGCCCGTGTGTCTAGGTCGTGTCAAAATAGGGCATACATACTGACTTACTCATACGCCCATAAGACACGCCCGTGTGCTTTGGCCGTGGTAGAGTCTGACTTGAGCCACACAGCTAGCCACACGCCCGTGTGCCTTGGCCATGCTCAAACCTGACTTACAATTGTAGGGTACCCCAGGGGACACACAGCTGTACAACATGACCGTGTGTCGCATAGGCTGAGACACACGCCCGTGTCTCTGTCCGTGTGGACAAAATAAGCCATTAGAAAAGCCAATTTGCCACCCATTTAAATCAAATCTACAAGCAATAAAAATCACAACATTTCTTAACGAATTCACATCCAATTCACAAACAAAACTTTAACCATTCATGTTATATCATTGCCAACCAATTCCATGCTTAATAACCTGACGATTTTATGCCAAAACATAAGACAAAAACATCTCAAAACATATGGTTTATAAACCTTAATACATACCACTCAATCTCATACTATGAACTTACCAAATACTTACCAGATTGACCATTTATTTTGGCCAAACAAGAACATGTCATAAACATAACTTCATCATATAACTTATACCACAACTCATTCATAAACATATCCATAATCAAGCCAAATCACATGGCTAGATATATATATATATATATACATTTCAAAACATATTCAAAGTACTTCTAGCCTATACATGTCATACTCCAATATTTACATTTCCAAAATGTACCGAAATGAAGTTCGATAGTGCAGTGATGGTCCAAAATGATCCCCGAGCTTCCAGTAGCTACGATATCTGCAATACAGTTAAAAGACACACAGAGTAAGCTTATAAAAGCTTAGTAAGCCATATACAAATAAACTTAACACATTAACATAATTCATTATCAAATTACATATACTTTAATTCATAAACTATTACAACTTCCATGTTCACGTATATTTCATATCTTCCAATTTCCATGGCACATATAGCATAATTTCTCATGCTTTTACCACATAGCATCTTTTGTTCATTAAAGAATACATACTTACCTTTCACTATCAAATGTGATACTCATTTCGAACGTACTTGAATCGGATATGTATTTCACAAGTCATTTATTTTTCGGAATGCCCATTTGAACCATTTGGAAATGTAAGGATACGCAGAAAGCTCAGGAAGCATATACAATGCCAACGTGCCAAACGTAGTCTTACATGCAATCAAACATCGATGCCACTGTCCTAGATAGGGTCTTACACGAAATCAAATGCGATGCCGATATCCCAGACAAGGTCTTACACGTAAAACAAAATTCGATGCCAAAGTTCCAGACGTGGTCTTAAACGAAAACACATATCGGATCCTATGTCATGACATATGTATCCTAACTATTCCTAAGGTTCATACGGGGCTTTTCGGACGTTGAAAATTTGTTGATACTTTCTCGGATGTCTCGTATTCAAAGCATAAAGTCATTCATCCTAGTTAAGTAACATAGAAGCATAATTAAATCAATTCAAGTGCATTTATTTGTATATAGACTTACCTCGTACATATTCGGATGAATGAAATTGGTTACTCGACAACTTTCGACTTTCCTCGATCTAACTCCGCATTCTTTAATTCTTGATCTAACTAAATTCAAATTTAACTTATTCAAACACAAATTCATTCAAAACAATCCATAGATACATATTTAGGGCAATTTGCAAACTAGCCCTCACATTTTCATAATTTGACACTTTAGTCCCTAATTCACAAAATCACAAAATACACATAATTTGCATATACACATGCTTAGCCGAATTCTCCTAGCACTCATACAAGTCCATACATTTCATTTGTTTCAAATTTTAGTCCCTTAAAATAATATTTTTACAATTTATCCCATTTTACTCAAAATTATCAAAAATCCAAAGACAAAACATATAAACCCAACATCAAACTTTCATATTTCATCATATAACAACATAAAGCTCATGAATTCATCCATTTTCCATTTAAAAATCATCATTAAAATTAGAAATTGAAGCATGGGCTTGATAGTATACGAAGCAACAATTACAAAAACGTAAAAATTATCAAAAATCGAAGCAAAAACATGCCTAAAACAAAGCTTGCAAGTGCCGAACCCTATCAAAGCTTTTCTCTTTTCTTTTATTTTTATTTTCGGCAATGAAGAGCACCAAATGACTTATTTTCATGTTTTGTTTTATTTTAATTACTATAATAAACATTTTACAATTTTATCCATGAATTATAACACTAACAAATCATGCATATCAAGGTCATATATGTCTATTAACCATGTAAATGGTATAATAACCACATAAGGACCTCCCAAATAATAAGCCAAATCAAATAGGCACTTTTAACAAACAACAGACAACTTTTATATTTTATGTGATTAGTTCCTTTTTCAAAATTAAGCACACAAACATTCAAATTTTCATACGAGACTTTCACACATGCTCATTAACATATCATAAACATGGAAAATAATATTTAAAATATTTTTTGCCTCGGATTTGTGGTCCCAAAACCACTATTCCAACTAGGGTCAAAACTGGACTGTTACAATTCTCCCCCTTAGAGATTTTTGTCCCCGAAAATCTTACCGTTAAACAGATTCGGATATTGTCATCTTATAGCATCTTCAGGCTCCCACGTGGCCTCTGCAATACCGTGTCGATGCCACATCACTTTTACTAACAGAATTTTCTTATTTTGTAGCTCTTTAACCTCTTGAGCTAAGATATAGATTGACTTTTCTTCGTAAGTCATATCAGACTAAATTTCAATTTCAGACGGGGAAATCACATGCGACGAATCAGATCTATATAGTCAAAGCATCGATATGTGAAACACATCATGAATCTTTTCTAACTCTGGTGGTAACAACAATTTATATGCTATCGACCCAATACGCTCGGTAATTTCATACGGCCCAATGAACCTCAGGCTCAATTTGCCTTTTCTATTGAAACGAAGTAATTTCTTCCACAGAGACACCTTCAATAACACTCTGTAGTCGATCTCAAACTCAATATCTTTTTTTTTCAGATCTGTATAAGATTTCTGACGATCGGAAGCTGCTTTCAAACTATCTCGGATCACTTTTACTTTCTGTTCGGTTTCTTTTACCAAATCAATTCTGTGAATCTTATTTTCATTGAGCTCAGTCCAATACAAAGGTGTACGATATTTACAACCATATAAAGCTTCGTATGGTGCCATTTTAATGCTCAATTGAAACCTATTATTATAAGCGAATTCAATCAAAGGCAAATACTATTCCCACGTACCTTCAAACTCGAGAATGCGACATCTCAACATATCCTCAAGTATTTGAATGATTCGCTCAGACTGACCATCTGTTTGCGGATGGAAAGCAGTGCTAAAATGTAATTTAGTACCTAGCGCATCTTGCAGTTTCTTCCAAAATTGTGATTAAATCTCGGATCTCTATCCGAAATAATAGAAATAGGCACAGTGTGCAATCTCACAATCTGAGAAACATATAACTCAGCAAGCTTGTCAAGCGAATAATCTGTACGAACCAGAACAAAGTGAGCTAATTTAGTCAATCTATCCACAATAACCTAGATTGTATTTTTCTTACTCGGTGTCAACGGTAGACCAGATACAAAATCCATTGTGACTTTGTCCCACTTCTACTCAGGTATCATGATCGATTGAAGCAACCCAAAAGGTACCTGATGCTTGGATTTTATTTGCTGACAGACTAAACATTTTGAAACAAAGTCAGAAATGTCTCGTTTCATACCTTGCCACCAATAAAGCTATTTTAAATCATTCTACATTTTCGTACTACCCAGGTGAACAGATAATCGACTGTTACGAGCTTCATTCAAAATCACCTGAATTAACTCCGGATTTCTTGGAACACAAATTCTATCTCAGAATCTCAGATAATCATCTTTATCAACTCTTAATTCTGAATCAGACTCTATATTACACTGAGCTCGTTTAGCTAAAATCTCATTATCAATTTTCTGAGCTTCAATAATCTGCTGTAAGAACAAAGAACAAAACCAAATGAGCATTCATTGCACGCAAAGCAAACAATGAATTTCGACTCAAGGCATCAGCAACAACATTTGTTTTTCCGAGATGATAATCTATTACAAGTTCATAGTCTTTAAGCAATTCAAGCCACCTTCTCTGTCGTAGATTCAAATCTTTCTGAGTCATTAGATACTTCAAACTCTTATGATCAAAATATACGTGACATCTCTCACCGAACAGGTAATGACGCTAAATCTTTAGAGCAAACACAATCGCAACTAACTCAAGATCATCTGTCGGATAGTTCTTTTCATGCGGCTTTAAGTGTCTTGAAGCATAAGCAATGAATTTGCCTTCTTGCATCAAAATACATCCTAGTCCAATCAACAAAGCATCACTGTAGATCACAAATTCTTTACCCGATTCGGGTTGTACCAATACCGGAGCTTCAGTCAACAAAGTTTTCAACTGATCAAAACTGTTCTGACACTTTTCAGACCATTCAAACTTCACATCTTTCTAAAGTAGCTTTGTTAACGGAGTTGCAATCATAGAAAAGCCTTTTACGAACCTTTTGTAATAACCGACAAGTCTAAAAAAACTACGGACTTCAGAGATATTCCTCGGAGGTTTCCAATCCAGAATAGTCAAAATCTTGCTCGAATCAACTCGAATACCAGATGCTGATATAATATGACCCAGAAAACCAACTTCTCGCAACCAGAATTCACATTTACTGAACTTTGCATATAACTGTTTATCTTGTAGAATCTGTAGCACTGATCTCAAATGCTTGGCATGTTCGAATTCATCACGTGAATAAATTATGTCATCAATGAATACAACAACAAATTGATCTAGATACGATATAAAAATTCTATTCATCAAATCCATAAAGATAGCAGGTGTGTTAGTTAATCTGAAAGGCATAACTAAGAATTCATAATGGCCATACCTCGTTCTAAAAGCAGTTTTCGGAATAACTGAATCTTTCACTCGTAACTGATAATAGCCTGATCTCAAATCTATCTTCGAAAACACAGAAGCTCCTTTCAATTGATCAAATAGATCATCAATTCGGGCCGAAGGATACTTATTCTTAATAGCCACTTTTTTCAACTGACAATAATCGATACACATTCTCATCATACCATCTTTCTTATTCACGAATAGAACTGGAGCACCCCAAGATGAGAAACTCGATCTAGCAAACCCTCTATCGGTTAATTCTTGCAACTGAGACTTTATTTCTTTTAGTTCAGTTGGAGCCATTCTATACGGAGCTATCGAAATCGGAGTAGTACCAGGTACTAATTCAATGCCAAATTCAACTTCTCTAACCGAAGGTAAACCCTGAAGTTCTTCAGGAAACACATCAAGGAACTCACAGACAGTAGGCACAGATTCAACTTTCTTTTCTGGCATTCTCGAATCAATCATATAAGCAAAATAGGCTTCACAACCCTTTCTCACAATATTCAAAGCTTTCATCAAAGATATTATAGCAGGCAATCCATTCAAATCACTAGATTCAATTCTGACTATTTCATCACTCTTGCATCTCAAATCAATAGTTTTCCGTTTGCAGTTCACAACAGTATCATGCAAAGTTAACCAATATATACCCAGAATTATATCAAATTCATCGAAAGGTAACAACATCAGATTAGCCAAAAAACAAATGTCTCGAAACATTAACGGACAATTCTTTTAGACTTTATCAACCAAAACACATCTGCCTAAGGGGTTTAAAACTTTAATTACAAATTTAGTAGACTCTACAGAGAAAGTCTTACTGTTCAATAAGTTCATGCATATATACGAATGTGTTGATCCAATCTATCAAAGCAATCACAGAAGTATCATAAAGAGTTAATGTACCCATAATCACATTTGGCGCTGAAGCTTCCTCGCGAGCTCGGATAGTATAGGCTCTGGCAGGTGCACGTGCCTCGGATCTAACAGCTGTATCCTTTGTCCCTCTCTGACTACCACTTACATTTCCCGTATTTCTTGGAGGTCTACCATGAGAAGCATTGCCACTCGGTCTCAAATTTTGCACACTTTCTTGTTCGACAGATTTAGGGCAATCACGGATAAAATGGTCTAACGATCCACATCTGAAACAAGCCCGATCATACAGTCTACAATTATCGAGATGTCTTTTACCATAATGCTTGCACTTAGGGCGATCTGATTTAGCATTTCTGACACTAGCAACGAATGTAGCTGGAGTTTTGAAGTTCAACTGCGATTTAGCACAATCTCTATTCGAATGCCCCACATTAACCTTTGAACGACTATTATCATCTCTGAATTTCTATGATGTAAACTGAAATGATTTGCCCGATGATCTCTTTCATATCTCTCTAGCTTCAAAATCAGCTTTTCTTTTCTCTTTCCCAAGATCTTCAGCCTTACATGCTCGTTCAACAAGCACAACAAAGTCTTTAATTTCAAGAATCCCGACTAACAAACGGATATCCTCATTTAAGTCATCCTCAAATCTTTTGCACATTATTGCCTCAGAATATACACATTCACAAGCATATTGACTTAGCCTTACAAATTTCTGCTCGTATTCTGTGACAAAAATACGGCCCTGTTTAAGCTCGAGAAACTCTTTATGTTTCTGATCGATGAATTTTTGACTAATGTATTTCTTTCAAAATTCAACTAAGAATTCCCAGGTGACTCGTTCACTCGGAACTATCAATATTAAAGTTTTCCACCAATGGTACACCGTATCTCTCAGAAGCGAAACGACACATTTTATACATTCCTCGATACTCAAAGACAATTCATCAAACACTCTTATCGTGTTCTCTAACCAGAACTTGGCTTTTTCAGCATCATCGCTCGTTGTAGCTCGAAACTCTTCAACCCCATACTTTCTAATCTTATCTACCGGAGGCTTACATATCTGAACCGGGTTCACTCATGGCATAACAAGAGCTTGTGGCGAATTAACCGGGGGTGGAGGTTGTTGTACAGCCGGATTGGTTCAAATTTATTGACAAAACCAATCGTTCATCATCTGATAGAAGGCTTGTCCAGCCTCTCCATCATGGCTACTCGTAGCCGGTCTAGAATTGGATGGCGCTGTCCCTTGCGCGGGAGCAGGTGTATTACTTTTGACATCATCCACTACGGCTCGTTCGGGATCCATTTACTATATAAAAGCACATTTCTATGTTAGGATTCATCACATTATCGCAGTTCATAAATATGGCATGTATAACTAGACTTACATACGCTATGATAGTCCTAGAGCCGACTAAACCATAGCTCTAATACCAACAAAATGTAACACCCCTAACCCGTACCCGTCGTTAAATTAGAGTTAAAGGCATTACTAGACAAATCAGAGCATTTAACTTTCATTTCATAAACATCAAAGCATCAGTGATCAACATCACTATAGAATCCCTTATATAGGTCATCGAGACCATAAACATCCATTAGAAAAGGGTCAGGACTAAATGGAACACATACAAAATTTTTCCAAAACTTAAACATTTTTCAAACAAGTACAGGTCACATGCCCGTGTGAATCAGCCATGTACCTCACACGGCATTAGACACGCCTTGTAACAGCCAAATTTTCAGTGGTGTCGAAAACAGTGATTCGAGATCACTAAATCTGACGAGTAAGTTTAGAAATTTTAATAAATAATAATTATGGGCCAAGCGCGAACTTAAAAGAATTTTTTTTAATTAGTGAATTTTGCAATTTTAAAAGAATTAATCAGGTAAATTGGGTTGAAAAGGAGGTATCGAGACCTCGGATTCATAAACCAATCCATAAATATTTTATAAATATTTATGAAGTGTTATTAAGTTAGTATTAAAGTTTCGTTAGAAAATTTTAACGTTTGGTTAGTCAATTAATTAAAAAGGACTAAATTGAAAATAGTGCAAAATTTGTTAAATTGTGATTAAATAGTTTAAGTGATTAAAAAGGAGGGATTTAAAAGGCAATTGGACCCAAATTGTATGGGCTGGATGGTTGGGCAAGAAAATTAGCAAAAAGACAAGGAGAAACAAGGGCAAAATGGGAAATTTTGCAAATTAAACATATAAAACAAGACAAAATTGAAAAATCTAAAGATATCATCATTTTTCTTCAGAAAAAATGCCATGGGAGGTTTGAAAGTTGCTGGTTTTTCATACTTTGACATATGTGAGCTCAATTCTTGCCCTTTTCTGTGACAGCCCTAAAGTGACCCTAGTCGGAAAGCGGTTTCGGGACCGCTAAACCGAGTCACCAAATTATTTGAATGTGATATTTATTGTCTAAAATATGTGAATATGAATGTGTGAAAATTTTTAAGCTTCGATTTAGTTAATTGCATGTGAATGGAGTACATAGGACTTATGTGAGAAAATTTAGAAATGTGCTAGGCAAATGTAAAGTGGCCTATTAGTGCATGTATGAAAAAGGGGGGACTTGCATGTCAATTCCCCCCCCCCATCTACTAGTGGCCGGCCATGAGCATGGGTGGACTAAATGTTATGGCTAAAAACATGTCATAAACATGTTGGGGTAGTGCATTATGTAAGGAGTAATAGAATAAAAAGCATGGGCAATAAAATATTAGTGTTAGTAGGATGAGAAACAAAAAAAAAAAAAAAAGAACGGATGCGTGTGATTGTTCCCCCATTGCCGTGAGTTGAGGGAAAGAAGAAAAAAAAAGTGTCCATCATTTTTCACTTCTTTTGGCTGAAAGTTCTAAGGAAGAAGGAAAACAAGTTGTGTTCTTTGGTTCTTCTTGGCCGAATTGAGAGGAGGAAGAAAGGAGTGAAGCAATCAGTCATCTTAGGTCGATATTAAGGTAATGAAGTTGATACTAGTTCTTGAAATCCTAGTTGATTTTGAGTGAGATATCAAATTATTGTTGGTAAACCATGTTCAAATTGTGATTTTGGAATAAGTAAGGTTTTCGGCTATGGAGATTAATAAGGGTGATGGTTGTGTTTCATGCTAAATCTAGATGAACAATGGTGGTTTGCTTACATCTTGATGATTATGAGTTCCTTTCTTGGGTCTACCTTAGATCCATGAAGTATATTTTATTTGGTCTTTGTTGGAAGTATCGGCCATGGTATATCCATAAGTATGATTTATGCTTATTGCATGATAGGTAAGATTTGTGTTTTGGATATATGTTTATATTTGGTTATAACCAACTTGTGATTCGGCTCTTGCATATATATATATATATATATATATATATATATGTTTGCACATGATGTATTGGTATGACATATATACTATCTCAAGGTATATATATTTACATACGATGATGTTTCGGTTATAGAGTAAATGATAGATGCGTATTGAGTTACAATATGTAATGTATTAGTTAGAAAAATGTATGCCATTTATGTGTGGTATTAAATATATAATTGGCCTCAACATAAACATGCATATTCGGCCACATGAGATGGATTGGTGTGCATGTATTCGGTTAGAGGCAAGCATATTGATGCCTTATCTTGGCTTAGATAATCGGCTAAAAGAGAGTGTGGACTATTGTGTTGAGTTAGATTCATGATTTCGTACATATGTGACTTTAATGTCTAATGAATATATATGGGCTAAGTACCTTGAGTTCCTCTTTTTGATACTCAAATGATTAAATCGATTTATTTGTTAAATTAAGCTTAAGAGCAAAGGGGAACTAAATCCGATAAAGGGAAGGAAAAAGTGGTCGAATAGCCATCGAAATCGTTCGACAACATCCGAGGTAAGTTTTGAGTAATAGAACTTAGATTATGATTTGATTAGATCATGTTTTAAGCAAATCAAAATCATGCTCTTTGTGTGTGGCTATTGAGCGAAATTGCAAGTGTGATAAGTGTCTTGTGTTTGAGTTTTGCTAATGAAAATGAAATACTGAATGTGTCATGATTTATTGTTAAATGTGCATGGTTATTCGAATGATGTCCGGGCTAAGTCCCGAAGGCTTTGTGCTAAGTGACTATATCCGGACTAAGATCCGAAGGCATTCGTGCGAGTTACTAATTCCGGACTAAGATCCGAAGGCATTCGTGCGAGTTACTAATTCCGGGCTAAGTCCGAAGGCATTGGTGCGAGTTACTAAATCCGGGTTAAGTCCCGAAGGCATTTGTGCGAGTTACTATAACCGGGCTATGTCCCGAAGGCATTTGAACGAGTAGCTATATCCGGTTAAATTCCGAAGGTACGTGATTCGGGAATGAATGATCTTGCTGTAAAAATTTCAGTTAATACGCTTGTAACATCCCAACCTTGAGGTATGTTTCGTATGTGCTTTGAATTAGTTAAGCCCTTACAAATAAGTATTCGCTCAGTTGATAAATGAGCTACCGGCCTTTGGCTAAGTTGATCTTTGTGTATGAATATAAGGGTTGGTAATGTGAAGTAAGTATGATATTGAGAATTTGTGCATATGAAATTATCTGTTTAGCTACATAAATGCTATACTTTGGTTGTGTCTAAACTCATGACTCAAACTTACTAAGCATTAAATGCTTACTCCGTTTCTTTGATTCTCTGTTTTATAGATTTTGGTTCTTCAGCTATCGGACTCGGGATTTTTGAAGTCGAAGTCGCCCACACTATCAAAGCTCCTTTTGGTATATTTTTGGTTGAACTTTGAAATGGCATGTATAGGACTACCCTTTTGTTGTAGGTCATGTACCTTTCGGTTTTGTGTAAATTTGGATAGCCATGCGAAAATGGCTTAAGTATACTTTGGGCATGGTATTATAATCATTTTATGTTGTTCATTAAGAGGTATGGAAATGTTTGGAAACGATTAGCCATTGGGATGGTTAATCATGATCATATTTTGTGCTATATATGTTTAAGGGCTAGTTGAATCATGGAAACTATGAAATAGGTAAAGCCTACCTTAAAGACAGATGCTGACAGCTGCAGTGACGTGGATATGAAAAATCACAAAAAATAGTAGGAATGGAATTAAATAGTGAATAAATTATGTAAACGAACCTTGACAAGTCTATTTTCATAGGAGAGTAACGAAATGATCATATGAATAGTATGTTAAGAGATATTTAAGTTTTCGTGAGACAGGGCCAGAACGGTTTCTGGAGTCCCTGTTCCGAATTTGGAAATTCATTATAAATTGACCAGAGATAATTAGAAGTCATGCCATATATGTACAGATTCATTTTCGAGTCTAGTTTCCGTAGAAACAAACGGTATCAGTATTGAAGCCCTGTACAGGGAGATATCCAAATCGTAATGCAGGAAGGTCAGTGTAGTCGCACCCTGTAACAGGGGAGAGTTTAACTAATAAACTGTACTAATTGGTCTGACCAAAAATTCTAGAAAAAATGTTGTAGATGCATATATGAGTCTAGTTTCAGGGAAAAATCACGAAACTGATTTTCGAGATGTGGAACTCAAGATATGATTTTTAAGGTGACAGTGACACAGTTAGCCGGCTGTCTGGAAATTTTTAAAATGAACTGTGCAAGTAAGTGGATTAAGCCCGTTAACCCCTTGTGTCCGACTCCGGCGACGATCTCGGGTACGGGGTGTTACAGTTTTATTGGTATCAGAGCTACGGTTTAGTCGATTCTAGGACTACCGTAATGCGTTTGGGTCTAGCTATACATGCCATTTTATGTGATTATTTCATAGTGTGGTGATTTCTGACATTTGCAAATGTGTTTATTTATAGTAGTGGATCCCGATCCGACCGAAGCGGTGGTGATGATCTTAAGAGTGTAGCGCTGCTCCGCACAAGGGACAAGCCGCGGACTCTCAACCTAATGCTAGTAATCCAAATGATGAAGCTAGACAAGCTTTCTATAGCGTGATGAATGATTGGTTCAACCAATACATTCGAACTAATACGGCTGTTCCACAACCTCCATTCCCGACAAATACCACCCCTGCACCTACAATGCCTCCGGTAACTGACCAAATAAGGTCAAATAAGCCCCCAGTTGATAGAATCCGAAAACACGGGGCTACTGAATTTAAGGCTACGGATAGCGATGATGCCGAGCAAGCTGAATTTTGGTTGGACAACACTATTCGGGTACTCGATGAGCTATCTTGCACACCCGATGAGTGCCTAAAGTGTATTATCTCCTTGCTACGTGATTCTGCCTACTATTGGTACTATTGGTGGAATACGTTGACTTCTGTTGTGCCTAGAGAGCAAGTAACTTGGGAGTTCTTCCAAACCGAGTTTCGAAAGAAGTATATCAGTCGAGATTCATTGACCAAAAGCGGAAGGAATTTCTTGAACTCAAATAAGGTTCCATGTCGCCACCGACTATGAGCGAAAATTTGTAAGGCTTAGCCAGATGCGACGAGAATGCATTTCCTCGAAGCCGTAATGTGTAAGCGTTTGAGGATGGACTAAATGATGATATAAAGGCGTATGTTGGCATCTTGGAAATTCGAGAATCGTGGTACTTGTTGAGAGAGCTTGCAAAGCCGAGGAGCTCGATATGGAGAAAAGAAAAGGCGATATGGGAGCAAGGGAGTTTCGTAAGAGGTCTTCGGGGAAGCCCTTCCCACAGTCATCGAAGAAATTTAGAGATGGCTTAGGCCGATCTAGAGACACTACGGGCCTTTCTAGACGAGATCGCGATCGACCCCCTGTGATCACACGAGTCACTTCGATCGCCAGTGTTGGAAATGACCGTCGAGACAGAGCGGATGCCTTAAGTCGTAAATCACTGTTCGCTTCTGAGCGATGAATGTACACTTATGCATTCTACCCGACAATGTGTTAGTAGTGAATTAAAAGCCAAACCATTATTGATTCATCAAATTCGTGAGGTTCGAAAGTCGATGATGAATTGGTTGCAAAGCAATTTGAATGTGTTCGAATGTGGAATCGAGTTTCAAGTTGATGATGACGATTGTTTGAGGTTGAAATCGTTTGTGTATTCCAAGAAATTGAACTTATTTCGATAATTCGAGCGAAGCTCATTGTAGCGAATGTCGGTCCACAGGGAGTACAAAATGTACAACGACCTAAGGCGTCGGTTTTGGTGGTATGGCATGAAACGAGACATTTCGATTTTGTTTGAAGTGTTTAATATGTCGCAAGTGAAGGCGGAACATCAAGTGCCTACGGGTTTACTCCAACCGATCATGATACGAATGGAAATAGGATCGAGTAACGATGGATTTTGTATCCGGGTTGCGATTGTGGCAAGTAAGAAAGATGCGATATGGGTCGTTGTTGATAGATTGACTAAGTCGGCTCACTTTATCCCCGTACGCACGGATTTTTCAATGGATAAACTAGTTGAATTGTATGTATCTCAGATTGTGAGATTACACGGGGTACCTATTTCTATCGTGTCGGATAGAGATCCAAGATTCACCTCACGATTTTGGAAGAAATTGCAAGAAGCTTTGGGTACCAAGCTGCATTTTAGCACCGCTTTTCATCCACAAACAGATGGTCAATCTGAGCGGATAATTCAGATACTTGAGGATATGTTGAGATGTTGCATCCTCGAGCTTAGTGGTTCATGGGAACGGTATTTACCTTTGATTGAATTCGCACAACAATAGTTTTCAGTCAAGTATTAAGATGGCACCTTACGAGGCTTTATGCGATTGAAAATGCCGTAAGCCATTGTTTTGGACCGAGCTCGGTGAGAGTAAAATTTTGGAGTGGATTTGATTAAAGATCTTTGAATGAAAGTAAGAATAATTCGTGAAAGTCTGAAGGTAGCATCAGATCGTCAGAAGTCGTATGCGGATTTAAAACGAAGAGATATTGAGTATCAGGTGGGAGACAAAGTGTTTCTTAAGGTCTCACCTTGGAAAAAGATACTCAGGTTTGGCCGTAAGGGCAAACTGAGTCTGAGGTTCATCGGGCCATATGAGATATCCGAACGAGTCGGTCCAGTTGCTTATAGATTGATTTTGCCCCCTGAACTTGAAAGGATTCACGATGTCTTTCATGTTTCGATGCTTCGACGTTATAAATCCGATCCGTCACACGTGATTAATCCATCAGAGGTTGAAATTCAACCCGATATAAGTTATGAAGAAGAACCGATTCGCATCCTAGCTCGTGAAGTGAAGGAGTTGCGAAACAAAAGGGTTCCGTTAGTAAAAGTGTTATGGCTCAAACATGGAATCGAAGAAGCTACTTGGGAACCCGAGAACTCTATGAAAGTGCGATACCCAAACCTATTTACGGTATGATTTTTGGGACGAAAATTTCTTAAGTGGGGAGAGTTGTGATAGCCCTAAAGTGACCCTAGTCGGAAGCGGTTTGGGACCGCTAAACCGAATCACCAAATTATTTGAATGTGATATTTATTGTCTAAAATATGTGAATATGAATGTGTGAAAATTTTAAGCTTGATTTAGTTAATTGCATGTGAATGGAGTACATAGGACTTATGTGAGAAAATTTAGAAATGTGCTAGGCAAATGTAAAGTGGCCTATTAGTGCATGTATGAAAAAGGGGGGACTTGCATGTCAATTTCCCCCCCCATCTAGTAGTGGCCGGCCATGAGCATGGGTGGACAAAATGTTATGGCTAAAAACATGTCATAAACATGTTGGGGTAGTGCATTATGTAAGGAGTAATAGAATAAAAAGCATGGGCAATAAAATATTAGTGTTAGTAGGATGAGAAACAAAAAAAAAAAAAAGAAAGGATGTGTGTGATTGTTCCCCATTGCGTGAGTTGAGGGAAAGAAGAAAAAAAGTGTCCATCATTTTCACTTCTTTTGGCTGAAAGTTCTAAGGAAGAAGGAAAACAAGTTGTGTTCTTTGGTTCTTCTTGGCGAATTGAGAGGAGGAAGAAAGGAGTGAAGCAATCGGTCATCTTAGGTCGATATTAAGGTAATGAAGTTGATACTAGTTTTGAAATCCTAGTTGATTTTGAGTGAGATATCAAATTATTGTTGGTAAACCATGTTCAAATTGTGATTTTGGAATAAGTAAGGTTTTCGGCTATAGAGATTAATAAGGGTGATGGTTGTGTTTCATGCTAAATCTAGATGAACAATAGTGGTTTGCTTACATCTTGATGATTATGAGTTCCTTTCTTGGGTCTACCTTAGATCCATGAAGTATATTTTTATTTGGTGTTGCTGGAAGTATCGGCCATGGTATATCCATAAGTATGATTTATGCTTATTGCATGATAGGTAAGATTTGTGTTTTGGATATATGTTTATATTTGGTTATAACCAACTTGTGATTGGCTCTTGCACATATATATATATATATATATATATATGTTTGCACATGATGTATTGGTATGACATATATACTATCTCAAGGTATATATATTTACATATGATGATGTTTGGTTATGGAGTAAATGATAGAGGCGTATTGAGTTACAATATGTAATGTATTAGTTAGTAAAATGTATGCCATTTATGTGTGGTATTAAGTATATAATTGGCCTCAACATAGACATGCATATTCGGCCACATGAGATGGATTGGTGTGCATGTATTCGGTTAGAGGCAAGCATATTGATGCCTTATCTTGGCTTAGATAATCGGCTAAAAGAGAGTGTGGACTATTGTGTTGAGTTAGATTCATGATTTCGTACATATGTGACTTTAATGTCTAATGAATATATATGGGCTAAGTACCTTGAGTTCCTCTTTTTGATACTCAAATGATTAAATCGATTTATTTGTTAAATTAAGCTCAAGAGCAAAGGGGAACTAAATCCGATAAAGGGAAGGAAAAAGTGGTCGAATAGCCATCGAAATCGTTCGACAACATCCGAGGTAAGTTTTTGAGTAATAGAACTTAGATTATGATTTGATTAGATCATGTTTTAAGCAAATCAAAATCATGCTCTTTGTGTGTGGCTATTGAGCCGAAATTGCAAGTGTGATAAGTGTCTTGTGTTTGAGTTTTGCTAATGAAAATGAAATCTGAATGTGTCATGATTTATTGTTAAATGTGCATGGTTATTGAATGATGTCCGGGCTAAGTCCGAAGGCTTTGTGCTAAGTGACTATATCCGGACTAAGATCCGAAGGCATTAAATGCGAGTTACTAATTCGGACTAAGATCCGAAAGCATTTGTGCGAGTTACTAATTCCGGGCTAAGTCCGAAGGCATTGGTGCGAGTTACTAAATCCGGGTTAAGTCCGAAGGCATTTGTGCGAGTTACTATAACCGAGCTATGTCCGAAGGCATTTGAGCGAGTAGCTATATCCGGTTAAATTCGAAGGTACGTGATTCGGGAATGAATGATCTTGCTGTAAAAATTTCAGTTAATACGCTTGTAACATCCCAACCTTGAGGTATGTTTCGTATGTGCTTTGAATTAGTTAAGCCCTTACAAATAAGTATTCGCTCGGTTGATAAATGAGCTACCGGCCTTTAGCTAAGTTGATCTTTGTGTATGAATATAAGGGTTGGTAATGTGAAGTAAGTATGATATTGAGAATTTGTGCATATGAAATTATCTGTTTAGCTACATAAATGCTATACTTTGGTTGTGTCTAAACTCATGACTCAAACTTACTAAGCATTAAATGCTTACTCCGTTTCTTTGATTCTCTGTTTTATAGATTTTGGTTCTTCACTATCCGACTGGGATTTTTGAAGTCGAAGTCGCCCACACTATCAAAGCTCCTTTTGGTATATTTTTGGTTGAACTTTGAAATGGCATGTATAGGACTACCCTTTTGTTGTAGGTCATGTACCTTTCGGTTTTGTGTAAATTTGGATAGCCATGCGAAAATGGCTTAAGTATACTTTGGGCATGGTATTATAATCATTGTATGTTGTTCATTAAGAGGTATGGAAATGTTTGGAAACGATTAGCCATTGGGATGGTTAATCATGATCATATTTTGTGCTATATATGTTTAAGGGCTAGTTGAATCATGGAAACTATGAAATAGGTAAAGCCTACCTTAAAGACAGATGCTGACAGCTGCAGTGACGTGGATGTGAAAAATCACAAAAAATAGTAGGAATGGAATTAAATAGTGAATAAATTATGTAAACGAACCTTGACAAGTCTATTTTCATAGGAGAGTAACGAAATGATCATATGAACAGTATGTTAAGAGATATTTAAGTTTTCGTGAGACAGGGCCAGAACGGTTTCTGGAGTCCCTGTTCTGACTTTGGAAATTCATTATAAATTGACCAGAGATAATTAGAAGTCATGCCATATATGTACAGATTCATTTTCGAGTCTAGTTTCCGTAGAAACAAACGGTATCAGTATTGAAGCCCTGTACAGGGAGATATCCAAATCGTAATGCAGGAAGGTCAGTGTAGTCGCACCCTGTAACAGGGGAGAGTTTAACTAATAAACTGTACTAATTGGTCTGACCAAAAATTCTAGAAAAAATGTTGTAGATGCATATATGAGTCTAGTTTCAGGGAAAAATCACGAAACTGATTTTCGAGATGTGGAACTCAAGATATGATTTTTAAGGTGACAGTGACACAGTTAGCCGGCTGTCTGGAAATTTTTAAAATGAACTGTGCAAGTAAGTGGATTAAGCCCGTTAACCCCTTGTGTCCGACTCCGGCGACGATCTCGGGTACGGGGTGTTACAGTTTTATTGGTATCAGAGCTACGGTTTAGTCGATTCTAGGACTACCGTAATGCGTTTGGGTCTAGCTATACATGCCATTTTATGTGATTATTTCATAGTGTGGTGATTTCTGACATTTGCAAATGTGTTTATTTATAGTAGTGGATCCCGATCCCGACCGAGCGGTAGCTGATGATCTTAAGAGTGTAGCGCCTGCTCAAGACAAGGGACAGCGCAGCGGACTCTCAACCTAATGCTAGTAATCCAAATGATGAAGCTAGACAAGCTTTCTATAGCGTGATGAATGATTGGTTCAACCAATACATTCGAACTAATCTACTGTTCCACAACCTCCATTCCCGACAAATACCACCCTGCACCTACAATGCCTCCGAGAATCGACCAAATAAGGTCAAATAAGCCCCAGTTGATAGAATCCGAAAACATGGGGCTCTGAATTTAAGGCTACGGATAGCGATGATGCCGAGCAAGTTGAATTTTGGTTGGACAACACTATTCGGTACTCGATGAGCTATCTTGCACACCGATGAGTGCCTAAAGTGTATTATCTCCTTGCTACGTGATTACGCCTACTATTGGTACTATTGGTGGAATCGTTGACTTCATTGTGCCTAGAGAGCAAGTAACTTGGGAGTTCTTCCAAACCGAGTTTGAAAGAAGTATATCGATCGAGATTCATTGACCAAAAGCGGAAGGAATTTCTTGAACTCAAATAAGGTTCCATGTCGGTTACCGACTATGAGCGAAAATTTGTAAGGCTTAGCCGATGCATGCGAGAATGCATTTCCTCGAAGCCGTAATGTGTAAGCGTTTGAGGATAGACTAAATGATGATATAAAGGCGTATGTTGGCATCTTGGAAATTCGAGAATCTGTGGTACTTGTTGAGCGAGCTTGCAAAGCCGAGGAGCTCAATATGGAGAAAAGAAAAGGCGATATGGGAGCAAGGAGTTTCAGAAGAGGTCTTGGGAAGCCCTTCCACGATCATCGAAGAAATTTAGAGATGGCTTAGGCCGATCTAGAGACACTACGGGCCTTTCTAGACGAGATCGCGATCGACCCCCTGTGAGCACACGAGTCACTTCGATCGCCAGTGTTGGAAATGACCGTCGAGACAGAGCGGATGCCTTAAGTCGTAAATCACTGTTCGCTTTACGAGCGATGAATGTACACTTGTCTGTTCTACCCGACAATGTGTTAGTAGCTGAATTAAAAGCCAAACCATTATTGATTCATCAAATTCGTAAGGTTCAGAAATTCGATGATGAATTGGTTGCAAAACGGGCTGAATGTGTTCCGAATGTGGAATCAGAGTTTCAAGTTGATGATGACGATTGTTTGAGGTTCAGAAATCGTTTGTGTATTCCAAGAAATTCAGAACTTATTTCGATAATTCTGAACGAAGCTCATTGTAGCCGAATGTCAGTCCACCTGGGGAGTACGAAAATGTACAACGACCTAAGACGTCAGTTTTGGTGGTATGGCATGAAACGAGACATTTCCGATTTTGTTTCGAAGTGTTTAATATGTCAGCAAGTGAAGGCGGAACATCAAGTGCCTACGGGTTTACTCCAACCGATCATGATACCTGAATGGAAATAGGATCGAGTAACGATGGATTTTGTATCTGGGTTGCCAGTGTCGGCAAGTAAGAAAGATGCGATATGGGTCGTTGTTGATAGATTGACTAAGTCGGCTCACTTTATCCCCGTACGCACGGATTTTTCAATGGATAAACTAGTTGAATTGTATGTATCTCAGATTGTGAGATTACACGGGGTACCTATTTCTATCGTGTCGGATAGAGATCCGAGATTCACCTCACGATTTTGGAAGAAATTGCAAGAAGCTTTGGGTACCAAGTCGCATTTTAGCACCGCTTTTCATCCACAAACAGATGGTCAATCGGCGGATAATTCAGATACTTGAGGATATGTTGAGATGTTGCATCCTCGAGTTTAGTGGTTCATGGGAGCGGTATTTACCTTTGATTGAATTCGCACAACAATAGTTTTCAGTCAAGTATTAAGATGGCACCTTACGAGGCTTTATGCGGTCGAAAATGCCGACGCCATTGTTTTGGACCGAGCTCGGTGAGAGTAAAATTTTGAGTGGATTTGATTAAAGATCTTTGAAGAAAGTAAGAATAATTCGTGAAAGTCTGAAGGCGAGATCGATCGTCGAAGTCGTATGCGGATTTAAAACGAAGAGATATTGAGTATCAGGTGGGAGACAAAGTGTTTCTTAAGGTCTCACCTTGGAAAAAGATACTCAGATTTGGCCGTAAGGGGCAACCGAGTCTGAGGTTCATCGGGCCATATGAGATATCCGAACGAGTCAGTCCAGTTGCTTATAGATTGATTTTGCCCCCTGAACTTGAAAGGATTCACGACGTCTTTCATGTTTCGATGCTTCGACGTTATAAATCCGATCCGTCACACGTGATTAATCCATTAGAGGTTGAAATTCAACCCGATATAAGTTATGAAGAAGAACCGATTCGCATCCTAGCTCGTGAAGTGAAGGAGTTGCGAAACAAAAGGGTTCCGTTAGTAAAAGTGTTATGGCTCAAACATGGAATCGAAGAAGCTACTTGGGAACCCGAGAACTCTATGAAAGAGCGATACCCAAACCTATTTACCGGTATGATTTTCGGGGACGAAAATTTCTTAAGTGGGAGAGAGTTGTGATAGCCCTAAAGTGACCCTAGTCGGAAAGCGGTTTCGGGACCGCTAAACCGAGTCACCAAATTATTTGAATGTGATATTTATTGTCTAAAATATGTGAATATGAATGTGTGAAAATTTTTAAGCTTCGATTTAGTTAATTGCATGTGAATGGAGTACATAGGACTTATGTGAGAAAATTTAGAAATGTGCTAGGCAAATGTAAAGTGGCCTATTAGTGCATGTATGAAAAAGGGGACTTGCATGTCAATTTCCCCCATCTAGTAGTGGTGACCATGAGCATGGGTGGACAAAATGTTATAGCTAAAAACATGTCATAAACATGTTGGGGTAGTGCATTATGTAAGGAGTAATAGAATAAAAAGCATGGGCAATAAAATATTAGTGTTAGTAGGATGAGAAACAAAAAAAAAAAAAAGAAAGGATGTGTGTGATTGTTCCCCCATTGCCATGAGTTGAGGGAAAGAAGAAAAAAAAAGTGTCCATCATTTTTCACTTCTTTTGGCTGAAAGTTCTAAGGAAGAAGGAAAACAAGTTGTGTTCTTTGGTTCTTCTTGGCCGAATTGAGAGGAGGAAGAAAGGAGTGAAGCAATCGGTCATCTTAGGTCGATATTAAGATAATGAAGTTGATACTAGTTTTTGAAATCCTAGTTGATTTTGAGTGAGATATCAAATTATTGTTGGTAAACCATGTTCAAATTGTGATTTTGGAATAAGTAAGGTTTTCGGCTATAGAGATTAATAAGGGTGATGGTTGTGTTTCATGCTAAATCTAGATGAACAATAGTGGTTTGCTTACATCTTGATGATTATGAGTTCCTTTCTTGGGTCTACCTTAGATCCATGAAGTATATTTTTATTTGGTGTTGCTGGAAGTATCGGCCATGGTATATCCATAAGTATGATTTATGCTTATTGCATGATAGGTAAGATTTGTGTTTTGGATATATGTTTATATTTGGTTATAACCAACTTGTGATTCGGCTCTTGCACATATATATATATATATATATATATGTTTGCACATGATGTATTGGTATGACATATATACTATCTCAAGGTATATATATTTACATATGATGATGTTTCGGTTATGGAGTAAATGATAGATGCGTATTGAGTTACAATATGTAATGTATTAGTTAGTAAAATGTATGCCATTTATGTGTGGTATTAAGTATATAATTGGCCTCAACATAGACATGCATATTCGGCCACATGAGATGGATTGGTGTGCATGTATTCGGTTAGAGGCAAGCATATTGATGCCTTATCTTGGCTTAGATAATCGGCTAAAAGAGAGTGTGGACTATTGTGTTGAGTTAGATTCATGATTTCGTACATATGTGACTTTAATGTCTAATGAATATATATGGGCTAAGTACCTTGAGTTCCTCTTTTTGATACTCAAATGATTAAATCGATTTATTTGTTAAATTAAGCTCAAGAGCAAAGGGGAACTAAATCCGATAAAGGGAAGGAAAAAGTGGTCGAATAGCCATCGAAATCGTTCGACAACATCCGAGGTAAGTTTTTGAGTAATAGAACTTAGATTATGATTTGATTAGATCATGTTTTAAGCAAATCAAAATCATGCTCTTTAATGTGTGGCTATTGAGCGAAATTGCAAGTGTGATAAGTGTCTTGTGTTTGAGTTTTGCTAATGAAAATGAAATACGAATGTGTCATGATTTATTGTTAAATGTGCATGGTTATTCGAATGATGTCCGGGCTAAGTCCCGAAGGCTTTGTGCTAAGTGACTATATCCGGACTAAGATCTGAAGGCATTCGTGCGAGTTACTAATTCCGGACTAAGATCCGAAGGCATTCATGCGAGTTACTAATTCCGGGCTAAGTCCGAAGGCATTGGTGCGAGTTACTAAATCCGGGTTAAGTCCGAAGGCATTTGTGCGAGTTACTATAACGGGCTATGTCCGAAGGCATTTGAACAGTAGCTATATCCGGTTAAATTCCGAAGGTACGTGATTCGGGAATGAATGATCTTGCTGTAAAAATTTCAGTTAATACGCTTGTAACATCCCAACCTTGAGGTATGTTTCGTATGTGCTTTGAATTAGTTGAGCCCTTACAAATAAGTATTCGCTCGGTTGATAAATGAGCTACCTAGGCCTTTAGCTAAGTTGATCTTTGTGTATGAATATAAGGGTTGGTAATGTGAAGTAAGTATGATATTGAGAATTTGTGCATATGAAATTATCTGTTTAGCTACATAAATGCTATACTTTGGTTGTGTCTCTCATGACTCAAACTTACTAAGCATTAAATGCTTACTCCGTTTCTTTGATTCTCTGTTTTATAGATTTTGGTTCTTCAGCTATCGGACTCGGGATTTTTGAAGTCGAAGTCGCCCACACTATCAAAGCTCCTTTTGGTATATTTTTGGTTGAACTTTGAAATGGCATGTATAGGACTACCCTTTTGTTGTAGGTCATGTACCTTTCGGTTTTGTGTAAATTTGGACAGCCATGCGAAAATGGCTTAAGTATACTTTGGGCATGGTATTATAATCATTGTATGTTGTTCATTAATAGGTATGGAAATGTTTGGAAATGATTAGCCATTGGGATGGTTAATCATGATCATATTTTGTGCTATATATGTTTAAGGGCTAGTTGAATCATGGAAACTATGAAATAGGTAAAGCCTACCTTAAAGACAGATGCTGACAGCTGCAGTGACGTGGATGTGAAAAATCACTAAAAATAGTAGGAATGGAATTAAATAGTGAATAAATTATGTAAACGAACCTTGACGAGTCTATTTTCATAGGAGAGTAACGAAACGATCATATGAATAGTATGTTAAGAGATATTTAATTTTCGTGAGACAGGGCCAGAACGGTTTCTGGAGTCCCTATTCCGACTTTGGAAATTCATTATAAATTGACCAGAGATAATTAGAAGTCATTCCATATATGTACAGATTCATTTTCGAGTCTAGTTTCCGTAGAAACAAACGGCATCAGTATTGAAGCCCTGTACAGGGAGATATCCAAATCGTAATGCAGGAAGGTCAGTGTAGTCGCACCCTATAATAGGGGAGAGTTTAACTAATAAACTGTACTAATTGGCCTGACCAAAAATTCTAGAAAAAATTTTGTAGATGCATATATGAGTCTAGTTTCAGGGAAAAATCACGAAACTGATTTTCGAGTTGTGGAACTCAAGATATGATTTTTAAGGTGACAAGTGACACGCTTAGCCTACTGTCTAGAAATTTTTAAAATGAACTGTGCAAGTAAGTGGATTAAGCCCGTTAACCCCTCGTGTCCGACTCCGGCGACGGTCTCGGGTATGGGGTGTTACATTTTCTTTGAGATTTTTATGTTTTTGTGACTTTTACAATTAGGTCCAAGTGTTTAATTCATTAGTTTTTGATTTTATGGACAAAATTAAAAGCAACCATTGATAAGTGTTGGCTGTTTATGATGAAATAAAATGAATTTGAAGCTTTGATTTTGTTGTTTGATGATTTTATCAAGTAATTTCAATGGAAATTGATTTTAGGACCTAATTGTGAAAAAGTTGTGAATTTTGGTTTAGTGTTAAAATTCTGATCTTCAAAGGTTGTGTAATAGTTTAGAATGATGGAATAAAATGTTAATTGAGAAAAATTAGCTTAATAGATGGGCTAATTGAGTAAGGACTGAATTGTTTGACCTGTGAAATTTAGAGGAAAATGGTAATAAACATCTTGAACTAAAACAGTTTTGGACAGCAGCAGTAGGTTAACTTTGAAAAATCACCATAAATTGTAAAAAGAAAATTAGAGGATGAAAAAAAATATTGAATTAAAGCTTATTGAGTCTAGTTTCTCATAGAGAAACAATGTAAGCAATTGAATTGTAAATTATGAGATATAATGAATTTTGTGAGACAAGGTCAGAATAAATTTGAGTTCCCCTGTTTTGACTTTATAAAATCACCAAAAATTGGATAAAATTTATTTGAGGCTCAAATTTATAATCTTAGAATCCTTAATGAGTTTATTTTCAATAGAAATCAACGGGAACATTATCCAAGTTCTGTACTGTGATATAATTAATTTTTAGTGAAGAGAGGTCAGAACTGTCAGATAGTGAAACAGGGGAAAATTAAATGAATAAACTGTACTAATTGGCTAAACCAAAAATTCTAAAAATTTTATGGTGGAATGATATGTAAGTCTAGTTTTAGGGAAAATTTACAGATCTTAATTTGGATCTCTGTAGCTCAAATTATAAATAATTGAGTGACTATGACTCGTGTGAACAGCTTGATGTGAGCATTAATAAGTAAATTGTGAAATAGTACTTACAAGAATGTTATATACATTAAGGATGTGGAATGGAGAGGAGGAGGAGGAAAATAAATGATATATGTTTATAAGAAAATAGTATGAGAATGATACATATCATGACATGTATATATATAACTAGTTTCAATATGATGCTTGTTGGGTATGTAGTTGGATTGAAATGTCTCAGGCAAGTATTTTATTCTGCGCATCTGAAATGTGGTATTTTATGAAGATATGATCTAGCTTTAAATATGAATGCTTGATGATTAAGCTGAAAATATTTGGTAAGATGATAATCATGGTATAAAAGTATAAGTGGTACCATAATAGACAAGGTAAAATGAGTATGAGAGATACATGTATGATGACATACAAATACTATGTTTGTAGTTTAATTGAGAATGTTTAATCATTAAATGAATACCATGTTATATGCTTTTGATTTTGTATGAGTGTGTAAGAGATTAAGGTTGACCAAGGCTTGGAAAATAGCTTAGGTATTGACCACACAGGCAGAGACACAGCTGTGTGTCTCAGCCGTGTATGGAACACGACTTTAGGACACGGTCGTGTGATGTGGCCGTGTGCCCCTAAATTGATGATGATGTCATAAACAGAAAGCTCCACGGACAAGGGACAAGGGCATGTCCCAAGCCACACGGGCGTGTCCCAAGCCACACGGCCTAATCACACGGCCATGTGGGTACTATTTACAAGTAAAATTTTTAAAAAAATTAAGTGAAAAATTTTATGAGAAATCGGTTAAGTTCCGACTTGATTTTAATGTTCATGTTGGGCTTCGAGGGCCCAAATAAAGGTCGTTATATATATATGATCTTAGAAAGTGAATAGTAATGTTTCGATTAATCTACAAATGTTCTGTATGTACTGGTAACACTCTGTAACCTTGTTTCGGTGATGGATACAGGTTAGGGGTGTTACACGTCCGTGTGTCTAGGTCGTGTCAAAATAGGGCATACATACTAACTTACTCACACTGCCACAAGACAGGCCCGTGTGCTTTGGCCATGGTCAAGTCTGACTTGAGCCACATAGCTAGCCACACGCCCTGTGTGCCTTGGCTGTGCTCAAACCTAACTTACAATTGTAGGGTACCCCAGGGGACACACGGCTGTACAATATGATGTCACTGTCCGTGTGGATAAAATAAGCCATTAGAAAAGCCAATTTGCCATCCATTTAAATCAAATCTACAAGCAACCAAAGTCACAACATTTCTTAAGCAATTCACATCCAATTCACAACCAAAACTTTAACCATTCATGTTATATCATTGCCAACCAATTCCATGCTTAATAACCTGACTATTTTATGCCAAAACATAAGACAAAAACATCTCAAAACATATAGTTTATAAACCTTAATACATACCACTCAATCTCATACTATGAACTTACCAAATACTTGCGAGATTGACCATTTATTTTGGCCAAACAAGAACATGTCATAAACATAACTTCATCATATAACTTATACCACAACTCATTCATAAACATATCCATAATCAAGCCAAATCGCATGGCTAGATATATATACACATTTCAAAACATATTCAAAGTACTTCTAGCCTATACATGCCATACTCCAATATTTACATTTCCAAAATGTAACAAAATGAAGTTCGATAGTGCGGTGATGATCCACAATGATCCCCGAGCTTCCAGTAGCTACGATATCTACAATACAGTTAAAAGACACACAGAGTAAGCTTATAAAAGCTTAGTAAGCCATATACAAATAAACTTAACACATTAACATTAATTCATTATCAAATTACATATACTTCAATCCATAAACTATTACAACTTCCATATTCACGTACATTTCATATCTTCCAATTTTCATGACACATATAGCATAATTTCTCATGCTTTTACCACATATCATCTTTTTTTCATTAAAGAATACATACTTACCTTTCACTTTCAAATGTGACACTCATTTTGGACGTACCTGAATCGAATATGTATTTCACAAGTCATTTATTTTTCAGAATGCCTGTTTGAACCTTTTGGAAATGTAAGGATACGCGGAAAGCTAAAAAAGCATATACAATGCCAACGTGCCAAACGCGGTCTTACATGCAATCAAACATTGATGCCACTATCCCAAACACGGTCTTACACGAAATCAGATACGATGCTGATGTCCCAGATATGGTCTTACATGTAAAACAGAAGTCGATGCCAACATCCCAGACGTGGTCTTACACGAAAACACATATCGGATCCTATGTCATGACATATGTATCCTAACTATTCCTAAGGTTCATACGGGGCTTTTCGGACATCGAAAATTTGTTGATACTTTCTCGGATTTCTCGTATTCAAAGCATAAAGCCATTCATCCTAGTTAAATGACATAGAAGCATAATTAAATCAATTCAAGTGCATTTATTTGTATATAGACTTACCTCGTACGGATTCAGATGAATGAAATCGGTTACTCGACAACTTTCGACTTTCCCTGATCTAACTCCGTATTCTTTAATTCTTAATCTAAATAAATTCAAATTTAACTTATTCAATCACAAATTCATTCAAAACAATCCATAGATACATATTTAGGGCAATTTGCAAACTAGCCCTGACATTTTTACAATTTGACACTTTAGTCCCTAATTTACAAAATCACAAAATGCACATAATTTGAATATACACATGCTTAGCCGAATTCTCCTAGCACTCATAAAAGTCCATACATTTCATTTATTTCACATTTTAGTCCCTCAAAGTAACATTTTTACAATTTAGCCCATTTTACTCAAAATCATCAAAAATCCAAAGACAAAACATATAAACCCAACATCAAACTTTCATATTTCATCATATAACAACATAAAGTTCATGAATTCATCCATGTTTCATTTCAAAATCATCATCAAAATTAGAAATTGAGCCATGGGCTTGATAGTATATGAAGCAACAATTACAAAAACATAAAAATTATCAAAAACCGAAGCAAAAACATACCTAAATCAAAGCTTGCAAGTGCCGAACCCTATCAAAGCTTTTCTCTTTTCTTTTATTTTTATTTTCGGCAATGAAGAACACCAAATGAGTTATTTTCATGTTTTGTTTTATTTTAATTACTATAATAAACATTTTACAATTTTATCCATGAATTATAACACTAACAAATCATGCATATCAAGGTCATATATGTCCATTAACCATGTAAATGGTATAATAACCACATAAGGACCTCTCAAATAATAAGCCAAATCAAATAGGCACTTCTAACAAACAACAGGAAACTTTTATATTTTATGCAATTAGGTCTTTTTTCAAAATTAAGCACACAAACATTCAAATTTTCATACGAGACTTTCACACATTCTCATTAACATATCATAAACACGAAAAATAATATTTAAAATATTTTTTTGACTCGGATTTGTGGTTCCGAAATCACTATTTCGACTAGGGTCAAAACCGGACTGTTACACATCAACTATGTTACCATATATATCTGTGTGTCTAATTTAAGTATTAATTAAAATTAGCATCATTACAGGTAAGGTAAAAACCAACATTTGTCCGACTATTAACTATGAAAATGGTTGAATTATTGATTCAGTCCCTAATAGATTATCATGTTACTACAACCGAAAGAAATCCATAATGGTTAAGTTTTACCACCTATACTATTTTATCCCTATACTAAAATAGATTAGTCCATCAATCAAATTAACAAAGCAGAATTTCACATAATACTATAATAGACTAAAAGATATTAAATATTAAAACTTATTGACTCAATCATTGGTAAACGGGAACCACCATTTTCGGTACAGTTGAAAATGTGCTATTACAGATACCTTTTTCAGTATTGAAACAAAATTGGCATTCAGACTTTTAAAGTATTTATCAAGTATCAATACAGTATTGATACCTTTTATTTGGTATCGATAAATTTCCCTTGATATCGATGTCGATAGCTCCAACGATCACTAAATTGGGCATTAAATGCTAATAGTATCAATACCTATAGAAAAAGTATCGATTCCTATTGTTGCAAGTGACATTAATGCACAGGTTATTTCATCCCCAACGGCTCTATTCAATTTCTCAACAACCACAATAGTTGGAAATCATTTAAAGGGTATAAATACCAGCTTCCAAAAGGTCTACAACAATAAGAGAGATTGTCCAAGCCCAAATTTCAATCAAACAACCTTTGTGCTTAAATTTTCATACTTTTCTTATACACACTTATAAGTTTTCATTGTTATTCATTTAGCCCAAGTGTTTTCTTTTTTCATTTGTGCTCAATTGGCAAACAATTCAATCTTGTAAGGATTAATTCTTAGTTTGCTTATTTGTTTCACTCTTTAAGAGGTTATATCTTAAGGTTTGGGTAAAAACTTTAAGGGAGTTGTAAGGTTAAACCTTGCCCTCAAAAGTTAATCAAATTAATGAATTTGAGAAAATCCTTAGCAGTGGAAAGCTAAGGTAGTGGAATAGGCAATTAGGGTCGAACCACTCTAAATCGTTATGTTCAATTGTTCTAATTTTTTTTTCTTTCAAGCTTCCACAATTTTTTAGAAGCCAATTTACCTCCCTCTTGGCGATTTTGGATTGATTAATTGAGCTAACATTTTCTTTTAATTTAACTTTTATACATAGTTTAACTTTTAATTAAACATAATTAATTAATTAAATCTTAATTAATTAGGATTTAATCACAATTAGCAAAGTTAGTGGATTCTAGCTATCCGCCACCACTATTTGGAGTAATTTGAAGGGTCCATTTGTTCAAGTGGTCCTTGGATTAATTAGAAAGAAATTAACTTTGATCACTTTTACAAATTAGTCATTGTATCTTAATTAATTATCCATCTAACAAAATTAAGGGACCAAAATTCAGTTAACCTTTATTCTAACCTCGTAAATATTAAATAACAATATTTACAAGCTCGAACATCAGAAATGGGTTCCAAAATAACCGTTTTTCAACACCACTGAAAAACATACTATTACATAATACCTTCATCTATGATTGTAAGTATTGACATAGGGGTCATATCTCCATTTTGGCCAATCGAGAAATCCTACAATTGTATTGGCATTTTTGTTTGCATCTTTAAGAAGTATAGGGCATGAATCAATTTGGTGGCCATAATTAGCGCATATACCACATGCTGTAACATGTTGACTATTTCCTAAAACTAATTGTTCAACGAGTGAAATTAGCTTATCAAGATGACTTTCAATAGAAGATGAATTTACCTCATTTGCTCTACTTGGAATTATCGTTTGAATCCTCCAACTATATTGAGATGTTCTTTTGTATCTGCAAGAAGTATAAGACATGTATATGTTTTGTGGTCATAATTCAATACAACAAATTTGCTCATTAATGGCATTTAAAAATTGTCGTTGAAAATTACATTTATATCATCATGGCATTCGTCACGTTAAGTGTGTCATTAAAAGTTAAAAGAGACGTATTTTTATTCATAACATATTATTAAGAATATGATAACAACAAAATATAATGTCATAATATAATTCGTATACGGTGACAACTAGTTGAGTCACGTAATGATATAAGATTTTGTATTTGATCATTTTATTGTCACCAATAATAAAATAATGTGCAATGTATAGGTGATTAAAGCGATATCCAAGAGAATTAATGATGTATTATATCGTCACTTAATATAATAAAATAATAAAATTTATAAACACCAAATTTCATTGGGATCAAAATTAATATTTTATGATAAATATATTTGAATTAATACTAAACTAAACATTTCAATTTGGTATTGAAAAATTTTCAAATTCAATTTTATTTCGAATTAAATGTTAATTTGAAACATTGAGAAGTTGGGTTTCTTTTAATTTTCAGCTGCAATTGAAATTGAAGCCTAGGAATATTGAATTTTAAACTTATTTGGGTCTTATTTTCTAATGTTTTGAGACATTTTCCATTTACTTTTTATTTAGGTTTTCATAAATATATATTTAATAAAAAATTCAGAAAATTACAAAATTTTAAAAATATTTTCATATCCTCCGTAACACATTTCAATCAAATTAGTGAATTCTCCATCTATAATTAGTGAAGTATTTATTTAAGCATGTTGAAACAAGTTTATTACGAAAAGGTTTAGTTATTATATGATGAAATTGAAAAACTGAAATCTTGAGTGACCTCCTTCTCTATTTTTCTTTATTTAATTAATAAAAAATCTCACATAATTGGTACCGTTAATTATAGGATTCATGTGATGCGGCACCGTTCCCGCTTTGCTTGCTCTGCCAACCTTCTCAAACAGCCCCCCATGTGACCACCGACAACTGCCAGCTGCAATCAATTAGGACCCGTGTTCTATCCTCTACGCTCCATATCTCCACTCTGCCCTTCAACTTGCCACTAATAAATCGCCACGTCATCAAACTCATCACTCCCATTTGCCAAAACACCCTTGTTTTCCATCAAAATTACCAAATCAACACTACCGTTTTGACGTGGCATCCCAAACCAGCAGCTCATACAGCTTATCCACCACACACGAATATACTCCTCAACGCGGCTAAGCCAGTTTTCATTATTATTCTTATTCAATTTTCACTTTTATTTAATTTCCTTATCTTACCCCCACTTTATCATCATCACTGTCTCTTTAGCCTTTACCCTTTGTTTCTTTGATTTGCTTCTAAGGATTTAATCTCTAAACCTTCTTCCCATTTCTTCATTACATTGTTCAAGAACAAACAAAAAAAAGAAGCAGCAAAAAACATGGCCAAAGTTCTGTTGTTCATTGCTCTATGTGTGCTTCCAGCTTTGGTTAGTGCTACACGCATTCTGAATAACCAATTGGTGGTTGAAGGCTATGTGTACTGTGATACTTGCCGTGCTGGTTTTGAAACCCCTAAGACTAGAAGGCTAGCTGGTAAATTCCATTTCTAACATACTTTAATCTTAATCTACGTTTTGCTATGTTGGCTTTTGTGTATATGTTGGTGACATTGTTAGATCTGGTGTTCTAGGTTTTAAAGTGGTAGATCTGTGAAGTAGTTTGTAGGTTTTGATGTTACATTGAGTGACAGTGAATGAAAGGGTGTGTAAACATAAAATAATGGGAACAACCATGACATGTTGGACTGGATCAGTAGGCGGTTCAAAGATGCAAATTTTAATAGAAAGGGGGAAAATTTAAGGTTTAAGATGATAATTTTGCTCATAGATTTATAAAACCCAAAAATGTTGGTTCTTGGACATGGAACAGGATGTTGTGTATTGTTTAATGGCTTGTTGCCTGGATCTTTCGTTCCCCTTGTCTGATCTATGTGATGTTTAATATTGGTACAATTTGTCGTATTTGGTTCTGAATCTTGGTATACTGATATCATGTGCTTTGTAGATGCCATGGTTAAGCTGGTATGCTCCGACAGGAAGACCGGCGGAGTTGTTTTCGAGAAGGAGGGATATACGGACAAAACCGGAAAATACCAGATTCGTGTATCCGAGGATCACTTGGATCAGATCTGTGATGCAGTTCTTGTGAAGAGCCCCCAGCTTGGATGTGCCACAATGTCCCCCGGTCGTGAACGTGCCCGTGTTATCTTGACCAACTCTAATGGCATTTCATCCACCACCCGTTATGCCAATAGCATGGGCTTCATGGTTGACAAGGCTGAAGCTGGCTGTGCTGAGATGATGAAGATGTATCGGGAGGATGAGGAGGATGTCTAGTGTGTGGGTTTGGATTTATTTGCATATGAAATGTGATGTTGTCTGCTATTTGTTATGTGAATTGCTTCGTTATTTCTACGTTAGAGGACTTCTATAACTTATTTTTCTTTCAAATTCTATTACCAATTATATAAACCTAAGCTATGGCTTCTATCATTTAACAACTTGAATCTCTGATTCTTTGTCTTCAATGCTCAATAAATAAGACCCTTCTTCAATCACCATCGAACCATCTTTCTTGGCTGAGCTAAGATGCTCACATGGCCTCAACTCAAATTCAACTTCAGCTCTTTCCTCTGCGTTCAGGTTAACACTCTGGAATGCAACTAATTGTTTTACTGGCCTCCCATTGACCATCTTTGGTTGCCTCACAAATAGCAACATTGGATATGCTTACCGGCCATCTCGCAATGGTTTTTAACTCGAACCTTGACTGTGTACTTCATTTTTTCACAAGCTTCGGCTCCCATCTCTGAAACAGGCATGTACCTGTTAGGATTTGAGCTCTCAACCATTATATGGACCTTGTTTTGTGTTACAGGGAGAATTTCGTAAGTATAGTTCGAGTAGCTAAGACCATAACCAAATTCAAAAGCCTTCGGTCCTTGGTAAAATCTGTAGGTGCGTCCGGGATAGCTGGACGAAGGTTCAGGTCGCATTCTCATGTCCGTCATTGGCACGTTAACGTAACTTTGTGGATACCAAGTAACTGGTAACCTCCCTCCTGTATACAAATATGAAGCTTACAAACTTAAGTATGCCTTTTGTTTATCATGCAAAGAAAAGAAATGAACTCACCAGGGTTGTGATCACCAAATATAATTTCTGCTAATGCACGACCTCCGGCTTCACCTGGATAACCGGCCCATAGAATTCTTCCGATGCGTTGATCATTTTTGGCGAATGATATGTCAACCGGACCTCCCGATAGAAGCACCAAAATGACTGGATTCTTGGCAACTCTTGCGATGCTAGAAATCAGTTTTTGTTGCTTTGGTGGAAGAAGCAAGTCTACACGATCATGATCTTCACTCTCTTGTGTTTGATCTAATCCCATTACTAACACCACATGATCTGCTCCTTTTGCTATCTTCACTGATTGAGAATGCAGAAGAACAATTAACTCCATTACAACCTTGGTGAAACCTGGTGTCTTTGACATAACTTTGCAGCCCTTGCAATGGTGTAACAGGTTTGCAAGGAGGACCTGCATAGTTTCCAACAAGTGTTTTTGCAGAATTCGCATTAGGCCCTATTACTGCAAGTGAAAAGTTTTGGTTTTCGAAAGCGGAAGGAGTTTATCCGTGTTCTTCAGAAGGACAATGCCTTTTCGAGCAGCCTCAAGGGCAAGATTCCAATGCTCTTGAGAACAGACCTTATCCGAACCAATGGTTCCATAAGGCTGTGTAACTGGATTACCGTCGAAAAGCCCCAGCCTCATTCTGACTGAGAAAAGGTTATGAAGGGCTCTGTCTATTTCAGATACAGGTAATTTTCTCTTTTCAACAGCTGATTTGGTGTATTTCTTCAAATAGGTACCACAGTTGACATCCATTCCTGTAAAATTCGTTGATCAAAAGTTCATAATGATGATATTAACGTCCATCAATACAGCCTAGCTTTAGATAATAAAAAAAACTAATACCAGCTTTAAGAACATCAGCTACAGCATCCTCTGGTAGTTTACCATATCCTTGATCTTCATGAATGATGGCGACAGCATCACAGTCAGAGGTGATGTATCCATTGAAACCCCATTGGCCCCGGGCTGTTTTCGACAACAGATTGTAATCAGCACTGTTAGGGACTCCATTAACACGATTGTAAGCACATATTATCCCACTAGCTTTCCCTTGCTGTATGCAGCTCTGGAATGGAGGCTGATATGTATCTGCTAAATCCTGTAAACTGACCTGAAATACACAAAATATGGAGTTTTCCAAATTCAAAGCTTATCAAACAAACAAATTAAGTTACCAAATTTGAAGTGTACAATTTACACATACTTTTGCATTGAAGACATATCGTTTCACTCCTTTCCAGTTATCCAAATCATAAGCAGTAAAATGCTTACAACAAGCTGAAGCTTGAAGATGTTGGCCAAGTTTGCCACCTTCAAAAGAGTCCCCCTTGTATCCCTCTCACAAATGAAACTGCATATTTCCCAGAAACCAATGGATCCTCACCAGGCGTCTCTTGCCCTCTTCCCCACCTTGGATCCCTATATATATTAATGTTGGGGGCCCAAAATGTCATGCCCGTTGCTTGTCCAGCGTTGTAAATAGCGCTAGCTTCTATTCCAACCGCCTGAAAACAATAATAAACTGAAAATATGAATCTTAAAGAAGATGAAAAAAAAAGGGTCCTTGAGGACTTGCCTGAGCAATGCGACACCAAAGGTGAGCATCAAAGCAAGCAGCGGTGAGAATGACTTGGGGGAAACTGGTGGCTGATTGGATTGTTCCATTGAAACGAATACCTTGCGTGACCCTCAACGAATAGGCAACACCATGCAGCGCTTCGGACCACCATTGATAGGCAGGGATGCCAAGTCTTGGAATGGGGGAGGCTGAGTGAACGAGTTGGGATAACTTCTCGTCTAATGTGAGCCTGGAAACCAGATCTTGGACTCGTTGGGTGATGGGGAGTGTAGTTTTGCAAAAAAGGTAGGATTTGGTTCGTGGGTCGGATGTGTCGCAGGAGAACGGAGGCTGAGTCGACTCAGCTAAGATGAGCAGCAACGAAGTAAGGTGAATGAGATAAAGGACAGATAGAGTTGGGGGTTTCATGTTAGTAAAGGTGACTGAATTGTTTGAGCAGAACTGGAACGAGTGAATAGACAAGGAAGTGGTGTGTGGAAGCTTTGCTGCATCTCTTATGACTTAAGGGACCACTGTTACACTGAATGGACTTTCGGGACCTTATTCTGTTACAAGATAATATCACCAATTAATTTTTTTAATTAAGATTTTCGTTTTATTATGAATTAATATTTGTAGCTAAATTTTCTTTTTGACGATATCTAAATTTAGAAATTGTAAATTAATTTAGTAATTTTTAGGTATTTGATTATCACCGTTAGAATACGTAGACATGATATTTATGATTAATAATAGGATAGCATGTGACAATCTTACATTTTGACACATGATAAAAGTAAATATAAAAATAAAAATTATTTAAAAATTTTGCCACATATCATCATGCTATTGACTATCAATGCCATGTCAGTAAAATATTAGTTTTGTTAATAATGTTAATCAGTTATCTAAAAATTATCAAATTAGTTTATGATTTTTAAGTTTAGGTACTAATTAGGTTAAAAAAATACTGTACCAAGTAAATATAAATTACCAAGTTTAGATAATTCCATATATATTAACCCTTCGATATAAATTTTTTTAAAGATTTGTCACTAAGTTTTTCAATAATGTCTATATGTGTTTTTTTTTTGGGTTAAAACACTAGCAGAAACTTTTAATTATCTATAAATCTATCAACTCTAAAATTACAAATAGTGAAATGCCGTTAATAATTTTAATAAATTATTATATCATATTTTATTAAAATCAAAAATGATTAATTATTATTTTCATTAATATTAATGTCATTGTTAAAGTTCATCAATTAATTATTAAAATAAAATATATTATCTGAATTTTATTTTAAATTAAATATCAACTAATATTTATAATATTTTATTATTATAAAAGTGAATGTTCATTAGAATAAAAGTTTGATATACATTAAAACTCTAAAGTTCATTAGGAGTAGGTCTATATGTATTTTATATTTTTATGTCTATAAATATAAATTTTGGAGAAACATTGTAAATATTTCTATTGATGAATAAAATACGTAATTACATTTGCTCTCCTATTTCTCTTATTTTTATTCTCTCTATTCTTTTATTTCATAACAATTTTGAAGTAAAATTCTTAATTTTTGTTAATTTAAATATTGGCTAATTTTTTAAAAATTGTTTAAGTGAACCAAATAAAGTATTTTATTCCTTAATCAATTATATATTTTTAATTAATTATAAAAAATCTTATCATTAATTAATTATTAAAATAAAATGCTCTATCTGAATATTTTGTTTAAATTGAATTCCAACTAATATTTCTATTTTAAAGTAAAATTCTTCATTTTTGTTAAATTAAATATTGGCTTAATTTTTTTAAAAATATTTATGTGAATAAATTATGTTTTGTTTAAATTATTTAAATATTAGATAATTTTATCATTAATTAATTATCTTTTTAAATTAATTAATTACATATAAAATAATTTTGGGTTAAAATGCAAATTTACCATCATACTATAGGTGAATATTGAAATTTGCCACTATACTCTGTTTTCATTGATATTTGTCATTATATTTTAAAAAAATGAGTAAATTTACCATTAGACTCTTATGTGATTTAATTTTATTATTAAGCTTTAAGTTTTATTAAATTTTGCAATCAACTTTGATTTTTTTAATTCTATTTTGCCTTTCAATATTAACTTTTTTTATATGAAATTATAATTTAATCAAAACTTTCTTTCAAATATTTTATTTTAATAGTTAAGAGTAATTTTTTTTGAAAACAGTTAACAATAATTTAACTTTTAAATATAAAAATTAAATTAGAATTTCTATTTGATAAAAAATTGAAAATAAAATAAATATATCATAAAATAAAAATAAATTTATTTTATAAAATAACCATCTTTATTTAATTTTAATATTGTATTAATTAACTTGTTATTGTTAAAGGTTAAAGTAAAATATAAAAATATTTCTTATCAAAATTTTCTTCAAATTATTTCAAAATAGAAGTGAATAGAAAAATTCAATTAAAATGGAAAATTTCAATAAATAAAAAAAGCAATAAAATCAAAATAGAGTTAGGGTTAAAATACCAGAAAAGGCCAAATTTTTTAAAAATAATAACAAAAATGGGTCAATTTTGAAAAAATTGACAAAAATAGGCTAATTTTACAAAAACGAGCCCAGCTGGTGCTGTTTTTAGGGGAAAGTCAGAAAAGCGCGTTCAACTCAGCGTTTTTTTCCCCTTTGACCAATAAAATGCATTCAGATCAGTGCTCTTAAGAAAAACACGTCCAAGTCAGCGCATTCTCTCTCCCCCCCAACGATAAAAAAAATAAAAAATATAAACCCTCAACACCTTCTTCTCACTCACATTTCTCATAGTCGTTGCCCCCCCCAACGATAAAAAAAATAAAAAATATAAACCCCCAACACCTTCTTCTCACTCACATTTCTCACAATTCTCTCTTAAATTTATCAATCAACTCTAAAAAATATCTCAAATTATCTCAATTTTTTTACTAAATTCTATTTTTATTAATATTTTCAAGAGTTTTTTTAAAAAAATTTGTTCGTGTTCAATATAATTTAGCAATGGCCAGGTCTCTAATCCGTCTCAATAACAAGCACATCTCTGTCAACCAATTGTAAATGTTAAGAATAAATTTTAATATTGTTTAATTTTTTTATTTCATTGTTATATTTTAGCTTAATATTTTTTTATAATTTTTATGTAAATAGGAGAAAAATTGAAATTTACAATTTCATATTCGTAATCTACCCGGTCCTCCATCACTGTTGATCGAAAATACTTGAGGGAGGCCAATTTTTGGCACGTGGCTTTTGTAGGCTGGGGGTGTAAGTTGGACCTGAAACTTATAAGCGCATTGGTGGAGAGGTGGAAACCCGAGACGCACATTCCATCTTCCATGTGACAAGTGTACTATCATTCTAGAAGATGTGCATTTACAGTTAGGGTTACCTGTGGACGGGTCGATAGTCACTGAGTCTACTCAGTCTACTGATTGGGGAGCCATATGTTTAAATCAGTTTGCTGATTGGGGAGTCGTATGTTTAAATCTTTTGGGTACGGTTCCGGAGACGATTTATGGAGGTCGGATTGAAATGGCTTAGATACGAAAAAATTTTGTGAAACTGGTTGAGTATTCGACTGAAGTCTAAAGAGAACGATACACTCGGGTGTACATCTTTCAGATCATCGAGGGTATCCTGATACCAGATAAGTCATGAAATCTTGTCCATCTAAGGTGGCTTGTAACGACCCAAATTTTACTGTTACTGGAAAAGTGTATTTTCGGGTCTTTATTTCTGAAAAGTGAATTCGTAAATATTTATTTAAAAATATTTACGAAGTAAAATGAGTGGTTAATTAGAGTTTAATTAAGTGAATTTAATTTAATTAAGAATAATTGGATAAAAGGATTAAATTGAATGAAGTGTAAAAGTTTAATTATAGAATAAAAAATTAAAAGGACTAAATAAGTAAATAAACCAAAAAGAGTGCCAAGTGTATGGCAAAAATAAAATACAAGTATAATAAATATAATACACACATTTGTAATACATATATTTATTTACTTATTATTTAAGTAAATATTAATGTATTTATTATTATTAAATTAATATTATATGATAAATAAATAAAAATTGACAAATGTATGGGATGTATAGTGACATGTGTGAAACTAATATACATACATTTGTAAAATACATGTATATTTACTTATTATATAAGTATATTATTAAATTATATATTATTATTAAGTAAAAGATATTTATATAATAAATAGATTAAAGAAAGACAAATGTAATAATATATGTGTATACAAATGTAAAATAGATATTGGATATTAAATAGATATTTTATTATAGCTATTATTAAGTTATTATAATATATATAAAAATATATATATATATATATATATATATAAAAAGTAAAAGGAATAAAAAGAAAAAGAATAGAAAAAGAAAGAAAGGATGAAACGAAACAGAGAGCAAGGGAAAGAAAGATGGAAGGAAAAAAGAAAGAAGGAAAAAGGGAAAAATTGAGATTTCAAGGCTTGAAAGTTAAACAGGTAAGTCAATTTAACCTTTTTTACTTAATTTTGATGTTTTGGAAGCTTTGGGACAAGGTTTTGATGAAATTAAGTGAATATTTTGAAAGTTTTAGATTTTTAAATATTGTTCATATTGAATAAAAAGATGAATTAGGGGTTAGATTGATAGGAATTCAAGTTAGAAATCAAATAAGGATTGAATTGTAAAGTAATTCATAAGTTTTATGTTGTAGGGACTAAATTGATGAAATTTCAAAATTAGGAAAATATGCTGGAAATTTAATAGTTAAGTATGAGTTTAGTTAAAAATTGAGTAGAAATAAAGTATGAATTAAGATAGAAAAGTAAGTGAATTTAGTTAGGATTAAATTGAAATTAAAAGTAGAAAATTAACATTTTGCACTAAGACTATTTTGGACAGTAGCAGTAGTCTAAGTTTGAAAAATCACCAAAAATTGTAGAAATTGAATTAGAGGATGAATAAAATATGGAATTAAAGATTATTGAGTCTAGTTTCTATAGAAGAACAGTGTAAGCAATTGAATTGTAAATTATGAGATATAATAAATTTTGTGAGACAAGGTCAGAATGAATTTGGGTTCCCCTGTTCTGACTTTGGAAAATTACCAAAAATTGGAGAAAAATAATTAGAGGCTTAAAGTTATATAGAATCCCCAATGAGTATATTTTCAGGATAAATCAACGGGAATATTATCCGAGTTACATCATTGAAGATAATTAATTTTTAGTGAAGAAGGGTTGAAACCGCCGGATGCCAGAATAGGGGTGAATTTAAAGAATAAACTGTACTTAATGGCTAAACTAAAAATTCTGAAAATTTTATGGTAAGAAGATTTGTGAGTCTAGTTTCAGGAAAAATTAGCGAATCTTAATTTAGAATTCTGTAACTCAAGATATAAATTAGTAATGTATTAATGATTATGAATTGTATTAATTTCGTAGTCAATGTGGTACCAGAAATCTCGGCTAAGAAAGGACAAAACAGAGTCAACGGGAGTTAGCTCAAAAACTACGGTTTATATTTCTATAATCTGAACCTAGTTATTAATTATTATAATTTTTTATTAATGCAATTAATAAATGTTGAAGTGAGAATTATTGTGTTTATAATGGAAATGGATTAATTTAGTGTGTGATAAATTTATATTGAATTGATTTATGAATATATATAAATGTTTGAATTGAAATGAATATTGATGTGAAAATTGAATAATAAATATTTGTTATATTGAAAATATATGTAGTTGGAAGTGTGATAAAATTGATAGAAAATTTTGATTATTATGGAATTGAATATTTATTAGTGAAAAGTGAATGGAATTATATTGAATTGAAAATATATAGTTAATTAATTAAAATATGAATTAATTAAAATTGAAAATGAATTAAATACCCTATTAACTAGTCGGACTAGTCGGATATAGTTGGCATGCCATAGGATATGGAAGAGTACGAGTTTTGCCGGCTTACCGATCAGGCACTTATGTGCCGACTCATCTTATCATTATCATTCTTTATCGATACTCGTGTACCGTAATGTTATCATTATCGCTTTGATTTGTTCGATGAGGTACTCGTGTACCTACTGCTCGTTATTCTTCATTACTATTCGGCTTGGTGATGAGGCACTATGTGCCGTCTTGGTGTGTTGGTTGGATCGGTGCAAAATTCGCGTCTAGGTCCGAGTCATGTTAATAGGGTAAATAAAGGAACCGGAAAGATCGATCGTTATGAATAATTTAATTGTTATCAGATATCTGATTTTTACTGAATAATTGACTGTTACTGGATAACCGATCAGTTGATTGATACTGAACAATTGATTATTATTAAATAATTGATTGTTACCGTATAACTGGCTATTACTGAATAAATAATTGTTCTGATTGTTAATGAACATTACTGATTGATTAATTGCTATTGAATTTAATAAATGATTTGAATTTTAAGGTAGACCAAAACAATGGTTGGAAAGTGAATGTTTGAATACTCATTGAGTTTGAATAGTTCAATATATATAAATTAATAAGTTTTATAATTGTTTAAGTGTTCGGATTATAGAAATACCAACGAGTGTATACTCGATTAGGTACGCTTTGTTTCGTCATGCAAGTTAAGTTAAGGCTAGACTGTTGAATCAGCATCCCAGGCCGATCCCGAATTCAATGAGGTAAAGTATGTTGAGTATTGATAATGGCATGTACCTAGGATGTTTAATGAGAGTCATTTAGGTTGTAAAAGTATTGATGAAATAAGTAAATTATGGTTGGCAATGGTATATAGTATGAATTTTGAAATTTATTAAAAATTCGTAGTGATTCTAAATTAGTTCCAAATTGAATTTACTGTTCATATTGGATCGCGAGGGCCCATTAATGGGACGACATCTTAAAACTAGGGTGAGTGTGAATATTTATTTTAATTAATAACCGGAATTAGGCTGTACTGACTGGTAATGTCTTGTAACCCTATTCCGACGACGGTATAGGGTTAGAGGACGTTACATGGTTGTTGAAACTTTAATTTTAAAGGAGCGGGCGAACTTAATTGGGGGTCCCCTGTGTTGGTGACATTGTATCGGGAGATGTGTCAGGCGACGCAACCAGAGAAAATCAAAATTGGTGGTTGCCTTTTACTACTACAATCATTAGCCTGGTTCCGATTTCCATTTTTACGTCCTCGAGCGAAATACCCATATACATTCCCACTCGTAACAAGGTAAAATTTAGTAGATATCCCCGTGATTAAATTGATTTAAACTAAAATTATTATGCTAATAAGTTATTCAATAGGTGGAATCATGCATTGAGTCACGTGGGATTACCTACTGAGCTTTAAGATATACGAATTCTATTAGACCAACAATTAGAAGTGGATGTATGTATTTATTTAATTTTGAACTATATACAAATAATGTAGTCTATTTCGTATTTAGTAGTTATATATAACTAATGTTTTTATCACGTTAATATAGTTTGAATGGACACCATACGAGGACCCAACAATTCGAGCAGTGATCCCCGATTAGTTCTTTGTAAATCCCAACGCCTGGCAAGTTAAGGTCTCATTGGTAGTGTACGCTACCATTGAGATACATGGAACTGATAGAGTGTTGTAGCAGTTCAGATTTCGACAGTCGATTACCATGGCACCTCAAGAGCTTGATGATCTGCATCGTATCAACTTACGGTGACCGGATGAGAATTGGCCAGTATTCTACTCATAATATATCAACATGTAGAACAATATGTATGATTTTTTACCTACTCGTGAACCTATTAGAACAATATGTATGATTTTTTACCTACTCGTGAACCTATTATCATTCCAGATTTAGTATGCAACATGGAGTACATGTCATGATTTAGGATCCATGGCAAGCCATATTTGTACAGAGAAGAAGCGAGGCAACGGCATCCCCATACGAATAGGCCACAATAGGGCCCTTTAAATCTAAGGGGTGGTGAGGCGAGCCCATATCAGTGTCGACCCAAGAACCGGCCCTGACGGCCTTAGAACTAATGTCTACACCACTGTTCGTTTAGCATGTACCGTATTATTTTCGTGCGTATCCTAACCCTTATTTTTTCACACATGCACAAAATGTTGAACCACATTTTCTTGCTTCTACTCCTATGTCAGGTTAGATTATTGGTCATCTATCCTTGATATGGTATATGCTGGGGCCATTTCATTTTCTGATAACGTCGATGCCTATGGTGACGTATAGGCCATTTATGCATGAGGCACTGACAGAGAGTCCATTCGTTATCCTATCAGTTTATGGGTCTCAACATAGTTACGTTTATTCACCGTTAGTGACGCAAACACCTCAGGGATCTTTGTTCTATTAGGGTGCGTCATCTTCCCAGCTACCTATTTATAGATCGGAGGATGCACTATGGCAACCGAGAATGTAAGAATCGCAATCGATCGAAGGCAAAGAAGAGGAGCAACCGAGACCACAACCCTGCCCGAAAGCTGAACTAGGAAGGAATCCAGAGCGTAACCGTCGACCACCCTAATGTGGCATAAATTTCAATTGACATATGTATTGATTAGTTTTATTTTGTATCATTTAAGAAAAATGAAGTTATTTTGAATATTTTTGTACACAATTTGATTTTTGTACCATTCATCTTTAGTAAAAATGAAAATTTACTTTTATTCTTTTCACATACCATAACAATAAGATTCGCTTTAACAAGAAAAATGCCATGTTTTTGTTAAAAATAATTGAGAACCTAATTCGATCTAGGCATATGTTTTCTAGTTTGATTTCACATAACATAGCAGTAAGATTTGATTTGATTTCACATATTATAATGGAACTGACATATGTTTTCTAGTTTGCTTAGTCATTCGATGTGGACATGATGACATTGCACGGCTCGAGTTCTTACACGACTCGCATAACCTTAGTTGCTTTGACCTATCCCGAATATCCATGTTGTCACGTATTCGAGTCGACGTGGATTGACCTTTTGGTTTGCGATGCAATCTTCTATTGGGTAACAACTTAAACGGAGCAAGTGATACAGATGGCCCCTTATGTTCATCTGGGACTGGTGGGAATACATGTCTCAACACATTGTACAACTTTTCTAATTTGTACACTTCGTCGGAAAATCTCATGGGATCCAAACTGAGATTGATACAAGCTGCAATTGCATAAGTGCATGGAAAATGAAATGCATCAAATCTCCCATAGTTGCAAGTTCTATTTCTTAAGTGTACACAGTACTCTATTACCCGAAACCATAGGTCATCGTGTGAGTGACAAATTGTGTGCATGCAGTTGGTTCATGCCTACCCTTCTTAATTTGCCTAGCATAACTCCCTGCTCATTTTGGGAACAGTTCTGCCAAACGAAAATATGTCTCTTTGACAACTGAGGTTATCAGTAAATGACGTGTTTCTTTTAAAACGAAATTGATGCATTCCACCAGGTTTAAGGTCATGTGGCCATATTTAGACCTCCGTCGTAGGATTGTGTCCACTAATCGAAGGGTATGTTAGAGAGGTACCGTGCCCCTACCAAGTTAGTTGACCGTAAGACTTTCAACATCTCATGAAAGTGATCTTTCATGATCTCATACCCTATTAGTAGAAGTTGATAGTGGCGATTACATACCCATGTTGGTTACTTGTGCTCGCTCAGCGGTAGAGGGATATTGCTAGTAGTAGTTGGATGCAATGTGCCTTAGACAATACTGATGGTGTGTACGGTCCGAGAAGCTTCCTTGTCATTCAATTACAGATAGTATTCTAGTTCCCCGATTTGAGATGATGCATATTTTAGGCTAGGGGTAGACAATCCTCCTCAACCTAGATAGAAAGAAATCCCAGTCGTTTGCTTTCTCCTACAGTGTTATTACGAATGCAATTGGAAGGATCCTTCTATTACCATCTTGTGCCACAACCAACAAAAGCCAATGGATATATCTACCATACATAAATGTACTGTTTATTTGTACCAATGACTTGCAGTATTGGAATGCTTGAGAGCATTGCTTGAAGGTCCAAAATAGATGGCAGAAAACTCATCATCCATGGAGCAAGTGATCGTTGTGGTATGTGAGCTCCATTTCAATATCTGTATGCAACATGTAAAGTACCTCTCAAGCACCTGACACCATTGTCATACCTCGTTATATGATGTGTACCACCCATTATGCATATTCTCCAAGACCTTTTGCTTTGCTATCCATGCCTTGCTGTATGAAGGCGTGTAGTTGAATTGGCTACGGATATTTGCAATTAAAATTGACACAGCGGTCCTCGAATCCACTTTCACCATCGGTAGTATTATACCAGCGATCATATTTGAATCCAACTTCGGATGATCTTGTGAAACACCTGCAATTACACGAGTATGTAAAACCCTAATTAATAAAACCCTAAAAATAATATGATACTTTACCATAGACAACACATGTATGCGAATCAGTGAATTTTTTTATCGTCCATAATCCTGGCTTTTTCTTAATAGAAGCCATGATTTTCCATGCGCATCTACCATTTCGCATTGCACACTTGGCCTCGAACCTTTCAAATTTAGACTTAACCACGTGAAAGTTAACCCTGTTCTTGATGCTGTATCGATTCAATGTAGCGAGAAAACTATCTTTATCTAAAAACAACTTTTCCACTTCCAAATCACCCAAATCAAATTTAGGACTTGCGTGGCCAGGCCTCTAGTGTGGTCATCCTCAGCCGATAGATAAAAATTATACATGTGGGCTGGAGATGAGTACGCTGTGAATCGTGGATCTTCTTTTTCTTCATATTTACCCATTCATCGTCTCCCAATTAAGTTGGAACAGACTCTAGATTAAAAAATAATAAAACTTCTGAACTGTCATACCGGGCTCCCGGTATGGATCCATATCGGATTAATTTCCATTTTCATTCTCAGGCTCACCAACATCTACCATGTTAGAGGTCCTTTCACTGGTGGACGTCGTAGGGAGTACATCATCCCTTCTCATATAAGTGTCAGAATGTCCAAAATCATATGTCGATTGTCAACCACTGGAAGTTATTTCCATTCCTTAGTAAATATTCCCAGTATTGAACATCGACCCACCAAAGTTCATGTCCTATCCACTAAGTGTTGTGCAGGGGTCGTGTATTTCGTTCTACCACCAAAACTCGATACTTTAGTGTTCTGCCTCCCACGATTAAAATCTAAGGCCGAGATGGATGAATGTCTTCCCATTGATGATTCCAGGATATCATAATGGGAACTTTCTAACAAAGTGGTTGGACTGTCGACATTTTCAACCATTCTCGTCTCTCGAACATGAAGAGATGTTAAAGTCGCAAGTCTTTTATCTTGCCTTGAAAGTTCCACATATAATTCAAGAAACGGTGATACATTGTCGATGTGCGTCTGCACCATCGCCTCCAAGCCTCGAGCACCTTTGATTGACCAAAATACAAAATCAATACTTAATAGACGATACTCTCATTGCCATAGATCCGAATTTTTCCTAATTCTTTTTTGAAGTTCTAGGAACTGTAATGGTTAAAAGCCAGCTGCGCTGTATTCTCCAATAAAAAAACCACAGCGTTCTTGGTGTTCTGGACTTCACCGTCGTAATAAATAATAGCATTAATTCATCCACTCTTTTTTGGCCAAATTATTTGTCAAGAGAAGTTTTGAACAAAAAATATTATTCAAAAAATATAATGCTTCAAATAAATATTAACACGAAAAATCAATGCTTATGCTTACTTTATTTACAAATAGTATCATTTCTCCAACTCATACTTTCCCTACGAACTTCTAATCTTCCAAACTTCAAATTCTATTGCTCCAACTTATGCCACTAGAGGCTGAAATATGGGTTATTTATAGCCTTTAGGGATAACATACCACTCGTTTCTGTAAAAATGCCCTGGATAGTCGGGGTTGAAATCTGTAGAGAAAAAACACTCCAAGCAGAACGCACTATCAACAATAATACTAAAAAGGGCGTCCAGTTAGAAACACTTTTAGTACTTTTGCTGACAGAACATCTTGCTTGGAGCGTTTTTTAGAAACGTTTTAGATATCTCAGGATATTTTCTTAGAACCCATCTCGTCAAAATTATTTTTTAGAACCCCTGAACACCCTAAACCCTAAACTAAAAACCTTAAAACAAACCCAGAACCCTAATTAACATACACCCAAAACCCTAATAATAAAATTATTTTTCCTAAAACCCCAAAACACTAATTAATAAACACTTAAAAATTAAATAAAACACTAAAATCCTAATTAAAACACTAAAACCCTAATTTAATAACCCCTAAACCTTAATTAAACAATTAAAACCTTAAAAAAGGGGGAAAAGTGCTGAGCTGGACGTGCTTTACTAATTTTCCCCTAAAAACGACACCAACTGGGCGTGTTTTTGTAAACTTGTCCCATTTTTGTCAATTTTTACAAAATTGGCCAATTTCTGTTATTATTTTATAAAATTGGCCTTTTTTGGTATTAAACCCTAGTGTTAGAGTATAGTGATAAATTTTTCTTTAGTTCACAATGACAATAACAAATATTAATCAAAGTGAAGAATAGTGGAAAATTTTAATTTCCACTTAAAGTATAATGGTAAATTTGCATATTAACCCAATACTTTTATTACTTTTTGTATTGATTGAAGTTCTTATTAGAGTATGCTTCCTTTAATTAATATTTAATTAAACTAAATATTAATAATTTTATTTTAATTAATTAATTTATTAAACTTAAATTATTTATCCAATAAAATAATTTTCATAATAAATATAAACATTTAGTTAAATATTTTAGTTCTTAATAAGTTCTTTACTCACATTATATATGAAATAACCAATAATATATATTGATTTAAACAAAATAATAATAGAAAAATTAGTCAATATTTAATGTAATAAGATAATCAACTAAGGAATTTTACTTTATAAGGGCTTTAATGTTAATAGTAATTAAAGTAATTAATATTTTAATTATGAGATATAGTGTGGTGGTTTCTTATCTCATCTCTTAATCATGTTATTGGGGGTTTGATACTCGCTCATTGAAATTGTAACATCCCGGAATAGGGCCTAGTCAGAATAGTGGTTTCAGGACCCCAAATTCGAAGTAAAAATTTCATTTTTATTATATTTTTATGGTCTAAAATTTCACGGAATGATTTCATGAAAATATCATTCAAAAATTTTGACATTTGGGCACTCAACTTGGTCAAAAGGACTAAATTGTAAAAAGTACAAAAGTTGAGTTCTACATGCTAGAGGTGGCCAATTGATATGAAATTTTATATTGAAGGCCCTTTTATGGTAATTAGACCATTGGTTAATTTTTTGGACAAAAATAGACATGAAATGGGTGAAATTAAATATTTTAAAGTTAGGGGCATTTTGGTCTTTTAGTAATTAAAATAATAAAAAGGGAAAATAAGCCAAAACTCATGCCCATCTTCTTCATCCAGCTGAAAATACCATGGAATCCATGTCTAGGGTTTGGTTCAAGCTTCCAAGCTCATTTGTAAGTGATCTCGACCCCCGTTTTTAATGTTCTTTACATTTTTGAAGTCCCGGTAACCCGATTTACCTATTTCTACCATTATTTTGAGCTAGGGTTTATGTTTAAAAATTTACCCATGAGTGACATGCTGGCATTTTGAGGTTTAATGGTAGATTATGCATGTTTATGATTAGAGGAACAACTTTTACTAAGTGATTTTCGATGAAAACGTCCGAAAGGACCGTTTTGCAAAAGTTATAAAATTGGTCATAAAAGGGTGATTTAGTGGAAATTGAGGGCTACTATAGTTATGAAAATGATTTGTCTAGGCTTAAAATGCAAGGAAATTGAATAAAAATCATTTTACGAACTTAGGGGCCAAAGTGTAAATAAGTGAAAGTTTAGGGGTCAAAATGAAAATTTGTAAAAGTATGATTTATGGACCTAGTTGAATAATGTGAGTAATAACTAAGCTATATTTGTAATTTTAGATCAAGAAAACAAGATTCAAGCTTAGAACGAGGTTGAACGAGGTTAAGTACTAATTTGAAATAATTAGCCGTACTCGGAATCGAGGTAAGTTCGTGTGTCAATAATAATGCAATGATTGTTTAAATTAAAAATCCCTTATTGTCATTATATGAATGGCATGAGTGAATACATTGAAAGGTGATAGAATGAGTTCATGATGTTAAAATATGATATGAAACAATGATGCATGAAATTCAAGAGAATAATGATACATGATTAGTAAGTGCATAATTAATGTGACATTGTATGATATCTCTAATGCCTTGATATAATGTGAAATGTAAATATTTCATTTCTACCATGTATTATGTGTCTTGATGTTTCATGTAGTATATGTTAATTGTTACCATGAAAACATGAATGATATTATGAGACATGGAATATAAATGGATGGAAAAGGGGATTAAATACCCCATTTGAATAAAAAGGATACTCGATGGATTCTCTTAAAATGGAACTGACCCAGACGGGTGATCTAATCCCTATATAGCCCTCTCGAAGAATATGTGTAAACGGATTTAGCTCGGATGAGTACTCCGATTAGGATATGAATTTAGCCTGGACTGGTAATTCAGATCCGAGCTCATTAGACCATATGTCGTTACAGGGGATTTAACCTGGACTGGTATCTCGATGACATTCTATGAGTTTATATTACGGGGGATTTAACCTGGACTGGTAATTTTGACTACATTCTATGAGTTTATATTACGAGGGATTTAACCTGGACTGGTAATCCCGATGACATTCTATGAGTTTATATTACGGGGGATTTAGCCTGAACTAGTAATCCTGCTGTAGGAATGAGGTTCACGGGAGTGCGTACTTGAAATGATCACTTGTATGAATTGATAGTGAATGCAATATCCATCGAGATTCCGAGAAATTCAACAAGTTTGATATGAAAAATGAAATAAAGAGTCCTTGCCATGATACATCATTTATATTATATGATATTATTATGATGCATATGAATTGTCATGTTTGGACGAGTGTTGTGCTAAATGATAGCATAGGTACATACTCGAAACCCACAAACGTATGTTTGACATGTGAAATGAAATGGACTTGTGATAAGAATGCAAATGAATGAGTGATTCATATGTGAATAATTTTTATGGCAATTTTATGTTGATTATCATTTTGCTGCACTAAAATAGTTTGGACAACAGCAGTAGTTCTACTTTGAAAATCCACCAAAAATTTTTTAAGTCAAATTAAACGCTAAATAAGATATGGAATTAAAGCTTAATGAGCCTAGTTTCATATAAAGCAAACTTTGTAAGCATAAAAATCTCAAATTTTGTGATATTTGAATTCTTGTGAGATAGAGTCAGAGTGAGTTTGGAATCCCCTTTTCTAACTTGGGAAAATCACTAGAAATTTTAAAAAAATAATAATGGGTTATAAATTACATGCTTAAAATCCTTAATGATTCTATTTTCAAGAGAAATAGACAGTAACATTGTATGAGTTCCTTACTATGAGATAATTGATTTTTAGTAAAGGAAGGTCAGAACTGTCAGACAGCAAAATAGAGAAGAATTTAAAGAATAAAATTTACTTATTGGATAGACAAAAATTCTTAAAATTTTATGGTAAGAAGATACATGAGTCTAGTTTTTGGTAAAATTAACAGTTCTCAATTTGGAGTCCCGTAGATCTATATATAAATAATTTAGTGACTATGACTCAAGAAAACAACATAACTGGACTTTGAATAAATAGAGAGAAATTGAAAAATAGCATGTTAATGCAATGCTTAATATTTTTAATGCGAACTTACTAAGCTTTAAGCTTACTCCCTCTTCTCCATTTCTTTAATGTTATCGGTAGGCTCGGGGTTGGAGATTGTCGGAGGCAGCATCACACTATCAAGCTACCACCTTTGGAGTATTGATGAGTCGTAATGTCTGCATGTGAGTGGCATGTATAGGGACTTAGTTTTTATGTTAGATGTTGTTATGATTAGAAAAATGTATTGGCTTATATTGATTCATTGTATATAACCATGAGATGTGGCTTATAATGGTTATGGCTTGTAAGTCTATTCATCCATGCTATGTGTTAATGTCTTGAGATGTGGTTATGTGATTTTGCTTGATTACTATGAATGGGAAGTGTATGTCATATGTGCATAATGAATGCCTTAGGACCATTCGAAGTGGTCATGGCTATGGAATAAATGCATGACATGGTAATAAATTGATAATGATTGAACATGAATATTTTTCGAATGAGTAGAGACTGAGTGTTGGGTAAAATGTTGTGGTTAATTGGTAAAAGTGGTTATTAATATGATAAGGCTATTGAATGTGAATTGGAATGTCTAACTTGGTGTAACATGAGAAATTGAAAAACACATGTATGACAACATACAAATGTTTTAATTGGGTTTTATTAAAGAATGATTGACCATTGAAATGATGTTATAACATGTGTTTATGATATGTTTAAGTATGAAAGAGATTAAGGACAGTAAAAGGCTTGGAAAATAGCCTAAGTGTTGGCCACACGGGCAAAGACACGGCAGTGTGTCTCAGCCGTGTGGATGACACGGCCTAGCACACTAGTGTGTGGCTTGACCGTATAGTTCAATTTATTTGCTGATGTCATAAACAGAGAGTTACACGGCCTGAGGGCACGGGCGTGCCCCTGTGTCCACACAGACGTGTGACCCTGTTTCATGGGAAAAATTTCTAAGTTTTTCCCAGAGCTTTCCAAAGTTCTTGATTTAGTCCCAAACCCTTTCTAAAGTATGTTTTGGGATTCGTAAACCCAAATAAGGGATTATGTGCATGTAATTGAATGTTTTAAGATATGAATGAAATTTTATGGCCCGGTTTGTATGATTGTTTGTGTTTAAGTCCGGTAATGCCTAGTACCCTGTCCTAGCGTTGGACACGGGTAGAGGGTGTTACAGAAATGGAGCCACACATCATGACCAATAATTTACCTTTTTGGAGAGCATCTTCCCACAATAAAGGGGTTAGTCGTTCTTACTAGGGTGAAAACTTTGATTACAACGAAAAAATAATTAACATTTTATTATAATAAAATTTTAGAATTAAATAAATAACTTTAGAATTTTAATAAAAGAATAGAATTAAAAATTGATTTTAAAAATTAAAATGCATTATATGTCATTGACAAATTTAACCAATATTTAATTTAATGTAAAATATTAAATTATTTGCATCAATGTTTTTTTCTAGAAGTTGTAAATCTGACTTTGCTGGATTCTCTAATACAAGGGGGCACGAGAAGTTTAATGGTATTTTTTTCCCTTATAATAATTGTATTCAAGCTAATATGAAGATGTTTGATTCTCACTTTTTATATTAAAAGAGAGATAAAATGAGACATGAAACCAACGTAAGGATGCCGATATCAAAGCTTAGAAGGTATTAACACCTTGTCTTTGAAGGTGAGTTAAAGTAGACCTACAAGCAAATGCTAATGTCACGGGTTGCAGATTAAAGTTCGTGACCATTGCACACAAAATGTCCTATAGAGGTCAACTTATTAAATGAAGATCATTTCACTTTGATTACCTCATCAGCCCTCGGCACGTGAACACCTGGCGAAGCAAGAATCAACACTAAAACAACAATCAAATCCAAATAATTACATGCAGTGTCTACAAGTGTGATAGGCCAGTTGTAATATAATTCATACAACAAGATAGAAGAGTACTTATTAAATTGAACCCACAAGAGTTGGCGATTAAGTGAATTCTAGTTACAAACATGCAAATAAAGAGTATAAACAACTACTTGCTAGATACTACAATACAACAAGCAATTCAAGAGTTTGATTATACCAATTAATTAAATAAAATTTGTAAATGACTAAAATGTAAAGAAAACAAACTACTTAATTATCAAATACGAGCAAATACGATAATAGATAGCGGTTGGTTGACTTTCGAATTAGTGATATAAATTGATATTACTCCTAAATTGGCTCTATTTAACCTCTCGGCCTCAACTTTACCGATTTAGACAAATTAGTTCAGTTTATCTCTCGACCTCATCAACTAACTTGGAACTTATCAATTTAGTGCCTAATAAGATCTCCTCTCGGTCTCACTTATCTTGATTTTCCCTTAGGGGTATCAATCCTAAGTTTTTAAGTTTATTTTATTTAGTCTAGTTTTTCAATTTAGTCCTCGAACCCAAAAATTAATTAACTAACATTTTCATCAACCAACCCCTAAATATTTAGTTCCTCATGCTTGTATTAGAACCCATAATCAACAAGAAATTAAATGAAAGTAACATTTACTTAAACCTTAAGCAAATCAATAAAAACCCAAGCTTTCTTGCAAAAACTTGGATACAACAATAATGGCAACAAACAAAGTAAACAAGAGCACTAAAGAAGTGATTTTTAACAGAGGAAATGTAATAAAACTAAATGTCATTCGATTAATGGATTAGATTGTAACAACAAGAGAGTTTGAAGGACTAGATAACCAAATAGATCCTAGCTATAGTGAAAACTAACTTAACTAACTACAAGAAACTAAAAAACACTAGAAAATAATAAAGAAATGAAACCATAAACTTTGGAGAACAAAACTAAACCCTAAAAGATAAAGAGAACACTCCTAAAAACCTAAAAATGTGAAGTGTCCTTTGTTTCAGCTAATTTGGCCTATTTCAATAGAGTTCATGTACAAAAATATTGACCAAACTACCGCCAACTGTTTAATTTTGGTTAGGAGACATGTTGGAAAAAGACTGCCTCTGTGGTATTTTTTGTCCCCATTGATAGTGATGTCGTGATAACCAGAACCCAATATCGTGGTATTAACTCCAATCTTGAAATAGGGTCCTTGAGAGTCTTGGGTTTCGGGATACCTTATAGCTGGTATAGCGATACCATTGTTGGTGGCTCGAGCTTCTTTGTTTCAACACTATTAGGGGTATAATGACTTCTATGCTTCGACATCATGATACCCCATTCTCAGTGATGTTCTTGCTCTATTTGGGCCATTGTGGGCTCCTTGCATCATCCACCAACTCATTAGATGTCCCAGATGCCAATTGGTTATCTTGGGTCTCAAAATAGCATAAAATACACACTAATCACTTATTTGTGCAAAGAACTGAAACTAAGTAAAAACATATAAATTTTTTAGAAATAAGCTCTTTAAGAGTATTAGGGAGCCTAATTTGACATCAAATTATGACAGATTAAACTCCCCCACACTTAAGTCTTTGCTTTTCCTCAACCAAACACACAACATGCAAAAGACGACCTTTGGACTAAATCGAACAAAAAGGCAACATGACGATAAAATATTAAACTTATATAAGGACTATTCACATGCAACCTAAGATTGATATTTAGCTAACTCGATTATTATTAAAGCAAACAAAATTAGTTCAACAAATTAAAGAGCTAACAAATCTAGAGGCAACCCAAATAAATGTATGTACAACCATATTATCCATCAAAATAGACTATGTAGATACATTCTAGACACTTAAAGTGAATCGAAGGTGTTCATTTAAAACAATGCAAGCAAGTCAAGAGAATTGTTGAAGCATCAGGTGAATTTCTGTACTCCAGTCCTAGGATGTTGTATGGCTGGCATTAATCTGTGTTGAGTTTAGAGAGAGTTTTGTGATGAGGTATGATCTCTGTTGATCGAGAATACTATATATGTATAAGACTGAATAGGTATGTGAGTATCCGCAAATGTATTTCGATATGCATGAAATGGTTATGGTTCCATGCCCAAAAAGTAGCTACTCCATGATAATATGTTTATGAAATTCATGTATTGCTTGTTTATAATGGTGGAGTAGGGAGGGAAAATTACTGACGAATTAGATGAAGTTAGGATTTGGCGATGTGGAGGATGGGTGGATAGTTTGGAAAATGGAGTTACTGTTTATTGCAAATACAGAATTTTCTGGGTGTAAACCATGATGTGCAAAGCTTTAGGCATTGTAGAGGGGACACTATGGTGTTCGGGCATGAATGTTAGAACTGAGGCGGAATGGATGGGCTGTAATGGGGTATAATGTGTAAGATTATAGTTTGACTATGGCAACATAGAGAGTCCACCAAGGCATTAAACATGGGGTATAATGTGTAAGACCATAGCTTGACTATGGCAACTTAGAGAGTCCGTTGAGACATTAAACATGGGGTATAATGTGTAAGAACATAGCTCGACTATGGAAAACATAGAAAGTCTGCCAGGACATTAAACATGGGGTATAGAAAGTCTGCCAGGACATTAAACATGGGGTATAATGTGTAAGACCATAGCTGGACTATGGCAACATAAAAAGTCCACTAGGACATTAAACATGGGGTATAATGTGTAAAACCATAGTTCAATAATTGCAATATAGAGAGTCTGTCAGGATATTAAACATGGGGCATAATGTGTGACACCATAACTTGACTATGGAAACATAGAGAGTTTGCCAAGACATTAAACATGGGGTATAATGTGTAAAGCAATAGCTCGACTATGGCAATATAGAGAGTCCATTAGGACATTAAACATAAGGTATAATGTGTAAGGCCATAGCTCGACTATGGCAAAATAAAGAGTCCGCCAAGACATTAAACATGGGATATAATGTGTAAGACCATAGCTCAGTTATAGAAAGATAGAGAGTCCGTCAGGACATTAACATGGCTTATGACGTGTAAGACATAGCTCGATTATGGCAGCATATGGACTTTTTGGGACAAAAAACACAGAGTAGTCTGTAAGGACAGTAATCACAAAAAATTATGCAAACGAGGAAAATATAAGTGTTGAAAAGTGATAGATAGCTAATAGGTTTGAGGAATCCACTGAAAAAGGCAAAGGTAGTAGGAATGAGAAAAGTCTTCCAAAACGGTAAACATAGAAGCCGATAAGGAATATGGTAGAAACCTAACAAGAATCAGATATGAGAATGACATGACAGTAATGCCTTATATATAGACAAACAAAAGAGGATTATCCAAGGATTGCAGATAAGGATTTTCCATTAAGAATCGCCAGAAATTGCTCAAAAAAACTCTATATGTTAGAGGGAGGTAGTGGAAGAGTAATGAAAGATTCACTCCTAGTATAAGGCTTTGTTAAAACTGTAGTTTATATGAGGAGGTTCAATCGTATCTACTCTATATAGTCTAATTTGTAAAGAGGGGTTAGTTAAAACCTATTGATAGAAATATGTACTAATAAGGATTATCCAAGAGACAGTTATGCTTGTCAAGACTACTTCTCTTTGAGGAAAATCTATTGCAAGTGTACTCATCATAGAGTTAGTTTCGTAAAAAAACCATCATATAAGGGAGATCGTAAACTCAATGGTCACTCAACTAACAATATATTGAATATTGTAGGTCAAAATGACCCAATATAGATGGACATGTTACACCTTAAAAGCAAGGTATAATAAACAGGGCGTGTAACAGCCCGATTTTGGGACTAGTCAGAACAGTGGTTTTGAGACCACAAATCTGATGTAGAAAATTTTTTTATTATATTTTTATGGTTTAAAATTTTTTAGAATGATTTCGTGAAAATTTCGTTCAAAAATTTAGACATTTGGGCACTCAATTTGGTCAAAAGGACTAAATTGCAAAAAGTGCAAAAGTTGAGTTCTACATGCTAGAGGTGTCTAATTGCTATGAAATTTTACACTGGAGGTCCTTAAATGGTAATTATACCATTGGTTAAGTTGTTGGAAAAAAATGGACATGGTTAGGTATGTTTCTAAAGTTTTTCATTAAGGGCATTTTAGTAATTTGGTAATTAAATGAATTAAAAAGCCAAATTAAAAGCCAATTTTTGTCCATCTTCCTCCCATGGCTGAATTTTACAAGAAGAAACCATGTCTAGGGTTTTTCAAGCTTCTAAGCTCGATTGTAAGTCTATTCTAGCCACGTTTTTAATGATTTTTATGTTTTTGAAATCATTGAAACATGATCTATCTATTTCTACCACTAATTTAAGACATAATCAAAGTATAAAATTTTACCCATGATGGATATTTGTATATTTTGATGTTTAATGGTAGAAAATGCATGTTAGTTGTTTGATAAACGACTTTTGCTAAGTGATTTTCGATGAAAATGCCTAAAAAGGACTTATTTGTAAAAATTTGTAAAATGGGTGTTAAAATGCAAATAAAAGAAAAAAAGTGGGCTGCTATAAGCATGTATAAGGTTCGACTAGGCATGGGTATTGAAGAAATTGAGTACATTTCATTTTACGAGCCTAGGGATAAAATGTAAAAATGTAATTTCTGCCACAATGTGATTTTTGGGCTGATTTGAATAGTATGATGATTAAATAAGTTAAATGTGATATTATAAATCAAGAAAAATGAGATTCAAAACTAGAACGGGGGAAAAACGAGTATTTGACTGTTAAGCCCTTTTTGCCCTTTTTATGCCGAGGTAAGTTCGTATGTTTAATAAGCATTAAATTATATATGTATAAATGCTTAATTGATATAATTGTGGTAAATGCTATATTATTGAAATGAAAGGTGAATGCTATTGATTATGATACTACGAAAATGACCGATAGAGTTTCAATATAGCGAAAGTCCTTATTGAACCTTAGGAATAGATAGGATACAGATGTCATAATTGTGGCAAATGCTATATTATTGAAATGAAATGTGAATGCTATTGAGTATGATACTACGTAAATGATCGATAGAGTTTTGTTACAAGGAAAGTCTTGGTTGAACCGTAAGAATAGATAGGATACAAATGTCATGACATTAGGGTTACTGAGATAACATGTAAAACCATATCTGGAATATGACATCGATATGAGACTTTGTGTAAGACCATAGCTGGACTATTGGCATCGATACGAGATTACATGTAAGACCATATCTGGGATATGGCATTGGTACGGTATTGTGAGTATGAGATTCCTGAGTTTCCTTTAATATTCCAAGTGGTTCAATGGGTAATTTAATGGGTATGTCAAAGAAGAGAAAGAGCATGTAAGTATTACGAATTTGTACTGGCATGCTCATAAAGTTTATAAGCAAGAGAAGAGAAAATAGGAAAATTCAACACTTAGGAAAAACCGAAACTAGGTGTAACAACACCAAAACTCGAAATTGGCACAAAGAAAAATAACCCAAAACGCTCTTAAAATGACAAAATACACACAAAAGAGACCCCTAGCTGAATTTGCACACACAAGCTTCCCCAATCGGCTACAACTCTCTAAGTTTTGAATTCCTTGATTTCCTCCTCCTAATTCTCCTTCATATCACCTAACTACCAACCACATCCCCTAATTCTCTCCTCATTAACCAATTCAAACCTCATCCAACAGAGTTTCAGTCAAACTACACCTCTCTCACCACAAAGAAATAAAATAAATATCCCTTTGCATTCGATGGGATTTGAACCCAAGCTCTCACAATAACCATGTCACGTCACCACCACTAGACCATAAGCTCACTTGTGACATAAATCTTCCACATTTATTTATAAAGCTCATGTGCCAGAATCCAGATTCTTTTAAGAGAAAAATAAAAAATTCTGCAAAAGCCAGAGTTTAAACCCAGGACTTCCCAGACACTTCCAAACACACCCAAATCACCTAGCCATTAAAGTAAACATGGAATTTATGCCAAATCATGCAAAATTACAGACACTATATTTTTAGGTCGTTACAACTCTACCCTCTAAAAGAAATTTCAGCCTCAAAATTTACCTGGTCAGAATAAGTGAGGGTATTGTTGTTGCATTGCCTCATCTGGGTCCCACGTAGCTTCTTCTGAACCGTAATTACTAACGGCAAGTAGTCCTCCCAACTGCCTCGAAAATCTATCAAGCAACTCCTTAACATGTCCTCCAGTATCTGAATCACCCTCTTTGACTGACCATCTATCTGAGGATGGAACACAGTACTGAAATCCAACCTTGTACCCAAAGCCTCGTGTAACTTCTTCTAGAATCGAGACGTGAAATGAGGAACTCTATCAGATATTATAGAAATCGGTACCCCATGCAGTCTTACAATCTCAGAAATGTACAGTTTAGCCAACTTCTACAAAGAGTAATCAGTACGAACCGGTATGAAATGGGTGGACATGGTCAACCGATCCACGATGACCCATACTGAATCCTTCTTAGTAGGCGTTAGGGCAGCCCACTAACAAAGTCCATAGTCACTCTCTCCCATTTCCAAAGCGGAAGTTTAACCGGCTGAAGCAACCCTGAAGGTAACTGATGTTTAGCCTTAACCTGCTGGCAAGTTAGACATTTACCCAGCCACTAATACAACTCACGAAGGTCTTAGTACATCTTATTTCCACCAGAATGCATAGCATAAGTAGTACTATGTGCCTCTCGCAGTATAGGCTGCTTCAAATCAGTATCCTTCAGTACACAGACTCTCCCACGGAAACAAAGCACCCCTTCACTATTCAATCCAAAATCTGACGTGTTACCACTCTCAATCTGTCAGAATCGAGGACCCAGTAACTCATCCTCCAACTGTTTACCCTTAATCTGCTTAATTCATGTCGGTTTAACTTGGAGCTCGGCTAATAAGCTACCGTCATCAAATAAACTAAGGCGAGCAAACATCACCCTCAGATCAGTCATAGCCTTACGGCTCAGTGTGTCAGCCACCACATTAGCCTTCCCAGAATGGTATTCGATCGTGCAGTCATAGTCTTTAAGCAGCTCAATCCATCTACGCTGCTAAGATTTAGCTCATTCTTAGTGAGGAGATACTTGAGGCTCTTATGATCGGTGTAAATGATAAACTTCTCACCGTACAGGTAATGCCTCCAAATCTTCAGTGCGAATACCACCGTAGCCAACTCCAAATCATGCATCGGATAATTCGCCTTATGAGTCTTAAGCTGACGGGACGCATATGCAACCATCTTACCTACTTGCATCAACACACACCCTAACCAAACATGTGATGCATCATTGTAAACAGTGAACTCTTTCCCAGACTCTGGCTGTATCAAGATAGGGGCCTCAGTCAGAACTTTCTTAAGCTTCTCAAAACTCTCTTGCTGTGCATCAGTCCAGTTAAACGGCACACCCTTATGCAACAATTTAGTCAGAGGTGCAACAATAAATGAAAACCCCTCAAAAACTTGTCAATAATACCCTACCGGCCCCAGAAAACTACGAATCTCTGATACAGTCTTAGGCGGCTTCCAATCCAGGACAGTTTCAATTTTTCAAGGATCAACCCTAATCCCTTCAGTAGATACCACATGGCCCAAAAATGTTACCTCTCGTAACCAGAATTCACACTTACTGAACTTGGCGTAGTGTTGTTTCTCCCTTAGAATTTGCAGAACAACTCAGAGATGTGTATCATGGTCATCTTTAGTCCTCGAATACACTCGAATTTCATTAATAAAAACCACTACGAACTGATCCAGATAGACTTAGACCACTCGGTTCATCAGATCCATAAAAGCCGCTGGTGCATTCGTCAGTCTAAATGACATCACCAGGAACTCGTAATGACCAAAACGAGTCCTAAATGCTGCCTTATAAACATCAGTATCTTTAACCCTCAGTTGATGGTACCCCGATCGGAGATCAATCTTATAAAAAACCGAAGCTCCATAGAATTAGTCGAACAGATCATCAATCCTTGGTAGGGGGTACTTATTCTTAACGGTCAATTTATTCAATTATCAGTAATTGATGCACATACGCAAGGATCCATCCTTCTTTTTCACAAGCAATACCAGTGCTCACCATAGAGACACACTAAGTCGGATGAACCCTCGATCTAACAACTCTTGAATCTGAGCTTTAAGCTACACAAGCTCCTTCGGTGCCATTCTATAAGGGGCAATGGACATCGGAGCTGTACCAAGAAGGAGCTCAATCCCAAACTCAACTTCACGGTTTGGAGGTGACCTGGTAATTCATCAAAAAAACATTTGGAAAATCTTTAACTGTTTTGATATCTTTAACAGAAGAGACCTCAGAATCTGAAACACTGATGTAAGCTAAATACGCCTCACAACCCTTACGAACAAACTTCTCGGCCTTTAATGCAGAAATCACATTTGACAAATAATTCTACTGCTCCCCAATTACAACTACCTAGTCATCCTTTGCAGGTCTTAGTACCATCTAATTCGTAGCACAATCCAAGCTCACTCAATGTTTAACTAGCCAGTCCGTTCCCTGAATTAATTCAAATTCTCCAAAAGGAAGTTCCATCAAATCCACCAAAAAGATAACTCCTTGAGCCTCTAAAGGCACATCTCTAAACAGTTTATCTACCCTTACAGACTGTCTCAATGGACTCAACACAGTAACCTCACTTACAGTACTCTCAACCAAGATATCCAAAGTCTCAGACACATTAAAAGCTATATAGGAATGAGTAGATCCTATATTTATCAGTGCAGTATAAGGTACATTATAGATAAAGAACGTACCCGTGATAACGTCTGGGCAACTCCATCCTCTCAACGACTTGAAGCATAAACCAGGGTTGGCTGCCTCACCTCAATATGACCAGCACCTCTACCCGATGCCCTCTGACCACGGCGCATACCATTACCACATCTAGCCTGACCACAGCCTCTCGATGGCTTCTAAACACCTCTCAGTGGTAGTACAACACCCAACCCTGTAGCTTGCATCTGCTCGGGCCTCCGTGGACAATCTCTGATACGGTGTTCCATTGATCTGCACCTCAAACACGCCCCAATCTTTTTCCAGCACTCGTTTTGATGGCGTCTCCCACAATCCGCACAAGGCTACGGCCCAGAAGCAGCAACAGGGGCCCCAACTCTGACTAGCCCATCAACTCTGGCCTTTATCTTAGGCATCAGAAAAGAACTTGAGGGCTCTAAATCCCTCTTGTTCCTAACTCTCTCCTTCTTACAGTCCTAGCACTCAGCGCACTTCACATCCTTGGTGATCTTCGCCTTATCCACTAAAGCAGTAAAATCTCGCTCCCTCTGTGAAGCTACCAAGACCCTTAAACCATCCCTAAGGCTGTCCTCGAATCATACACAACGCTCATATTCAGTTGCCACCATCCCACGCGCATAGCGACTAAGTCGCAAAAATTCAGCCTCATATTCAGCCACTAATTTATCCCTTTGTGTCAAATTTAGAAACTCCCTTCTCCAGGAATCAACATAACTAGCACCTACATATTTTCCTTGGAAAGCGGTCTTGAAGAATTCCCAAGTCAGCCGGTCAGACTGAGTGCCCTCTTTAACTGTAAGTCGCCACTGGTAAGCTTCATCTCGCAGCAATGACATTGCACCCTTTAGTTTCTTCTCGAGGGTGTAGTCAATATCATCCATGATCCTTTCCATGGCCTCAATCCAATACTCAGTCACAATAGGGGCAACTCTAGCAATACCCCTGAAAATCTCAACTCTATTAGACCAGAGTCGTTCCTAACTAGCCCACAGCCTATAGTACCAGTATTGGGCCTAGTGACCCTTTCTAGAATCCATAACATAGTTTGGCACAGTGCGTCGACCCCAGCCACACGATCATGAGACCCAGTTTTAGTCCCAGGTGAAGTCGGTGCCTCGCCAGCTTCAACATTAGGCATGTAGCCAAATGATAAAGATCCAGCCCGAGTACCTCCACAGCCTCCGCCGCGGCCTCTTGTACCCCTTCCACGAGTACCTCTAGTGCTCATTATCAAATTACGCTTTATCTATGTTAACAATTTTATGCATCAGTTTACAGTTCTAGTGTTTATTAATGGATATTTTATGAAAAATAGTATCAGTAATTCAGAGCTCATTTTCGCGGATCACAGTCTTACTACAGTTTTAGTTTACCCTAATAGAGTATTTCAATACAGTCTACTATCTATAGTAGTCTTAATATTTCAATTAATCAAACAACAGTTTCAGAAGACTTACAAAATCGGCGTCGGAGACTTAGTGTACCACACATTCAGTAAAAAATAACATTTCAAAATACTTTCAAATCATTTTAAACAGTTCTTTTTGGAAATTTCAAGTTTTAGAAGAAACCCAAATCTACAGCCGAGTTTTGCAACTTGACTCTGATACCACTAAATGTAACACCCTAAACCCGGCTCGGACTTTATGGCCGAATCTGGCGATGTCACATTGAAGTATTTTTCGCAAAGTATAATATCGTTGAAAAACCTGCTTTATATTTTAATCTCTTTGTGATCTTAACGAAGATTTTAAGATGTCTTGTTCATTTTCAAAATATGAGTTGCTCGTCAAAACGTTATACATTTTAAAGCATCATTATTATTATTATCTTATTTAAACTGTTAATACTTGTGGAAGCTTTTAAAACAAGTTTCGTTTTTGTGATGTCTTTAAAAAACATTTATCTTTTTGAAAACCTGCATCTTACTGCTAGCAAATATAAATCAAAATAAATAAAACCCCAAATTAAAGATTAAAAATTTAAAGAGGCCTTATTAGATTAAAAATACCAAATGAGAAACTCCGTGAGGTTGTGTGGCCACTTTTGAGTCCCACGCAACACCGCTCCGCCTAAGCCTGGGGATTGCCTGTACAGATAAACAGATGGGTGAGTTATGAAAACTCAGTGTGTAATCCCATATCAAATAAACCAATCAGTGAGCATAAACAGTCTGGGTCTAAACCCAATTCAGTCATGGTTCAGTTCCAGTCAGGGCCTTAGCCTATTATAGTATCAGTATCAGTTTGGGATTGAGCCCATCCCAGTGACAGTATAGTACATATATGCAATAAATAGATCCTACCCAACCAGCCTCTACACTCCATCTCCGTCTAACCCTACACTCCATGTGGGGATAAAATAAACCCACCCATCCCTACACTCCAAGTAGCACTGGTTACGGCACTAAACAATATTTGCAGCAGAGCTGCCAGTACAGTACACTTCCTCCAATCATAATAAAGCCCATCCCCATGCAACATATCATGCATCATGTCATGTTGTGTCATAATATCATACATGTATTAAATATGTTTAAAATGGCATGCTCAGTTACAGTCATACATCTCATAAGGGCATAATAGTCATTTTATCACGCAGGGGCAATACAGTCATTTTACCATAAAAGGGGTCTAGGTACACTGACTGACCCAACACTAGGTCCACAGTTGTCTTGGACGACCCGTGCAACCTTAACAGTCAAAGAGTGAAAATGGGCCCACGGCCCGTATGGCCGGCCCGTGTCGCCCACATAGTCTAGAAATGGCCTTGGCCGTGTGGATTGCACAGTTTGGCCCAATATTCTCCACACGCTCGTGTGGTTTACCCATGTAGGGCCCAGGTGCCCGTGGGGCTCACACGGCCCAGTTTGTCCCTAAATGGCCCAATACGGCCTCGGCCCACAAAATCGCTCATGGTTGGCCTCGACGATCAGGCGCCCATGTTTAGGCATACAGACTACCACATGAACGAGCGCACACTCGTGTAGTTTCGTCGGTACTTATTCCTGCTTTTGCTAATTTATGATTAGGGCAGTGTTTACACCCCTTGATGCAAAAATGTGCAAATGGACCACAAGCGCTCCAAACCTAGATTCAAACACAATATACCATTAGTCCTTTTAACAACAGGATTAAACAATCCCTTCTATAATACTTATTAAAATGGTTTCTTATTATTTGCCTTGGTCAATCGACTAAGGATCACACACTTAATCCGTTGCAAGAAACTGATTTCAAACTCCTTTAGAGGTATCCTGCCATACAACCAAGACTTAATAACCTAAACAATATAATGATCATACCAAAAGATTGCACCAACCACATAACACTTACCGAATACGCCACACTGAGAAAAGGAAGAGAAGCAATCGGCCTACACCCCAACGCAAGTCGAAAACACACACTACTACCGAGGCAAATACTAGCACTAACACGTCCCTAGCCATAAACGACAACAAAGGAAAAGTTAGAAGGAATATTTCTATAAAGAGAGAAAGAAAGAACAGAGAAGAACCATGAACCCATCAATTGGTCAAAGAACAATCTGAAAATTTGAAAACAAAATGGAAAGATGCAGTAATCGGCCAAAGTATCAAGATGAAAGGGTGTAAGAAGATAGTTGAGAGAGAGAGCAGAAGTGAAAAAAAGAAAAGAAGAAATATTTAGCCAAAAAAAATAAGGTAAGGAATTTGCTAATGGCCGAATAGATCAAGAGAAGGGAAAAAGAGAGAGTACTCGGCCAAAGAGGAAAATCGATTAGAAATAAGAGAAGGAAGAAAATCGATGAGTAAGGGACTTGAAAGAAAGAGCAAGATTGAAACAAACCAAAACTGAATGGTACCTCAAAACCCCTAACATAATTCAGCCTCTAAAAAAAAAAAAGAACCAAAATGAATGACAGAAACAGAAAGTGATTTTACACAAGGCCGAACTCTTCCCCAAAGCCGAATTCTTTGAGTGCCTAAAGTTCAAATTTGGTACAACACTTCCTCTCCCTCAACTCCCCATGATTTCCTCCTAATATCTCTCCATCATAATCTCCTCAACCTCTAAATTCAAACTCCACCCAACTCAGTAGCGTTTCGGTCAACCTCCACTACCCACACAGCAAGAGCAGCAAAATAAAATCCACCTTGTGCATAGTAGGACTCAAACTCAAGACCTTCAATAACCATGACACTCCACTTATCCCTTAGACCAGCAGACCCTTTCTGTCATGAAATACCCACATTTTTTAGAAACCTACTGACTAGAGATAGGGTTTAATCATACAAAAACAAAATTTTGTACAAGCCAAAGCTTGAATCCAAGACTTTTCAAACATTTTCTAGAACACGTAACCACTGAAACAAATACACATTTGTGTATCACAAACATAAAAAAATAAATACTTTTTAAGATTTTTGGGGCGTTACAACCGTTTACCACAATCAACCAATCATTTCAAACCTCATAATAAACATGTACATTAATTATGAGTGTTCACTTTTCAAGCATATATTCTAACATCTTTCAATTGTTTAAAGAACATATCATCTCATAATCATTTTAATAGGCAATTATGTCAATCTTTTCTTTTTCTCATATCTGATAAATCACAATTTGTGTGAATCAAACATACTAGATCATGACTCATTTTGGCCCGAAAGCCAATTACAAGATTGCCAACCAAATTTACGATGTATTTCGTCCATCACAAGTATAGACCAATAATCACAAGGGTTTCACAAAAACATTCTCATGGAAGCCATGAACATACCAGTACAAATTCGTAATACAAATGTACAAATGGAAAGGAAAAGGATAAGCACAAAGCTTAGTAAGTTGCATGTAAATATCAAAATAACAACCATGTTACCACATGTGATCATACTCCTAATATATCATAACTCACACAAAGAGTAAATGTTCAATATAATTCTTACTCATGTTCATTACTCACTATTCATACAACAAAAATAGAGTTCACATATCATCAATTTCATTTAAGTACTTGTACCACTCACAACATGGTCATAAACACTATTATTTTGACATAAACCGTACATTTCCCGTTAAACCATTTGGAGTACTACAGGATAATCACCAAGTCTCAAACATAGGGTACGATGCTGACGCCATGTTCCAAACATGGTCTTACACTGGCTCTCACATCTAAGTCAATGCCATGTCCTAGATAGGTCTTACACCGACTTAGATACATCGAGGCCGATGCCATGTCCTAGACAGGTCTTACACTAATACACCTCAAGCCGATGTCATGTCCCAGACAGGTCTTACACTGGCTCACACTTATCTATGTCGATGCCGTGCCCCAGACAGGTCTTACACTGACACACACATCACCCAAATGTCATGGCATGGATATCCAAATTATTCTTAAGGTTCAACCAGTAGTTTCTACTACATCAATTCTCATCATGCACATTCACAGCAATAGCCCACAATTTATGCCATATTAATTATACAATACATAAATACAAATAAATTACATTATCTACGTACAACTTACCTCAGTACACAAAATGTAGGCGACTAATTGTATTTAATTCGCTTGCTTGGCTTTTCCCCTATCTAGGTCCGGATTGTGTATTTCTTGATCTATAATAATAAAATTTCACTCATTTAATCATCACATTAATAAAAACATTCTACAATTTATAATTCAACAAAATGACCGTTTTGCCCTTAGACTTTACAAAAATTATGATTTTGCCCTTAGGCTCGTAAATTAATTTTTATCGAGTTTCCTCATTAACCAAGCCTAGCTGAAATCTTTTTATACCTATAGCAACTCACAATTTCAAACATTTCACACAATTACCACCCATTTTACAAGCTTTACAAAATAACCCATTTAGGTGTTTTCATGAAACCCCTTTCACAAAAGTTGTTTATTTAACAACCAAGATTCATTTTCTTCCATAAAATTTCAGCTAACCACATAAATGTTTTCATGGAAAAACCCTAGACTCTTAACCATTTTGCAAAATAGTCCCCTCATTAGATAGCTTATGCTACAAGGGTCCTAAAAGTACAAAAATTTTCAAGAAAAGTGATCAAAATCACTTACTTATGAGAGAACTTAATGGCTGAAATTTTCAAGCTTTCAAAACCCCTTTCTTGATGAAAATTTCGGTGGAGAAGAGAAGAAGAGAGGAAGATGATAGCTAGCCTTTAGGTTTATTATTTATTTATCAATTAAGTCACCTACCCTTTGACCATCCCATGAATTAAGGCTCCATGTCCAGCCACTAACATTTTATTAGTCTATTTACTTCTTAAGGACCTTTAATTTAATGCTCCATAGCTATTTGACACCTTTAGTTAGTAGAACAAAACTTTTGCACTTTATGCGATTTAGTCCTTTTTCGTAATTGAGCTCACAATCGCTAAAATTAATTCACCAAAAATTTCATGCATTCATATAATCATGCTATAACACCAAAATAATAATAAGAAAAGATTTCTCTGACTTTGGATTTGTGGTTCCGAAACCACTATTCTGATTAGGCCCAAAATCGGGCTGTTACAACAGTTGTGTTTCAGCCCGTGTCCATACCCGTGTAATTCTCTGACTTGGGTCACATGCCAACCACATGCCCGTGTGATAGGCCGTGTATAAGGTGCAGGGGTCACACGGCCAAGTCACATGCCCATGTGCTAGGCCGTGTGCAAAAACCTGGGCATTCTATTTCAAAATTTCAAGGTGTAGGGGAAACTTTTAAGGCCATTTAAGGCCACTTTTCTCACCCAATCTTGGTATCAACCTATGCACAACAAATTTTACACTCACAAATCATACAAGACCCTCAATTCAGGCCAATACCAAGTCCTTATAACTAACATATCATCACATATAATCAAATATCTTAACTTACCAAATTAATAGCTTACACCTGAGTGTATATGCAACCATGCCTCATTAGACCTATTAATTGTCCATTATCTAAACATTTCAAACATGCTTCATATATGATTTATCCTTACTCAAATAAGTTGGGTTGAAATGTAAACAAAATATAACTCTTAATATTTACACAAACCATTATCACCCTATAAATGCCATATAAACCATAATATGTATAGAAAAATCTACTGGAGTAAGTTTGATAGTGTGATTTGAAGTGTTGATCCGATCTCCTGATTTCTCGAAAATCTACAAAGAACATTAAACAACACAAATAAGCTGAATAAAGCTTAGTAAGTTTATTGGATTTAATCATAAATCTTACCAAATATACTATAATAATTCATTTAAACAAATCATTTCAGATACACTTCCTGCCAATCACAACTTCGATTGATAAATCCACTTATTCAGATCAATAACAATAATAACTTTAAATTTTCAAACATTAATTTCATATGTCACTTACCAACACTTGAAAAATCGGAAAACATCTTATGGATTTGAGTACATCGTATACAGAAGCCTGAAGGCTGTATAGGAGCACATGAGTGCTAAACAGAAACCCATAAGGGTTGAGCAGAAGCACATAAGAGCTAAACAAAAACTCATAAGGGTTAAACAAAAACTCATATGAGTTAACTGAAGCTCATGAGAGCTAAACGAAAAGTAAACATGAAATTTTGCAACAAATACTGAACCTCGATTTACTTGGGTAATTTGCCGTCAATTCCTCCTTTGCATAGAACGACTGTACTCAATCCCGCGTTCCGTTCGCTTCCAACATTCAATTTAATTTCATAAGTTTAACAGTAATTTGATTTCAAAAAATGATATGAATAAATACATAATACCATTCATCAATTTAACATTTAACATTTAACATTTAAATTTAACCATTTGAACTTACCTGGGTTAAGTTGCAAGATTTGTAAAAGTTCAAAGACTTTTTGCTATTTTCTCTTTTTCACGTTTGTCTACGAGCTCTTGATCTAAAATGTAAAATTATTCATTCATTAGCATATATTTCAGTTTCAATTCACTTTACAATTAATACCCCTTAATTTTTATAATTACACAATTACCCCAATTTTGACAGTTTTTGCAAATTAGTCCCTTACTAATTAATCCATCAATTGAGCTAATTTTTCTCAATTTACAATTTATCTAAACATTTTAGGCTAATATACAGCTCTTGATATCTAGAATTTCAACACCAAACCCTAATTGTTAACCTTTTTACAATTAGGTCCTAAAATCAATATATATCAAAATCACTTGATAAAATCATTATATAATAAAATTAAAGCTCTAAATCCATATTAAGTCATCATAAACATCCATTATTCATCAATGGTAACTTTCAAAATTATCCATAAAATCAAAAACTAATGAATTAGATAGTTGGACCTACTTGTAAAAGTCTTAAAAAAATAAAAATTTTAAGAAAAGAGCAAGAATTGAACTCACATGATGTAAAAATATGAAAAAGGAACTTTTGGAGACTCTTCTATGGTGTTTTTGGCAGAATGTTGATGAAGAAATGTCTAGATTTTCAATTTAGTCATTGTTTTAATTTTTACCTTAATTCCCAAATGATCATTTTGCCCCTAATTCATCCAATTTCAAGCTTTTTCTCTTCACATGCCGTTTCAGCCTTCTAATAAGTGTTTAATTTCCTTTTCTTTCCTCTCTCATTTACTACTTAAGCTATTTATGTAAACCAGGTACGAGGCGTTACCAGACATGTACTCGAACATTTTCGGGTAATACAGGTTATAAAATTTTGTTCCAATTTGAAATCATTCAAACAACATCTTAGTGTCTCCATTATGGGCCTACGAGGCCCAAATCATACATTGAAAAGGGTCTGAGACTAGACCGAAAACTTGAGAAAGTTTTTAGAAAATTTTCTAGGTTAAGCCTCACACACCCGTGTGGAGGCAATGCACACGCCCGTGTCCCACACCCGTGTCCCACACCCGTGTTGAGTTTCTAAAAATTATTTCCCATTTTGAACCTACAGGGGTTTTCATACGGCCAAGCACAAGTCCGTGTCCCTAGCACGTGTCTTTCACACGGCCTAGACACGCCTGTGTGGTCGCCTGTGTCCAAAAACTTGAGCATTCTGTTTATAACGTTAGGAAGCATTTAGGGGCACACAGCCAAGACACACGCCTTTGTGCTAGGTCATGCCCTCCACACGATTGAGACACACGGTCGTGTCTCTACCCGTGTGTTTACTACCATACATTCTGACTTAAAATTTTTAGGTGCAAGGGACACACAGCCACACCAAACACCCATGGGGCGATCCGTGTGTCACACATGGCCTAGACACACGCCCGTGTGTCAACCCGTGTGGACCTTGTTAGGCTATTTTCCAAGCCTTTGGTCACCTTCTATCAACCCAATACACTTATAGGTTTCCATAATACATAACAAGGCCTAATTATACATCTAGAATGACCTTGATAAACCTCATCTCATCGGGTTTACACATGCTAGGTTATTCCTTTTGTATTAAGGATTTCTGTAACTTAAAATACTTTTAAGATTGGCTCAATATTATTACTCATTGCCATTTATGACCTAGTCATCCCATGTGATTTGTTCACGTTACATGTATGGAAATGTGGTAGGCCATATTTCATCTTCACTAGCACAATTGAACATAAGCATGCACAAATTTGTAGGTCATAACCTACATCAAAATGAGCCAATTCCCATGGCCATATACAAGTGAACATGTATACCTTTACAAGCCTTCATATTGGCAAATCAAATGACACATATAACAAAATAAACAAAAGCCCTATACATGCCATTGATCAAAACAAAAGTATCTATATACCAAAGTTGGACAAAATGATAGTGTGTTGAATCTCCGACAGTTTTCCAATCTTTACAAATCCTCAAGCTCTGTAAGATAGGGAAAAGAGAGGGGTAAGCATTTACATTCTTAGTAAGCCCAAATAACTGGAAAGTAAACTTACCGATTATTTAGTATGCAAACATATTAGGCAATAAGACCAACAAGCACAGAATGGTTTCCCTATCACATGCACTCAATCAACAAGATAGTCACATAACAATCCACCATGTAACTTGTCTAAGACGAGCTCATCATTCAACGTTTTCATTTTTATATCTCATGTTAATCCTATTGAGTTTCCTAGAAATCTCGATGGATTACCCATTTACCGTCTAGTCATAAGAGCGATCATCTCATGTATGCACTCTCGCAAACCTAGCATCTTACGGCGGGATTACCAGTCCAGGCTAAATCCCCGTAATATCAACTCATAAGGTGATGTCAGGATTACCAATCCAGGCTAAATCCCTTATAACGACAAACACTCTCAATGAGCTCGGATCTGAATTACCAGTCTAGGCTAAATTCAAACCCTAATTGAATTACCCGTCTGAGCTAAATCCTCAATGCACACATATTCTTCGGGAGGATCGATCACTCAAGGAACACCCGTCTAGGCTAGATCCTTTCTATATTTGAGATCAATGGATTACTGTCTGGGCTAAATCCTTTCTGCAACACATGCAGGATCTCAAGTCACATGTAAATCATGGTTTACCCAACGGACTTCCTTTTTAACCTTAACCGAGACATTTATCATAATGTCATTATTAATAACACATTTCATGGATTTTCATGCCATCATCAGATAGAATATTCATACATTCATAAAACATGCAATTAGGTATATTATGAGTTATATTATGAGTTTACTTTAAGTTATTCGAACTTACCTGGTATTCGTCTCGGTTTCGCGTTTCGATTATTTCGAAAACTTTTGTTTTCCTCGATCGACCTCCGAAATTTGTTCCTCGGGGTCTATAACAATAAAAATTAATCATTAATACCTCACATTATTCCTTTCGAGTCTAAATTTCACCCCCAGACAAAATGGCCGTTTTGCCTCTAAGCTTTCACAATTTTACAATTTAGTCCCTAGGCTCGTATAATGAAATGCATGCAATTTCAACCTTAACCAAGCCTAGATGAATGTTTTTACCTCTTATGGCAGCCCACATTTTTCCATTATTTCACATTTCTACCACATATTTTACACCTTTTGCAAAAAGGTCCTTTTAGGGGTTTTTCATGAAAATCACCTAGGAAAAGATGTTTAACACATATCCAACTTTCATATTTCTCCATAAAACATCAAAGAATAAACATTTACACACGGGTCACTTTGCAAACATGAACCCTAACTTAAAATATGGGTAGAAATGGAGAGAGTAAGCTATCGGGATTTCAAAAATACAAAGAACGTTAAAAACGGGGCTTGGGAGCACTTACTTTTGAGCTTGAAAATGTTGAAAACCCTAGCTATAGAGGGATTGAGAATTTCGACTAGATTAGGGAGAAGAATGGCTGATTTTTTTCTTCATTTTCCCATTTTATTTCTTTAATTAGCCAAATGACCAAAATGCCCTTAAGCCCTTTCTTTAAAATTTCATCCATACATGCCCATTTTTGTCCAAAAACTTAGAAATTGGGAAAATTGCTCTTTAAGACCTTCTAATTAATAATATAAAGCAATTTTATACAAATTTCTTCTAGAATCCAAGTTTTACAATTTATTCGATTTGGTCCTTATTTTCCAATTGGACACCTTACTCATAAAATTTCTTCATGAAACTTTAACACATGTATATTCTCATATTGTAGACCTCATAATAATCATAAAATAAATATTTCAACGTCAGATTTGTGGTCCCAAAATCACTATTCTGACTAGGCCCTATTTCAGGATGTTAAAATTTAATCACTATTTCTTTTAACTAGCAAATTTTACACTTTTTTCAATTTAGTCCTTTTTATTTAATTAACTATCAAAACGTTAAAATTTTCTAACAAAACTTTAATACTAACTCAATGAAACTCCATAAATATTTATAAAAATATTTATGGCTCAGTTTATGAAATCGAGGTCTCAATACCTTATTTTTCGAACCACTTAACTTAATACTTTTTTCTAAAACACAAATCACTATTTCAAAAGTCTTCCCAAAATCACATTTAACTCAAAAACACTAAATAATAAAATTTTCGAACTCACTCGTTGAATTTAGTGATCTCGAACCACTGTTTTTAACACCAATGAAAATTGGGCTGTTACATATTTTGAGTGAATTAGTTGGTAGGTTAGGGATTCTTGTTGAGATCATTGATTTGTGTATGACTGTAATTAGTTCATTTGGAGATAGGTTTATCGTAGATGTCCCCTTATGATACAAGGGCACACTTTCTTTGTGGATCTCATGGAACTGTCGTTTTTTGGGTTTGATGTTATTTTGGGTATGGACTGGTTGATTAAACATAAGGCTAATGTAACATCCCAAACCCCTCTCCATCGACAGATTAAAATCATGGGCGTTACTATCAAATCAACTAATTTAATCAATTATAATTAAGATACAAGCTAATTCATTCAAATCACAGTAAAAATTATCCAAACAGTGCTAAATACGAGTTTACAGGTCCCTAAAAATGATTTATGAACTAACAGGGGTGAATTTGAAACAATTCTAGAAGTTTAGGGTGAAATCTCAAAATGCCTAGAAACAAGGGACATACGGTCGTGTGGAATACCCCAGGCCATTTGACTTTTGAAGTTGGGACACATGACTGTATCCCAGCTCGTGTAACTCACTAACTTGAGACACATAGCCGTGTCCCAGCCCATGAAACTCTCTGACTTAGGTTACACAGCCACGTCACAGGTCGTGTGCCAGTCTGTGTGAAAACTACACTTATGGAATTATTCTACACGCTTAGGGTACACGCCCATGCGTGTTACCCAAGTGTGACACACCGCCATGTGACATACCTGTCCCAGGCTGTGTGCACCTAAATGTACCTTAAAATTCAAGTTTATCAAATTGTGATTGCTTGGGCACTAAGAAACCCTTTCACCAACCATTTAACCTATTCAAAACACGATTAAGCATGCTTAAAACAAGCCAAAACAACCATCCTAAGTGCCTAACCAATGTACCTTTATTGGTACCACATTTTATATATCATCAAACATACAATCAAAGCAATCAACCATTTAAACTTCTATTCATACCATATTTGTCATTATTTAACTAACTTTCAACTCCTTAAGTTAACAATTTGAAGCTAAGTACATATCAACATTAGGCTAAGCTATCTTACCAACTTTACCACAATTAGAACTATATATATACATAAGTAGTCACCAATTCACCTTAAACCAAAATAACCTTACATTTACAAACCAACTATTAACTAAAGACTTCCTAGGTACATGCCATTACAAAAATAAAATATCACCACACTTGAGCTCGGGATTGAGGTTGGATGTTGAGTTGACTGTAAGCTAAAATGTACCTAATCTGCACACGAAAAAACAAAACCATATGCTGAGTATAACTCAGAGGTATTTCTATAATCTTAACAATATAAACTTGATATAAGTAATTAAAATGTAAAAATGCAACAATTAAAGATATGTACTTGTGTTTCAAATCAATAATATAACTTTACTCATTCCTTATTCACATCTATTAAAATTCCACATGCTAAATCACATATCAATGACATTTCAATAGCATTTGTTAATCTTAACTCATGCAATGGCATGATTCAACTCTTTAATCAATACTTGATTTCATTTCCCAATTCACATCCCAATTCTCATCTTTTCCATATCAATATAAAATACATAAATTTATTTATTTAGTTCTCCTATTAACACAACTCGGACTCAGACGAATACACGGATCCAACCAACATACTAGTTTCGCACCCAGTGCCTGATCAAATAAATCTGAAGTAATATCTGTGCCTGGTGCCATATAAGTTGACACCCAGTGTCTCATCGGTTAAACCGAAACAAATTGGCACCCAGTGCCCAATCGACTTGAGGTCGAAGAAATCTCTAAACTCTTCCTATCCTATAACATGCCATCTATGTCTGACTTAGCCCAAAACATTTAATAGGGTTCCATTTCACTTACAAATATATCCAATGTCCAATTCTCATATTTGCATATTATCACATTTAAACACATATTCATTTCAATCATCATATAATTAATATATTCATAATATACCAAATCAATTCATTTCAATCAACTATAGGTTCAATTCAATCTCAAAGTACAAAAGTACTCACCTAAAATGCTTACCATATGCAACAATTCAAAATGCAATAATTAATAACTTAGTTCGGATTATAGAAACACAAACCGTGAATTATGAGCTATTCGACTTCGATTTTATCCTTCCCCTTTTTACTCGAGGATTTCGATATGCCATTAGCTACGGAATAAAACAATTAGAATATATTAATATTACACAATTCAATTTCACATTGAATTTTCAACTTGTACACTATAATTGCTTAAACTTCAATTTAGTCCCTAAAGAAAAACTAATTTTAACCTTCACATTTAACCTCAAATTTTTATACTAATTTCACTATAAGCTAATTATAGCTCCCTATTTTCAATTATACCCTTAAATTTTAAAATTTTCATAATTTAGTCCCTATTGCTCAAAATGAAGACTTAACCTCACTATTTAGTCCTTTTTCACTTCAAACTTAGAAATCTATCAATTTAACCCCTACTATTTAAACTATTCAACTATAGTAACATCTAAAATCTTAAGTAGTACTCAAAGTTATAATATGGGTCGGGTAGCTCAAAGTATCGGGATTCCAAAAATATAAAAAGTACAAGAAAATAAGACTAAATTGACTAACCAATTGAAATTTAAATGTTTAAAGCTCTTGGCTATTCCCTTCTATTTGGCTATTGCTCCCTTTTATTCTTTCTTATTTTTTCTTTTTTATTTATAATTTTGTATGCATTTGTTTTCATCGATTCCCACTTTCTTTATCTTTTATTTTATTATATTTTCATTTTAATTAATAATAATAATATTATAATACATATATATTAAAACTATCATAACGTACACATATATAATATACATATCATATTATATCCTTATGACCATCCATTAAAAGAAGCAAGGGTATATTTACTTATTTAATCCCTTTAATTTACTTCAATCTATAATTCAACTTTTAACCCTTATGTGATTTAGTCCTTATACCTTAATAACTCCTAATTTCACGACATTTACTTAACCAAAATCTAATTCACTCATAAACTAACCTCGTACATATTTAATAAAAATATTTATGAGTTTGTTTTATAGAAAAAGAGTCTTGAATCTCACTTTCTGACATCCCTGACTATCGGGTTATTACTGCTAAGGTAGATTTTGGGACTAAGTGAATTATCTTGAGAGATAGTAGTGGTTTGGAAATAGTTGTGAAAGGCCGAGTTTTATGTCTAACATGGTTTCAAAAGTGAAGGATGAAAACATGATGGGAAAAGGTTGTGAGGTTTACCTGGCCTATGTGATGAATTTGGTTAGTAAGGAGTTAAGAGTTCAGGATATTTGCATTGTTTGGGATTTTTCTGACCTTTTTTTTAAAGACCTACTTGGTTTGCCGCTGGGTCGAGATATGGAGTTTGGAATTAAGCTTTATCCTGGTATTGCACTAGTGTATATTGCGCCTTATCGCATGGCACCAAAAGAGCTCAAGGAGTTAAAGATTCAGTTGCAAGAGTTATTAGATAGAGGGTTTATTCAACTAAGTGTATCTACGTAGGGTGCATGATTTTGTTTGTAAAGAAGAAAGCCGACACGATGAGGATGTGTATTGATTATAGATAATTGAACAAGTTGATGATTACAAATAAGTATCATTTATCTCAAATTGATGACTTGTTTGATCAGTTCCAAATTGCTAACGTGTTTTCGAAGATTGATTTAAGATTAGGATATTATCAGTTCAAGGTGAAGGAGTCAAATGTGTTAGAAACTACTTTTAAGACTCAGTATGAGCATTATGAGTTTTTGGTGATGTCGCTTGGATTAACTAATGCCCCTGCAGCATTCATGTATTTGATGAATCATGTGTTTCATTCATACTTGGAGCATTTTTTGGTTGTCTTTATAGACGACATCTTGGAGTATTCTCGTTCTGAGGACGATCATGATGAGCACTTAAGGGTTGTTCTACAAATTCTTCGGGATAACCAGTTGTTTGCGAAGTTGAGTAAATGTGAATTTTAGCTGAAGGAAGTAGCATTCTTGGGTCATGTGGTTTCGCCAGAAGGGATTTGTGTGGACCCAAAGAAGATTGAGTGATTTTGGAATGGACACCGCCAAGGAGTGTTATTGAAGTTTGGAGTTTCTTAGGCTTGGCTGGTTACTATCGTAGGTTTTTTGAAGTGTTTTCTCTCATTGCTGCACCCTTAACAAAACTACTCCAGAAAAGTGTGGTGTTTGAATGGACAACTGAAAGGAAAAGAGTTTTGAACAGTTGAAGGTAGTGTTGACGAAGGCACCTGTGTTGGTTCAACCAGAACTTGGAAAGGAATTTGTGGTCTACAGTAATTCTTCATACATAGGACTCGGTTGTGTGTTGATGCAAGAGGGTAAAATTGTGACTTATGTTTCAAGGCAGTTGAAGACGCATAAATGAAATTATCCTACTCATGATTTGGAGTTCGCTTAAGTTTTGGCGCCATTATCCTTATTTGGATAAGTGTGTAATTTATATTGATCACAAAAGCTTTATGTACCTCCTCATTCAGAAGGAGTTGAGTTTAAGGCAAAGGTGTTGGGTAAAGCTTTTAAAGGACTATGACTGTGTGATTGAATATCATCTTGGCAAGGCGAACGTTGTTGCTGACGCTTTAAGTAGGAAATCGATGATAGAGTTGAGATCGATGTTTGCATGTTTAAGTTTGGTTAGTGATGAGGGTTTGTTGGCAAAACTTCAAGTGAAGCTGACTTTTTCACAGCAGATAAAGGAAAAACAACCATTAGATGGGAACTTAATGAAGAGGATTCGTCAAGTTGAATAAGGAGTAAAGGGAGATTTTGATGTTAATATAGATGGTATCTTGAATTTTTTAGGCAAGTTGTGTGTGTCGCATGATTTGGATTTAAGGCAGATGATTCTTATGTAGGCCCATAGTAGCCATTATACTATGCATCCTGGTAGCAGAACGATGTATCATGATCTTCATGAAGTTTATTGGCGGTCTAGGTTGAAACGCGACGTTACAAAATTTTTGGCTTTGTGCTTAGTTTGCCAAAAAGTGAAAGTTGAGCATTAGGTTCCTTCAGGTTTGTTGCAACCTATTACAATTCCTGAGTGGAAGTGGAAGAGAATCACTAGAGACTTTGTTTCTGGGCTACCGTTGACTCTATCGAAAAAGGATTCAGTTCGGGTTGTGATGGATCGATTTTTGAAGAGTACGCACTTCTTAGCTGTGCGTACTGGTTACTTATTGGAGAAGTTAACGAATATATATAGTACTGAGATTGTTCGTCTTCATGGGTTTCTCATTTCCATTATTACTGATAGGGATCCAAGGTTGACTTCAAGGTTTTGGAAGAGTTTACAAGAGGCTTTGGGGTCAAATCTTACTTTCAGTATAGCTTATCATCTTGAAATTGATGGTCAGTCAGAGAGGATAATTTAAGTGTTGGAAGATATGCTGCAAAGCTGTGTAATTGATTTCAGTGGTAGTTGGAAGTGATATCTACCCTTAGCAGAGTTTGCTTACAATAACAATTTTCAAGCAAGTATTCACATGGCACCGTTTGAAGCATTGTATGGTAGGAAGTGTTGAACTCCTTTTTGTTGGACGGAGGTGAATGAAAAGAGGGACGTTGGATCAGATTTAGTTCAAGAGATTGAAGAAAAGGTAAAGTTTATATGTGATCGATTGAAAGCAACAACTGATAAGCAGAAGTCTTATGCGGATTTGAAACATCGAGTTTCAAGTTGGTGATAAGGTGTTCATGAAAGTTTCTCCATAGAAGAAAGTTTTGAGATTTAGGAGGAAGGGTAAGTTAAGTCCAAGTTTTATTGGACCGTATGAGGTTGTAGATAGAATTGGACCGATAGGATATTGACTCAAGTTGCCACCAGAGCTTGAGTGAATCCATGATGTTTTCCATGTACTCATGCTTCGAAAGTATCATTCAGATCTATCGCATATTGTATCAATAGAGAAGGCCGAAGTTCATCCAAATCTCACTTTTGAGGAGGAACCAATTGAGATATTAGCTTTTGAAGTAAAGGTTTTGTGAAACAAGAGAGTACCGTTGGTTAAAGTTCTGTGGCGCAACCATAAGACTGAAGAGGCTACTTGGGAAACTAAGGAAGCAATGGGGCATCAATATCCTTACTTGTTTAGCTCATGTAAATTTTAAGGACGAAATTCATTTTAGAAGGGGAGAGTTGTTACACCCCAAAATTGGGCTTAGAAGTTTTAGGGGTGTTTTAGAAATTTTGGCCTAGATGAGTTTGAAATTTCTTAAGTTTGGTAATCGGTAATGGTTTTCATAAAATTAAGTCAATTTTTGAAAACGAGTTTTAAATGTCTTCAATTTAGTAAATAGGATTGATTCGTAAATGTGTCAAAATTGGGAGTCATTATGAAGCAAATAAACCAGAATTTTTAAAATCACCCTAAAATCCCCCCATTCCAGCATTTTTCACGAAAATTTCCTCCCCAAAAGCTAGTGAGTCATTTTTTCTCCCCTATTGCTTTTCTAAGTGATTTTGAACTTTGGTCCCTAAATCCCTTTGATTTCTATCACCTTTGAACCATCAATCTCTATTAAGACTAAGTAAATCACCCAAAAACTACATCACCTTGTTCATCTTCACTAAAATGTGGATATTTCAGGTTGTGTCAAAATCACTATTTTTCTGCATTTAAGGTAATTAATCATATGCCTATTAGTTTTAAATGTTATATAGTTCTTTAAATCAAATTATTAGCTTGTAAAACGCATGATTTAGGTAAAAGCCGAAATTATGGTCATTAATTGTGGATTTCAGGTTTGTGGATAAAAAACTTGTTTTTAAAGTGTTTTTCAACTTGTTTTTACATAATTAGAAGCTTTCTAATGATACTTTAAAGTTTCATTAAGAAATTCTTGAGTTTTAATGAATTCTCGTTCTAAAGGTTAAAACTTGTCTAAATATTTTGATACCTTAAAACGTGTGGTTTTGAGCAGTTTAAAGGTTGAGAATTAGTCGTAGGTGAACATGTAAATAAATGGAATTTGTTTCATGCGAAAAGATTAAGTGTAGGTTGAGATATTCGAATTTAAAGTTTCTATGTTAAAAATTTCGGTTAAAAGCGAAGGTAGTTTATGATTATGTTGTAACTATTTAAATGAGTTGATGGCTGATTGGTTGATAGTGTATTTGTATGGTTTGCCTTGTTGAAACTTCAAAGTCAGTAGGACCTTCAAAGAGTAGAGATATAAGCAGGGAAAAGCTTACCTAAGCTTTCAAATTTCGGCAAAAGTGTGCTATTTGGTGAGTGTTTTCACTACAACAAAACAGGTTTTTAACGGCGTTTTTTTGGGCCTATAGCGGCGCTTATAAGCACTTCTATTAAGAATTTACAGTGCTTTTATAAGCATCGTAAAACCACCGCTAAAGACAACACCGCTAACATTTTGCGGCATTTATGTAAAAATAGGCCGCTATAGAATATGACCTTTAGCGACGCTTTTTCCACAAACGCCTCTATAGAACATGACCTTTAGTAGCGCTTTTTCCACAAACACAGCTATAGAACGTTACCTTTAGCAACGATTTTCCCACAAACATCGCTAAAGAGCATAACCTTTAGCGGCGCTTTTCCTACAAACGCCGCTAAAGAACATAACCTTTAGTGGCGCTTTTCCTACAAACGTGGCTATAAAACAGACCTTTAGCGGCGCTTTTCTCACAAACGCTGCTAAAGAACATGACGTTTAAAAAATTTTAGTTAAATAATATTTATTTCTATATACTTTTAAGCATAAATAAAAATTATTAATTAAATTAAATTTTCTATTAAAATTTAACTTTAAAACTAAATATAAAAATTAATGAATTTAAATTTAGAATTTAAAATAATAAATTAATAACACAATTAAAATCCAAAAGTTAGAACTTTAGTTATCTTAAATATTAAAATAAAAATAAAAATTTAGATATCAAAATAAAATAAATAATAAATATTAAATTAAATATAAAGATATCAATAAAATAAGATATTATAATGAAGTTACTTAAATGAAATAAAGACTTAAATCATAACCATGTAAAATATAAGATTTGAATATCCATTCCCATGTGAAATATCAACATTGATTATTTAAATTGATTAAGTTGTTAATGAATATTCTCTTTTATAACTCAAAATTGCAATTCGTGTTTTCTTCTTTCAACTCAAATAAAATAAACTGCTGAAAACAAAACAATTAAATAAAGAAATAGAATAATTAGTTGACACGAGATTATTATTAATTAAATGCAAATATGCAAGTAGACGATTACAAAACTGGGTCTAATTTTTGATCAACTAATTAGTTGATCCTACTGCAGCTTCTATCTATAATCTACTTAACTAACATACAAACATAAGGCACTCTAATACCTTTTTGCACATAAAATATCTGAAACTCACACCTGAATTTGGATTCAGAGCACATACGGTGTCAACTGCACATTGATCAATGCCATTCTTATTCGCTGCTGCAATGCCCCACACAAGCATTCGTAGAGGTAGGAGCCAGTTATTATGTGCCTTCTACAAATTGTTCTTGGACCACAATCTAGTGTAGTTGGTTTTTTCCTGTTCCATTTGCCACCCAAGATTCTTTAGAACAAAATTGTTATGTCATAAAAATTTTGGAGAGAAACATCAAATTAAAAATAATGATTATGACAAAGAGCTCATTCAATTAATTTGATATAATTTAATCAATTAATTCAATAGTCAATTAACAATATTAACTATTATGGCTAAAATGCTAAAATTTATATTTTTAAAAATATATATTCTAATAATAAAATTCAAATTAGCATTTTGATAGAATCAACAATACTAACTGATTGAACTAACAGATAAAAATTAAATTAAATTATTTCAAATCAAAGTATGAGGATTAAATATTAATTTTAGCATGAAAGAGGACAAAACTATAATTTGACCATTTGATTGGTTATTTCAACTTAATTTCAATTTATTCAAATAAATTGATTTCAATTTGCTTCACCCTTTGTAAGTTAGAAAACTATAATCATCTGAACCAAACTAAATTCTATTGTTATTTATTTTATAACTAATTTCTTTTACAAATATAAAAATAAAAAAATTATTTAAATTAGTAAAAAAATTAAGATACTTTATACAAATATATTTTAAAAACTAATTAATCAAATGTATACAATGTTAACTAGTGCTAAGAAGTGGTATTTACCTCACATATCAAAGATATTTCAGTCTGCACCATATCATTAAAAATAAGTTCAAATCACAAATGGTCAACACAAGCAACATACTTCTTGATGGAATTTCTATCTACCCAATCCTCAGTAATATATTTTATATATTTCTTATGCATCATGGTATTTCTTTGTTTTTTTTTCCATTAATTTATATTGTGTTTTATTACAATTTATGCTAATACGATATGCTTGAGACTTAGTTTGCAACAAGAGGACAAGCATGGACGTAGCCAAATCATCAGATCATAAAATATGGGACTACAGTACAAATTCTATTTAATAGAATTATACTGAAGATGGATATTCTTGAAGAACAAAAAGGCTTCTTAACAATACAAACCAAAAAGAAACTTACCCTCGGCAATTCCAATCCCCTTTCTTCATTTGAACATCATCCATAGCAACCCTTTTTGGACCCTCTGCTTTACACTTTAAGCACCTTGTATTTCTAGAAAAGTTCATGAAACTGCACCTGTAATATAAAAAGCAATGAATAGCCAAGGTAGAATAGAGATAGGACAATTAAGTGTAAAGTCCAAAAGATAGATCGGGGGCAAATTAAGAAACAAAGACTAACATCTAGAAGCATTGAACTAAGTCGTATGGCAGCAAATGAATCAAGGTTCGAAAGACAGATTAAGGGCAAATTAGGAAACAAAAACTAACATTCCTGGGGAGTTTTTCCTTGCTGAGGTCCTTCTTATTAAGGTTCAAAACTTGGTCCTTGCGATTTAAATTTTACATAAACAACAATCAACCCATATGATTATATCAATCAAAGTAAATTAAAGAGAAGGAAAATATTTTTTTATTTTAAAAAAGAGGATTAGGAAAACAGGGAAAAAATGTAACACCCCCTACCCATATTCTGAGCCTAGAATAAGGTACGAGGCATTACCAAACTTAATATGATCAATCATGTAAAAAAAATCAGCCATAAATTTTTTTCTAAATTAAAAACTTTCATACATATGTTTAACGTCCCTTATATGGGCCTACGAGGCCTAAAACATACATTCAGGGTGGTTCGGGACCAAACTGTAAACATATGAAACTTTTGCAACACTTAGAAAATTTTCACACTTTGGAGAGTCACACGCTCGTGTTTTCAACCTGTGTAACTCTCTATTTATAACTTCATCACCCTTGTCAGTCGTACTCTTCATATAAATAACAAGAAACGTGTATGGGTTTAATTCTCATTCAATTTCTCATATATATACACAATTTCACGTTATGTAATCATACAACATATATCAGCCATATCTCTGTAATCTAAATATATTTTCATAACAACTTATCTTGATTTCAGACTATTTCATATTTAAGCTTAAATAACCAAAGTATTTGAAATATCATCTTTATGTAAATAGTACACATGAGGTATATAATTCTATAATTATAAATAAACAGATTTATCAAACATTTTCCATATTCATATATCAATGTCTCATGTCTCCATATATTAATAATCGTCATTTTCATGAATTCCGAGTTCAATTTCATAATTATTTGTCTCGTGTTCAGTTTATTCCATATCAGAATTTTATTCATTAAAACATTTGAATTATCAATACATATGAACAGTACATTCAAGATGAACAATTATATAATCACAAATGAATTCATTTATCAACCAAGTTCTATACTCGTATCTTATCAACTCGTACTTCCTTGTATCACATAATTCCATGTAACACTTACCAAATTTTGCCAAATTAGTGAACGTCTTACGGAATTGAGTACTTCGTTTTCTCGATGCCATAGTTCAACTATGGTCTTACACATCTTCACATAATGATGCCATAGCCCAGCTATGGTCTTACACATATTCATATATCGATGCCATAGCCCAGCTATGGTCTTACACGAATTACATACCTCACTGATGCCATATCCCAGATATGGTCTTATACAGTAGCATATATCACACCGATGCCATATCCCAGATATGGTCTTATACGGAAATCACTTGTCACTTGTAGCTGAAGCTACCACTATTCACTGATCAAGTAGCCGGAGCTACCATTTTTCACTGATCAGGTAGCCGGAGCTACCACTTTTCTCTAATCAAGTAGCCGGAACTACCACTTTTCATTGCTCAGGTAGCAGAAGCTACCACTTTTCACTTGTCATTTGTCATTGATCAGATAAGTGTTGCCGAAGCTATCACTTATCACTTTCACTTTTCCTTGATCAGATAAGTGTAGCCGAAGCTATCACTTATCACTTGTTGCCATGGTCCAACCATGGTCTTTTCCTTCAATTCATCTTGTCAGTGAACTGAAATGCTCAATTTGATCATTTATTCAATTTTTATGCTTTTACATTATTCACGATTTTATCATCAATACATATGAAATAACACATCATGAAATTCATAAAATTAACAAATAATCACTAAAATTTATCCATATAAACTCACAAGTTCAATTTTTGTATTATAACGATAATCATAATTTCATAATAAATATACCAAATAAAACATTATATCATTTCTAATCCAACACTTATCGATTATAATCAGGCATGTGATCAATTTATACACGAGTCATTCATATATTTTTGTCTATTTTCCTCATCCTCCTCTCCATCCACATCCTTAGTATAAACAACACACTTGTAGGTAACATTATCCATAATTTTTACTATCTACTTATGTGAATATTCAAGCTGTCCATCTGTGTCATAGTCACTAAGTTATTTTTATCTTGAGCTACAGAACTCCAAATTAAGATCCATAAATTTTCCCAGAAACTAGACTCATATGTCTTCTTATCATAAAAATTTCATAATTTTTGGTTGGGCCAATTAATACATTTTATTCATTGAAGTCTCCCATGTTCTGCTGCCTGATAGTTCTGACCCTTCACTAAAAATTAATTATATTCTCGTACAAGATTTGAATGATGTCCTCATTTGTTTCTCTTGAAAATAGCCTCATTCAGGATTATAAACATATAAATTTAAGCCTCTAATTATTTTTATCCAATTTTTGATGATTTTCCAAATTTAGAACAGGGGAACCCGAAATCATTCTGACCTTGTCTCACAAAAGTTATTGTATCTCATGATTTACAATTCCATTGCTTACATAATTTCTTTTATAAGAAACTAGACTCAACAATATTTAATTTCATATTTTATTCATCCTCTAATTCGATTTCTACAATTTTTGGTGATTTTTCAAAGTTAAACTACTGCTGCTGCCCAAAATAGTTTTAGTGCAAAATATTGATTTCTATTTTACCCCAAATTTCACAATCCATACAATTCAGTCCTTGCTCAATTAACCCCTCAATTAATATAATTTTCTCAATTAATACTTTTTCTAGACATTATAAGTTATTTAATAACTATTTAAATTCAAAATTTCCACATAAAACTCTAACTTCAAACTCTTTTACAATTAGGTCCCAAACATTCATTTTCTATTCAATTCTTTCAATAAAATCAGAATATAAACAATTTAAAGCTCTAATTCCATGCCGAATCATCATATACTTCCAGCACTCATCCATAACAACTTCAAAAATTAGACATGGAATCAAAAACTAATGAAATAGTAAGTTGGACCCAATTATAAAAGTCCAAAAACATAAAAATTTCAAGGAGAAAGCAAGAATTAAACTTACATGAAGCTAGAGTATGAAAACCAGCTTGAACCCTCCTCCATGGCTATTTTTCAGCTGATGAATATGAAGAGAAATGAAGAGAATTCTAGACATTCCAATTTAGTCCCATTTTTATTTAGCCAATTTTGTCAATTTTTCAATTTTGCCCTTATTTCACCCATTTCCTGATTTTTCTCAGCTATTGCCGCCCAAAATATCTCTTTTGGGCTTATTTTCACTTTAGGTCCTTCCTCATTTGACAATTGAGCTATTTAATCCTTTTAAAAAGTTTTACACCATTTTCAATTTAGTCCTTTTTATTTAATTAACCACCCAAACGTCAAAATTTTCTGACTAAATTTTATTACTACCTCACCAACACTCCATAAATATTTCTAAAAATATTTATGGCTTAATTTATGAAGTCGAGGTCTCGATACCTCATTCTCGACCCAATTTACCTAATTAATTCTTTTAAATCACCAATTTCACTAATTCAAAAATGCTTTTATATTCACATTTGACTCATAGGTATTAATTTATTAAATTTTCAACTCACCCGTCGGATTTAGTGATCTCAAATCTCTATTCCCGATACCACTAAAAATTAGGCTGTTACAACTACTTGCTGTTTAATAGCTTTTTAAGTGACTATTTTATTCATGCCAGCAAATTTGGGGGCTTTTTTTTTCTTTTCCCATGGTTGTAGATTGAAAATTGTAAAAAAAAAAATGCAAGAAACCTTGAAATTGAACAACAACCCCTCGAAACAATAAGATGTTCAGCAAAAGAGGCGAATGAGAACCAAGAAGAAGATGGCAAAAAGAGCTGAGCGAGGGTTTTGGGTTAATCTCGCTATGTCTTGCTTACCGATTGGTTGCAAAGAGGAGTGCGATGGCGACGTAGCAGATGGTTGAGTCGACGGCGATGCAGTAGATGGTCGGGTTCGGCGATGCAGAAGTAACCGATTTCCTTGAAGGTTGAAAGAATAGAATACAATGCAAATATTTTTGAAAAATAAATAAATAATGTTCTAAAAGAAAACAAACCTTGGTACCTTGAGTACAGGTGATGAGAGTTTTCCCCACATTTCTGGTAGTGAAAACTGAAGGAGCCTTGATATCATACCAATCCTTCTTAGCGAAAGGATCCGCTCTAAACAAAAAAAAACTCAAACATTTAACGAACAAATCTGCTATGTAAAACAATAATATTATAATGCCTACATATTTATTTTTATAAATAAAAGAAAAATAAGGCAAACTTGGTCAGGCAGTCCACTCGACTAAGCAAGCACTTATAACTTTTAAAATGTCCAAAAATACAAACAACAATGATAGAGTAACGAAGTCATGTTTAAACCATAATCAGGTTGTAATGACAACTTCAGGTTCACAACAATACTAATGAACTATAAGTTGATAACAAATGTACAAAAGTGGGAAAGCTCAGCCGCATTACACATCAAGGATCAATAGAAATGAATAAATGCAAAAACAATGGTGAAACAACTATCCATCCTCTCTTCTAACAAACAATTTCTACATGGTTGGGAAAACAAATAAGAGAAGATAAACGGGAAAATTTCCACTTACTGCTCTAATGTAAGGAGAATCAAGGTGCTTCAGTAGCCCATGCATTTGCTTGACAATAAGTTTCATGGTAAAAACTTGTAAAGAAGGCGAATGCGATAGAAGGACCACGACAATTCCAGTCATCCACGGTTCGACATGATCAACTTGATTGTAAATTTCATCAATGACTTCATGGTAAGTCTTTAATCTGTAAAGCTCTTTGAAATAATCAGAGGATAATATATTCATACAAACCACCTTCTCTAACAACGAATCAATCAGTTTACTACACGTCTGTATCTCCATGGCAATACCCCGCACTGTCAACACAAGAATACACCACACAAAGTGTCATAAATTATAACCTTACTCCACTCAAAATAACATCATTTGATTTTCGAGAGAAAAGAAACAGACTCAAAAGAACCAAGAAACCCATCCTGATTTCTAATATCTAAAAACAAAAACCTTGAAATTATTCAAGATACGAAAACCAACCCTAATCAAATTAATTGAAAATAAGGTATTTTCTTTAAAACATCGTACGTAGAAGCATATTAATCGTCAATCAAATCTCAAAACCCTAATAAGTACAAAAGAAAAAGCGAATCCCTTAAAAAAATTTCATTTAACAAAATATCCTCTGCCAGAATCGAAATAAACGAATAAAGAGAAGAAGTAGATAGATTCAACATAAGATAAAGGGGAAAACCGAGAAATCATAAGGGAAGGATGAGGAATTGAGAAACGCACCACTAAAAAGAGCGACAATGATGAAATTTTGGGAAGGAATCAAAGCAATTGACAGGAGGAGGATAAACAATAAACCCTAAGTCGAAGAGATGAGAGCTTAGGCTTACCTATTTAGTTAACCAACCTTTTTCCTATGGCAACTGAACCATGACCCACGAGTATATCAAGTATAGACCCAGAAATAGATCAGCTTTAATAAAAAGAAAGAAAGCCCATTTGAAGAACGAGAAAGATGAAGGAAAAGGAAATGAGTACTCGACAGCCATGCTTCATAAACTTTGCTTACTACAAAGAATGGGGGAAAAGGTTAGGGAAAAAGGGCAGAGGAAAAAAGGTTAGGTTACAAATTTTGGGAGAAATTTAGGGATTTCAGATTGGGGAAAAAAGAGGAAACGAAATGAATAAGGTTCATCGTGTAACACCCTGTACCCAAGACCGTTTCTGGAGTCGAACACGAGGTGCTAACCGACTTAATTCATTTACTCTCACAGTCCATTTAAAATTTGCAGACGATTGGTGATCTTGCGTCCTTGTCACCTTAAAAATCATAACTTGAGTTCCACAACTCGAAAATCAGTTTTGAAATTTTTTTCCCAAAACTAGATTCATATATCCATCTACAGATTTTTTTCTAGAATTTTTGGTTGGGCCAGTTAGTACAGTTTATTAGTTAAAGCCTCCCCTGTTACAGGGTGCGACTACACTGACCTTCATGCATTACGATTTGGATATCTCCCTGTACAGGGCTTCAATACTGATGCCGTTTGTTTCTATAGAAACTAGACTAAAAAAGGAATCTATACATATATGGCATGACTTCTAAATGTCTCTGGTTAATTTATAATGAATTTCCAAAGTCAGATCAGGGGATCCAGAAACGGTTCTGGCCCTGTCTCACAAAAACTTTAACATCTCATAATATACTATTCATATGAATGTTTCGTTACTTTCCTATGAAAATAGATTCATCAAGGTTCGATTACATAATTTATTCGCTATTTAATTCCATTCCTAATATTTTTAGAGATTTTTCACATCCACATCACTGCTGCTGCCAGCATCTATTTTCAAGGTAAACTTTACCTATTTCATGATCCTCCATGGATCAACTAGAGTTTATCATTCATATACCAAAAGTGATCATGAATAACCATTCCCATGACTAACCGTTACCAACATTTCCATACCTCTCGACGGACGACATACAAAACGATTATAATGCTATGATCAAAGTATACTTAAGCCATTTTCGCATGGCTATCCAAATTTACACAAAACCGAAAGGTACATGACCTACAACAAAAGGGTAGTCCTATACATTAACCAAAATATCCTCTCACTACTAGTCTATTCTATACATGCCATAAGATATTCCAAAACGTAGCAGTACCAAACAGTGGATGGTGATAATGTGACTAGTTCTTGACGATCCCCGAGCCTGCGACTTCCAAATGAGATCTATAAAGCGGAGGAAACAAAGTACACGGAGTAAGCAGTACAATGCTTAGTAAGTTTTAGCGGTGTCAACAGATAACAATCAAATTATAACATAGTTGTTCGTATTTTATTTCACTCTTCCTTCGGGCATACCATCCCTTTTCCGAATGTGCACGTCTCATCATATGTAATAGGCGATAAATTCTCACTTGATGGTGACCTCTTATGATCATAGGTACATTACATATTTTTACGACTTTCCACATTGACCAAATGCACAATAATCATAGAACAGTCTTATTGCTTTACTCACATGTGCATCACATAACGACCTTGTGATTTAGTCTAAATCAAACTTAAATATAATCTCAAAATACATACCGACCAACTTAACGCATTGAACGTATTTATTACTAATTGTCTTTGTGAAGTCGCATAATCTTACGCTTTACTTGAATCTTCAGCAAAACCTTTAGTTCGGGCTTACCGGACAAAATCTCCACACGTAGTCATCGGGTCATTAGAGCTCGGATATAGTACGAGCACGAAGCCTCACGATCATTAATCGATGATAATATTCTCGCATAAAGCTGCGGGGTTTTAACCCGGATATAGTACTGACACAAATGCCCTTCGGGACTTATCACATTTATACACTTCCACATCCATCATGTTGGCCACTCGGCCTTATCACATATATACACTTTCACATTCATCACATTGGCCATTAGGCCTTATCACATATATATACACCTTCACATTCATCACATCGGCCATTAGGCCTTATCACGTATATATACACTTTCACAAATTTTAATATCAAAGATCCATCTAACACTCATATATCATTTTACAATATCACGAATTAGAATTCAAGTATGGGTTTAATCAATAGCTTATGAGCAACTAAAACAAGTTTTATCCATGTTTACAACAAAGTCACATATTCACTACGAGCTGTTTTTCCTGAGTAATTGTCACTAAATTATTTATAACCGGAGCTACAAGGCTCCGAATCACTTTCCGTTAATTTTCCCTGAATATAGACTCGTATATCTTCCATCAATAAATTTTTCAGAATTTTAGGTTTGGCCAATCAATACCAGATTTTTCTTAAAGTTTCCCCTATTTCACTGTTTGACTAACCTGACCAGTCTTCACTACGAATCAAAATTCTCATTGTACAGAATTCAAAGTATGTTCTATTTGATTTCATTTGAAACTAGACTCATTAAGGAGTCTAAGCATATAAATTTTATCTTGTAACCATTTTTGTACAATTTATAGTGATTTTCTTAAAACAGAACAGGGGATTTCGGAGTCATTCTGACCCTGTCCCACACAACTTTAAATATCTCTTTATAGGAAATTTCTTTGCTTCCACGGTCTCTTTTATAGGAAACTAGACCAACTAAGCTTTGATTACATATTTTTTTCAGCCTATAATTCCACGCCAACATTTTATAGTGATTTTCTAAAATCACATTACTGCTGCTGTCCAAGCAAATTATTACAATTTGCTCTTAAATTTCCAAGTCCAAACACATATGAACTTACCATTTGAGTTTAAGACATATCATGGCCACATCATATCTTATTAAATCAACTCATTATGTCCTATTATGATTGAATTTACTCAACGTTTAATCACTTAAAACTTACCTCGGAAGTGGTCGACGATTAGATGTCCACGGCTATTCGTTTACTTTCTCTTTTCCCCTATCCGACTTTGATCCTCTTTGCTCTTAAGCTTAAGTAAAACAATAGATTTGCTTAAGTACTTAACTAATATTATTCACTTAACAATCACATTTCATTTAATCTTTATCTCAATACCAAACCGAGTTATAAGATCATACATTATACTAAGCATATCATTAAACATACCTATTCAATTTAGCTAATTTCATAGCCGATTAATCACCTTACCCCACATTACTCAATGCTGAATATCAACCTAACATCACAAGCATAATCACCATGAAACTTACCTTAATGCACATTTTATCCCATTGCCGAATACATGTATATATATATCATCAAACAAATATTTATTCACATAACAACAATTCAGTCACATCTCTATACTAAATTCATATTCGGCAATGGCCTCCAATATAGTGACCGATTCTTCTCAACTAGCACCAAGGAGGACTTAACAACGAGGACTTTACATTCCCTTTCGAATTTTAAAATCTCAGGGTTTACCATCACAAGAAGATACATCCTTCATTCAATCACACTCACCAACTATTATGTAATTACTCAAAAATGCAACCAAAAAAAAAGGGGTTGCCCTAACATAAATCATACACCACACCATCAATTGAAGGTTAATTCATGGTAACATTAGTATTGAAAGGTTGCGTTGTGGGCAGCCTAAGAGGACCCGCAACACTTGGCTTAATTGCTGTAATATATCACATTCGGAGGCTGATTCGGACAGCATTAATAGTACAATATTTAGACAGCATGAACAAGGCAGCAATTAACAATACCAACAAGGTAAAATTCAGACAACAATTTAACGGTTTCAACAATTATCAAACACAAGAAAATAAAAGTTCAAGGAAAACTCACCAAGGTTCCCAACACCGATTCTACCTATTCAATTTGCTCCTCCCCTTTTCCACTACAGCCTTCTCCCACCTTTTTAGCCTTTTACTTGAAAATTTCAACTTATAAGCAAACAAATTTCATGGTTTTCCACTACATGCAGCCGGCCTCTCCTCTCTAGCTTCATTTGCAAGAGACAAGGAAGCAAGATAGAAAAATAAAAGTTGAAGTCTTTCTTTCTTCCATTCACGGCAATGGAGGGGGGGGAGACAACTTTGGTTTCTCCTCCCACTCCCCTCTTTTTTTATTATTCTTCCCACACATTTTAGCACAAAATGTCTATAATATGTCTTACCCCATAGCATGGCCGGCCACCATCTAGATTTTTGGCTAATTTGACATGCAAACCCTTCTTTTATACAACATGCATTAATAGGTCCTTATAGATTAACCTATCGCATTCCAAAAGTGTCACACATAAGTCCTATTACTAAATTCACATGCAATCGACTAAATCGAAGCTTAAAACTTTCACACATTCATATTCACATATTTTAGACAATAGATATCATATTCAAATAATTTGGTGACTCGGTTTAGCGGTCCAGAAACCGCTTTCCGACTAGGGTCATTTTAGGGCTGTCACACATCGGGTTTATTGTTGGGTAAAAAATGAGAAGAGCAAAACGACGATGTTTTGCCTAAAAGAAATCAACATTTGAGGCTTTTATCCATTAGCGCCGCTAAATCCATACATATTGCGACATTTAACCAAAAAACGCCACTAAAAAACCTACAAAAAGGCGCCGTTTTGATTAAAACAAAATAACATTTTGCGGCATTTTTCACCTAGTGCCGCTAAAGCCCGACCTATTGCAGCGTTTTAACAAAAATTCCACTAAAAAATCAAATAAAACAGTGTCGTTTTGATTAAAACATAATAAATTTTTGCTGCTTTTTTTGACTAGCACTGCTAGAACCCGACATATTGCGGTGTTTCACCAAAAACGCCATTAAGAAATCCAATAGAACGGCACCATTTTTATTAAAACAAATTGATTTTTGCGGCCTTTGATACTACTAAATATTTAAAGAACATTTTTATAAAAATATTTATTTTGTCGCTAAAAATTATTAGTTAAGTGATTTTATAAAACATATATTATTACTATTTTTTATAAATTGGATTTTATATAAAAAAACTAAGTACTCTCAAAATAAATATCATATATTTTAATAAGAAAACAAATGATTAAATGGCTATAATTAATTATTAAGTTAGAATTATCCAATGTAAGCAATCAATCTCTCACATATCAAATTTCTATTAAAGATTGAGACGTTAATCATGATTTTATATTATTGTTTTCGATCTAATCTCTATTTTATTAGAGATATTTCTTCCTAACTAAAATATAACTATTTTGCTAGATGTTCGATGTGGAATGTTTTAGTTTTTGTATTTCATTTTATTTGTTATAATTTGGTCCTATCCAAAATAGATAGTTACCTATCCATATCAATCATTACTTTTTATTTATTTATCAATGTTTTTTTAAAATCTAATATTTAAATATATCAAATGGTTTAGATTAAATATTTTAAATATAAAAGCATTAATTGATTGTATAAAATTTCATCATTTAACAAATCTCAATTAAACCTTAAATCCTAAATCATTTAATATAGATAAAGTTTATCTATTATCTCTTAAATAATTTAAACTATAATCATAATTTTAATATATTAAAATTAATATTATCTCTTTACAATTATATAAGAAATTATTTAATATATAAATTAAAAAATACTAATTAATCTAAACCCTAAACCCCTAACCCCTGACCCTTAACCCTTGACCCCTGACCCTTAAACCTTAAACCCCAACCCTTAAACCATAATCCATAAACCTTAAAATAGTAACTCCTAAACCTTAAACCCTAAATCATATACTCTAAACCATAAACCCTAACCTATAATGATAATTAATTCAATATTTTAAAATTAATACTATCTCTTTTACGATTATATAAGAAATTATTTAATATATAAATTAAAAACAATCAGTCATATACCCAAAATACTTTAAAATTATTTTAAATAATAGTATTTTAACTTTTTCATTTTTAACAAATATTTTTCTATATTTTTACTTCAAATTTGTTTATGTGTCATTATTTTTTCGAAGAATTTAAATATTCAATTAAAAATAAATTGTATTTTAATTAATATAAATAAACCAGTTAAAGAATAAATAGACAGGTAAAATGTTTTTTGTGGCGATTTTGATAAAGCGCCGCTAAAGCTCGATCTATAGCGGCGTTTTTCAAAAAACGTCGCTAATGCCACTAAAGCCACTAAAGCTCGATCTATAATGGTGTTTTTCAAAAAGTGTTGCTAGTGCCACTAAAGCTCACGGCGTCAGTAACACCCCTAACCCATATCCATCGCCAGACTAGGGTTAAGCGGCATTACCAAACATATCGAAACACTTTGCATTCATTTCACAAACATCATAGCATCATAGTCAAATATCAACATAAGTCCCTTTCTTAGGTCAATGAGACCTTAAACATGCATTAGGGAGAGGTCGGAACTAAACCGAACGTATTCACAACTTTCAACACTTAGGAAAATTTTCTATTCTGTTAAGGTTACACGCCCGTGTGACCAGGCCGTGTGCCTTACACGGGCAACAAACACACCCATGTGAACCAGCCGTGCCAAAACAGAGCAGGTATACTGACTTTCACCCACGGCCAATAGACACGCCCGTGTGCTATGACCGTGTGATACTTAGCTAGCTACTGACTTATGCCCACGGCCATATGACACGCCCGTGTGTCAGAGCCGTGTGATTTTTAAGAAGTTACTGCCAAACAAACACGACCACAAAGCACGCCCGTGGCCTTTGACCGTGTGGCACAATGCAGGCTTGGTTTAAGCCATCTTGCCACCCCATTATGGGTCACCCTACAAACAAGGAATCAAGCATATATGTACAACCCATTCAACTATTCTTTATGTTAAAACATACATCATTCATGCCATAATATTATCAATAATTTACATACTTATAAACCTTACCTTCTCCTTTATCCAATTAAGACATGCCATAATTGCAAATTAACATCACATATCATAAGCCATTATCAAATATGATTTCAAACACAAATTATCCAAATCTCATGGCTAACTATATACTTCACAAAACATACTTCACAACTACTAGCCTATATATGCCATGCTTCAAATATTTACATTTTCAAAAGTACCAAAATAAGATCGATAGTGTGGTGACGATCCTCGACTATCCCCGAGCCTTCAGTAGCTACGATAACTGTAAAACAGACAGTAAACACACAGAGTAAGCTTTCAAAAGCTTAGTAAGCTCGTACTCAAAACAAGTATAGTATATGAACATAAAATGATAACCTATGAGTATTTGTACAATTTCAATCCATATAACTATATCAACTCAACAAGATTCATATACATAACATCATTTACCACTTAGGAATTATACATACCTGAAGCTTCCCGTACTTATTTACTTTTGTACTTACCTCATGTTGAATGTTATGAGACTTTCCATAAGTTATTCATATTTTATACATCAGCACACTTAGTGCTGTAAGATTAGCCGAAGCTAAATATTTCCACACACATAGTGCCATCTCAAATAACTGAGACTAATTCGGTATCGCACACTTAGTGCCTCAAGTAGCCGAAGCTAGTTAAATCGCACACTTAGTGCCAAAGCTAGTTTAGATCGCACACTTAGTGCCAAAACTTCCGTTTCATCACCATATTATCCAATTCAATTATATACAACCTATGTATAATAAAGACATCAAAACTTACTTAACATCATATTTTAAGTACGAACTTACCTCGTACTCAGAATTTATCGACTCGGACTATCCACTCGATAACCTTCGACTTTCCTAGATCTAAGTCCGAATTCCTCCTTTCTTGATCTATATGTTTTCAAAATTAATCCTTTTATTTACCAATTAATTCAATTTAATCCATAAACACATTTTTAGGGTAATTTACAAACTAGCCCTTACATTTTCACATTTCGACACTTTAGTCCCTATTTCACAAAATCACAAAATACACATAAATTGCATACACACAAGTTTAGCCGAATTCTTCTAACTCTCAAAAAAATCCATGCATTTCATTTATTTTACATTTTAGTCCCTCAAATTAACATTTTTACAATTTAGCCCAAATTTACTCAATTTCATCAAAAATTCAAAGACAACATATGTCAACCCAAAACATACCTTTCATAATTTATCAACTAACATCACAAAGCTCATAGTTTCATCAATGGCATAACTAAAAATCATCAACAAAATCAAAAATTGAGACATGGGCTTTATAGTACACTAAGCAACAATCACAAAAACATAGAAATTTTAAAAAAACCGAGTCAAAACCTTAATCACCAAAAATAGTAGCCGAACCCTACCTTGGCTTTTCTCTTTTATTTTCTTTGTATTTTCAGCTAAGAATGAACATAAAATGATCCATTTCATGCATTTGTTGTATTATTATTAACATAAAATCTAAATAACCATTTTGCCCTTTCATTCAACCATTAAAAATTCACCTAACACATGCCCTTTTATGTCCATTCAAATCTCCAATGGTCAAATAACCACATAAGGACCTTTCAAATATAAAGCCAACTCAAATAAACACTTTAGCATCTAGCACACAGCTTTTACATTTTATGCAATTAGGTCCTTTTTGCAAATTAAGCACACAAACAGTTAAATTTTCACACGAGACTTTCACACATGTCAATTCACTTATCATAGACACGGAAATTAATATTAAAATATTTTTCTAACTCGTATTTGTGGTCCCAAAACCACTATTCTGACTAGGGTCAAAACCAAATTGTTACAGCGTCTTACTGAATTTTTTGCAGCGTTTTTCAAAAAGTGCTGCTAATGCTCGATCTATAGCGGCGTTTTTAAAAAAGCACTGCTAATGCTTGATCAATAGCAATGTTTTTCAAAAAACGCCGCTAATGCTCGATCTATAGCGGCGATTTTCAAAAAGCACCGCTAATGCCACTAAAGCTCAACATAAAACGATGGCGTTGTGCTTAATTTTTTTTGCAATGTTTTTCAAAAAATGCCTCTAATGCTCGATCTATAGCGGCATTTTTCAAAAACCACCGCTAATGCTCGATCTTTAGTGGCATTTTTATCTAAACGCTGCTAAAAATGTAACGCCCCAATTTTCGGGAATTCTGTGAATGTTGGCAAAATTTCATGCTTTAATTTTGTCATTTGTGAGTGAAATTATGAAATAGGACCTATGTGAAAATGTTTGAAAATGCTATAGGCTAAATTGAAGTGACCAAATAAATAGGTGTGCAAAATAGGAGGATTTACATGACAAACCTCCCATTTTACATGAAGTGGCTAGCCATCATGTTGTTGTAGACAAAATGTGCACTTGATATCCATAATTTATGGTACAAATTGATACAAATTGATAATAGGTTAGGTAAATGTTCCATGATAATAGGTTAGGTAAATGTTTCATGATAATGGGTTAGGTAAATGTTTCATGATAAGAATTTCATGTCTTTTGTATTAAAGAATTAAATGGATGAAATATGAAGTTTTATTAAAAGAAAAAGGGGTAAAAAGAACAAAGTTTTGTCCATCTTTGTTCATCATAGCTGAAAGTTAGAGAAGAGAAAGGAGAGGAGAAAGCTCTTGAATATTCGGTCATTAGGAGGAGGAAAATTGAAGGTAAGTTCTTGGTACCTTGTTTCTATTTTGAGGTTCATGAGTTCTTCTTGATTCTACCTTAACTCTTGAAGCATATTTTGGTTTTTGGTTGTGTTGTGAGCATTTGGTCATGAATTAAAATGAAGGAAATGGTTGTTGTTTCATGTTCTTTTGATGAAAAATGAAAGATAGGTGAAGTTGAGCCAAACAAATGAGCATGCATGTGCCTTAGATGCTAAGGAAAAAAATCGGCTAATATGTTGTGCTTTAAAATGATGAAATGGAGATTATACTTAAGTAAAATCATAGATATGTGATGATTGATTGGTGATATACATGTTTAAAAAAAAACATGCATGCAAGTTATGTGTGAAAGAGTGAATTTGGTAATAAATCTGCTTGGGACAGCAGCAGTAACGTGAATTTGGAAAATCACCATAAACTGTGGGAGATGAATTAGAAGCTGAATAAATTATGTAATTAAAGCTTGTTGAGTCTAGTTTCAAATGAAATAAACGAGAACATATTTTGAATTCTGTAAAATGAGAAATTTGATTCGTAATGAAGAGTGGTCAGATTAGTCAAATAGTGAAACATGCGAAACTTTGAGAAAAATCTGGTATTGATTGGCCAAACCAAAAATTCTGAAAATTTTATGGATAGAAGATATATGAGTCTACTTTCAAGGAAAATTAACGGAACTTGATTTGGAGTTTCGTAGCTCCAGTTATAAATGTTTTAGTGACTGTTGCTTAGGAAGACAGCTTGCAGTGAAATTATGATTATGTGGTAAACATTGACAAAAATTTGTTAATGAGTTACTTATTGATTTCTTATAAGCTTATTATGATCTGTAGGTGTGGTTGGCCGAATATTGTAAGGGGTTAATACGTAGTTTGTATTTGAATAGTTAGATTAACGTGTTAGTAATCCAATTGTAGGCGGTTCGTGTGTGGATCTCGTCGACATATATCGTCATAAGCAGTGTGTAACTAACACCCTCTTTCTTAGTCTAGATCGGCAAAAGTCGAAAAGCCAAAATGCGAAAACCGATATTTTGTAGATTTGCGAGTGTGCGAATGCTCGTGAGGTAAATCGATTAATGTTTTGGTAAGCTGCAATGTTTGACCGCAAAGTGCATGATTTACGTGCCCTCGATATTTTTGGGCTTAATCGGCCAAAATTGGAATGATGGGCCAGCAGCCCAATTCAGTAAGAACCCTCGGTAGTGATTACATTAGTACGTGAAAGGTAGGAATATGCATGAAAAACCCTAAAATAGATAAATTACTGAAATACCTTTAAAAGTGAAAAATTTACGCTTTACCCTAGTAGATAAATTACGAAATACCCCTAGGATTAAATTGACCTAAATGCATGTTTGATTGTTGTTATTTCTTGCATGCCATGTTGTTATTATCTAATGCATGGGATTGGGAAATTGACGGAGGAAATCTTGAAAGTGGCTTGTCCACGTCTTGGAGGCTTTGCTTCAATTCTTTGTTAAGCGAGCAAGCAAGGTCGCAAGCTGTGGAGTGTTAAATTTGGGTGGGTTGAGCTATTCCCCACATGGAGTGTATGGCTGGTACGGGTGGAGTGTAGTGGTTGGTGGGTTGAGTAGTCTCCCCAAATGGGCTTGCATATGTTTCTTGATGTTGCATGTATTTTGAAATGAGCCTATGGGCCATCATTATTTGAATAAGGGCTAAGGCCCGGTTTATTATGTCTGAAAAGGTCTACGGCCCAATACCATTGTTACCTAAATGGGCTTAGGCCCAATAGGCTTGAGTGACTTGGGCTTTGAATGGGTTTTCCTTACACTTGAGTTTCCCCAAACTCACCCTTTTATATTCATCCATGAAATCCCCAACCATAGTGGGCTTGGAGTCGTGAGGGAATTCGGAGTGGTCACCCGATTCAAAGTTTGATTTTCTTCGGTGAACTGGATTCATCCTTTTATTTACGTTTAAAGTTTTGGGTTTTTAAATGTAATAAGGCCGCTTAATTATTTTTGATGGTTTTAATATGTATTACTAAAATAGGTATTACTTATTTTAACTGTTGAAATTGGATAGCTTTAGGCGCGTTTTCAAAAACAACAATTAATTTCAAAATAACACGACAACAAGCAAAGCTTAGTAATGAAAGTATTTTCCAAAATTAATCACTTTTCCTAAAATGACTTAATCAAATCGGTTTCCTAGAAATATCCATGACGTTAAGGTGTGGCAATAACGGTATGCATGTCTAGGATTGGATCCGAAGGAGCTTGGTATAGCGATCCGATGGACTCACCACCTCTCTTCGGTTTCCTACGGTGCTGACTTCCATTCACTTTAACCTTTAATGAATTAATCTTTTGAACATCAAGTACGATTTTACGGACTTAGAATGGAAATTTTTTTTACGTTTTGATGTGGCATCGGATCAAGCCATAACTTCGGGCGGGTTTGGGGTGCTACATTTAGTGGTATCGAGCCTAAGTTGCAACAACTCTACTGTGGAATGGGTTTACAAAAACAAAGATTTTCGAAACGAAAATTTTATAAAGAATGCAAAAACTCGATTTTCAAAATTTAGATCTTTAGAAGGTGGCATTAGAATCTCGGCTCAAGTTTGTAAGTATTACTCGAACTCTTCGAATATTTTTCGACTTATCATGCATCTTGAAATCTGCTAGGATACTCTAGATAGGATGATCTTGAAACCATAGGAAAATCGATAAGAGATGAAAGCGTAGCTAGACTTCAATTCTGCGAAAACAAACTCGGATTCCGTCGATTCATAAAACATATGTAATAAACACTGGAATATTGAATTAATGCATAAAAACTCGTAATCAAGATAATACGATATGAGTACAAGAGCTGTTCGTGGAAGATGCTGTGGACGGAGCCGAGGAAGTGCTCGAGCGAGATCTTCGTCTTCGAGACATATGCCAGCGGTGGGTGCACCGGTACCACCGGCAACAGAGGTAGAGTCTCATGACCGTGGTGCCGAGGATGATGCCCAGTCACAGGCAATGCTTCGTGTTCTGGAAAGGGTTGTTGGGGCAAGTACGGGCAATGGAGTTCGGGGATCTATTTCTGAACGACTTCGGGCTAACGGAGCGGAGATCTTTAGGGGCATGTCTGGTATAGCCCCGAATGTGGCGGAATATTGGTTGGAGGCCACAGAACGGATTATGGACAACTTGGACTGCTCTGAGGAGATTGTGAGTGGGGTATCTATACTAAGTCCTTTGGGTCACTTGGTTAGGGTAGACAAACTGTATAGGGATGTACCTTTAGAAACTCAAGGTAGGATTTTCCCTGGAGATCTGATGGAGTTACCGTTCGGAGAGTTTGATCTCATTTTGGGAATGGACTGGCTCGTTAAGCATAAGGCGACCCTGGATTGTGCTGCTAAACGAATTGTGACAGCCCAAAATTGACCCTAGTCGGGATGTGGTTTCGGGACCACAAAACCGAGGCATAAAAATAATTTAAAATTTATTTTGATGCCTATGATATGTGTTAATTTGTGTGTGACATTTTTGATGTTTCGATTTAGTGTTATAAATGCGAATTTCACTAGAAAGGACCTAGTAGTGAACTTTGAAAGTATGATAGGGAAATGTGTGATGACTAGTTGCTCATGCATGCAAAAATAAGGGATTTGCATGTCAAATTTCCTCCCCAACATGAAGTGGCCGCCATGGCAAGAGAGGATGGGCAAAACATGTCATGAAACATGTTTTGTTGGTGCATTAGGGAGAAATAATAAACAAAGGTGTATGGGTAAGAAAAGAATTAAAAAAATGTGTGTGAGTGTGGTATTCCCCCCATTGCCGTGAGTTGTAGAGAAAGAAAGAAAAATTTTGTTCATCCTTTCTTTGAGCCAAAACTAAGGAAGAAGGAGGATTTTTGCTTCATGCTTGGTTTGGAAGAGATCTAGAAGGAGATTTGGCTAAGTTTGCATCAAGATTAAGGTATGTATGAGGTTGTGTTAGGAGTTTCATGCATGTTTTGGTTGCTAACTTGATGTGCATGTTAGCCATGGCTCAAATCTTTGTTATGCCATGGAAATGGTATTTGGCCAAAGTTGTTATGGTGATAAAGCCATTGCATGCTAAGTGTGAAGCTTGATGATGATGCATGCAATGATGGATTGTCTACTTTTGAGTAAGATTTTGAGTTTTCTTTTGTTTAATCATGATTGAAGTTGAAAAGGGCATGATTGTCATATTCGCCATGATGCATTCATGAGCATGGTTCATGCTTCTTGCATGTTAGTTAAAATTTTTGTTTTGGATGGCTATGGACACCTTGAAATTCGCCATGCTCATATATGTATATATATGTTTGCACATGATGTTTTGGTTATGAACTAAGTGATGAATATGGTTGTTTAAAGAAGAAGATGTTGAAGAATGATTGTGAAATTGCAAGCACATTCGCCTAGCACACATATGAGTGCTTGATGCTATATTATAAGTTTTGAGCTACAATATGCAAAGCATTAACTAGTAAAATGCATGCTGTTTTTGTGAGGTATTGAGTGCATAATTGGCCTCAACATGTACATGAATATTCGGCCTTGGGTAGCCTATTGAAGGCCTTAGCTTTTCCTTGATGCTCGAATAAATTGTATTGAATTGCTTGATGTAGTATAAAATGTGCATGACCATTGTGTATTCAAGCTAAAGAGTGGCCATATGACCATTTAAACTCCTTGTCATATTCGCCATAAGCTAGCACAATGAGGTTTTAATAAATTGAATTTGTTTGAATTAGCTCAAGAGCTAAGAGGGCCACAATTGGACAAGGGAAGGAAAAGTGATCGAATAGCCGTAAAAGCCGTTCGACAACATCCGAGGTAAGTCCTCAAGAAGTGACCTTACTTGAATTATGTGGAATGAAATATGGATGTATTGATTATTGATTTATGTGTGAATGAGTATTCAAATAATACCCGGGCTAAGTCCCGAAGGCGATTATGCTAGTGATTATAATTGTGTTTGAGCCTTAGTAACGAGAATGAAATATGTATGTCCAATGATTATTGATGTATGTGTGCATGAGAAATTGAATGATATCCGGGCTAAGCCCCGAAGACAATTATGCTGGAAATTATATCCGGGTTAAGACCCGAAGGCAATTGTGCTAGTGGCTACATCCGGGCTAAGACCCGAAGGCATTCGTGCGAGACATTCTATCCGGGCTAAGACCCGAAGGCATTTGTGCACGTGGTTATATCCGGTTATATTCCGAAGAATCTTGGGCTGGAGGTGAGTGTTGGTTGCTGTAATAAATTCAATTAGTACACTCGAAGCCCAAAGAATAAGGTGCGTTTATATGTGCATTGGAAAGTCGACATGTTTGAGCAACATTCGCTCAATCGACTAATGAATTTCAGTTATTGAATTGATTGATACTTTGTGAAAGTATATAATGATGAAGTGTGAAGTAAGAATGTGTATTAATGAAATGATGCATTTGGCTATGTGAATGTATTGCTGTAATTAGAGTTGATTATATTCCTTGAGACTTACTAAGCATAAAAATGCTTACCCGTTGCTTTGGCTCTCTGTTTTATAGATTTCGCTCGATAGCAATCGGATTCGGGATCAATAAAGTCAAGTCATCCACACTATCAACGCCTCTATTTTGGTATAAATTTTGTTTGAACTTTGAAATGGCATGTATAGGACTACCCTGTTAGTTTAAAAATGTGGTGATGTATATGTATACGGCCATGCGAAAATGGCTCGTAAAAAGGAAGCATGAACTTAGACTATTTGTGGTTTGTATGTATATATTTGGTGTCATGATGTGGCTATGGATTGGAAATGGGAATGTTGGTCACATGATCAGCCATTGGCATGGTTAAAATGATCATATATGAACCTATGTATGGCAAGACTAGTTGGTTCATGGAGACTACCAAATAGGTAAGACCTACCTTAAAAACAGATGCTGCCAGCTGCAGTGACGTGAATGTGAAAAATCACCAAAATTCGTAGGAATGGTATTAAATAGTGAATAAGATATGTAAATGAACCTTGATGAGTCTATTTTCATATGGAAGAAACGAAATGGTCATAGGAGTTACATGTTAAGAGATATTGAAGCTATTGTGAAACAGGGCCAGAACGGTTTCTGGGTCCCCTATCGCAACTTTAAAAATTTACTATAAATTATCCAGAAAGAATTAGGAGACATACCTTATATTTACAGATTCCATTTTGAGTCTAGTTTCATTAGAAGCAAACGGCACCAGCATTAAAGCCCTGTACAGAGAGATATTCAAGTTATACCGCGCGAAGGTCAGAGCAGTCGATCCCTGTAACATGGCTGACTTTAACTAATAAACTGTACCAATTGGCCCAACCAAAAATTCTAGAAATAAATACATGGATGGATATATGAGTCTATATTCAGGGAAAATTTACAAAACCAGTTTCCGAGTTTTGAAACTCGAGATATGATTTTTAAGGCGACGGTGACGCAGTTTTCCAGCCTGACTGGAAATGTCAAATTGGTGGGCAAAACATGTGAACTTGGCTTGTTAACCCCTCGTGTCCGACACCGGCGATGGTCTCGGGTTCAGGGTGTTACACGAATGGTGTTAAGGACCACAAAAGATGAGGAGGTTATAGTGATAGGTGAGCGAATGGATTATTTGTCCAATGTGGTGTAGGCTTTAAGAGCCGAAAAGTGGATTCAGAAAGGTTGTGAGGCCTATTTGGCATTTGTAAGTCAGTCAGAAGAGGAGGGACTAACAGTGGATAAGGTTAGAACCGTAAAGGAGTTCCAAGATGTTTTTCCGGAGGAGCTTCCAGGATTGCCTCCGAACTGAGAAGTTGAGTTTGGAATAGATTTGTTGCCTGGAACGGCGCCCGTGTCCATCGCACCGTATAGGATGGCACCGAAGAAGTTAGTGGAGTTAAAGGCTCAAATTCAAGAGTTGTCGGATAGGGGCTTCATTAGGCCAAGCGTGTCTCCATGGGGAGCACTGGTGATATTCGTGAAAAAGAAGGATGGTACGATGCAGATGTGCATTGATTATCGCCAGTCGAACAAACTGACGATTAAGAATAAGTATCCACTGCCAAGGATTGATGATCTGTTCGACCAGCTTAGAGAAGCTTCTGTATTTTCCAATATCGACCTTCGATCTGGATATCATCAGTTAAGGGTCAAGGAGGCAGATATCCATAAAATAGCATTCAGGACTCGATATGGTCATTACGAGTTTCTGGTTATGCCATTTGGACTGATGAACGCTCCTGCAGCATTTATGGATCTGATGAATCGTGTGTTCCAACCATTTTTGGATCAGTTCGTAGTCGTCTTTATTGACGATATCCTGGTATATTCTGAAACTGAAACGAAACATGATGAGCATCTCCGTATAGTGCTGTAAGTATTAAGGGAGAAGGAACTCTTTGCGAAGTTCAGCAAGTGTGAATTTTGGTTGAGGGAGGTAACCTTCTTAGGATATGTGGTCTCTGCTGAGGGGATTAAGGTGGACCCTCGAAAAATTGAAGCGATTTTGGAGTGGAAGCCACCTAGGTCAGTGTTAGAAATACGGAGTTTTCTAGGACTGGTAGGATACTACAGAAGGTTTGTGGAAGGTTTTTTTTTGTAATGGCAGCACCTCTGACAAAACACATAAGGAAAGGAGTACCGTTTGTATGGACTAAGAAACAGCAGGAAGCTTTTGAGAAGTTAAAGAAAGTTCTGACTGAAGCACTTGTGTTAATTCAATGAGTGCAGGAATGATTTTCTTGTATGCAGTGACGCATCACACGTGGGTTTGGGCTGCGTGTTAATGCAAGAGGGTAAGGTGGTTGCATATGCATCACGATAGCTTAAGCCTCATGAGGGAAACTATTTGACTCATGATTTAGAGTTGGCAGCAGTGATATTTGCACTTAAGATTTGGAGACATTACTTGTACGGAGAAAGGTGTATTATATACACTGACCATAAGAGTCTTAAGTATTTGTTGACTCAGAAGGAGCTGAACCTTAGGCAAAGGAGATGGATTGAGTTGCTTAAGGATTATGAATGTTCGATCGAGTATCACCCAAGCAAGGCTAATGTGGTAGCCGATGCTCTAAGTCGTAGAGCTGTATTTGATCTGAGAGCAATGTTTGCTCATCTGGGTCTGTATGATGATGGAAGCCTGTTGGCTGAGTTGCAAGTGAGGCCAACCTAGTTGGATCAGATTAAGGAAAAATAGTTGAACGATGAGTCTTTGGTCGCTCATTTTCAACAAGTTAAGGAAGGGGAAACTTCTGAGTTTGGGAGCCAGAAGAGACGATGCAACAGCAATACCCTCATCTGTTTGGATTAGGTAAATTTCGAGGACGAAATTTCTTTAAGGAGGGTAGAGTTGTAACGCCCCAATTTTCGGGAATTCTGTGAATGTTGGCAAAATTTCATGCTTTAATTTTGTCATTTGTGAGTGAAATTATGAAATAGGACCTATGTGAAAATGTTTGAAAATGCTATAGGCTAAATTGAAGTGACAAAATAAATAGGAGTGCAAAATAGGAGGATTTGCATGACAAACCTCCCATTTTACATGAAGTGGCCAGCCATCATATTGTTGTAGACAAAATGTGCACTTGATATCCATAATTTATGGTACAAATTGATACAAATTGATAATAGGTTAGGTAAATGTTCCATGATAATAGATTAGGTAAATGTTCCATGATAATGGGTTAGGTAAATGTTTCATGATAATGGGTTAGGTAAATGTTTCATGATAAGAATTTCATGTCTTTTGTATTAAAGAATTAAATGGATGAAATATGAAGTTTTATTAAAAGAAAAAGGGGTGAAAAGAACAAAGTTTTGTCCATCTTTGTTCATCATAGCTGAAAGTTAGAGAAGAGAAAGGAGAGGAGAAAGCTCTTGAGTATTCGGTCATTAGGAGGAGGAAAATTGAAGGTAAGTTCTTGGTACCTTGTTTCTATTTTGAGGTTCATGAGTTCTTCTTGATTCTACCTTAACTCTTGAAGCATATTTTGGTTTTGGTTGTGTTGTGAGCATTTGGTCATGAATTAAAATGAAGGAAATGGTTGTTGTTTCATGTTCTTTTGATGAAAAATGGAAGATAGGTGAAGTTGAGCCAAACAAATGAGCATGCATGTGCCTTAGATGCTAAGGAAAAAAATCAGCTAATATGCTGTGCTTTAAAATGATGAAATGGAGATTATACTTAAGTAAAATCATAGATATGTGATGATTGATTGGTGATATACATGTTTAAAAAAAAAATGCATGTAAGTTATGTGTGAAAGAGTGAATTTGGTAATAAATCTGCTTGGGACAGCAGCAGTAACGTGACTTTGGAAAATCACCATAAACTGTGGGAGATGAATTAGAAGCTGAATAAATTATGTAATTAAAGCTTGTTGAGTCTAGTTTCAAATGAAATAAATGAGAACATATTTTGAATTCTGTACAATGAGAAATTTGATTCGTAATGAAGAGTGGTCAGATTAGTCAAACAGTGAAACATGCGAAACTTTGAGAAAAATCTGGTATTGATTGGCCAAACCAAAAATTCTGAAAATTTTATGGATATAAGATATATGAGTCTATTTTCAAGGAAAATTAACGGAACTTGATTTGGAGTTTCGTAGCTCCAGTTATAAATTATTTAGTGACTATTGCTTAGGAAGACAGCTTGCAGTGAAATTATGATTATGTGGTAAACATTGACAAAAATTTGTTAATGAGTTACTTATTGATTTCTTATAAGCTTACTATGATCTGTAGGTGTGGTTGGCCGAATATTGTAAGGGGTTAATACGTAGTTTGTATTTGAATAGTTAGATTAACGTGTTAGTAATCCAATTGTAGGCGGTTCGTGTGTGGATCTCGTCAGCATATCGTCACAAGCAGTGTGTAACTAACACCCTCTTTCTTAGTCTAGATCGGCAAAAGTCGAAAAGCCAAAATGCAAAATCGGTATTTTGTAGATTTACGAGTGTCTGAATGCTCGTGAGGTAAATCGATTAATGTTTTTGGTAAGCTGAAATGTTTGGATGCAAAGTGCATGATTTACGTGCCCTCGATATTTTTGGGCTTAATCGGCCAAAATTGGAATGATGGGCCAACGGCCTAATTGAAGAAGAACCCTCGGTAGTGATTACATTAGTACGTGAAAGGTAGGAATATGCATGAAAAACCCTAAAATAGATAAATTACTGAAATACCTTTAAAAGTGAAAAATTTACGGTTTACCCCTAGTAGATAAATTACGAAATACCCCTAGGGTTAAATTGACCTAAATGCATGTTTGATTGTTGTTATTTCTTGCATGCCATGTTGTTATTATCGATGCATGGGATTGGGATATTGACGGAGGAAGTCTTGAAAGTGGCTTGTCCACGTCTTGGAGGCTTTGCCTCAATTCTTTGATAATCGCGAGCGCAAAGGCAAGAATGTGGAGTGTTAAATTTGGGTGGGTTGAGCTATTCCCACATGGAGTGTATGGCTGGTACGGTGGAGTGTAGTGGTTGGTGGGTTGAGTAGTCTCCCAAATGGGCTTGCATATGTTTCTGATGTTGCATGTATTTTGAAATGAGCCTATGGGCCATCTTATTATCTGAATAAGGGTTAAGGGCCGTTTATTGTAATCTGAAAAGGGCTCGGCCCAGACCACTGTTATTCGAATGGGCTTAAGCCCAATAGGCTTGAGTGACTTGGGCTTTGAATGGGTTTTCCTTACACACTGAGTTTCCCCAAACTCACCCTTTTATATTCATCCACGCAGAAATCCCCAACCATAGTGGGCTTGGAGTCGTGAGGGAATTGGAGTGGCCACCCGATTCGAAAGTTTGATTTTCTTCGGTGAACTGGACATCCTTTTATTTACGTTTAAAGTTTTGGGTTTTTAAATGTAATAAGGCCGCTTAATTATTTTTGATGGTTTTAATATGTATTACTAAGATAGGTATTACTTATTTTAACTGTTGAAATTGGATAGCTTTAGGGCGCGTTTTCAAAACAACAATTGATTTTAAAATAACATGACAACAAGCAAAGCTTCCGCAATGAAAGTATTTTCCAAAATTAATCACTGTTCCTAAAAATGACTTAATCAAATCAGTTTCCTAGAAATATCCATGATGTTAAGGTGTGGCAATGACGGTATGCATGTCTAGGATTGGATCCGAAGGGAGCTTGGTATAAGCGGTCAGATAGACTCACCACCTCTTTTAGGTTTCCTACGGTGCATGACTTCCATTCACTTTAACCTTTAATGAATTAATCTTTTGAACATCAAGTACGATTTTCTGGACTTAGAATGGAATTTTTTTTTTACGTTTTTGATGTGGCATGCCAGATCCGGCCATAACTTCTGGGCCGGGTTTGGGGTGCTACAAAAAACCTGTTTTGCTGTAGTGTTTGGGTTAATCACTCGCAAGCTAATTGCTGTGTATTTGGGAATTTAGAAATAGCCTAAACCCCTACTCTAAATTCTGAGTATAAGTGTTTTCACATTATGACAGAGTGGGCTCGGCGATCGGGTCGTGTAACACCCCTACCCCGTATCTATTACTAGAATAGGGTTATGGAGCATTACCGAACTTATCACTTTAACAATCATACATTTTTTAAACATTTCTCATATCCAAACAAAAGTCATTCAAATTCAGTCCTATAGTCCCTAACACGAGCCCTCGAGGCCCAAAATAAGCATTAAAACAACTCAGGACTAAATTGAGAACTGAAGGAAATTTTGGAAAATATTGAAAATTTTCAAAGTGCAAGAGACACACGCCCGTATGGATAGGCCATGTGGACATCTGATATGAAATCACATAGCCGTGTCCCAGCCTGTGTCCTACCTCGTGTAACTCACTGACTTGGGTCACACGACCAGACCACACGCCCGTGTGACAAGTCCTGTACCCTTCGAAATGGCCTCACACGCCCATGTGCCAGGCCATGTGCTAGGTCATGTGAAAACTAGAGGGTATACTGACTTGTGCCACATGGCCAAGCCACATGCCTATGTGCTAAGCCGTGTAAAGCTAATGACTTGGTTTCTAAAGAAGTATCAAGGGACACACAACCGTGTCACCAGACCGTGTGTCACACACGACTGAGACACACGCTTGTTTCTCTACTCGTGTAGACAAGAATAGGCTATTTTCCAAGCTTTATTTCTCACCTAAAATGGTACCAACCTAAACATACCAAATTGCATATGACTATATCACTAATAGGCATTCAAACTAAGCAAAATTGAAGTTTGAAAGATGCAAAATCATTACCATTAACCTAAGTGCTCTTAGGCATCACAATTGGCCTTTATACAACATGCAAATATCACCTCCAAAAGCTACCTAAATGGTCAAATGCATACATGAGACATTGTGCCTAAAACTTAACATGAAATTTCATCTCAATTCCAACCATTTGGTACCAAAACTCAATTTCACAAGAAAGGCATTCATATAACAACTATACACCACAATTCACAATTCAATATATACATATATACATTTCAAAATATATGACTACTTACAAGCCGATTCAAATGGCCAAAATTCATCAAGACATAAAGGCTACCTTAGCCAAAAGACCTATACATGCCATATAACCAATATACACAAAGTTCAAAAGTACCAAAACAATGGCTGGATAGTGCGATGAGATCTCTGACAACTTCCAATCTGAGCAAGCTTCGAAATCACTATAAAACACGGAAAAGTAAACAGAGTAAGCTATTAAGCTTAGTAAGCTCGTATGGCTAATAAATACAACTTACCATTTATCAACAATTTAAAGAAACATAAGTAAACATAAGTAAGTTCAATCAATACAAAGGTTAGAACATAATCATAACCAAGTTTGTCATGTATGAATACATCAACTATGAGTTACTTGTCCCACTCTACCCAAATACCTAAATAGGTTCATATCATCTCTTTTATCCTCGTACCATCATCTTTTCCCATTGAACCATTTGTAATATTGTCGAATACTTAGGAATCTCACACACTAAGTGCCAAATAAGTGGTTAAAACCACCTCTATCTCATATCTCATATAAATGCTCACTCTCGAGCCATCACTGGGTTTGCTCACACAAGCTGACGGTCAAGATGTAGCTACATGGTGTTACTTACACAAGCTGATGAGTAACAGCAACACATGCTGAAAAACTCAGCGACCGGTATAACGTATAAGACCAGCACCCATAACATGGTAACCCCTAATGACATGTCATTTGTATCCTATCTATTCCTAAGGTTCAATCGGGATTTCATACGTCGCCAAATCCTCGTCAAATATTTTCGTGAAGTCGTATTCATCAAGAATGCAATAATAAAATATTTAAAACACAATTACTTTAATGCTTATTAACATACGAACTTACCTTAAATTAGTATTGAGAAAATCTATTGATCAATCCACTACTTTGTTTTCCCCCCCGTCTAATTCTGAACTTGGCCACTACTTTAAGTCTCATTAAATTAAATTCAATCCAAAAATTCATGTTATGGAAAAATTAATATTTTGCCCTTAAACATTTAACTTCTTTACAATTTTGTCCTACTTTCATAAAGATGTAAATTTATGCAATTAAATTTCAACCCATTATAGCCGAATATTATTTAGACCCATAGCAGCCCATATTTTTCATTATTTCACACATTTACCACAAAATTTTTATTTTTCTCAATTTAACCCTCTAATTTGTAATTTCATTCAAAATCACTTAACAAATGTTGTTTATCTAGAAACAAATGTTGTTTATCTAGAAACAATCATTCATTTTCTACCATTAAACTTTAAAACACATACACATTCAACAATGGTGAAATCCTAACTCTTTAACAATTTTGTAAATTAGTCCTTAGGCTAACCTGATTAAGCTACAACGACTCCAAAAACATAAAAATCATTAAAAACGGGTTGAAAATCACTTACATGCTAGCTAGAGAAATAACTGAAACCTTCAAGCCCTAAACATGGCTTCTTCCTTGCTAAATTTGGTGGTGATGAAGAGAAAATGATGATATTTTTATATTATTCATTATTTTACTTAAGTTATTTACTAATTTACTATATTAGCCTTAAATATTATCATTAAAACACTTGATAAAACGTCCATAAATGTCCACTCAACTCAATAATGGTCAAAATACCATTTAAAGAATCTTACATTTAATTCTATAGCTATTTAATACCTTTAGCCTATAGAACTCAAGTTTCGCACCTTTTTCGATTTAGTCCTTTATATCAAATTAAACATGCAAACAATAAAATTTCTTAGCGAAATTTTTATACAACCATACTGTCATGCTGTAGACCTCAAAATAAAAATAAAATAAATATTAAATGCTTACTCGATTTTCTTTCTTTTGTTTTATAGTACTTGGAAGCTCATAAAGTTTGGACGTGGGTCGGAGCAACATCACACTATCATTCAGCTCACTTCGATATAATTAATAATACTACTTTTGGTATAATGGCATGTATAGGCTATGTTAAACTAAATTATGAAATGTTTTAATTGTAAATAGCCATTGAAATGGCTAGTGGTGATGTGTTCGATATTTATATGCACGAGGCTATATTATGATTGATATATGTGTATTTTGCATGGTTGAATTGAATTTTAGTAAATTTACATGATTACACAATTAGGTAAGTTTGAATACATGAAAATATGTGATGTTTTTTCATGCATACTACTTATATTTGGCTTGATTTAAATGTCTTGAATTGGTTGGTGAATGTGTTTAAATGTTGTTGTACGTGGAAGGCAGAATGGGTGAGAAATATGGCCTTAAAAATGGCCTATTTTCGTCCACACGGGTAGAGACACGAGCGTGTGTCTTATCCGTGTGTGACACACGGCTATACATGTAACACCCCTATAACCCATATCCGTCGCCGGAGTGGGTTATGAAGAGTTACCAATCCAAAACACTACATTTGTACATTCACATTTACATAAGTTCATTAGCAATTATATGCATAGCCAAACAAAATCAAAGATCGAAATTCAGACTTATACCAACATTCAAAAGTTACCATATTCACATGGCTTATATAGAACAACATCTCAAAATATCATTCACTTAAGTCTATTCTATACATGCCATACAAATTCCAAAACATAATAGTACCAAAACGATAGATAGTGTGACGAGTTGCTGACGATCCCTGAGCAAGTGGCTGGAGTCAACGATCTAAAAACAGAGAAACATAACAAACGGAGTAAGCTTCCATAAGCTTAGTAAGTTTTAAGCAATGCAAACAATTAAATTCAATTATAAATCGATTAATCAAATTCTCAAGTGACATTTCTTAGGTATATTGCCATTTGGCCGAATATATACCAACATTTAACACATATTTAGCATATTAACTAACATAAGTAAATCAAATATTTTCACATAACTTCACACTTTGGCCGAATGTATCATGATCATAGATATAGTCATAACACTTATTCACATATGCATCACATTATACACTTATGATTCAATTCAAATCAAACTCATATATAAGTACATGATACGTACCTGGCCAACTTAATATATTGAATGTATTCAATTGTCGTTCTAACACGAAGTATCATAGTCTTAGATTTTTATCAAATCACCAGCATTAAGCCTGCTAGGTTTTAAACCCGAATTTATCACCGGCACGAAGCCTGCTAGACTTTAAGTCTGAACTCATTCACCGGCATTTCGCCTGCTAGGCTCGAAGCCCGATATCATCTCACCAGCATTATAGCCTGCTAGGCCTGAAGCCCGATATCATCTCACCGGTATTATAACATGCTAGGCTCGAAGCTCGATATCATATCACCGGCATTATAGCCTGCTAGGCTCAAAGCCCGAATGTCACATTACAAAAAAAAAAATCAATTCACATGTTCTTTCATACATTCATAACTTATGCTTCAACTTCAATTATGGCCGAAACACATATACATTTGTACAAAGGCTTTCATCATTCGAATAAAGTACACGTTTGATATAAGGTACTATACTCGAATTCCATACCTCAATTACATTCGACAATCACACATCATTAATAATAATATGACATCCAAACATGGTTACCCTTAGGTTTTAATAACCACAAATGGTGAAACCTCTTTCATCACCCATGCAACATGGTACATTGATCATAAATCTCATTTAACATGTTATAATTCCATATCCAATTCAACTTAGCTATAATAGCTATCTTTTGTTTATAGTATTAATTCATTCTCACTCGACATATTAGCTAAATAAAAAACAACATCCTCTTAGCTATTTTCATTTAATCAATAAGTATATGAAATTAAATTAAACACTTAAAAACTTACCTTAAATGTCGTCGGACAACTACGAATCGACTATTCCATTTGTTTCGTTTTTCCCTTTTCTGAGTTAAGTTCCTTTTGCTCTTGAGCTAGGTAAAATAAATCGGTTTGTTTAATTACTTAACTAATTTATTTAGATTCAAACATTAACAATTTTTCTTGATAAGAAACATATGACAACTCATTAACAACCATTCATTCACATCTTTATTCTTGATTACAATCGGCCGTTATAACATATAAAAATCCATATTAACCACTTTGACCGTTTGTCCATTAACCACTAATTCATATACATAAATTTTACAACTCAACTCATCCTTCTCCACATTATTTACCTTAATTCACATTCGGAAATCATAGAACACATACTAACGATTTAACGTTACAATTCAAATTTTCACACACCAATAAACACATTCGGCAAAACTTCATTTCAATTCACTTTAAAACACCAACAACTAAATTATTTCTTGGCACCTTTATCACATTTTCACAATCGGCATAACCATGTTACCAATCTAATACATAAAAATTTACTTATCCAAGACTACATTCAGCATATATATATTCACATAAACACAATAGCCGATTGTTATTTATCATCTAATTCGACTTTCAATAACCTCAAATTATAAACAATATTCAATTCCCTAATTAAGATATCAATTGACAACTTCACAAACAAAGATTAACAAGCTTAGGGCTCATCTAATAACCATTTACAATTTAAAACTTCAAACGTTCGAAATCTAACATTTTACTCACATGGTCGAATACATGCTTTGCCCCAACTAAGGAAATTTATACACTCATAATTCGATAAATTCATTTTCCACTTAATTACATCAATTCAAAGCTCAATTTAATAAGAACATGCTTAATTTAAATAAAAACAAATTTCCTTTCCTAAAAGCGTATATATATGGCAACTTCAACTTCATACCTCGCAACAATGAATTCAACTTAATCATTCATTAACATTACACTCATTCGGCCATTATATAAGTAAATTTAACATCTAAACAACACCATCCAAAAGCTATCAAATTATCACAATTTTACAAATTATCGAATGCACATATGTTCAATAATTCATGAATTTAAACCATGGGTTAACTATACAATGCACTTATCAATTTAATTTCATAAATAATTACATAAAAATCACATTAACATACCTTTGATTTATGAAATAACCATGGCCGAATGCCTTGGCTTCTTCTTCTATTTTTCTTTCACTAGTTACGGCAATGGGGAAAAGAAAGATGAGCATACATTGTTTTTATCACTCTTTTCTTATTTTAATTATTCTTTATTTCATAATATAAAGCCATTAACTATTATAATGCTAAAATAAAATGCATATATTATCTATCAACCATCATTATGGCCGGCCACTAAATTAAAAGTGGTCCATTTGACATGCAAGTCCTCCATGTCAATAATTCATGCATTATTTGGCCACTTTAAAATTCACCTATCACATTTTCAAGTCTTATCACATAAGTCCTTTCTTATAAATTAACACCTAATTGATAAAATCAAGGCACGAAATATTCACACATACAAATTTCACATACAATAAGCACAGAATATAACATCTAATTATTTTCATGACTAGGTTTTGTAGTTTTGAAACCACTTTTCGACTAGGGTCAAATTAGGGCTGTCACAATACGCACGGGCATGTGGTTTGATCGTTTGTCCCCTGCACCTAATTTTCAAAAATTAACTTGTCCACATGGCCTAGCACACGGGCGTGTGGTTGGCCGTGTGACACAAGTCAGAGAGTTACACGGGTATAGAAATGGGCTGGGACACTGCCGTGTGCCTCACATCAAATGCCCACACTGCTTGAGACATGGGCATGTCACTTGGCCGTGTGAGCCACACGGCCTACCCACATGGGCGTGTGTCCCCTGCACCTAAGAAAAAATTTTAAACTTTCGCTAAAAATTCTACGAGTTCTTGATTTAGTCCTAACTTGTTTCTAATACATATATTGGGCATCGAGGGTCCATGTAAGGGACAATATAATTGAATATGTTTGGATTCAGATATGAATAGTAAATGAAATGAAATAATTGTATGTGTTCTGTAAACTCTGGTAATGCTCTGTAACCTTATTCTAGTAACGGATATGGGTTAGGGGTGTTACATTTATTGGTATCAGAGCTATGATTTAGCCGATTATCGGACTAACGTAGTAAGTACGAGTTTAGCTATACATGTCATTATATAATTTGTGATTGTGTGATATCTTCTGACCATTTTAAATATGTTTTTCATATAGTAATGTCGTCCAATCGAGCTGAATTTGAGGAAGCTGAGAGCAATGCTCAAGCTTCAGTACAAAGGGTTGCATCAAGTATTAGAAGGTTCGTATCTGAGGGCTAAGGTGAAGAGGCAAAAGAAGCCTTTTTTCAAATGATGAATGAGTGGTTGATTAAATATTTGAGAATAAATCCCACTGTATAACAACCTCCCCCTCCTACTCCTCAATCGGTTCCTGATATGCCACAATGTACTAAACCTGATAAATCTGATAAGCCTCTAGTAGATAAAATTCGTAAATATGGGGCAGAAGAATTTAGGGCCATTACTGAAGATGATTCGAAAAGAGCTGAATTTTGGTTAGAAAATACTATCAGGGTTCTAGATGAAATATCTTTCACCCTGGCAAAATGTTTGAAATGTGCAGTATCTCTGCTAAAAGACTCAGCCTATCAGTGTTGGAATACCGTGATATCTGTTGTACCGAGGAAAAATGTTATATGGAATTTTTTTCGAAACAGAATTCAAAAAAATGTATATTAGTCAGAGATTCCTTGATTAGAAAAAGAAGGAATTTTTAGAGCTTAAACAGGGGAATATGACAATATCCCAGTATGAAAGAGAATTTTTCAGATTAAGAAAATATGCCAAAGAGTGTATCCCAACTGAGGTTTCCATGTGTAAACAATTTGAAGAGAGATTAAATAAAGATATCATGTTGTTAGTTGGGATTCTAGAATTGAAAGAATTTTTTGTAATGGCTGATTGGGCACATAAAGCCAAAGAATTAAGCAAAGAAAAGAGGCAGGCAGAGATGGAAGCCCGAACTTCGAGTAAAAGATTTATGAAAAAGTCACAATCATCAGCTTCAAAGAAATCGAAGAAATATCATGATTGTTCTGTCACATCTACGGGGTATTCTGGTAAGGATCGAAGTATTGGAAGTCCCAAACCAAGATGCAAACATTGTAATAAATTACATTTCGATGAATGTCGTACGAGAAGCAGAGCCTGCTTTATCTGTGGTTCTTTTGACCATTATCTCAGAGATTGCCTGAATAAGCATGAAAAAGATACTGTTCAGAGTTCAAGGCCAAGCAACCTCGACTCAAGAGATAGACCACCTTGTTACCCTGATAATGTCAGTGGTAGCCAAGGTGCGATGAAAGATTCAACCGTTAAATCTGGAGCATGAGCACTGGTAAGGACATATGCTATTTGTATATCTGAGGATACTTCTACACCTGATGTTATTACTGGTACATTTTCTCTTCTTGATATTGATATTAATGTTTTGGTTGTTCCTGGTTCAACATATTGATATATATGTACAAATTTAGTGTTTGTTAAAAATTTACCTGTTGAGTCCACTAAATTTGTCATTAAAGTTTCAAACTCCCTGGGCCAGTATGTGATGGTAGATAAAATTTGTAAAAATTATCCGTAATGGTATAAAGTTATTATTTTTTGGCTGATTTGATGTTGTTTCCATTTGATGAATTTGATGTAATTCTAGGTATGGATTGGTTAACTCAACATGATGTAGTGGTAAATTGTAAACAGAAGTACATTGTATTAAAATGTCAAGAATGATGAATTGCTCCGTGTTGAATATGATAAACTAGACAGGTTGTCTAATGTGATCTTAGCTATATCAGCATAGAAATATATCAGAAAATGGTATGATGCCTATCATGCTTATGTATTGGATACCAAAATGTCTGAATCAAAGATTAAGTTAGTGCTGGTTTTTTGTGAGTTTCTTGATGTGTTTCCGAAAGAATTACCCAAATTACGGCCAGACAGAGAGGTAGAATTCTCTATAGACCTTATTCTAGGGACAACACTGATATCTATAGCACCTTAAAGAATAACCCCTACATAATTAAAAGAGTTGAAAGTACAGTTGCAAGAAACTGACTAACAGAGGTTTTGCTCGACCTAGCTCATCACCTTGGGGTGTATCGATTTTATTTGTTAAAAAGAAAGATGGATCATTGAGGTTATGTATTGATCACAAGCAGCTCGATAAATTCACAATAAAGAATAAATATCCACTGCCTTGTATTGATGACTTGTTTGATCAGTTGAAAGGTGCCATTGTATTCTCGAAGAGAGATATCTATTCTGGTTATTATCAACTACGGATGAAAGAATCAAATGTACCAAAAATAGCCTTTAGAACCAGGTATTGGCATTATGAATTTCTTGTGATTCCGTTCGATTTGAATAGTGTACTTGCGGTATTTATGGAACTGATGAACAAAATTTTTAGACCGTATCTAGACATATTTGTGGTGGTATTTATTGATGATACCCTCGTATATTCTCAAGATGAAAATAAAAATGCTGATCATTTGAGAATTGTTTTGCAAACACTGCGTGAGAAACAACTATATGCCAAATTTAGTAAATGTGAATTTTGGCTTCAGGAAGTTGGTTTTCTTGGACATATAGTATCTGCTGAAGGCACCAGAGTTAACCTGAATAAAATTTCAGTAATTATTAATTGGAAATGACTGAAAACTGTGTCTAAAGTTAGAAGTTTTTTAGGACTACCTAGATATTATCAGAGATTTGTAAAATGATTTTCTATGATAGCTTATTTGATGACTCGTTTGTTGCAGAAAGATGTGAAATTTGAGTGGACCGATAAGTGTCAGTAGAGTTTTGATAGATTGAAAGTTTTGTTGATTGAAGCACCTGTGCTAGTTCAACCTGAATCGGGTAAAGAATTCGTAATTTACAGTGATGCATCATTGAATGGTTTAGGCTATGTTTTGATGCAAGAAGGAAAAGTAATAGCCTATGCTTCTAGATAGCTAAAACCACATGCATAGAATTACCCGATACATGATTTAGAATTGGTAACCATTATGTTTGCATTGAAAATTTGGTGATACTATCTGTTTGGTGAAAAATGTCACATATTCACCGATCATAAAAGTTTGAAGTACCTGATGTTGCAAAAAAACCTAAATTTGAGACAGCGCAGGTGGCTTGAATTATTGAAAGATTATGATCTGGTTATTGATTATCAGCCGGGAAAAGCCAATATAGTTGCTGATGCTCTAAGTAGAAAAGCTTTGTTTGCTTTGTGAGTAATGAATACCCGGTTGTCATTGACAGATGATGGTTCAATCCTAGCTGAGTGAAAAATCAGACCGACGTACCTACAGCAGGTCTGTGAAGCTCAGAAAAATGATGATAAATTACAAGATAAACAGGTTCAATATGAGTTAAATTCTGATTCAGAATTTCAGATTTGGTCTAATGGTTATTTGTTATTCAGAGGTAGAATATGTGTACCAAAGAATTCAAAACTCTTACAAAAGATTTTGAACAAAGCTCAGAATGGTACTATGCCTATTTATCCAGGGAGTAATAAAATGTATAATGATTTGAAAAAGATGTACTAGTGGTCGGGAATGAAATGTGATATTCCTGAATTTGTGTCTAAATGTTTGGTATGTCAGGAAGTTAAAGTTGAACACCAGGTGCCTTTCAGATTATTACAGCCAGTTCCGATACCAAAATGGAAAGGGGAAAGAGTTACAATGGATTTTGTATCGGGATTAACCCTATCTGCAAAAAAGAAAGGTGCCATTTGAGTAATCGTCGACAGATTGACAAAGTTTGCACACTTTAATCTGGTACGTATGGATTTCTCCTTAGACAAATTAGCTGTGTTAAATGTTTTTTAGATTGTTAGACTACATGGGGTACCAGTCTCCATTATTTTCAATAGAGATCCTTAGTTTACATCCCGATTCTCAAGCAAGTTGCAAGAAGATTTGGGTACATAGTTACATTTCAGTGTTGCATTCCATCCTCAAATTGATGGACAATCTGAACTTGTTATGCAGATTTTGGAAGATATGCTTCGGTGTTGTATTTTGGAATTCGAAGGTAACTGGGAAAAATATTTACCTTTAGTTGAATTTGCATACAATAATAGCTATTAGTCAAGTATTAAAATGGCACCGTACGAGGCTTTGTATGGTCGTAAATGTAGAACTATGTTATACTGGACTGAGCTTGTAGAGAAAAAGATACACGGAGTTTATTTGATCCGTGAAACTGAAGTAAAGGTGAAAGTGATACAGGATAGTCTGAAAGCAGCCTCTGATCATTAAAAATCTTATACCGATCTAAAACAAAAAGAGATAGAATTTTAGGTTGGTGATAAGGTATCCTTAAAAGTATCACCTTGGAAGAAAGTTTTCTGATTTGGTCGTAAAGGAAAATGGAGTCCACGGTTTATTGGACCGATTGAGATTAGAAAGAATCAAACCTGTTGCGCATTGATTAGCATTACCACTGGAGCTTGATAAAATTCATAGTGTTTTCTATGTGTCCATGCTGCAACGATATCGTTCATATCCTTCACATATTATTTCTTCTACAAAAGTTGAGATTCAGCTTGATATGACTTACAGTGAAGAACCAACTAAAATTTTGGCATGTGAGACGAAAGAGTTAAGAAATAAAAAGGTAGCTTTAGTAAAAGTTCCTTGGCAATGAAATGGGATAGAAGAAGCTACCTTGGAACTGGAGAAAACAACGAGAAAACAATACCTGAACCTCATTACTAGTAAGATTTTCGAGGACGAAAATTCTTTAAGGGGAAGAGTTGTACCAGCCGATTTTTAGTGAAATCAGAATAGTGGTTTCGGGACCACAAATTCGAGTCAGAAAAAAAATATTTTAATATTGTTACATGGTTAGCATTATGATAGGAACAATGTATGAAAATTTTGATAGTAAAATTTTACCAATTTCATGTTTAATTATTAGTAAGGACCAAATTGCATGAAATACAAAAGTTGATTTCTAATAGCTAGAGGGATCAAATAGCTATGGAATTCAAATATTGAGGTACTTATATGGAAATTAGACCATTAAATGTAGTTAGTAGATATTTATAATGATTCATCCAAGGACTTTTAAGAAAAGAAAGGACTAAATTGGAAAGAGAAAATTATAAAAGATCATATTTTAATTGAATAGAAAATATCATCATTTTATATCATTTTCCCCAAATTTTCTATGGAAACCCTAGCTAAGAGAGAGAAATTCAAGCAAGCTTAATTGGGTAAGTCATCATGTCCCGTTTTTAGTAATTTTTACATTTCCAAGATCGTAATAACCTAATAGATCTATTTTGGGGATCAATTTGCAAAGTTATCAAAGTATTAAAATTTTTCCTTGGATGAGTAAGCTGAAATTTGAAATTTTTGGTAGAAAATGAAAGGTTGTTGATAGATAAACAACTTTTGTAAAGTGAGTTTTGATGAAATTGTGATTTAGGGACTAAATCGTAAAGATGTAAAATTTATGAAAAATTTTTTATTTTTGTGAAATACATGAGCTGTATATGTTATATATAAAAATTGGGTAGGCTTCGAATAAGGACTAAATTGCATGAATTTCATTTTTCGAGTTTAGGGACGAAATTAGAATTAATAAAAAGTATAGGGGCAAAATGATACTTTTGCCTAAGATGTGAATTGGGTTGATTTGAATGTAAAATGTAATGAATTGATGAGTTAATTCATTTATATAGATCCGAAAAGACCAAATAAGAAGTTAGATTGAGGAAAAGAAAAAGTGTCGAATTAGTAGATTTTCATACACGAGCAAGTGTTTTGGTAATTTTTTGTAACTAAATTGTGTACATTTATATGCATGAAATAAATGTTATATATGTGAATTATGAATTTGTTACGTATATGAAAATAATTTTATATTTGATATGCCTGAGAAATGTTAAGTCCCGTTTCAATAATGAAATTCAATGTATATAAGTTTCCCGATTGGTTGTGATCTAGCATATGTTGCAGACACACCATAGCTTGAAAGAGCATCCCGTTATTAGCTCTCATGAGCAACTTGTTATTAGCCCTCCTGAACTTCCTGTTAAATAGTTCTTGCGAGCTTCCTGTTAAAGCTTTTCGCAGTGTCCCGATAGGTTGTGATCCTACATGTGTTGTGGACACACCTTAGCTCTTATGAGCATCCTGTATATGGCTCTTTATGAGCTTCCTAATATGGCTCGCTTGAACTTCCCGATATATGGTTATTGGGAGCTTCCTGATAAATGGCTATTCGGAGCTACCTGTTATTGGCTCTCATGAGTGTCCCAATTATGGCTCTTATGAGCTTCCTATTATATAGCCCAGATAAGCTTCCTGTTATATGGCTCACATGAGCTTCCTGTTATATGCTCTAGAGAGTGCTTCCCGTTTAAGTGTTCTCATGAACACTCTTGAATATGAATTGACATATTATAGTTTCGTACACTTCATGTGTACTACCTGATATCCATCGATATTTCTATAACATTTAATAAGCAAAGTTTCTATATAAGTTAAGACAAGATCTAAATAAATCAATAATTGTATCTACCCAAAAATATATGGAAATGTCTATACGATGAGCTCATCTTTATTACTTGAAAAGTACTTAGAATTCATGACTAACTTGCTTTATCAATATATGTGTTTAGCCAATTGGTCAATTTGCTTTGGATGCATGTTATTTGTATGTTAACTTTAAATGAACTTGAGTGGTAAGTTAAATTCTTTTTATGTGAACTTACTAAGCATTAAATGCTTACTCGGTTTTCTTTTCTTGTTTTATAGTACTCGGAAGCTCAAAAAGTTTCGATGTGGGTCAGAAGAACATCACACTGTCCTTTAGCTCATTTTGGTATAATTAGTAATACTACTTTTGGTATAATGGCATGTATAGGCTATGTTAAACTAAATGATGAAATTTTTTGGTTGTAAATAGCCATTGAAATGGTTAGTGATGATGTGTTCGGTATTTATATTCTTGAGGCTATATTATGATTGATAAATCTATATTTAGTATGATTGAATTGAATTTTTGTAAATTTACATGATTACACAATTAGGTACGTTTGAATACATGAACATGTGATGATTTGTCATGCATAATAATTGTACTTGGCTTGATTTAAATGTCTTGAATTGGTTGGTGAATGTGTTTAAATATTGTTGTAGGTGGAAGGCAGAATGTGTGAGAAATATTTGCTTGAAAATAGCCTATTTTCATCTATATGGGTAGAGGCACGGGCATATGTCTCAGTCGTGTGTGACACATGGCCATGCGCACAGACATGTGGTTTGGTCGTGTGTCCCCTGCACCTAATTTTCGAAAATTAAATTGTCCACACGGCCTAGCACCTGTTCATGTGACACAAGTCAGAGAGTTACATGGGTATGGACACGGGCTGGGATATAGCCGTGTGCTTTACATTGAATGCCCACATGGCCTGAGACACAAGCATGTCACTTGGTTGTGTGAGCCACACGGCCTACCCACACGGGTGTGTGTCCCCTACACCTAAGAAAAAATTTTGAAATTTCGCTAAAAATTCTATGAGTTCTTGATTTAGTCCCGACTTGTTTTTAATACATATATTGGGCCTCGAGGGTCCATTTAAGGGACAATATGATTGAATATGTTTGGATTCAGATATGAATATTAAATGACATGAAATAATTGTATTTGTTCTGTCAACCCCGGTAATGCTCTGTAACCCTATTTCGACGACGGATATGGGTTAGGGGTGTTATAGCGACCAATATTAGTTTAATATTCCTTTTAAAGGTCTCCCGCACACTCACAAAGTGCGTTATCTTAACCTTAGGCCTCATTTGGCCTCTAGGGTCAATAAAAGACTCAATTTGTACATTTTATTGAATATAATAAAATTAAGAAAACTTAACTAAAACATAATGGAAATCCTTGTATTCAGGCTCCCTAAAGGCGAAAGCTAGTTTAATCTGCTACATCGAATTACGATAGATCAAAATCTTGCACACTTAAATCATTGCTTGTCATTGCTTGTCCTCAATCAACATAAATAGAAACAAGAAATAAAAGTGACGACCATTAAGAAAATATCATACAAGTATTGACTTCGTGGCATATGACTTAGGCATTTCATGCTTACTAAAACCTTTAACGTGATGAGTAATTAACTTACCACTTTTGATCATAAAGATATAAGTTTAATATGTTACAAAATATATAAGTATTAAAGGTCTCACCTCAGGGATCCATCAATAAATTATACAAGTACTTTGATTATCCGAGTGAATACAAATAGTCATTTATGCGATTGTTTAATGTAATATCTATTCATGAATAACGATATTTAGGTCACATAAGACTTTTTGGCTTGTAATATTTTGAGGCTTAGGACAGGTTTGGAATTCAAAAACAATAAGCATAAAAAGGGTTACAAACACGAAAATAGTTTGGCATATTATATTGATCCGTATTCTTCCCCCCTTAGTTACCCATACTCGTTCACCGCATTATTTCTCCTTCTCTCACCTTCCTTTTCTCTCCATATTTAGGAAGTCATAGTATGACATAGTAACTACGACTAGCCTTATAAGTTTCTTTGCACTAACGAACGAGATTTTCTTTCTTTTGTGACTTTATGACTTTTCTGTTTTTAATACATCTCACTCATGAATGCTTTTTCGTTGGTTTAGGACTTTTTCTACTCGTACTAATTTTCTTTTTTGATTTTCCTTTTTGTTTCGCACATTAGGCTAACTTATAGCTCTTATATTACCCCAATCTTTCCTATTTCACTCTATTTTTACAAACACCACCGTGATGTACCTACTTAAACCTCAATACATATGGCCAGACGTCTATAGTTGTGTAGTGTAGGACTAAAGAAAAAGGGAAATACATATTAACATTTTCAGGCATAGGGTTTGTAATGAGGTTCATCAAGAAGTGCCACAGGCTAAATATCTTAATATGCACGAATTTAATCAACCAAATAAACTTAAATTCAACCATTTATCATTCATACTAGCATGCTTGTTTCCTTGTATTATCTATATCACTTGGTACAGTTGATTGCTTAATGCTTATTTACATTGTAACATATAAAACTTTAATAGTCTAATAATTAGAAATTTAAAATCACCAATCATCATGCCAAATTTATTTGTAAACACAAGAAACCTATGTACATGCAACTAACCACTCACTTGTATTTCTACAAGCTCAAGCACACCAAAGACAAGAAAAATAAAAATGTATAAATAAATCAAAGAAAAATGTAAAAATAAATAAATGAGATAAATCAAATAAAATGTAGAAATAAATGAACTAGTTTACTCTGTGAACACCCTACACTTTAGTTGACACATTGTCCTCAATGTGTAGCCCATATAAAGTTAAGGAAAGAAATACCTGATTGATTTTGGTAGCTCCAACTACTAATGGGGGGTCCTTCTTCCTTTGATCGTGTAAAGCTCAAATTTTTTGTGTCTCCTTCGTGTTGGGTTCCTACATAGAAAACCTAAACAAAACATAACTAAAAATCTACTATTAATTCTATTCCTACTTTTTTTGAATCAAAATTATCCAAAAATTAATACAGGTATTTTGGAAACAAAAATTAAAATGTTCAATCCTCCTCCTCATCATCCCATTATGGTGTCTGCCTTATTTCCATCGGAGCTTTTCCCTTTCCTTTGCCATGTGTTTGGTGAAAACTCCCACTTGCCATCATCCCTTAGACATACGCACCTTCGTCCTTACGATTAGCCCCCTCATCTTGATTAGTCAAAGTCGGCCTAAACATGTCCAAGGGATAATTTGGAGTGCGTAACCATTCATTTTTGCAAATTCTTCAAGTACCAGGCCTGTTTCCTACATCCATCTTATCATCCCGTCGAGTTTTGCTTCTATGTTTCTGTCGGCTCCCTTCCTATCCTTCGATTGATCTTTCTGTTTGAGCGATGCTAACACGTCTATTTTCTCCTTCCTCATTCAATTCCATTTTGTAATTTGCTTTTGCTAAAGCTCAATGTCCTGGGTATATAGTGTGTCTCTAATGATGATTCTTGTTAGCGTCATAAACTGTTCATTTTCACGCATTGGCACTTCTGCCTGTGACATACTGCTGTTACTAAATAGGGGAAGAAGAGTCCAACTTTCTAGCTTTGTATACACCTTTTCATTTCTCGAAAGACCTAGTGGCCTACATAGATCTATTTACACTCAACTTCTTGGAAAATAATTTTATTGCTCCTCCAAAGACTTTATGAAGACTCCAAATTAAACTTTAAAGGTTATAATGAGAGGTTGGTGTATTTTAGGGTTTAAGATAAAAAAAGGGTTTTGAGGTTTATAGAAGAGGTTAGTGGTTTAAAAGGGTTAGAGTCTGAGGTTGATGTGTTCTTGGGTTTAAAATAGAGTTTTTAAGTATTAAGAACAGTGTAAATTAAAGGTTAAAATAGTGGGTTGCGTGAATGGGTTGGGTCAACCTTGAAAAAATTTGTAGCGATGTCCCAACACAGAGGTTCTGTGCCGCGACATCCTTAGCAGAATACTCATGTCACAACATTAGGGTTTGATGTCACAACACACTCTGTAGTTTTGAAATTCTCAAGAGATGGTCTTCTATGTCGTGACACAGGTTAGTGATGTTGCAACATCGAGTTGATTTTTGATGTTCTTCGTTACTGCTTGTGATTTTGTGACACAGACTTGTCTATGTTGCGACATTGACCTTGTTTCCCAAATTTTAGATCTTTAGAGTGCTCCAAGCTCTTGTTAGACCTTTCTTTGAGCTACCTGTGATATATTAACAACTTGATTAGCGGAGTATATAGTTAGTACAGTTAGTAATAATCAACCAATAGGAAAATGTTAAGTCTTGTCCAACAACACAGTCAATATGCAATGGGGTGATCCTTGTTATTTGTTTGCATCTATATTAGTCCAACACCCATCATGCCATTCTATTTTCCTACGATTGTTTCTTTCTCTGAATTTACCTTTTTGACCTGCTTTAACGATCAGCAACTCTTTTTGCAGGTCATAACTATTAATGATTTGCACAACCACATACCCGCACAACTACTTTAATTGGTGTTCAGTATTCGTGCTTTGGAAAAAGGTTGAGGATTGTGGTTCATAATTGTTGTCTATGGTGTTTCTGTCCTTCTTATTGATCAGGTATAGCTTTTTAGGAATACTTTTTAAGGCGATTTGCAGAGAGGAAAAAATATTGAGTTGTGCTATTTAAGTTTTTCTTCTGTGGGCTTTTAAATTCATCCATCGGCGCGCAAATAATTCCTTTTGATTGTTCTCGTAAGACTTGAAAACTCCATAAAGGCTGAAGCTCGATGCTTATACACACCAGTTGTTTAATTTGATTGAATACCTATTATATAATCGTAAGTTCTATCAACATCAGACAAATTCCTAGATCTATAAACTTTTTGGGTGCTTGATTTAGAACTAAGGATGTGAAAAGGATGGTTAATTCAAGTTTATCCTTCAAGACTGTTGGTTTCGCTTCATTTTGTTCTTTGAATTTTTGAATCGAAAAATATTCTTCTCTTAACTCAGTCCTAACCATCATTTTCTCTGTTGGTGAGTCTATATTTTACTGTTCTTGTAGTTCAACGATGTCAGCATTACCCGAGATTTTAGAGATGATGACTTCCATGTCTATTTGATTCTTCTATTCACTATCCATTTCCTCCACTAGCTCCATATCTTCTCTTTCTGAAGTTCTGTTTGATTCATCTAAATATTCTTCTATCTACTGAAGTGCATAATAGTCTGGAAGTTCTCATTTTCTACAAGTGACATTCTCCTCTCCCCTCAGTTTTGGACTTAGCACCACTTAGTACCGTTCTAATGGCATAGCATCATGGTCATTATCATCTTGGGGAAGAACTAGGGTTTCTCCTATAAGTTGATTTAATTCAAGTATTAGTAATCGTTGATTCTCTTGGATCTCCCAATCTTTATATACTCTTTCATAAATATCTTCATCATAATCAAAGTCTTCATTGGACCACATATAATAAAAGTCATACATGACTTTGTGTTGACTAATTATTTGGTTAAACAGTGTCTAGGATTTCTAAAAATAAACGTGTTAGAAGTGGTAATTAATAAAATAAATTGAATGTCGTAACTATAACCTACAAATTTCCTAATTATTCTTTTAAAATGCAACAATTAAAATTGAACTAGTAAGTTGCGTCCTCGACAATGGTGCCAACAACTTGACCGCTTCCGGACATACTAACGTCCAGAGTGTGAATACTATAACAAAATAGATAACTACGAGGTGGTATCCGCAAGTATATGGGTTGAGTTGTATTATAGTTTTTATAACGAAGTAGGCGATTACTCTGAGGATCTTACCCAAGGGAGGCGAGTGCTAGATAAATTCTAACCTAAACACTAAATGATCTAATTAGTACTTTAAATAAATTATAGTACGAACACATAGAAAAGGGTTTCTTAATGTTTTTATAAAAATAAAATAACATAAAAGAAATACAATTTAGGAGATAGAAGAGTAGAGTAAATCAAATCTCAATTATGGGTGATTAGCTCACTTCGCTCATCCCCATCAAATGTTGCTTCGGGTTCCTCGTCAATCAACTAATAGCCAACCTAGCAGGATCTTATGACCTTCCACTAACATAATGAGTCAGTAAAAACTACTTGTCTTCCTACCTCACAGTCCAAACTGGCTTAGGGTGAAGGAGTTCACGAATGGGAAATACTGGGTTAATTCCCACCTTGATGACTTCTCGAGGTTGTCAAGCCTAGGGTTTGTTTCACGTTATTCCTTTCCTAGATAGATGATCTATTCAGTTACCCTAGAAAACAATTAAAATATCATACCTCCACTCTCTAATCCCCCATGGAGGGATTAGTTCCTCATGGCTTTCATAGACAATATGAAATCGATACAAAGAGAAAGCATACTAATTAAATCGACAAGATAAAGTAAATGAAAGAGCCTGATTGTTTTGAGATTAACTGTGAATCCACAAAGTTTGAATGGTTCCACAATTAAGGTATCTTGAAATAAACAATAAGAACGGAAAGAAATCTAAAACCTAAGAACGAAAGAAAACTAAACTAAATTTTACACAGAGAATTTAGGCTAAAGGAATGGTGTCTATAACATTTTCCAAATGAGCCTATTTATAGCTTTCAGGTGGTCGTCGTCCTCAATCCTAGGTTAGGTAATGTTCCCGAGCTTTAGGTTTGATTGTGTAGACCAAAACGTCCCTATTTCATACTTAATTTTCAACCTAGAGTCAATGTCGCGACACACCAAGACCTATGTCACGACATAGCTGCCAATGTACTTCTTTTGGGATACTTTCAGGGGTATGTCATGACATTGAAAGTAATCTTAAGGTTTCTCCATTTTTCTCCCTATGTTGTGACATCGATCATCCTGTGTTACGACATAACAGCTAGTATCAGTTTAATATGCCTTCTAAAGGTCTTCTACACACTCAAAAAAGTTCGTTAGCTCACCCTTAAGCCTCATTCAGCCCCTATGGTCAATAAAAGATTCAATTTGCACATTTTATTAAAAATAATAAAACTAAGAAAACTTAACTAAAACATAATGAAAATGTTTGCATTCAAGCTCCCTAAATGCAAACACTAGTTTAATCTGCTACACCAATTTATAACAGATCAATCATAAATTGACAAACTCTAATTGAATTGCGCATAATCGTAAATCAATAAACTTAAGCTATGATTATAAACCAATGAGCTTTAATGATACAAGTTGTGATCATAAATCAACAAACAATTTGAATGAAGTTGTGATCATAAATCGAGGAACTCTAATTGAATTGTTCATGATCGTAAATCAATGAACTTATGTTGTGATCATAAACTAGTGAGATTTAATAATATCAATTTTGATCATACATCAGCAAACTATTTGAATGGAGTTGTGATCGTAAATCAGGGAACTCTAAGTGGATCATTCATGATCATAAATTAATGAACTTAAGCTATAATCATAAATCAGTGAACTTTAATAATATCGATTGTGATCGTAAATCAAAAAATTGTTTGAATGTAGTTGCGTTCATAAATTGAATAACTCTAATTGAATTGTTCATTATCATAAATCAATGAACTTAAGGTGTGATTGTAAATCAACAAACTGTTTAACTGGAGTTGCAATCGTAAATCAACGAACTCTAAGTGAATCGTTCATGATCGTAAATCAATGAACATAAGTTGTGATCGTAAATCAGCAAGCTTTAATAATACCAATTGTGATCATAAATTAGTAAACTGTATAACATATTCCCTACTTGGCAATATTAAAAAAAACTTCCAAGAATCATAAATTTATTGAAAAGGAGGATGGATTGTTCATACATAGTATTTTCTCAACTAACGAGTGTTCCATGCGCGAGGCAGAATAGGACCTATCTTATAGGTTCCAAAGCCTATCTTCTCCACAATTTTGTAAGGTCCTTCCCAATTGGGAGCCATTTTTCCTTATTGTGATGCTAGTAAACTGGCATCAATGTTTCTTAAGACTAGGTTGCCCTCTTGGAATTGCTTGTTTTTTACCTTGGTGTTATAATATTGAGCAACTTGTTGAGCTCACGCAACATTTCTGACCTCTGCTGCCTCTTTGACTTCATCAATAAGATCTAAATTGAGTCTTATGACCTCTTGGTTGGCTTCCTCATTAAAATGAGATGTCTTGTGTAATCGTAAGCCTATTTCAACAAGGATTACCGCTTTAATAGCATATACTAATGAAAATGTCGTTTCTCCAATTGTTGTATGAGGGGACGTTCTTAAGGCCCATATAATTCTTGGGAGTTCTTCCAACTAGGCACCCTTGGCATCATCAACCTTTTTCTTTAAAGCTACCAAGGATTTCATATTTATTGCTTCAACTTGACCATTTTTTTGAAAGGGTTTTCATAGAACTTTGAGTGAGTGATATTTGTAGGTCTATGTAGAAGTTCTTGAATTTTCCTTAAAATTGAGTTCCATTGTCTATTGTGATTAGACACGGGATGCCAAACCTACAAAGAATAGATTTCAAGAAAAAGACTCCATTTTCCTCTCTATTATTGTAGCTAAGGCTTCAGCCTCTATCCACTTAGTAAAATAATCAACAACTACAACTATTAATTTCTTTTGAGCTATGATCATTAGAAATAGACCCAAGATATGAATCCCCGATGTTGCAAATGGCCAAGGAACAAACATCATTTGTAGAGGTTTGGCCAGTGATTGATGTATTGGTACATGTTTTTGGAAAGCATCACAAGTACGAAAGAAGTTATGAGCACCCTTTTGCATGGTTGGCTAATAATATCCCTGCCTAAGAACCTTCTAGGCTAGCAGTCTTCCTTCTAAATGATCACCAGATATCCCCTTATGTATCTCCCTCATGACATACTCAACTTTACCAAAGGTTAGGCACCTCAAAAGTGATTAGGAATAACCCTTTCTATATAGCACACCCTCTAACATGATTTATCTAAAATGAATAGATTAAATAAATTTGACTAATTGAAGCCAAACAACCTTTAGATACAAAAATATATTAAATGTAAATAGTAGTATGATACCTTATTATTTTATGTTGTATCTTGGCTAACTCTCTCTTGTTCAACTACTGACTTTCCCCCTATAAAGCTTGTATAATGGGTTTCATCCATGTTTGTTCCTGATTTAATTCAAGCACATCTTGGCTGTTACAGCTTGGAGTGGCTCTATGCTCTAACAAAATCCTCCATCTTTGCTCAATAACGATGTTGGAGGCTAACTTGGATAAAGTATCAACCTTGGTATTCTTTATTCTAGACAATTGTCGGACTTCTACCTTGTTAAATTAAGGGAGTAGTTTGCTTGCCATGGCATGGTATCTCTTTGAACTATGCTCTATTACCTTGTACTCTCCTATAATTTACTTCGTCAACAACTGAGAATTTGTGAATATTATCAACTCTTTTGCTCCTAATTGATAGGCTAGTTGTAGCCTAAAAATTAGTGCTTCGTACTTTGTCACGTTGTTGGATGATTGTAAGCTGAAGGAAACTCCATATTGCCACTCGTTCTCATCAGGATCTATAATGAGGACACTTGCTCCTGATCCCTTCTTTTCTATTGAACCATCTACATATAATGTCCAACATTTTGGCTTCACAATTGGGTTATTATGTTCCTATAGTGAGTTAACAACTACATTTTGTATAATCAGCAGTAAAAAAATTTTAGAACCAAATGCATATTTGTGGTACAATATCATAAGGACAAGTGCATATTGTTAGATAAAATTTCAATGAAAAATGTAATATTTCAATATATTGTGTATGCAAGTAATAGTATCTCAAATTAATATGTTACCTATAAAGGCTAGCAATATATCAAAAGAACACTCTACCATAAAGTTAGCCATAATTTGAGCTTTGATTGCCTTTCACGGGGAGCATTTTATTCCAAACACTGCTAACTTGATTCCCTACTTTGTCATCCTCCCCGAAGTATTGACTTTTGGTAGGATTTCCTTAATTGGATGGTTCTTCATTACCTTCACAAGATGAGCTTGAAAATATGGTTGTAATTTGCAGGCTGCCAATACTAAAGCAAAAATGAGCTTCTCTGTCTTTGAATACATCTTATTTATTTTCTATAATACCTTACTAACATAACGGACAAGGAACTGGTGAGCTCCCTCTGTTTTGATTAGGATCGCTTCAACTGTTTCTTCAGATGTTGCTAGATAAAAAGAAAGAGTTTTCCTTAGCTGTGGTGACATCAAAAGTGGCGAAGAAGTTAAATGCAATTTGAACTGCTCAAAGGTAGCCTACCACTCCCCTGTCCAACTAAAGGAGGACCTCAGTGCTTTAAAGAAAGGTCAAAACTTATCTACCATTCTAGACACGAATCTATTCAGGGCTACAACCTTTTCCTGTGAAGCATTGAATGTCTTTGATTGTCTTTGATGGAAGCATGTCTCAAATAGCTCTAATCTTCTAATGGTTCACTTCAATACCCCTCTCTGAAGCTATGAAACTTAGAAATTTGCTTGTTGTCACCCTAAAAGCACACTTTTCTAGATTCAACCTCATATTGTAGGCTCACAAAATAGCAAAAGCTTCAGATATATATTCAATATGTCCCTTTAAAGTGCTACTCTTCAACAGCATATAGTCCATATAAACCTCAATGTTGCAACCAATTTATTCCTTATAAATCTTAACTTGTCGTTGATATGTTGCCCCTTCATTTTTCAAACCAAAAAGACATAACTTGATAATAGAATAACCCCTCCTCTATAACGAAGGCAGACTTATATTGGTCCTCCAATATAATAGAATCTGGTTGTACCTCGAAAATGCATCCATTAAGCTCATAAACTTATGAGCTACTGGAGCATCCACTAACCTACCAATAGAGGGAAAAGGAAAACTATCCTTTGGATATGCCTTATTGAGACTGTAAAATCAATATACATCCTCCACTTTTCGTTAGCCTTCTTTACCATGACCACATTCAGTACCCACTCAAGGTACGCCACTTCTCGAATAAACCCTACCGAAAGTAATTTTCCTACTCTTGTCTAATAACTTCTAAAACCTGCAGAGTGAACCTTATTCATTTTTGCTTAATTAGCTTCTACAATCTACTGCTGACCATAAAAATTTATTTGAATTTTCCCTCAAACACCACACTAGGTCCCTCTTCTCCTCTCCTACCAATGCTGACAAAATCTTCACAAATTTCTCTTAGTCACCATAAAATAACTACAAAGTTTCCATTACCTCAACTGCCTCTGGCTTACGAAACCTTTCTTCACTTCTCACATCCAAATTGTACAAGTCCAAAATCTGACTGGTTGCCACCCCTTGCTACAAACTTTGGCCTCACACCTTCTGCTCACGAGTTTGCTTAACTGACAACATATGACATTGCCTAGTTAAAAGCTAATCAGAATTCATTATAGGGTATCTAAAAATGGCATTGTAGGCCATGGGATGGTCTACCACGAAAAATTAAACATATCCCGTAGTAGTATGCTCACCATCCCCGAGAGTAATAGGTAAAGTAATACGCCTCTAAACTTCGATTGGATGGTTGGCAAAGCCATATAGACGGCTTGCCTTTTCCTAAGTTTTCTCCTTTAATCCCATCCCCGACTACACTTCCCAAGTTAAAACCTCAACAACACTTCTACTGTCAACTAGAATCATTTTAACCTCAAACCCGACAATAGTTGTTTTTACTACCATAGGGTTGTTCCCTTCCTCATCACAAACTAAATCTTTATCTACCTCACTAAACTCTACTCACAATTTCTCTTGTTGATGTGGCCTCTGAAGCGAATTAACAAACATAACACTATTGAGGTGCATTTTTCTCTTTGTGTTACATGTCGCCAATTCTTCATTTGTACCAATTATAATATGTACCATAACCCTAACCTTCTGCTTTCCCTTAAAAACAACTATTGAACCATACCATGAAGGCGAGGCTTCCTATGCTACAAAATCATTTAGTTCACAATTTCGAACAACTTCCTCAATGACATCCTTCAAAGAAAAAAAATCATCGATCTTATGACATCCTTCAATTGGCTAGGCTGCATAGGTGGTAGATTAGCCAAAATTTCCAAGCTTCTCACCTTGTTAAGGATATAAGTACATGATGTAACACCCCTTACCTATTTTGGTCACTGAACCCAAGTAATAGGATGCTACAAACAAATACAAACAATTTCATACAAATTATATATCAAAATCTCAACCAAATCAAAAACATCAAAGTCATACCAAGAATATCACTTATAACAACCATCTTAAGTGTTTAACTAATATGCCTTCAATAGAACCTACAAACAATAATCCAAACATACATTCATTTAACCATTCAAACCATCTTACAATTAGCTCCAAACCAACTTTATAACTTATGCACTAGTTCTACCAAATCATTTCAAGCAAGGCATAGTCAAAGGCATCATCTTTCCATATTCATTCCATGATATATCACCTAATTAACATATAAGCAAATAATATACATACCAATCACTTAGTGAATTATCATTATCATGATCATTACCATTACATACAAATATATATACATATGTCTCTTACAATGACAACAATATTCAAAATGAATATCATATATCCATAAGATTTCTTAGGTACACACCAAGACCAAAATGAAAACATCACCAAAACTTGAGTCTGGGATTGCCGCTAGATGATGAGTTGATGATCTAGTCGAAAAGTACCTAGCCTACGCACAAAAAATAAAATTGTACGCTGAGTATAACTTAGTGGTATTTCTAATAAAATACATTTAAAAAGCCCAAGTTAAAAGTTAAAAGATAATATGAAATTAATATATCAAGTGTTCCAATTCATGCATTCATTTTTTTAAAAAATATAATACATTTTACTAATGTTAAAATATGACAATTCTAATTCCCATATCATTTGATATCTCCATTCTTATGATGGTACATTCCATCTCAATTTCCAAATCCATGATTTCAATGAACATTTCTATTAATGTTCCAACTCATTTCACAATTGAATATTGCATTTCATATCCATTTCTTATCCTCTTTCCATTTCAATAATAACAATTACATCTCATTCCATACATAAGTTCATCACTAATCCATTCATCCATACTTATGATAACATCAATCATCTTTGTATGCATTCAATTACACATTTATATAAACATATACATTCTTCACACAATTTTAATTTGGTCCACCATAACCTTACTCAGTTCAAATCAATCCAAAAATAACTCATCATATTACACTATCTCACCTTATGTTATTGTTTCTTACCATGCAACAACAGTTCAATATGCAACAATTTACAAATAGTTTGGGTTATAAAAACACAAACTGTAAACTCTGAGCTATTTTTCAATGACTTTTTCTTTTCTTTTTTCTTTTTGTTTTTAGAAAGTTGGGTTGTTACAATGTACTTCACCACCAGTGAATAACATGAAATACTCCAACTTTTAGATAGTAACCAAACTTAAATTAAATCGTTTATCAAGTCCAACCAAATAACATGAAGTTGTCCAATTTCAGACAACAACTAAACTTTGATTATAGCATGTATGAAAGCCAACAATATAGCATGAAATTTACAATCTTGGAAAATGAATTTGCACTAAAATAGGCATGAATTTTAGTCTAACCGAATGACACAGAATTATCGAACTTAGGATAGCAATTAAATTTGATTAAAATACATGTTTAACTCAACCAAGTAACATGAAATTTACTAGCTTTGGACATCCAATTAAACTCAATTAAAACATGAAATTGTTCATCTAAACATATAACAATAAACCAGATTCGAACGACATAAAACACATAGCTATTTGGACATTATTCATCGTGATAAATAGAACGTCAATAATGACAATGTATCACAAAGAAAAGAGAAAAAAATACAGAACACACAAATGTTTATGTGGAAACCCTTTCGGGAAAAAAATCACAAGTAGAGGAGAAGATAATTCACTATGTCGAATTCGAATGATTACAAAAGAAGTAGACTATGTCTAAATATAGGTGTGTAAAACCATATTCTAATCTAAATAAAATAGAAGTAACGCAGTAAGGTTAAAACACCTTATTCAAATCAACATTAAACAGATGAAGTATACATATATTCTCTTCCAGACTTGTATTTTATTTTATCATGAATTTGGGTCACATCTCTAACAATCTCCACCTTGACACGAATTCTTCAACAAACAAGTTCTTTATCGCGAATTCTCAACAAACAAGTTCTCCACCTCTTCCACAAAATCCCTTAAGGGTTTAACTTCAACAATGAACATTAATCAAGTCTAAGCAATGCTCAAACGTGGTTATGGGAAGTGACTTAGTCATTTTATTTACAGGATTTTCATGAGTACTTGTAACAGCTCGATTTTGGGTCTAGTCAAAATAGTGGTTTCGGGACCACGAATCTGACGTAGAAAGATTTATTTTTCCTATATTTTTATGGTCTATAATTTTATGGAATGATTCTGTGAAAATTTCGTTCGAAAATTTTGACGTTTGAGCACTCAATTTAGCAAAAAGGACTAAATTGCAAAGAGTGCAAAACTTGAGTTCTATAAGCTAGAGGTGATTATTTGCTATGAGATTTTAAATTTAAGGTCCTTAGATGGTAATTACACCATTTTTTAATTATGTGGAAAAAATGGACATGATTATGTGAAATTTTTAAAGTTATGCATGAAGGGCATTTTGGTCATTTGGTAAATAAAGCCAAAATAACTAAAATAAAAGATATCATCTTCTTCAAATTAGTCCCTTATGCTGAAAATTGAAAGGTTCTCTATAGCTAAGGTCCATTCATCTTCCAAGCTCGATTGTAAGTCCGTTCTTGCCCTATTTTTAATGTTCTCTACATTTTTGAAGTCATTATAACCCAATCTATCTATTTCCACCACTAATTTAAGAAATAATCAAAGTATAAATTCTTACCATGATATAAATTTTTGTATTTTAATGGCTAATGGTAGAAAATGTAAGTTAGATGTAAGATAAATAATTTTTGCTAAATGATTTTTCATGGAAATGTCAAAAGTGACCTATTTGTAAAAGTTACAAAAATGAGTTGTAAAAGTGTGATTAAATGAAAAATGTGGGCTGGTATGAGTATGAAATTGGTTCGGCTAGGCTTCGGTTTTGAAGAAATTGAATACATTTCTTTTTACGAGCCTAAGGCTAAATTGTAAAAATGTGAAACATTAGAGGCAAAAATGTAATTTTGCCATTATATGATTTTTGGACTAAATTTAACAATGTGAATATTAAATGATTTAAATTTTTTTATTATAGATCAAGAAAAACGAGGTTCGGACCTAGATCGGGGGAAAAACAAAATGTTTGACGATTAGGTCAAATTCTACTATATTTGTACCGAGGTAAGTTCGTATGTAAATAATGCATTGTTATATTTATGTTTTAAATGTTTTAATATTGTATGAATTGTGATTGACTCTTTGGACAAATTCAACAAAGTTTCGACAAGCGAGAATTCCCAGTTGAGCCTTAGGAATAGAATAGGATACATGTGACATGTCACTAGGAACCCATGTGTTTATGTGATACGGGTGCTGGTCTTGTACATCCTACCTGTGGCTGGGTATACTGGCATATGTTGCGGATACCTGACAGCTTGTGTGAGCAGCACTGTCTAGCTACATCCTGACTGACAGCTTGTACGAGCAGGCTCGTAAATAGCTCGAAAACGAGCCTATATGTATTATGAGATGTGAGATAGATATGGCTACATATATGGCACTTATGTGCAAGATTTTCGAGTATCCATTAATATTCCGAGAGTTCAACGGGAATGTCAAAGTTGTGAAAGACTATGGTTATGTTGCGAGTTGGTACAGGTATGTACGTAAAAATCATGCGTGATGAGCTTGATATGTGATGAACCCTTGGTAAGGTTGTGGTTGAGTAAGTTATGACTATAAGATTTTAATAAAATCCATGCCAATTTTTATTATGTTAATTGTATGTTAAATGTGTGGTTATGATGCTTATTATTTGCATAGGAACTTACTAAGCTTTATAGCTTAATCCCTTCCTTTCCCTTGTCTTATAATGTCACCAAGCTAGCTCGAGGATCAGAGACCGTCGAAGATCCACTCACACTATCAACAATTATTTTGGTACCAATGATTTCAACATTTTAAGTTATGGCATGTATAGGGGACTTAGTCATTTTGTTATGTGTCATAATTGATTTGGCCAAATTTGTTGGATTATATTGGTTGAAATTTCATTTTGTATAAGGCCATTTGAAATTGGCTACTATTTGTATAAGTTGTAACACCCCTTACCCGTATCCAAGGCCGGAACAGGGTACGAGGCATTACCAGACTTAACCATACACATAGACAAAAATCGGGCCATAAAATTTCATTTAATTCAAAACTTTTCGAACACATGCATAGACTCATATTTAAAGACATATAACGTGGCATAAATGAGCACTTACACATCCATAATCATGCAATAACATGTCATTCACTTTAAACATATTTGCTTACCATCATGTATATAATATACATTCTTACATTAACTAGAACTAGACATGCTAAATCTTATTCTCATTTTATACCATCATAATGTAGTTACCAATTTGTCCATTAAACATCCGTATTTAAGGCAACATTACTCATTTCCATTTAGTTCATGATCCACTGGCCTGCATTTAAATTACCTGATGTATTACCAATCATGCATAACAAACAAAGCTAACTATCTCATCACATCAAAACATAGGACATGGCATGATTAATTAAACTTATAAACCATAATGGATAAGAACCACATCTCATGATCATATACGATAACTCAATGCAGACTGATACGTATGGTCAAAGTCATAATAATAATACATATCACAAACCAACTTCCTATACATGTCACTCACTTAATATTTCTAATATTTGAATTAATTCACCCAAAAATGATAATTTGATAGTGTGATTTTGCCTCCGACGATCTCCAACCCTGAGCCGACCTGCCAATACTAAAGAAATGGAGAAAATGGGTAAGCTTTACGCTTAGTAAGTCCATATGAAATTAATAAGCAATTACTAACATGCTTTTCAAGATAAAACACTACAATTGTACAATTACACATGTTCAGGTTAAGTTGTTTTATCAAGTTACAGTTACTAAATCATTCATATCTGGAGCTACAAAACTCCAACTTTAGTTTTGTTAATTTTCCTTAAAACTAGACTCATATACCTTTCTCTCATAAAATTTCCACAATTTTTGATTTAGGCAATTAGTACAGTTTATTCATTAAAGTTTCCCCTATTTCGCTGTCCAATAGTTCTGACCTCTCTTCACTAAAAATTATTTATCTCATATTTCGGGATCAGATGATGTTCCTGTCCATTCTTCCTAAAAGTAGACTCATTGAGTATTCTACTCATATAAATTATAACTCATAATTATTTTTTTTACAATTTTTAACAATTTTTCCAACTCAGAATAGGGAATCTCGAATTCATTCTGAAACAGTCTTATAAAAATTAGAATATCACATAATATAGAACTCTTTTGCTCCCCTTGTTTATTTTATATGAAAATAGACTCATTAATCTTTAATTCCATAATTTTTTTGAAATTTAATTCAACTTACAAAAGTTTTAGTGAATTTTCAAAGTCACGCAACTGCTATTGTCCAACACTATTTTACTACTAAAATTCACTCTTACATAATTTCACTTAATCCATTTTGTCTTATCGAAGTTCACTCAAATATCGAGCACATTGCTCATAATTTTCATAAACATATACCTGCACTTATTCATCATATAATCATGTTCACATGTATTTTACTTAATCGATTTTCCCGTTGAACTCTTCGGAATAATAACTGATACTCAGTTGCCTGCACATATTTTCAAACTTGTAGACAAGGCTATCTAGTACGCATAGTAGCCTGCACTTAGTACTACACATGCGACCAATTATCTGGTACACGTAGTAGCCTGCACCTAGTACTACACACGTGACCTAACCATCTGATACATGTAGTAGCCTGCACTTAGTACTACACATGCAACCAATTATCAGGTACGTGTAGTAGCCTGCACTTAGTACTACACGCATGACCTCACAATAGATCATTCGTATCGTTTCTATTCCGAAGGTTCAACCGGGAAATTCCTTACTTTCCAACATGTTACAAATTTATCCATAGTCCTTTTTCAATTTGCAATTTACAACAAATAATCATTCTATAAGCAGCCACATTTCATATGATAACAAAATATAATAAAATAAAAAGAATCGATAAATTATTTACGTACAAACTTGTCGAAATCTCATCAGGTACAACTGTGTAGCAATTCATACAACCCATGTAATAGTAATTTAGCATTCAATTCATGTGACAATAATTTGCCATTCAATTTCACATGACACAACAAGCATCACATTTTCCATATCATACACACCATCCATCAACTTCTCCTAAACATATTAAATCATACAATTTATGCCATAACAATAGAAAATTATAATTCAAGTATGGTATTACATTATTATTAACACACGAACTTACCTCGTATACGAAAATGGTCATTTTTACCATTTTGTCCACAACTTGGTATTTTGCTGATTTTAGCCCGAATTCCAATTTTCCTTGCTAATCGAGCTTGGGAGTTTGAACAAACCTTAACCATGGCTGCTGCTGGTAGAAATGGTTGAATGAAGAAGATGATAGTTAATTTGGCTTATTTCCCTTTTTAATTCTTTTAATTTTTAGTTTACCAAAATACCCCTAAATTAAAAATATTTTATTACACTCATTTCATGTCTATTTTTGTCCAGCAATTAACCAATGGTCTAATTACCATTTAAAGACCCTCAATTTAAAATTTCATAATAATTGGACACCTCTAGTATGTAGAACTCAACTTTTTGCACTTTTTACTATTTAGTCCTTTTAACTAAATTAAGTGCCCGAATGTCAAAATTTTCGAACGAAATTTTCAAAAACTTATTCCATGAAATCGTAGACCATAAAAACATAATAAAAAATAAAATTTTCATCGTAGGATTTGTGGTCCCGAAACCACTGTTCCCACTAAACCCAAAATCAGGGTGCTACATAAGTAATTTATATAATGATGCCTTTCATGGATGTAAGAGTTTACATGATTTGAGTTGATGAGTATGTGATGTTTGTGTATGGTAGAAGGTAGCATGTGAATGATGTGTTGATATCTTGGTTGTGGCTGATTTGGTTGTATGTAAATGCTTGGATTAGTGCTATGTTGTGTTGTGTAGGTGTGTGCATCAAAGGGTGGCAAAATGGCTTGGTAAATAGCTTATTTTTGTCCACACGGGTAGTCACACGAGCACGTGTCTAGGCCGTGTGTGACACACGGTCTGCCCCTTGGGCATGTGTTCTGGTCGTGTGTCCCCTGCACCTTAATTTTGAGAAACAGAATACTCAGAATTGAGCACACAGGCATAGACAAAGGCGTGTGTCTCAGCCATGTGGATGACACGGCCTCAGGCACAGTGTAACACCCCTATACCATGTTCGACTCAAGGAACCTGATATAGGAATATTACATTTGGTGCCAATGTTATTCTTGGCTAGTTACTATTATATTTGAACATACAAATGGACAAATAATACATTTAAATAATTTATATTTAACTAAATTTTTCCAAAGTACATGTCATTCTATTCAAATTTTAAAATGTACCCTATTGTTGCTTGAAGATGTGATGAGATGAAGACTCGTAATCTCAAATACAACTCTTCAAAATTTCTGTATCTAATCTGTGCACGGAAATAAACCGTACACTGAGTATACACCCAGTGGTATTACTATAATTAAAATACTTAAGGTAAAAACAATATATATACACATTAAATCTTACCACTATTTTACCTTCAATAAATCATTCATGCATTTAAACTTTAAATTTATTCTAATAATATGTATCTTAAATAACTTTTCTTTATTTTAATTTATATATCTTCTTATTATATCAATATCCATTTTATGCATTTCATCAATAACCATTTCATTAAATCATTATTTCATATATTTCATTTCTATATCCTATTTCAATAACTTATTCTATTCCATATCTAAAACCTTACAACATTAGTCTTTCAATAATTATTTAAACCAACATTTTCAATAAAAATAATTATAATTAATTCATAAGATTATATTCAACTAACTCATACACTATTTCATTATTTCCAATTCATTCTATTTTCACTTCTTATTTCGATATCTCAATTTCAATTCACATTTCAATTCATAGTTTCACTTTCTTATACTTTCAATAGTTCAATCGATCTATTCATTTGATTTTCTCATTTCATTTATTCAACTGATTTCAATATCAATAATTCGATATTTTAGCAAATTCATGAACCTTAAGTTCATGCTTCAAATCTCACATCTTAATTCCATTCACAATTCAACTCATAATTTTTTTCTCATATTTTTAATAGTACAATCAATCAAATTTATTTAATTTTCTCATTTCAGTTATTCACCCTATTAGCAAACCCAGACTTTAATGGATACACGGATTCCAACTCAAACACACCAATACGGCACATTGCGCCTGAAACTGTACATAGTACCTGATCAGTATACGACACATAAGTGCCTGAAACGACACACGAGGTGCTAAAATACGACACATAAAGTGCCTAATATATGACACATAAAGTGCCTGTTCGATAAAGCCGATTTATCCCATACTCTTCCATATCCTATGGCATGCCAATTATATCCGACTCAACTCGACTAGTTAATAAGGTATTTTAATTCTCAATTCACTTTCATTTCCAATTCAAGATCACTTTTCAATTACAATTTCATATTCAAATCAATATACAGTTCAATTATACATACACATTCACCATTCAATTCAATTCTCATTCAATTCAAGTTCACTTTTCCACTTACTAATCAATAAACAATTCAATACCAATACATATTTGAGATAATCACATATAATTATATTTCGATTCAATTCAAACCATTTTTCAATCAATACACATTCACATATTCATACATATTCATAAATTAATTCACTTTTATTTAATTCATATTTTAATTCATTTTCCAATCAAATTCAAATCACTAATTATTTTTCAATCAATATACATTTCAAATACTCACATATTTTCTTCATTCAATTCAATTTGATTCAAATCACTTTTAATTTCCAATTTGTTCACATTCAATTTCAATAGCCATAAATATTTTTGAATCAATTTCATTCAAATCAATATCATCATTTCAATTGCTTACCTAATTTTACTTGCCATGCATTTTAATTAAAATATAACAATTAATAATAAATAGATTTGAATTATAGTAATACAAACTTAGATTGTTCGATTACTCCTCGATAACTTTTCCTTTCCTTTCGGTGCTGATGCCTCAGGTTCTTTCCAACCACAAAATAATAATAATAATTTACACTTATTAATTACAGCACTAATTTATAAAAAATGATTGAATTTCTATTCAAATTATACTTTAATTCCAATTGAATCCTAATTAACTTATTTACTTTTATAATTCAATTAATACTTTATTTCTACTCAATTTCCTATCATATTTCACTTAACTGTCTAATGTTCATAATAAAATTATAATTTAAATTTTCTTTTAATTTAGTCCTTTAAACACAAAACTTATAGCTTCTTTTGCAATTCAATCCCTTACCAAATCTAACTTGAAATTCATTCAATTAAATCCCTAATTCATCTTTTTGTTCAACATGAACTATACTTATAAACCTATGAACTTCCAAAGTATCAACTTAATTTCATCAAAACCTTGTTCTAAAGCTTCTAAAACATCAAAATTAAGTTAAAAGGACTTAATTAACTTACCTATTAAAGCTTTAAACCTTCAAACCTAGTTTTCCCCTTTTTCTTTTCTTTCCCTGTTCTTTCTTCTTGTTTTTGAATGGCTTCTGTTGCTCTTTCTTTTGCTTTCTTTCTTTATTTCATTTCTTTTTATCTTATATCTATATATATTAGTTAATAATGATGATAATAATAATAATAATAATAAATATCTTTTAATAACACATATTTATATTACATTTGTCACCATTTAATTTGTTTATCATACACGAAAATCTCATAATATAATTATTTAATTAATTACTTTTTATTAATTTTCAAGTAAATAAATAAATATAAACAAATATATATATATATATATATATATATATTTACACATTATTACAATTGTCACTATCCAATTTGTTTATTATACAAAAATATCACAATTTAATTATTTATCTAATAAATATCTTTTACTTAGTAATAATAAATAATAAATATATATTTACTAATTAAATATAAGTATTACAAATGTACATATATATTTTTTTACAATTGTACAATATCATCACCATCCATTTGGCAAATTTTGATTTATTCATATAATATAATATTTTTAATTTATAACTAATATAAATTACCATATAATAAAATAATTATATACATTATAATTTAATAATAATTAAACAATAAAAATCTTAGATTTTTATCAACATTTACCACCTCATTTATGGTGAATGGTATATTTTCCATTTTAGTCCCCTTTTCTTTTTATTAATCTATAGTTCTACTTTTACCCCTTATTCAATTTGGCCCTTTTTTCATAATTTCTCTTAATTAAGCTAAATTCACTTAATTAAATCCTAATTAAACACACAACTAGCCTCATAAATATTCTTAATAAATATTTACGAACTCGTTTCACTAAGACGGAGGCCCTATAACTCGCTTTTTTAGTGCCCGTGAATTTTGGGTCATTACACACTGGCATGTGTCCTGGGTGTGTGAAGTCTGCACCTATTTTGTAAAAAATTTAATTTTCCACATGGGCGTGTGCCTTGGCCGTGTGATTTCAATTTGTTCATGGTTGACAAACAGAGAGTTACATGGGTTAGGGACACGAGCGTGTGTGACCACACGGCCTGCCCATACAGACATGTCTCATATGCACACAGGCGTGTGACTCTTGTTTAGTGAAAATTTTTCTAAGTATTGTAAAATTTTCTAAAGTTCTCAGTTCGATCTCGAACCAATTCCAAAGCATGTTTTGGGCCTTGTAGGCTCGTATTATGGACTTTAGGATTAAATTCAAAAAGTTTTAAATTGGGATGAAAATTTACAGCTCAGAAGTTTGATTGTGTTTAAGTTCGGTAATGCCTCATCCCTATTCCGGTGTTGAATACGGGTAAGGGGTGTTACATTTAGTGGTATCAGAGCTACAGTTTAGTCGATTATCGGGCTAATGTAGCATGTGTAAGAGTCTAGCTATACATGTCATATATGAATTGTGATAGTGTGGTGACTCCTGACAATTTTAAACTGTGTTTTCATATAGTAAATGGATCTTGATTGAGCTATAGCTGATGATGTAGAGAGTAATATGCCGGCCTCCGCTCAAGGGGCAGCGTCATCTGAAAATAGACCTCTCACGGTCAGCCAAGGAAGAGGGGCTAGAGAAGCCTTCCTTCACATGATGAATGAGTGGTATTCAGAATTTGTTCAAACAAATCCGAATGCTCAACATCCTCCACCCCTCCTTATCCTTAACCGATTCATGTAGTTCCTTAAGGTGTGGATTTGGTAAGACAAAATAAGCATCCGGTTGATAAGATTCAAAAGAAAAGAGCTAAGGAATTCAGGGCTAATGTAGATAATGACCCTGAGAGAGTCGAGTTCTGGCTTGAGAATACTATCAGTGTATTTGATAAGATATCATGTACCCGACGAGTGCTTGAAATGTGCTATATCATTATTGAGGGACACAGCATATCACTGGTGGAAGACACTGGTATCTGTGGTACCTAAAGAGAGGGTTACATAGGAATTCTTTCAAGAGAAATTCCAGAAGAAATATATTATTCAGCAGTTCATTGATCAAAAATGTAAAGAATTGCTTGAGCTAAAACAGGGCCAAATGTCAGTGACAGAGTATGAGCGAGAACTTGTCAGGCTCAGTAAGTACACCCGAGAGTGTGTTTCCTTCGAGGATATTATGTGTACAAGGTTCGAAAATGGGCTAAATTAGGATATCCGACTGTTAGTTGGAATCTTAGAACTAAAGGAATTTATTTTATTGGTTGAACGAGCTTGAAAAGCCGAAGAGCTAAGCAAAGAGAAAGGAAAAGTCGAGAGTGAGGTAGAGATGTAAGAAAAAGGCCAATGAGTAAGTCATTTCAATCTTAGTCAAAGAAATTTAGAGAAATGAATTCTCGTTCAAATGTATCAGTTGGGTATTCGCATCGAGGCCGGGAGAAGCAATATTCGGGTTTTAAATCTCAAGCTACTTCAATGGTAAGTGTGGGTAATGTTAGGTCTAACAGACCCATATTTCAGCATTATGGAAGAAGACATCCAAGTGAGTGTAGGATGAATGACCGATCTTGTTTCAAGTGTGGTTCTCAAGAGCATTTTATCTGAGATTGCCCTAAGATGGCTGAGAAAGAAAAATTTCAGGGTGCAAGGCTGAATAATACTACCAATAGAGGTAGGCCATCGAGAAATATCAGGAGTGGAACTAGCAGTAAATGTGTGACGAAAGATACAGCCATGAGATCTGAGGCTAGAGCACCTGCTAGATCTTATGCCATTTGTGCTCGTAAGGATACGTCATCTCTCGACACGATTACTGGTACATTTCTCTTTATGATACTAATGTTATTACATTGATTGATCCTAGATTGGCTCATTCTTATGTTTGTGTGAAATTGTTATCTAGTAAGAGTTTGCCTGTTGAGTCTATTGAATTTGTGACTAAAGTGTCAAACCCCTTAGGCAAATATGTGCTACTTGATAAAGTTTGCAAGAATTGTCCTTTGATGATTCGAGGACACTGTTTTCCAGCTGACTTAATGTTGTTGCCCTTTGACGAATTCGATGTTATTTTGGGTATGAACTGGTTGACATTGCATGATGCCATAGTAAATTGTAGACAAAAAACTATTGAATTGAAATGTGAAAATGGTGAAGTTCTTTGGGTTGAAACCGATGAATCAAGTGAATTGTCAATGGTGATTTCGCCTATGTCTGCTTAGAGGTACGTAAGGAAAGGTTGTGAAGCTTACCTTACTTATGTGTTGAATACAAAGATGTCTGAATTGAAAATTGAATCAGTTCCAATAGTTTGTGAATATCCGAACGGAAGAGTTGCCTGGGTTACCACAGGTCAGAGCAGTGGAGTTTGCTATAGATTTGATACTTGAAACTTTACCGATATTGATTGCTCCATATAGGATGGCTTCGAATGAACTAAAAGAATTGAAAGATCAGTTGCAAGAGTTGAGAGATAAAGGTTTTGCAAGACTGATTTTTTCTCCTTGAGGTGCTCCAGTGTTATTTGTAAAGAAGAAAGATGGATCTATGAGACTTTGTATCGATTACCGAAAGCTCGACAAGGTGACTATAAAGAGCAACTATCCCTTGCCGAGAATTGATGACTTGTTTGATCAGTTGAAAGGAGAAACGATATTCTTGAAGATTGATTTGAGATCTAGCTACTATTAGTTAAGGGTTAAAGAGTCGGATGTGCCAAAAACTGTTTTCAGGACAAGGTATGGGCACTATGAATTTCTAGTTGTGCCTTTGGGACTAACTAATGCACCTGCTAGTTTTATGGGCCTGATGAATAGAATTTTCCGACCGTATTTAGATAAGTTTGTTGTTGTGTTCATTGATGACATCCTAATTTATTCTCGAGACGAGTCCGAGAATGTCAAGCACTCGAGAACTGTATTGCAGACATTAAGGGATAAGAAATTGTTTGCTAAATTCAGTAAAAATGAGTTTTGGCTCCGAGAAGTCAGATTTTTAGGACATATTGTTTCAGGTGATGGTATTCAAGTTGATCCAAGTAAGATTTCAACAATTGTTGATTGGAAATCACCGAGGAATGTATTTGAAGTTAAAAGCTTCTTGGGTTTAGCCAGTTATTACCGATGGTTTTTCAAAATATTTTTTATGATTGATATTCTTATGACCAATTTGTTGCAAAAAGATGTTAAATTTGAATAGTCCAAAAAATGTCAAAAAAGTTTTGAGAAATTGAAAGCATTATTGATTGAGGCACCGATTTTAGTACAACCTAAATGGGGAAAAGAATTTGTAATTTATAGCAACACTTCATTGAATGGTTTGGGTTGTGTGTTGATGCATGAGAGCAAAGTGGTAGCTTATGCCTCAAGACAGTTCAAACCGCACAAGAATTATCTGACGCACAATTTGAAATTGGTTGCCATCGTTTTTTCTTTGAAAATTTGGCGTCATTATTTGTACGATGAGAAATTCCATATCTTTACTGATCATAAGAGTTTAAAATATTTGATGACTCAGAAAGATTTGAACTTGTGACAACGGAGATGGCTCGAATTACTGAAGGATTATGAACTAGTGATTGATTATCATTTGGGAAAGGCGAATGTAGTCGCAGATGCTTTGAGCAGAAATTCCTTATTTACTTTGAGAGCTATGAATACGAGATTGAATTTGTCTAATGATGGTTCAATTTTGGCCAAGTTGAAAGTTAGATCAGTATTTATTCAACAAATTTGTGAAGCTCAAAAAAATGATAGTGAATTGCAAGCCAAAAGAGCTTAGTGTGAATCAGGAAGTGATACAAACTAAGGTATTCAACAAATTATGGCTATCTCTCTAGATTCTTAGTTAAAGATATCGATTGCACAAAAAAAATAAGGTATTGTAATGGTGACACCACCTCGACAAAAAACGAGCAATGCCAACCCAAGTATAAAAAAGGTCATTCTCGGGAAAAGAAAAATGATACTCTGCGTTCATGCAAATATCAGGCGTATACATCTGGTCATTATACCCAAGGAATGGTGTAACAGATCAATTTGATTGAAGATGATACAAATCCTATGCCTCTGAGTTGCAGCAGGATGGAGGGATGAAACCAAAGGTTATTCCCCTAAAGTTGCAGTAGGAGGTACAAACTTTATGTCCCAGAAGGTACAGTGGAAGGGACTCTGAAATTACAGCAGGAAAAGTTGGCTGAGCAGAATGTGATTATTTCGTTGGGCTTTCTGCCAAGAATACCAATCGAACAAGATGGCAGCGATAATGCCTTGATGAACAACGAACGATGACACCTTAAGCATTAAAAAAAAAAGATCATTCTCATGACATTTCTGCATTCGCATATCATTCATAACGCATTTGGAGGAACATTTGATTCATTTCGATCATAGTATCCTAATCATTTGGCATAAACATAGGCATATAAAACCGAGTCTACAGATCATGTCCCTAGAGGACGGTGTAGCAACATCGGTGAATTCACAGATCTTGTCTCCCTGAAGTTGCAGTGGAACAGGTCGAAGACGGCGAATCTTGTCTCCCTAAGCAGTAATGGAGCAGATTTAAGCCACCATCCTATCTCCCTAAGTAGTAATGGAGTAGGCTGAAGATTGTAGATCTTGTCTCCCTGAAGTTGTAGTGAAACAGATCGAAGACTATGAATTTTGTCTCCCTAACCAGTAGTGGAGCAGATTTAAGCCACCATCCTATCTCCCTAAGCAGTAGTGGAGTAGGCTGAAGATTGTAGATCTTGTCTCCCTGAAGTTGTAGTGGAACAGATTGAAGACGACGAATCTTGTCTCCCTAAGCAGTAGTGGAGTAGATTTAAGCCACCATCCTATCTCCCTAAGTAGTAGTGGAATAGGCTGAAGATTGTAGATCTTGTCTCCCTGAAGTTGCAGTAAAACAGATCGAAGACGAAAAATTTTGTCTCCCTAACCAGTAGTGGAGCAGATTTAAGCCACTATCCTATCTTCCTAAGCACTAATAGAGTAGGCTAAAAATTGTAGATCTTGTCTTCCTGAAGTTGCAGTGGAACAGATTGAAGACGGCGAATCTTGTCTCCCTAAGCAGTAGTGGAGCAAATTTAAGCCACCATCCTATCTCCCTAAGCAGCAGTGGAGTAAACTGAAAATTATAGATCTTGTCCCCCTGAAGTTGCAGTGGAACAGATCGAAGACGGCGAATTTTGTCTTCCTAACTAGTAGTGGAGTAGATTTAAGCCACCATCCTATCTCCCTAAGCAGTAGTGGAGTAGGCTGAAGATTGTAGATCTTGTCTCCCTAAGTAATAGTGGAGCAGATTAGAGCCACAAGACCTGTACCCCTGAAGTTGCAGTGGGACAGATTGAAATCACGAGGGCGAATCTTATCTCCCTGAAGTTGCAGTGGAGCATATTTTAAGCCGCAAATCTTGTCTCTCTGAAGTTGCAGCGGAGCAGATTGAAGCCATTAACCTTATCTCCCTGAAGTTGCAGTAATCTCATCTCTCTAAAATTGCAGTAGAGCAGATTAAAACTATAAGTCTTATCTCCCTAAAGTTGCATGGAGCAGATTGAAGCCACAAACCTTATCCCCTTGAAGTTGCAGTGGGACAAGTTGAAGTTATGAGTCTTATCTCCCTAAAATTATAGTGAAGTAGACTGAAGATAGCAAATCTCATTTCCCTAAAGTTGCAGTGGAACAGATTGAAGCTACCAGTACCAAATCTTATCTCTCTGAAGTTGTAGTAGAGCAGATTAAAGCTAAATCCTATACCTCTGAAGTTGTAGTAGATTGAAGATAGCAAATCCTATCTCCCTGAAGTTGCAGTGGAGCAGATTAAAGCTACAAGTCTAATCTCTCTGAAGCTACAGTGGATTGGAGCGAAGCACTAATTTCTATACCCTTGAAGATGCAATGGGAAGGAATGAGGCAACTTGAAGAAAAGAAGCACCACAAGAGTCAAGATTCGGCAAGACCAGATAAAATTGGCCCTTTCTGAGGTCTTTGCTCCATTCACGTTACACATCAACGAGCAAAGAGGGGCAACTGTATTAGGCCAATTTTGGCCTAGCCTAATTTACAAAATAAGGTAAAAAAATAAACATAATAAATAAGCCTAATGTCTCAGTCCATTTACAACAAATTTAAGCCAAAATTGCCAAGCCCAACAAGCCTAAAATTCTAGAAACCCTAAAGCCCAACTAGCCCACAACCTTAACTAATTTTCAGCCAAAAAAAAGAAAAAGGAAAACCTTAGCCTCCTTCAGCTTAACCAGTGCCGCACGCCACCCTCGCCTCTGCCACCGCCTCTCGGCTTGCCTCCACGTGCCTCTGACACCTTTAAAATGAAGCAAACACGCAAGACAGAAGCAGACAAAGAGAAAACGGCAAAATAGAAAAGCAAATAGTTTGTAATGGTCTATAAAAACAACAATGGGCATTTGTTTTTTTCTTCTTCGGCTTCTTTTACAAAAAAAAAAGCATGTATACAAACAAAAAATATACAGAGAGATTAAAAAGGTGATTTTCTTTGGTGATTTTGGCTTTGTTCTTGTTTATTCCGATTATTTTTATGTTTTTTTTAAGATATGATAATAATATAGTAGTAAAATAAAGGGGGGAAGAAAACTTACCTTGTTGATGGCCGTTCTCCATTCGGGTCAAATCTGAAAAGGAGAAGAAACATGCGTTTCTTGGTTGCTCCGCCGATTTTGGCCATGTTCTTGGAGTTTTGGCCTTGAATCTATACTTTATAGATGATGGGCTCCAAAAATCTGTGAGAAAGGTGGGTTTATAGGTCTCTGGCCACCGTATAAGGCGGAGCCATGGCAGAGTTGACCGGATTTGCTTCACCGGGGATTGGGGGTTCTTAAGAGAGGATTTCTTTTTTAGGTTTTGTTTTTTTTTTTAAATGTGAAGTGAAATGTTTTAAACAAAAAAAAAACATGGTTCTTATAGAACTATAAAACAACGCCGTTTGGGTAAAGGAGAAGGGGTCTGTGTGCCTAAAATTGGTGATTTGTGTGGCCAGTCCTTCTTTTTTGCGCTGCTATTGGATTAGGCCCCCTGTTCTTCTTTTTATTTTTTTTAAATCGCCCAGAATTTTATGTCAATTTCATTCTAATCTACATTTAAACGCTTCATTTTGGATTTGGTTTATTTTCATTTCTAATCCCCCTCCTTTCGCGCATTTCACTTGGTCCCAATCTATTTAACGGTTTATTACGATTTAGACCGAAATTACATCTTAATCCCGATTTAATCCTTTGCTTAATTTTAACCCTTTTATGAATCTATTTTATTTTAATATTATTTATTTATCTATTATTACTGGCTTTCACCTTTTTTTAAATATATATCGTGTATACATACATTATTATATTGTCATCTTATTTTCATTATATTGTATTCTTTTTGTTTTCTTTTTATTTTATTTATTCTAAATCTTTCATAATATTTATTTTGAACAGTTTTATTATTATTTATTTTAAGTTTTTTCATATGATATTTGTTTTAAATTATTTTTAATATATGTCATTTTGAATTATTTTATATATATTAATTACTTCACATTGTTTTTTATTTATTTATTTTAAATTATTTTTATATATTATTTTTGAACTATTTATTATTAATTCATATAATTCCTAAACTTCCTTTTATATGAATTATTTATTTTCAAATTTTTATATGTTGCTTATCTTAAACTCTTTATACATTATTTTTTTATATACATTATTTATGTTAAATTGTTTTTATTTTATGTATATTATTTATTTTAATTTTTTTACATATTATTTATTTTAGACTTTTATTAATGATTTTAAATTGTTTTGTATTATTTACTTTAAATTTCTTTTATAGTATTTATTTTAAACCTTTTATGTATATATTATGTATTTAAAATTATCTTATTATTTGTTTTAAGCTGTTTTATATTATTATTTCATTTCTTTGTTTATTAATGTTGATATTAAAAATGATGTACGTCGTGTGAATATTGCCATTACATGTTATTGAAATTATTTATTTAGCATCCTCGTATTGTTGGCATTCATTAACCTTGCATCTAATTCGCGTTTTATTATTCCATGCTCTATGTTATATTTTTGCTTTATTTCATTTAAATCGCATCATGTATGAAGTTCGAACGTATTCATCCAATATAGATCATTTCGTTTTAGTTCGAACAAAATAATGCACATCGTTAAATGTCACGCTCGTTATTATTCAAAAATAAAAATTTCAAAATAAGGCAATGTTTCGCGTTTTAGAACATCGAGGAATTGTGCCCTAACTTACGGGGTTTCAGTTTTCTCGTTGATCCTAAATAGCCAAATATCGTTTTGAGTTTTAAAATACACGGAATTCCAATAAAAATTAAAGGGCAAACTTATTCTCGAGGGTGCAAAGTGTCGCTGTGACAGTCCTAAGTAGACCCTAGTCGAAAAGTGGTTTCGAGACCACGAAACCGAGTTTTATAAATAATTGAAAGTTATATTCTATGTTCATGATGTGAGTAAATGCATGTGTAAAAAAAAATTTCAAGCATTAATTTTGCCATTTGTATGTGAAATTTTGAAACGGGACTTATGTGAAACATTGGTAAAATAGGTTAGGTAAATATATAAAGTGATCTAATAGAACATGTATTCAAAATGGGGCTTGCATGTCAAATTCCCACTTTAGAGGAAGTGGCGGCCATGATGGTATGGGATACAAAATATATGCATTTTGTATTAATATTATAATGACTACATGGTTTTATAATAGGAAATAAGTATTAAAAAAAAGATATTAGATAATAGTTAGTGGGAGGAGAAACCAAAGTTGGTTCATCCTTGTCCTCCATTGCCGTAGCCTAAAGGGAGGAGAAGAAAGTTTGGTTGCTTTGATTTTGGCTTAGAAGATGGCTAGAATGAGGTATGTATTGAATGATTCTTGAAAATCTATGCATGTTTGAGATGATTAGTTCAAACTCTACTTATCCCATAGATTAAACTTAGAATTTTGAGGTTTGAGATTCGGTCAATAAGCTTGAAACTCATAGTAGTTTGTTTTGGTAAGCTTGGTATACGGATGATAGATGTGTTTTGGTTTTGGTTTGATAACGATGTTAATGATGGTGATTTTCGGTCATGTATTAACTTAAATTGTAAGTATGATTTATGGTATAATTTGTGTGATGGAATGGTCTTGAGATTTGGCTTGATTAAATGGGTAAAATGCTAAGTGTATTAAAGATGATGTAATGGTTATTTCGGTTTATGTGAAGTAAATATAGATGATGGTTATAATCTATTTTATGATTTGATAATGGTGATTAAATCTTGTAGTTAAGTGTTTAGATATATATATATATATTAATAATGAATTTAGTTGTACTTGCTATGTGAGAAATGTGCAATGCTATAGGTATTTGATTATTAGATATGGTTATTTTAAGTTGATTTGTAATGGTATGATTGCATTGATGAATTGGTTTGGAAATGGTGGATAATATATACATGAATATTAGGATAGGGCTTTAAGTTCATATTGATAAGTATGCAATATAGGTATTTGGTATGTATATATATTGTTGACGTCGTATGCATTGGTCATTTTTTTTATGATTTGTAATGGTAAAAATAAATTTGTATCACTTTGTGTTATTTATATAAGTGGCTGTATGTTCAGCCATGGTAATTGGCTATCTAGGTTCCATTTATAATGGCAAGTAATGTGAATTCTTGTTTGTGCATGTAAATTAGGTATTAGTGAAATAAACGTAAAAGTTAGTCATGGTATATTTCATAAACACATTATGCACTGAAGTTATACGATTATCAACTGTGACTATTAAAGAAGTAATGTTGAATAAGTAATGAAACAAATTCGTTTGTTTTAATTAAGCTCATGAGCAAAGAGGATCTAAATCAGATAAGGGGAAAGAGAAATCCGTCGAGTAGCCTATCCGCAATTGCTCAAATAAATAAAGTAAGTTCTTAAGTAATTGAGTTTGATTCCTTTGTAAGTTTTAAGTTTTAAAACGGGATGAGTATGAATTATGTATATACGTTAAGGTCAATTACTTTTCTAAATGACGGCATATATGATATTATGTTTTAAATATGTGAATAAGAACTTTACAGAGTAAATTGTATAAATCTGCTAGGGACAACAGCAGTAGCGTGTTTTGGAAAAATTACCATAAATTGTGGGAGTTGAGTTAAAGGCTGAATAAATTATGTAATTAAATCTTGATGCGTCTAGTTTCGTATAAAAGAAATCATGTAAGTAAAGGGGTTGCCGATAATGAGATTTTCAAAGTTGTGTGAGACAGAGTCAGAATGGCTCCTAAATCCCCTGTTCAGTATTTGGAAAATCATTATAAATCGTACAAAAATGAATATAAGATAAAATTATATGCTTAGACTCCTTAATGAGTCTAGTTTCAAACAAAATAAATGAAAACATATTTTGAATTCGGTACAATGAGAAATTAAATTCTTAGTGAAGAGTAGTCAGAGTAGTCAAGCAGTAAAATAGGGGAAACTTTAAGAAAAATCTGGTATTGATTCGCCAAACCAAAAATTTTGAAAATTTTCTGGATAGAGGGTATACGAGTATATTTTCATGGAAAATTAACGGCACATAATTTGGAATTTCGTAGCCCCAGTTACAAATAATTTAACGACTGTTGCTCAGGAAAATAGCTTGTAGAGAATTTGTGGTTATGTTGTAAACATGGATAAAACTTGTTTTAGTTGCTCATAAGCTATTGATTAAACCCATACGTGAATTCTAAATTGTGATATTGTAAAATGATATATGAGTGTTAGATGGATCTTTGATATTAAAATTTGTGAAATTGTAAGTTTATAAGTGTTCGAATATGAAATGATAGTATGGCATGAAATTGAATTATTCATTGGAAAATGATAGATGTAGATTCAGCCAAGACAAAGTGTATACATGAAAGTATATGTGGTTTGTGAAGTATATTTGGATAATTGTGATGTGAATACATGAAAATTTATATTTTGATTTAGGATTTTATGAGATGAATGTGAATGTATATATATGTGATAAGGCCGAATGGCCAATGTGATGAATGTGAACATGCATTTATGTGCTAAGGCCGAATGGCCAATGTGATGAATGTGAACATGCATATGTGTGATAAGGCCGAATGGCCAATGTGATGAATGTGAACATGCATATGTGTGATAAGGCCGAATAGCCAATGTGATGAATGTGAACATGCATATCTGTGCTAAGGCCGAATGGCCAATGTGATGAATGTGAACATGTATATGTGTGATAAGGCCGAATGGCCAATGCGATGAATGTGAACATGCATATATGTGATAAGGCCGAATGGCCAATGTGATGAATGTGAACATGCATATGTGTGATAAGGTAGAATGGCTGATGTGATAAACGTGGAAGTGTATATATGTGGCGAAGCCGAATGGCTAATGTGAGATATGTATGAGATGTGTATATATATATATATATATATTGTGGCCAAATGACAGACGGCGGAAGGTGTGTTTTATTAGATATTTGATGAGGTAAATGAATTAAAGATATGATAGTCGATGTGAATGTTGTAACATGTGAATAAATATGCATGAAACTCTATGATGTAAACCCGGGATTAAAGACCAGATGACCATATGTGGTGACTATGTCTGGGTTAAGACCCGCTGACTTTGTGTGGAGATTTCATCTGAGCTAAAGGTCTCGCCGATAATCCGAGTAGAGTTTAAAGATATAAGATTTCACAATAAGAATTGTTTATAAATATATTCAATACGAAAGGTTGAACAGGTATGTACTCCAAGTTTATATGTGAGCTTGATTTGAACTAAATCATAAGGTAGTTATGTGATGCATACGTGAGCAATCTATGAGACTATTCCTATGATTATGTGACATCGGATCAGTGTGAGGGGTTATGTGAAATTATACAATATATCTATGTCACATGAGCTCACTTTTATGTGAAAGTTTATCGCCTATTATATATGATGAGATGTGCATATTCGGTAAAGGGATGGTATGCGAAGGAAGAGTGAAATAAAATACGAACAACTATGTTATAATTTGATTGTTATCTGTTGACCTTGCTTAAAACTTACTAAGCATTGTAATGCTTACTCCGTTTACTTTGTTTCCTTTGTTTTATAGATCTCATTTGGAAGCTACAGGCTCGGGGATCGTCAGCAAGTAGTCACACTATCACTATCCACTGCTTGTTACTGTTATGTTTTGAATTAATTTATGGCATGTAAAGAATAGACCAGTGGCCAAAGAATATTTTGGTTAATGTATATAAGCCATGCAAAAATGACATCTTTTGAATGTGTACTTATAGAAGTTAAATTGTATCCCTGACTGTCTTTAGTATTTACCTAAAGGAATGTTCTTTATTAAAAGAAAAAAAAAATATTCGAAATTTTTACTGTTCTGATATGAGTTTCAAGTCCGGTAATGCCCCTTTACCTATTCCGGCGACGGATACGGGATAGGGGTGTTACAGTCGCGTCCTAACTCACGGGATGTGACTTTATATTACTTCGAGACGAGAGAGTCTTTAACATTCTTTTCGATCTAACTCAGGCGTTTTTAAAAATCGACATCAATAAAGAAGGATCGTAGTTTAAATTTGTTCCCGATTTTTAACTTTCGACATTAAGACCCTAACTAATCAATTCATTACCAATTTTGGGATTGATGAGGGTGCTAATCCTTCCTCGCACGTAACCGACTCCCGAACCCGTTCTCTCGAGCTTTGTAGACCAAAAATACTGTTTAACAAAGGTGATTCGATCACACCTAATAAAGATCGGTGGCGACTCCCGTTTTAATTTTCATTTTTAAATAAGGTCAATTTTCGTTTAACAAAAAAAATGGTTTCGACACAAACGATATTCATGAAGTGTCTAAAGTTTACTTTCACATATGTTGTTTGTCAATGGACTTTAAAGTAGGGGTATTTTGTTTTAAATAGTAGAAAGGAGAAAAGATTATAAGTACTCTGGTAGCTTGAAATTTTCCTTCCTTTAAAAACAAATAATTTTTTCAAATATGTTGTCTTAGACAATGACATTATTCTCATATTTGCAATTAAGAATAGAAGACATTTGATAGAAAACGTAATTTAAATATATTGAATTGAACCATCTTTGTCAATAGTATTTTCTTCACGGATATCACACATTTTTTGTTTTTATCATTCCATCAATTTTAAAAATCAGTGTTTGAATACATATACCTTGTGCCTTACTTATTTTCCAGCTTAACCCCGATATCATAATGCCACATAAGCATGAATTAAAAACATTCATCTTTCTTGAGAACAATAGTTTAATTCAATTAAAATTCACAAACTCCATCAAATTAACGCATTGCTTAAGTTTATTATTTTTTATCCCTTAATATTGATATCTATTTCAAGATTTTTGGCATATGAAATAAAACTAAAATCTCATATAATCAATGAAATGATTAAACATTTAAGGGTTTTATCGATGAAAGTTAAATATTTAAGGTCTCTTTGTTTCATCGAAAATGACTTTTGAAAGAATGATTTCTAGAAAATTACTTATTTTCCTAGAAAGGTTAATATTTTCGGTGTTTAGATGAATCATGTAAAATATTTTTGTTGTTTGACAAATTTCTTTAAAATATTTCATAAAAATATTTTAAATTAAACAAACATACATTTGAGATTTTCTTATTTTTCATTGTTTAATTAATTTTATTTTATATCAATAATTTTATATTTTACATTGTTTTTGCATATATTAAAAATATTTTGTTAAATTCAAGTTCATTACAACGTCAACTTTTAATTACATGACTACCAAGTGAGTATTTTTATTTAAAATGTGACATCAAAAAAATTGATAAAAAATTTAACAATGTCAATAATTGGACTTGATTTTCAAATCTCAAAAGTAGATGGATTAAATTCTTGAAAATAAAAGTACAGAGACTAATTGTGAATTTGTCAAGAGTATATAGACTTATAACATATTTTAACCTTTATACTACAAACCATTTATTATTAAATATTAATATTGAATATTTCAATAATATGTGAAGAATATTATTTAAAATTATTATTTTTAAAATTTATAATTAAAATAAAATTTAAATATTAAATAGTTTATTAAAATAAATAAATTTTATTAATAATTTATTATATGATTAAATATAAATAATTAAATATGCATGTTGCATAATATTGAAAAATATAATATTTTGTATTTAATATTTTAATAATTTTAAATATTTTAAAATAAAATAAAATTTATTATCAGTATAATAATATTAAGCTTAATTTAAGTTACTTTTTATATAAAAATAAAATTATTTATAGAGGAGCTCTTTTCCGGAAAATTACTTACGCTTTTCAAAAGTGTAAATCATTTTACAGGAAAAAGAGTTTATTTTACATTGACCTGTAAGTCATTTTCCGTTTACCAAACTATTTTCTGTTAAATAAATACTGAAAAATATAGAAAATATTTTCATAAACCTTTTATATGTAAACAAACATACCTTTAATATTATTTGAAGAGTGTGTTAATTGAGCTTTATTTATCCACAATAGGATAACAATTAAAAAATCCAAGCTAAGCCTATTTTAGAATGGGTCTTAGACTTCAACATTTTAGCCCAAATTCTCCGCAAATACAAATCAAATAGCTTGGCAAGTCAAATCTAAACCTACTCATGGAGTAAGTCACTCGTTCAGATCTGATGTCCGTCTAAAAAATAGGAGGGTTTGAACAAAATAAGTCCCAAAAATGGGTTTGGGTAAAATTTAATACCCGTTTTTTATATGGATCGAGTTTTGGGTAAGATTTTTTGGCTCGAGACCAGCCTGGATATTATGTTATAAAATAATATTATATAAATTATATATGTTAAATAATAATTATTTATATTTATATTTATATTTATATTTATATTAAATCACTAATCCAATAACAATTAAACTCGTTGCCCAAGACTTAAAAAATTAACCAACTAAATAACCCAACCCAAAATATAAAAATAAAAATTTATATTTAATACAATAAAATATTTATTATATTTATTTGTGTTTTTAATATAATAAAATATTTATTATATTTATGGTAGTGTTTTTAATATAAATACTTTTTAATGTGCTAGAAAACTTTTATTTTAGTCCTTTTTAGTGGATTATATTTTTAAAATTTTAATTTTAAATAAATAATAATCTAAAAGAATTAAATACAAACTGACTTAGTGGAGTCCGAGTTTACTTTTTAAATCGAACTGAGTCGGGTTCAAGCTTAAAAAGTGATTAAAATACCTTATGCAGGCCGACCCCAACTCAACTTGACCCCGTAAGCACCTCTAGTCAAATCTAATATTTACATTCTTTTATAAATTTTCTTTGTAACCTTTTTATTTTTATTTTTATTGAAAGGTTTTGTAACCATTTATTAGATTTTGATAACTTATATATAAATATATTTTTCATATTAGATATGGTTTTGATAATATTTAATAAAATTCGTTCCTTTTCGACGAAAAACAGATAATATTTAATATAATTTCAAAAATATGTAATTTAATCTTTGATAATTTCTCGTATAATTATTGTAGCCTCGGAAATAGTTTTATTAATCTTTGAAATGATCTTAATAGCCTTTAATATATTTTTATTAAGGTTTAATTGTACCAAGGGTCCTTCTACTTTTCTAAAATTTAAAATTTCATCCATATACTTTAATTTTGAGACATTTAACCTTTATACTTGTTTTTATTTAAAATCTTGTCCCTCCTTCAATGTTTCCTTTAGAATTGATAACTTGCCTATCATAAAAAAAATAAAAAAAGTAAAATAACTCTTTTATCCTCGTGACTTATAATTTTTAGTCAAGTGGGTCTAAACTCTTTAAAAGAACATAAACAATTTTAAAAATTAATTTTTATTTCCAGTAAAAATATAAAATAATAATATTGTGAAAATTTAAAATAATTTAAAATTAAAAATAAAATAATTTTAAAATTTATTTTAAAATATATGAAAATATGAAGTTTTCCAAAAATTTGTTATTTACTCCATGAATGGTTTTGTATTTTTGTATATATTTTTCATATTTTTAAATTGTTTAAAATTAATTTTAATTTTTATTATAAAGTGTTTTAAAATTTTCACATTTTCAAATATTTCTTAATGAAAATACAAAAAAACTTTTAATTTCTAAAACATTTTTTAATTGTTTGTGTAATTTTAAAGAGTAAGGATGAATTTGACAAAAATTATAAATGTTAAGAGCTAAAAAGTTATTTTGCTTTTTTCATAACAGCCACATCTACAATTCTAATGGCAAAATTGGCTGTGGGAACCAAATTTTAAATAAAAAATATAAGAACTCAATACCTCAATGTCTCAAAATTAAAGTATAGAGACTAAATTTTAATTTTTAAAAAATATAGGAACCTTTATAATATTTAAACCCTTTTAATCTTTTCTTATAAGTTGGTATCTTTGATATTCTTTTTGTCTCAATACACATTTCTAAGAAAAGAACATATATTTAAATATTAGAAATAACATTATTTAGAGATGCAATCACGAACCACAAACATAAATCATGAAATGAAAAAAAAAATCATGATAATAGGAAACAACAATTGTGTTACACAAGCATAAGTTATCTATAATCGTTGTCGAAATGCAACTAAACTATGTTTTGATAATGGAGTGCATAATCCCAAACCTCATAAGACACCTTTGATGTAAACCCTACAAAGAAATCATTTAGCTCTTACAAACTAGACCAGCAAACAAAATCTAAAGGCATCTTTTATTCAAAACTAAATTTATATATTCGGCTCAAACACATCTTTCAGTTCAATTAGCTTATACAAATAATATTAACAAATTGTATCAATAGATTTGAAACTTAAAGTTTCGAATACCTATGATATGTTTTATATCATTCAACCAATCATGATAAAATTCAAGGTAGACTTATATACTGGTATAGACATGTATTTAATTTTTGTGGATGTTCTTTTTGGCGTCGCATTTCTGGTTATGTAAATGTCTAATTATGTACTAGCATATAGGATGATGTCTAATCCTGTGTTTAATTTTCGTAAGCATATAATTAAATTGAATATATATATATATATATATATATATATATATATATATGTGTGTGTACCTCAGCACCATTCATAACAGGCATATCCTGGTCCATTAGAATGAGATTGGAAGAAGTTCCAAAATGGAAAAGATCCATTGCTTTTTTCTTTTTCCAATTTCAATCGCATGAACTTTTACTCCAAATTTCTTGAGATGGATTCCATGGAGTTTTTGTTAGTCTTCACCTACTTTCATGCTCAATGATGAACTCGATGCACCATTTCCCAACCTCAGTTTTCAAGCTTTGATATCACCTTTCTTTCAAAAACACATTCAACATGTAAGGCCCAATTTTAGCCCGGGGCCCATAAGAAAATAAAACAAACTAAAAAACAAAAATCAAACAGCCCAATTAAACTCAATTCAAGCCCAAACAATAGCCCAACCTAACCCTAGCCCACAACAATCAGAAAAGAGAAACAAACCCTAGCTGCACCGCACCTAGGTTTGCCCTAGTCTGCCACCGCCACTGGCCATTGCCTTTGTGGCACCTCCCTTTTGCACCTACAAAAATCAGCAAACAAATATAAAACAATGTATAATGTATTGCATTCGGGCTATAAAAAGCCTAAAAATTGTAAACTTTCTTGGTTTTTTTTTTTTTACACACATAAGAAATTGAATACAAAAATATAAAGAAAATTCAAAAACAGAATCAATCAAAAGAATACAAAGGTAGCTTTTTATTTTTTTTTTATTTTTTTATTTTTGTTTTCATTTCAAAAAATTATAACACATAAATAAGGAAAAACATACTTGATTTTAGCCTTTGGAACTGAAAGGTTCCCTTTCTTTTTGGCCATTTTTGGCCATTTTTTCTTAAAAAAAGGGACCCCAGATCCGGAATCAAGGGACTGAGAGGAGTAAACAGGTTTTTTTTTTAATTTTTTCGGCCATCGCGGAAGGTGGCATCGTCACTGATAGCCGACAGCCAGCGCGGCGACGCATTGCCGAAACTTGGCCGGAGGGGAGAGGTACTTGAAAGAGAAGAGAGAACTTTTTCAAATTTTTTTTTAAAACAAGGGCTAAATGATTTTTTTGTCAAAAAACTAACTTATATAGGCTCTCAAAACGGTGCCGTTTCACCCTCCGACCCGATTACCTGACCCGCTCCAAGCTAGGATCTACATATTTTTGCTCTCCCAAAGCATCATTGCTGCCAAAATTCCTTAGTTCCTCTTCTATTCTTTTCCCTTTTTCAATTGTTTTGCTATTCACCTATTGGAAGGCGCGGTAAGCTTCCGTTTCACTTGACTTGAATATTATTCAGTTTAAATGTTTAGTAAGAGGTTTCTGCTGGTTGATAGAAGTTGTTCAAAGGGCTGAAGAACAACCATTAATGCTTTAAGGATTTGGGTTTGCTACTTTCCATTCAATGAGTAAGTTTTGATCGTTCGTTGAGTGGATATTTCATTTGGGGTTAAGTGAAAAGACTCGTTTATGGGTTTCTAATAGGTTGGATATACTGATTATAAGTCTTAAAGTGCTCGGGATTACGTTAGACTTCAATCGAAACCAGGTGTGTACTCCAATCAAGCTGAAATCGTGTTTCGTCGAAAGCTGAAAATGTTACTGTCTATGCCACACGGGCATGTGGACTGTCCATGTGGAGGCAGTGTGGCGATACACGGCCGTGTGATCGATGAGCTAGGCCGTGCGTGTGCCTCACGGGCATGACCTACACAGGCGTGTGAGGCTGACTAGGCCGTGTTCGAGGCACGGGCTAGACCAATTGGGCTGTGTGGGCCACATGGACGTGTGGGATTTTGGGTCAGGCCGTGTGATCTACACGGGCAAGGCCAATTTGGGCCGTGTGAGCCACACGGGCATGTGGGCCCACACGGGCGTGTGAGCCTAATTTGTTTGAAATGTTCTGCAAGGTTGCACGGGTCGCCCAAGTCGACTGTGACCTGACTGTAGGGTCGTTAAGCGTTACTTAGACCCCATACTCTGATTTGTTATTGGATTGTATGCAATAGCATGTTAATTTAAGTATGTCTAATTGTCTGATTTTGTATATCTGTTCTGACTTGACGATGGTATGATCTGATATCTGTATATAAGCTTGCCATATTATTTATGTTGCATTGCATTGGGTTGGGATTGTTGTGAAGAGAAGGAAGATTGAAATGCTATTAGCCTATTATCTAGAAGCTATGCTGCATGTATCTGATATGTGTTGTTTTACGGTACCAATTGGTGTGTAGGGTTAGATGGGTTGATTTTATCCCCATACTTGGTGTGTAGGGTTGGGTGGGTCGATTCTATCCCCACATGGTGTGCTGGGTTGGACGGAGATGGTGTGCAGGGTTGGTGGGCATGTTTCTCTGATAATCTAATATATTATGCATGCAATGTCTATATGGGCTAAGGCCCGATTGTTCTGATTCTGTATCTAAGTGGGCTATGATCCACACCGATTCTGAAAATGGCTAAGGCCGAATTTTCTATATTCTGTTACCTATTTGAATGCATGTTGTCTATGGGGATGTACACACTGAGTTTACGAAAACTCACCCCCTTTGTTTATTTTATCTGTCAGGTAATCCCCAGCAGTAGATGGATCTGTGCGACGGAGGGCTCGACGGTGACCACCGCTAGTCATGTGTTGGTTTTATGAGTTACATTCTGTTTTATTGCTTTCATTTAATATTTATTTTCGAGATTAGTTATGTATTTAAGCTTGAACTATTTTGGGTTTATTTTTGGATTTTAAATAATTAATTTTACTGATTTATAAAAGGTGACACCACAAATACGTTTTGGAAACTTAACTTAAGGTTTTCGTATAAATGAATGATGTCATAACTTTCGCATTAAAGAAATGTTTTCAAGTAATAACTTGAATAGTGATTTCACGACTTAAGTAAAGATAATAAACGGAGCAAATTTAAACTTGCTAAGGTTTTCTAAGAGCACTCTCATGTGACGCCGCCAGATTCAGCCATAACGTCTAGGCCAAGTTTGGGGTGTTACAGGAAAAAAACTATTAAATGAAATAATGATAAAAATATTAAACAATTCTAATCCTATACAACGTTGATAACAGTTAATATATATTATAATAAATATAATTATATATTAGTTGTTATCATCTTATTTATTAAAAATAAAAAACCTTTATTTTAGTCATTTTAAAATATTTACAAAAAAGACAACTAATTTCAATATTTACAAAAATGGCGTTAATTTTTGCAAATAATTCAATTAAGTACCTAGACTTAAAGATAATTTCAAAATTGAGCTGCAAACTAAAACTTAGATCAAAATTGACCCTTTTATTTGAAAAATTAAAAATTTATTTTGTCACTTAGGAAATACTTTGTTGGAAGATTATGTTAAAATCAATTCTCAGGAAAGATTGGAATGGTCACAAGTGATCCCGCTTAAGTTCCAATCTCTTAGACATAATTTATTTTAACATACTAATCAAGAATATATAGTCGAAGTAATTTATTTAGAAGAAAAATAAAAATTTAAGTATCCGATAAAATGAACGAGGTTTTATCCCACTCAATTTTATCTCCCCAGTAATGTGTCAAGCGCTGAGCGTTAACTTTGAATTACCTCCCTTACTGTGAAGTTCAACAACCCTATATGGGAAGACTTGATGAATAGTGAATGGATCAGACCAACGTGATTTTAACTTACCTGGAAAAATCCTTAATCTGGAATTGAACAACAAGACTTGCTAACTTGCTTCAAATTCACGAACTTGAATGTGCTTGTCATGCCATATTTTTTATCTTTCCTTGAATAATTTGGCATTTTCATATGAGAACATTCGAAATTCTTCTAACTCTTTAAGATGAAGCATCAATTTCTCTTTAGCAAGTTTAAGATCCAAATTGAGCTATTGGAGAGCCTAGTAAACTTTATGTTTTAACTCCGACGGAAAATGACAGGCTTTTCCAAAAACCAACCGATAGGGAGACATCCCTAAAGGTGTTTTGTATGTTGTCTTATAGGCCCATAAAGCGTCATCCAATGTTTTGGACCAGCCTTGTCGGTTTGGATAAACCACCTTCTCAAATATACCTTTTATCTCCTTATTTGCCAATTTAGCTTGCCCATTTGTCCATGGATGGTAAGCTATGACAAACTTGTGCTTCACTCCATGTCTATTGAGCAACCATTTCAACCATTTGTTCACAAAATGGGACCCCTCATCACTGATGATAGCCCTAGGAGTTCCAAACCTAATGAACACATGTTTCTGCAAAAACTTCGTTACAACTTTAGCATCATTCGTCAGATATGCCTTAGCCTTCACCCACTTAGATACGTAGTTTACTGCTACCAATATATACTTGTGACCAAAAGTATGAGGGAAAGGACCAAGAAATTCAATACCCCAACCATTCAAGTAAAGCGACGAACAAACAAGTTTTCTAAAATAGCACTGTCAATAATTAAATGAATCTTAAATTCTGATATCCTAATAAATGAATGTTTTAAAAACTAACTCAAAGTAAAACTATGTTTTTTTTCTCTAAAATGGTTTTATTTAAGGTCTTCAAAAGTAACGTAAGTTGGATAAAATGATCCTATTTATTGAAAGTATTTGATAATATTAGGGCATGTTGATTATGCCAAAAAAATGTGAAAGTATTGAATTCATGACTATTTATGAGATTGTATGACATCTTGCATGTGCATTGGGGTGGGATTGTTATTGTGGTTGACGGAGGAGTTCCATGGAGCTTCGACGGCATATTAAGTCCACATGTATTCGTAGTCAGTGCACTGCACCAGAGATTCGAAGAGATTTGGCGATTTTTATCACATTTATTCTTTAAATGACATATTTTCTGCAATTACGTTCATTCGGTGGTTTTACCACATCGAGCTTTGCTCGTATTCGTTGGATTTTGGAAGATGAGTTCTGGGGAACCCATGGTGTATGGTGAATGGTAGGGTAGGAACTTTTGCATTCCATCATTTGCTTCACCCCATGTTCATACACCGTTTGACATCAATTTGATAATGGCTATGTAATGATATGTAATTCCAATTATGGTTATGTGTTCTTCTGTTAATGCTAATATGTTTCACTATAATTGATAATTATGTCTGTTTAAATAACTGGTCGACTCACACTGAGCTTTCATAAGCTCACTCCCCCATATAGTGTTTAACTTTTCAAGTAAACCTCGAAACTAGGACCGAACCTGACATATGAAGAATCACCTTGGACCTCAAACTATTTTTAATAAGTATTATTAATAAGTCTCTATTTGTTTTGATTTGTAATTTGTAATTATTTTTTGTATGCAGATTGGTAACTTTTCATTTGGGGATTTTTGCATGCATGGATTACTCAAGCATAATAACCGAGGATGGTATTTGGTTTAAGTAAAATTTGACATAGTTTCCTAATTTCTATTGCATTGCAAAGAAACCATTTTTTAAAAAAAAAACCAAATCGATAAGGCAACTAGATTTCCAAAATGACATGAATAATGATTTTTCCACTGCATTAGTTAACATCAAGTCACTTTACAAGTAAAGCGACGAACAAACAATTTTTCTAAAATAGCACTGTCAATAATAAAATGAATCTTAAATTCAGATAACCTAATAAATGAATGTTTTTTAAATTAACTCAAAGTATAACTATGGTTTTTCTTTAAAATGAGTTTATTTAAGGTCTTCAAAAGTAACGCAAGTTAGTTTAGTCATTTCAATGGTTAATGTAGCCTTCTCAATCTAGTCATAAAGTCTAAGTCGGGTTAGAGAGGTCACAAAATATGTAATTATTTTTAAAAATATTAACTAATTCTTTTTATATATTTTTATTTATATATAATATTTATATGTCAAATATTTATTTTCTCCACCTATATTGTGTGTATGGTGATTTCTAATAGTATAAAATCAAATAATTATTTCAAAGATGTAAAATATTTCAAATATCATTGCTTTTTCATCTACATTGTAGGTATGATTATCAAATATTTTTATATGTGAAATATTTCAATTAATTATTTTAAATATCATTATGTGAAATATTTCAAATACACATACAAAAATATATAATATTAAAATTTACTACACTCATGATATGGATTGAAAATAAATATTACACATATAAAATTATATTTACTAAAAATAATGATATTTGCAATAATTATTGACTGAATAAATAAATAAAAGAGTTATTAATTAAAAAGATGAATTAAAAATTAAAAAAACTTGAAAACAATATATTTATTAATTAAAAATAAAAATAAAAAGCTTGAAACAACAAGTAATAAAAATACATATTAAAATGCTTATAAGAGAAACCAAATCGAAACTCAATGATGAAATCACAATTATCTAACCATCTAACCAAAAAGTTAATGTGTTAAAAATATTAATGAAAAATAAAAATAAAATAAAAAAACTTAAAACAACATGAAATAAAAAATATAAATGTAAATAGAGAGAAATCGAATCCAAAATTCATAAATATAAAAAAAACATAAAATCATAAATATTAAAAAAAAGCATATATTCATTGATTAATCTACTTAGAATGATTTTTTATTTAAAAAAACATTTTACTTAGATAATTTCCATTATTTTACTTAAAACTAATTTCTACGCGTCTTTTTAATAGACCATTTCTATATATATATATATATATATATTATACTATAAGGTTCCTTCAAATATTTTATATATATTATAAGGTAAACTTTCGCATACATGAGTGGTTGTGGTATTTTTCTATATAACTTTTTAAAATAATATTTTGTGGTAAACTTTTGTTCTCAAATAACTTAAATCAATCATTTCAACTGGTTGAATTAATTCAATAACTAATCCTCAAAATATTATATCTTATTTTCCAAAAAATACAAAAAAAAATAATTGTAATAAATGTGATGAAAGTATGGTTGGTTTATCAATAGAAAACATTATCTTCCATTTAACTCAATCCTCATATTCGTCATTATGCAGCCATCGTGCTTCTTAAATTATTGACAATGGAGATTAGCTTCAGCAGCAATTTTGCACCTATTTTTTATTATTAAAAATTCTGGCAATAAATTCTTAGTTTTGTGTCTTAAAAATTTTAGTTTTTATTTAAATTTATTCTACTTATCTTGTTGGCTAGACCCAGAATTAATTAATCAATTTAATTTTATAATAATTAATTAAAATTAAAAATTAAAAATTAAAAATTAATTTATTAGAGATTTCTATAAAATAAATATGAAAAACAAAAATGAATGATGGTGATTATTGACTAACAACCATTGAGGTAAGATCTCAGGATGAACTGTTTTTATTTAATTTATAATACTGGACTGCCCAAATTATTGTATCATGCATTTAAGTCAACCACTGAACCTCGTGATATGAATATAAAATTGTTAATTAAACAATGATCTTTTTTCAGTCTAAATTTGAATCATTTTCTGGATTTTCATCATTTAAAATAAATCAATTTTTATTCAAAGTTGAAAATTTAATATATTTGAATTAAATGTTTACATTCTATAATATATTTGATAAAGGTTTGTCTTTAGTTTACGAGTAATATATAAATGTATATATTGTAGTAAACTATATTAACAGACATTATTTGTAAATTAATTAATAATTTTAAATATCATTATAAGCAAATATAATTATTTATTTGTAACAAGTTGATTGATAATGTATAAATTTAGGATTAATTACACCAATAGTCTCTATGCTTTCATTAAAATTACATTTTAATCACTCAATTTTTAAAAAGTGATATAATTGTCATTAAGATTATTAAAATGTTACATTTTGGTCACTCATCCGTTAAAAGGATGAAGTGGCACATTAATTTAAAGGATTAATAACCAATTTAGCCCCTGAACTATAACTAAAATATCAAATCGATACATTTAAAATTTTTCATAATAATAATCTAAAAAATTTAAAGGGTAACTACTTAGATAGTCACCCAAGCTTTAATGCATTCCTATTTTGGTCACTGATTTTTTCTTTTGTTAATTTAGTCACTTTTGTTAGATTAGTTGTCATTTTTATTCACTCCACAATTAAAATGCCTTGTTCACTACACTGCTTATTTTAGAAAAATTTAACAAATTTAACCCTCAATGTTGACATGACAATTTTTGGATTGGTATAATAACAAATTTAGCCCTTAACACTTACACATTCTGTCAAGTTGGTCCTAATTCTAGAAAAATTTAACAAATTTAACCCTCAATGTTTTCACATTTTTTTCAATTTACTCCAAATTCAAAAAAAATTATAATTTTGAAAACTTGAAAACTCATATAATTTATTATAAAAGACATAAAAATATAAAATATTAAAAATATATAAATTTGCATAAAGGCTTAATTTACAGTTGGTACTAATTCAAAAAATTCAATAAATTTAACTCTTAATATTTGCACATTTTATTAAATTAGTCCAAATTCAAAAATTAAAAAAATAATAATCAATCAAAAACTGAAATCTACATAAGTAAAGTTTTCTTATTTATAAATCAAAATCATGAAAAACCTCATAAAATGCTCCTACATTTGATACATGCAACCGTACAGCATTGCGATTAAAAAATTACAAAAAAAGAATTCAAAATTTTCTTTCTTGTTACAAGATTTTTTTGCCAACCAAACAAAAGAGAGAAACTTCGTAAAACGATTCTCATCCCTTCATCTCCTACTCTGTTCATCTTCAACCTTTCCATTGTTCTCATACTTCCGTCCAAACCTCACAATCTCAAATACTATACCAAATCCATATCTAACTTTACCAAACCTAATCTTCATCATCACTTCATCATCGAGCACTCACCATTAAACTCACACCCAAAGTCAGTTTCTTTTTTTGTTACAGACACACCCAAACTCAGTTTTGTAGTTTCTTTTAATGAGGAAAACTTATCAGTGAAACTCTGCTTAGCCTTAAGCATTTGAATCCCTCAAAGCCCTGCACTTTGCCGTTGAAATGGAGCCAAAGATATTTATATAATTAAAGGCTTTTTTATTTGAATCCATCAATCTACTGTTTTATCATGGTTTTAATTGAATTTGGTAGTGATTGATTCAAAAATTAATTTAAAGGAAAAAAAAAGTTTGTTGAGCTCATGGGGTTAAAAAAATTAATTGAAAATATTCAAGAGAAATTGAGGGCTAAAATTTGTTGAATGCCTAAAAAGTTTGTTAAAATTCAAGAAATATTTATTTGAATCCCTCAACCAAATTCATATTTAATCCTTTATGTAATTATATATATTTTATATTTTATGTCTTTTTATAATAAAATTTATATATTTTAAGTTTTAAAATTATAATTTTTGAATTTGGACTAAATTGAAAAATGCTAAATATTGAGTGTTAAATTTTTATTTTTAAAAAAATTAGGAACAAATTGACAAAATGTGTAAAGTGTTAATGGATAAATTTGTTGTTAGACCAATCAAAAGACTACCAGTTCAACATTTCATTTAGTGATAAAGACATTTTAATGGTAGAGTGACTAAAATGACAATTAATCTAATGAGATGACTAGATTAACAAAAAAAAATTATGTGACCAAAATAGGAATGCATTAAAACTTGGTTGATATCTAAGTAGTTTACCCTATAAATTTTTAGAATTATTATTAAGAAAATTTTTAAAAGTATCAAATTGATACTTTAATTATAGTTTAAGAGCTAAATTAGCTATTAACCCTTTAAATTAATATATCATGTCATCTCTTAATAAAAGTTAAAGGATAAATAACTAAAATGTAACATTTGTTAAGTGACTGAAATATAATTTTAATCGAAATTTAGGTACATAGTTTACTCATAAATTTATACACTAAAGTGCATCAAAATTAAATCTATCTTAATTGTATACTTGATGCAGAATAAATTGGTGGTTGTTTATATTTTTGCCAAAAAGATGGGCAGAAAAATGAATATGCGTTTAAAAAACACGCGCTATTACCAAGCGTGAGTCAAAAGCTCTCACAGTGATTCGATGAATCCATTAACCATTCATGCTCTCCTCCAGAGCTGCCGCCGCAAATTACTTGTTAAGCTGTAAACTCAACCATGGTCAACGAAAATTAACCTGGGTCAACTCTCAGAATTAGAAAACCAAAAACATATGCTTTAACTTTTAAGCCGTTAATATTTGCCACGTTGGCAATTTCCATTTGACGCCTTTTTGAGCATATTCCTTTTTACATTTTCGAGGTAATCATCTATTTGACGGTCTTAACCGTTTGATTTTAGGATAATTACGTTAAGGAATAAAATTGAATAAACTACATAAATCATCATTAAATTATTACTTGCATTTTATTTTATTCACTAAATTCTTAAAAAATTTTATGCTAGTCACTAAATTATTGCGTTTTATTTTATTCAATAAATTTTAATTTTTTTATTTTATCATTAAACTATTCGAAATTAATTTTTTTGTTTACCAAAGGTTAACATCATTTGAAATTTGACGGAATTATTGATGTGGGGTTATTTTATCAGTCTAATAACAAATTTGGATCTCTAAGGTTTATAAATTTTATTAATTTGATTCTAAATACAAAATATTCAACAAATTTAGCCATCAATAGTTGCAAAATTTAATCCTAAATATAAAATGACAAACTATTTAGTGTAAGACCCATCTATTTAGTTATTTGAATTTCTAGTTTTTTAGGTTTCAATGCTTTAGTTTGATTTAATGTAGGATTTTTTTAGAGGGTAGTATTTTTATTTTATTTTTGTTTGATTTTGTTTTTTTGAAATACCAGCTTGGGTTTATTTTGAAACTATAAGGTATGAAAAGGATTATAATTTAAGATTTTTTTTAAGTCCATAAATATGAGAATTCCATGGGATTTTGTAATTCTAAATTCCATTGACTCGGGATTTATATTATATAATTTATATGTTTGGAATCTCAATTGTTAGTTTGATTGTGCAAGTCAACTGATTTGAAACTATGTTAATTCTAATGGAGGAATTTGGGATTAAAATATAACTGTGGAAGTATGTCTCGTATTTCAATCAAACAGTGTGTGACGTTGCAATGAGGAGAAGCTCTTCATCTCAACGAGCAACCGACGTCACGATGAGAAAAAAGCCCTTATCCCGATGATGTACTCATTCTTAGTCCCAACAAACAGTCGACATCACGATGAGAAGAAAGCCTTTGTCCCGAGGACGCAATCCTTCTTTGTCCCGACGACCAAACGCCACGTCACGACATGGCAATTTGTTCCTCAAGTTTCTCGATTATCTTCTCTCAGTTAAACTTTTTTTTTAGTTTTCCACTTAAACTTTGATTAACCTAGGGATATTATAGTCATATATGCTATGAATTTTAGCCTATAAATAGGCCTTAATGACTCTAGGTTTTACATAATAGAAATATTTAGATTGAGAGAATTATGTTCTTTGTTTTGAAGGGTTTTTTTTTTCTTTTGAGGTTTCGAGTTTTTGTTTTGATCCTCTCCTATTATACTATTCTATTATTATAGTGAAATCTCCTTTTGCGTGTGGTTTTTATCCTCTTTCGATGAGTTTTTTGACATTAAATTTGCATGTTGATCTTTTCAATCTATTAGTTACTTTTCTTATTTGTTGCATACACGGGTTAATTCCCAACAAACTGGTATCAAAGCGAGTTAGATTTTCGTATTTAACTCGTTCAAAGATGGCAACATCAAGGTTTGATATTGATAAGTTCGACGGCATCGCAAATTTCATTCTGTGGCAAGTTCGTATGTCAGCAATACTGATTTAGAACGATCTTGAGAGGATCGTTATAGAGAAGAAGCCTGCGGACATGGATTAGTATGGGATAGGCTAGAAAAAAAGTTTCTATCTACAATTCAATTATGTCTAACAAAAAATGTGTGACAAGTGCTTTGAAGGAGAAAACAATGTATATATTATAGAAGAAACTGGAAGCCTTGTATATGACAAAATCTTTGGCCAACAAGTTAGTATTAAAATGTTTCTACATGTTCAGAATGGCCGAAGGTGAGTTTATTAGAGCTTATATTAGTGAGTTTGGTACCCTTCTAAATGACCTGAAGAATCTTGAAGTAGAGATTAACTATGAAGATCAAGCTATACTCTTATGTTCTTTACCCTCTTCTTATAAAACTTTCAAGGAAACTCTAATTTATGGGAGAGATCATCTCTCATTCGAGGATGTGAAGAGGAATCTAACAAGCAAGGATAAACTTGAAAATAATTTAGGCCCAAACAAAAGGTCAGACAGGCAAGCCTCAATTCTAGTTGCAAGGTGCAAACAACAATCCAGAAAGTCCTATCGAAACAGGTCAAGGACGAGATCTATTTCTAGAAACCAAGTCAAAGAATGTGGCAATTACAAGAAGAAGGTCCATATTAAGTTGGAATGCTACAAACTTCAAAATAAAATTAAAAGGGATGTCGAAAATGATGAGAAAGATAAGCAGAAAGCCAAAGTTACTAACGATAGTGTAGTCAAAGATAGAGGTGATGATTTCTTGTTAGTGTAGACAAGTGAAAGTTCCATATTTTTGAATGGATCTTAGATTTAGGGTGCTCTTATCACATGTGTCCCAATAGGGACTAGTTCTCTACGTATAGTTCAGTTGAAGGTGGGTTGTGTTGATGGGGAATAATTCTCAATGTAAGATAATTGGAAAAGGAACAGTACACATTAGGATGCATAACGGAATTATTCAGACACTGCCAAATGTCAGGTATGTACCCCAACTCAAAGAAAAATCTCATCTCATTGGGAATTTTGGACTCGAATGGTTGCAAGATTGTTATCGAGTTAAACGAATTAGAGTTTCCTCGTGGAGCTCTCATTGTGATGAGAGGACAGAAAAAGAGCAGCCTATACATTCTAAAAGGGTCAACAGTTACTGGTGTAGCTGTAATTACCGAAGAAGAGTTAAAATCGTCACCATATTGCGACGAGAACAAATCCAAGGTCACAATGACCCAACGTGATTCTTTCTCTACAGCTTCCAGTTCAACCAAACTCTAGCACATGTGACTCGGTCATATAAATGAGAAAGGTGTGACAACATTATGTAAAGAGCTCTTTTTGAAGAATCTGGAATTGGTAAGTTAGGTTTCTGTAAACACTACACTTATAGGAAGTAAACGCGAGTAAGTTTTGATTTAGCAGTGCACAGAACAAAAAGGACTCTTGACTACGTCTATTCAAATTTATAGGGTTTGACACTTGACATATCAAAATGAGGTAATAAATATTTCCTGACTTTTATTGATGATCATTCCAAAAAAGTTTAGATTTATTTTCTGAAATAGAAATGAAGTTTTAGGAATCTTCAAGTAGTGGAAAACACTATTAAAAACAAATCGGGAAGTCCGTGAAGCAGTTGAGAACAAATAATAGACTTGAGTTTTGTTCATCCAAGTTTAAGGACTACTACAAATGGGAAGGTATAAAGAGACATAGCACAGTTGTAAGTACTCCACAACAGAATGGAGTTGCAAAAAGAATGAATAGAACCTTGTTGGAAAAGGCCCGATGCATGCTTTCATATACAGGTCTAGGGAAGGAGTTTTAGGCTGAAGCCATAAATTTGGCAACCTATTTGGTAAACAGATCTCCACATCGAGCATTGAATGGTAAAGTTCTAGTAGAGATATGGTCAGGTAATCCCCCCCAATTATTTTCATATTAGAATTTTAGGTTGTTCTTCTTATGCTAAAGTTAGTCAACAAAGGTTTGATCCAAGAGCCGTAAAGTGCATTTGTTTGGGTTACTTCACCAGTATGAAAGGTTTCAAACTGTGGTGTCTGGAAACTAACAAAACTATTGTTAGCAGAGATGTTAAGCTCGATGAATCAGTCATGATTTATTCAGAAAAAGGGTCACTTGTTTTGAAAGACACAACAAATCAGAGTGTTTCAAGCAAGATAGAGTCGAAAGAAGAAACAGGGGGTGACATTGCGACAACAAAAAAAAGCCACATTGCAACATCATGATGGATAGGATTTTCGTCTCGATGAGGAAACACACAACATCGAGATAACACAACTAAATTTTGATTCTTGCAAAGTTGAATCTATTTTGGACTAGTTTGAGACTTCATCCGACCATCAGGTACCCTCACCATCTCAATTAATTAACAATAAGTTGGTTTCTAACGGGAAAAAACAAGAAACCCAACCACCGTAAAAGTTTAATGAATGAAACCTAGTGGTATACGCTCTAAGTGTCGTAGAGAGCATTGAATTAATAAACCCTTTGTGTTATTTGGAGGTAATTTAGGCCTCTTATTCTAGTAAATGGCTCAATCCTATGAAAGAAGAGGTGGAATCACTTCAAAAGAACGAGACTTGGCGACTTGTAAAATCACCCATCAATAAGAAAATAGTTGGTTGAAAATGGGTGTTTAAGAAGAAAGAAGGTTTGGGTCCAAATGAAACTAGGTACAATGCAAGATTTGTTGTAAAAGGCTACAGTTAAATGGAGGGAGTTGACTTTCATGATGTTTTCTCTCCCGTTGTGAAACATACGTCCATTCGGACACTTTTGACTCTTGTTGCACCAAACAATCTTAAGTTAGAGCAGTTAGATGTGAAGACTGCTTTCTTTCATGATGACCTTGAGGAGGACCTATACATGCAACAACCGGAAGGCTTCAGAACTGAAGGTAAGGAAGATCATGTTTGCCTTCTTAGAAAATCATTGTATGGTTTGAAGTAGTCCCTTCGATAGTGGTACACAAAGTTTTACTTCTTCATGTTAAGTATTGATTTTTCATGAAGTAAATATGACAGTCGTGTGTATTTATAATGTCTTGATGATGGTTCATTCATGTATTTGTTGTTTTATGTTGATGATATGTTGATTACAGCTAAGGATCCATTAGAAATTAAAAGACTTAAAACCATGCTTAACTCTAAGTTTGAAATAAAATATTTAGGTGCAACAAAGAAAATTTTGGGGACGAAAATTTCAAGGGATAGATGTTTCTAAAATTTGTTTTTATCGCAACAAAGGTACATCAAGAAGATCCTTGAGCGATTTGAGATGCAAGACTCAAAACTGATAAGTACTCCCTTAGTTGAACATTTTAAATTGTCAATTTCAAATTCTCCCCAAAATGAAGAATAAGAAAGGTACATGTCAAAACTACCTTACTTAAGAAACTACCTTACTTAAGAGTAGTTGGAAGTTTGATGTACGAAATGGTATGTATTCATCCCTATATTTCACATGTTATTAGTATTGTTAGTAGATATATGGCCAAACTGAGTAAGTTACACTGGCACGCAGTTAAGTGGATATTTAAATTTTTACGATGTGCTTCTAAAATGTGCTTAAAGTTTGAAAGAAGCCAAAAGAGCTTAGTCAGATATGTTGATTCAGATTATGTAGGAGACTTAGATCAAAGAATGTCTTTCACAAGTTATCTATTTGCTTTTGGAAATTGTGCCATTAGTTGGAAAGCTACAGTAGCCTTATCTACTACTGAAGCAAAATACATGACAAATTATCGAAGCTGTAAAAGAAACAATTTGATTAAGGGGCCTGTTTAGTGAACTAGTTAATGAGAAAAGGGGCAACTGTTGTATATTGTGATACTGAAAGTTCCATACATCTCATCAAAGATTAGATGCATTACGAAATGACAAAGCTGTAACTCTCTTAACCCGTCTCCATCACCGAACTAGGGTTATGGAGTATTACATTACAATTCGAAACATTTATGTTCAAACAAAACAATTATTCAATTTAAATTCTAACATTCAATTATACATTTCGTTTATAGCATACAATACACTTACGGGAGTTAAATTGAGCCTACAGGGCCCTAAAAATAGTTTGGGAACATCCGGGGATCATTTTTGAAACAAAACAATAAATTTTTGAAAAAGTGAAAATTTTTTAAAACAAGGTTCACACGGTAGTGTGGCTAGGCCGTGTGGCCAATTGTGTTCAATTCGAAGTATGGGACACACCACAGTGTCCCAACTTGTGCGTCCTCTCGTGTGGGTATTCAAAATAGGGTCACACGGCCGTGTCACAAGCCGTGTGCCAAACCGTGTGTGCATTTGAAGTTTGGTCACACGGCCATGTCGCCAGGTCATGTAACTTTCCGAGACCATGTGGTTAATCTTGCACCTAAAAATTTAAATGACACATGACTGTTTGGTGTGGCTGTGTGTGGCACATGGCCGTGTGCTTCACAAATTACCCCTAATGTAAGCCAAATCAAACCCAATTGCTTGGGCACCAAACCATACCAATTTAAGATACTTTCACATGATTAAAACACATTCAAAAACATCAATACATGCCAAAAATCAATCAACCTAGGTGCCTAACTAATGTGCCCTCATTGAAACCATAATTTATAAGCCAAAATGAACCAAATCAAACACTTATCAAACACCAAAATCATTTGTATTTAGATTCATCATGAGCAAAATAATCACTTAGCCAATTTTCCAATCAACCATACCATTTACGTTTACTTTCAAGAATCCATAATTCCAATTCAAACTATCGCCTTAAATGTATATACTTAGAACTACCTAAACATTCCATTTCATTCCATACACATTTAAACAACTTATTTATATGCATCATCATAAACATTAAGCAAAAGACCTAGAGTATTTACAACTAATTCACTAGATCAAGGTACCAAACATATATACATTACCACAAAATGTTATCAAATTAAGTACCAAACACAAACAACATAGACAAGCCAACCAAAAGTCCTAATACATGTAATTCATAGCCAACTTCCAAAATAGCTCAAAACATCTACTAAAATGAGAGATTGATAGTGTGTATGCTCTGACTTGAACTTCCGATCTACTAGGCTTCATGTAATCTACAAGAAAAACACGATACATGGGCATGATATGCTTAGTAAGTTCGAACACATATAAACATAACTTAGTAAATTTACTTTACTTAAAACATACATGATCATAAATGTTACTTATGTACTCATAAGTTCTTATTCACATATCGAACCTTAGAACATTGATATAATAGCCATTCCATTGATATCCTTTTCAATTGTTCCATTGTTCCGAGGATGCCGTGGTATCTTTTAACCAAGGTCTTACACAATCTCGAAGTAATGCCATAGTATCTTTCAATTATGGTCTTGATTATTTTTTGGTATAGTGTCGGAGTATCTTTCAACTAGGGTCTTACACATTTCAGTTTAATGCCATAGCATCTTTCAACAATGGTCTTTTCCTGTTCGATTATAATGCCATGGTATCTTTCAATCATGGTTTTTTCCTTTTCTCAAACAATGAATCCAATCACCAATTTATAGATATACATATATAAATATCAATTTACTTTTAGGAATCAAATGAATTACTTTACTTGAAATATAAACTTACCTTGATAGAATCGACTCCAACACGAGACTAACGATTACTCCGCTACTTTGGCTTTTCTGCAATTAACTTCTGATTGGTTCGTGTCTTGATCTAACTAATAACTCTCATTCAATTAAATCATTCAAATAGCTTACATAATAAATTTAAGCCTATAACCCTTATCAATACAAATTGACCAAATTACCTCTGACATTTAACCTTTATGCAATTTAGTACTAAAATTAAAAACTCACAAATTAACCACATTTAGGCAAAAATACAAACTAACTGAATTTCATAAAACTTCACTACAACCCATGTCTAATACAATTTCACAATAAATGCCATGCAACTTTGCTAATTTCATAATTTCATCTTTAAATATCAAAATCATCAAAAACTATTTTACAAAATACTTATATTTATTTACCAAGCTCATGAATCTATCAACTAAGTTCACATCCACACCTATCTCATTCATGGTAGATCCTTAGACTTTTAATAGTTTCCTAAAATAGTCCTTAGGCTAGCTAAATTGACTTCTCGGGATTTCAAAAACATTAAAATTACAAGAAACGAGTTAAAAATCACTTACCAATTGAAGCTTAAAGGTTGAAATGTTAAAACCCTAACTTTCTCTCAACATTCGCCATTGGAAACTAAAATGAAGAAGATGATAAAATTATCATCATTTGTTTTATTATTTTAACTTATATAATTTGTAATTATTAAGACATTTTAATTAAGCTATGATTAACCATTCTTTAACTTAATTAAATCTTATTAACATGAATAATGACATAAAATTCACTATCATAATTGCAATATACCCTTGTTCTATATAATACTTCATGTAATAAAACTTTTACCCCATTTGCAAATTAGTCCTAAAATATTAATTAATCAACTAAGCATCAAAATTATTGAACTAAATTTCATTATGACACTTTATTAAATTATTAAATATTAAATAAATAGTATTTCTTGACTCGCTAGTCAAAATCATGGTCCTGAAACCACAGTTTTTGACACCACTGCAAATGGGCCATTACAAAAGCACATAGATATTATCACTTTGTTCGAGAGGTGATCATTCAAGGGGATGTTCATATTCATAAAATTGGCACAAAACACAATCCGGCCGACATGTTGACAAAGAGTTTTCCAGTTTCAAAGTTCGAGCACTACTTGGACTTGGTGAGTATTCTATCAAACATTGTGTGGCGTCGCAATAGGGAAAATCTCTTTGTCCGGATGAGTAGCCAAATTCACAATGATAAGAAAACCCTCATCCCAATGACGCAATCCTTCTTCATCCCGAAGACCAAATGCCATGTCACGACGTGGTGACGTGTTCCTCAAGTTTCTTGGTTTTCTTCTATCAGTTAAACTCCGTTTTTAGTTTTTCACTTAAACTCTAATTAACCTAGGGATATTCTATTCATATATGCTACGAAATTTAGCCTATAAATAAGTCTTAGCTACTCTAAGTTTTACATAACATAAATATTTAGATTGAGATAATTATGTTCTTTGTTTTAAAGTTTTTTTTTCTTTTGGGGTTTTGGGTTTTTATTTTGATTCTCTCATTCTCTTGTACTTTTCTATTATTATAGAGAAATCTCCTTTTACCCGTGGTTTTTATCCTGTTTTGAGGAGTTTTTCCACATTAAATTAGTGTGTTGATCTTTTTAATCTCTTAGTTACTTTTCTTGTTCATTGCATAGACGGGTTAATTCCCAACAGTAACCATAATTGATCTTTAATAGTTTAAACTAAGTTTTTTTGTTATTAATGTGATTGTAGTGGATACATCAAATTTTCTTTCAAAGTCTAAAGAATTATTTCTAGTTCAAGCATATTATAATTTGTGTGGAGAAAAAGAATACCTGAAATCAAACAAAATCTGATCCTATACATAAAATGAAAAAAATTTGTAAACATTGTGAGCTAAACTTTTTGAATATTTTATATTTAGGATCAAATTAATAGAATATGTAAACATTAGAGAGCTAAATTGGTTATTAGGCCAATAAAAAAAATGTCACGCCAGCATTTCTATCAAATTTCAAATGGTTGTTAACGTTCGACGACTAGAAAATTTGATTTTGAATAGTTTAGTGACCAAAATAGAAAAAGTTCAAAGTTCAATGACCAAAATAGAACACGAGTAATACTTTAGTAACCATTTTTGTACTTTACCCTATAAATTTTTAAAAGGTAAATCATATTAGTGGTTACTCAACTATGGTTGAATTTTTTTGTCACCTAAATCTAAAAAATTTAAAATAATGGCCCAACTAATCAAATGGATGTTTTTTTGGTCCTTTTCCATTAAGTGTCGTTAAGTCTATGACAGATTGATGACATGCCAATTTTAAAATAGGTATAATAATATATTTAGTCTTTAACTATTACATATGTTATCAATTTTGTCATGATTATAGAGAAATTAACCCTCACCATTTGCAATTATTTCCATTTGGTCTTGATTTTGATAAAAATTTAAAAAGTCATACAAAATACATAAAAATATATTATAAAAGTTTACAAGCCTGCAAAATGATCTTGATTTTTCAGCATCAACATGTTCTCAAAGCTCAAACTTTTCATCTCTAAAAGGGCACTCAACAATCTATTCATCATTTTCTTCAAGAATATAGTACCCATTTCTCTCCACGAGCCTATACATGTAAAAGCTCATGAAAAAGAATGCCAGTGGCACAATTTCCTTCACTTTATTGCTAACCCATTAATACTTGTAAGTTGCATATAACCAAGACCAAATTGAGATGATTTGTAAATGTCAAGGGTTAATTTCTTTATAACCATGGTCAAATTGATAGAATATGTAATTGTTGAAGGTTAAATATGTTATTATACCAATTTTAAAATTGATACGCCATCAATTTGTCATAAACTTAACGACACTTAACGAAAACCCAATTACTTGGGCGACTATTTTGAAGTTTTTTATTTTATTTTATAATTAGGTGTTTGAAAAATAAATTCAATTACAATTAGGTGATCACCAATATAGCTTACCCAAATTTTAATCGCACGCTTATAATTTTTTTCAATACCATATTCAACCATGAAATTTTTAGTGAAAATAATATAATTTTTCTATACAAGTTTATTTTTCTTTTATCGAAAAGAGAACTATCATGTATTTAAATAAAGCTTGATAGAAAGATGAGTAATTTGCATTAGTAGATAAAGAGTTTTGATGTAGGCAAGAAGCTCTTGGAAAATACAAAAGTGAGCAAAATAATTTACCAAATAAAAACTAGGGAAATTATGATAATTGCTTCCCATACGAGTAAGTGCGTCCACTCATTTATTTCATTTGTTAAAAACATGTTTGACTGATTTCCATTCAAACTGTCTTAGGAGACTCTTTCAATCATTGGTTAAAATAAAGAGACATTTATTACAAACATTATAGTGATAAAAAGCCAAAAACAAAAATGGCATCAAGGTCTATTTCCAAATTTTTAATGTTAGTAAAGGTAACAAGTTTAAGACCATTTTTAAGGGCCCATAATCTTGTTTCCACACTAGGTGCATAAGGGATATGCCTAAAAAACCAATTAACCAATTGCTTTTAGTGTCTCGAATTAGAGCCTATGCACCCTTGTTACTAGGTTTCCAATAAAGAAACCATCTAAGTTCAATTCATTCCATTTAAAGGGAAGGTGTTTATAAGAGACTCTAATAATAGTGGGAATGGGAATTCTTTTAGTAACCAAGGAAACTGCAAAGAATTATATTTCTTTCACAACTTTAGAATAAAGATAATCTTTAAATGGTTGCACCAAGATTTTGAAGTCAAATTCATTTTTAGCTAGTCTTTCTAATTAAAAGAAAATAACGAGTGTGGAGAGGCTAGTATTAAGCTTGTTCCACCAATTTCAACTAGTAGGGCAGATGCAAAGCAAATGCTTAGTTGTTTGAGCATATTTTAGGTACAAAGGATAGAGAACTTAGATGTTAATGCCTTGCTTGCAAATGAAGGACTTTGTAAGTAAGAATTTATGAAAACATTCTCAGATAAATAATTTAAGTTTATGGTAGAGTTTTAGCTTCCAAATCCAAAGGTAGTCTTCACATAAGTTAAGTTGTTGGGGGTTTGGAGTAGCTAATTGTAACCTTCTAGGCATTGTTAAAGAATAATTTACAATTACGAGAGTGATTCCAGCATACCGAGCCTTTTCCTTCACCATGTAAGACGGTCGAAACACTAAGGAAGGCTTTGAGAAACATCGATAGAATTTTGAATGAGGTACAACGGTGACCTAAATTACTTTGAAGTTGTTAGTCTTGTTAGAAGTTAAAATATTCTTCTCTTGAAAGAGGTGGCATGTCTTGTTAAAGGTTTGATGCTCACTAATTGTCCAAACAGAAGTTAATTAAATTTCCATCATGAGTGATCCAGCAAAGACCACCTTTAAGATATGGTTTGTTTATTTAATTTAACTCCTAGTTGGTGAGATAGAAGTTTTAGGTTCAAGAATGGTGGTTTTATCAATGTATTTTACACTAAGGACTCATGCCTAAAGACTTTTGGGTTCATTAAGGAGACACTAATCGGCTTGGTGACAAGAGCTTAGTTTTAGAATTTTGTCTTTATGAGGCCATTACTCCATTTTTTTCTTTAGTTTTGACACTTCTTCCCATTTTAGAAGATGGAATTTTTTTGTTAAATATTTTGACCCTCTCCAAATGAAATTGCTATTTGTTCGATCAAGTTCTGAAGTGATCAAGATTGGTAAAAGCCTACTATGCATGTATTAAGTAAGAATAATCACTAACGTAGATTGGATGAGGTTTAGGTGTCCAACTTGAGAAAGAGTGTTACTTTCTATTAGCTTAGCTTGGATCTAACTTTTTCAACAATGAAATTAAAATCTCGACAACTAACCCTCCCATTGTGGGTAGGGAATCCCAAATATTTAACAAGCTCATCAGGCGCTTTGAAACATAGAAGGTTCATGGCTTGGTTTCTTACTTGAGGTTTTGTATTATAAGAGAACAAAATCCTTGGGTTTTCCAAGCTTATTTTTTGACTCGACTCCTTCGCAAAAACATCTAGGATTGTTTTTATTACCATGATTGAGCTAGTATCAGTCATGATTCTAAATTTTCTAGTATCAGACCTAGGATTCGAGAGCTTAAGGAATGCTACTTAGGAGATAGATTTGATTGATAGTGGTAAGAAAACAAGTCGTACATATCTAATTAGTTTTGGGAATTGGTAGAGGGGTTTGACAACTTGGTTCAAATCTTTTCTTAGGTGAGGTTGAACGAAAATAGAGTTTCTCGAACTTAGAGTGCATCTTGAGACCTCCTCCAAAGGGAGAGGATAAGTGGGTTGGCTTGTAGGGTGGTCAAAAAACCTTAGTTGTGAGGAGGTTATAGTAGAGTTGAGGATACGACCTTTTTATGCCTTTTGTGTTCATGTAGACAAGCATTCATTAACTTGCATTCAATCTTGAAAAGGAAGGGTTTCTTTGGTGGCAACAATTCCAACTTCATGTCATGTTAAGGATCAAGGAGTTGATAGAAGTTGGTGTAGGGAATAAGGAGGTTGCAATGTATTTATGAGGTTTAAAGAGATTAAGGCATAATTAAAGAAATGGGTAATCCTTGTCAATGTTTGGTAATTTAGAGGTGGGAGAATCAATGTGTAAACCATTTGCTAATTTCATGATTGAAATATAATCTTTTCGAAAATATGCTACAATTCAAAAATTGAATTTTTCCTTACCAGTGGTATCCTTCTTATTCAAGTTGTTAATGTTCTCCTTTAAGGCTTTGGGTTTTTAGGACATGTGATAATACCAGGACTTTTGCTACAATCATTTTTAAATGGGCTAGTATAGTTGCTAGTAATTTGTGTGAAAATGGGATATTTTCCATTTCAATGACTGGTAATGATTGAAGAACAGTGCCTTGGTCAAATTTCTTGTTTGGTGAAGCTTTTTTTTTTTTGCTAAAGTAGAACAAATGTTTTTTTGTCAAACATCAAACTTTATAAAATGAAATGAGGTATCTTTTTGTTTTTTCCAAAGTCAAATTTTTTTAAAGCTTCAGATTGAGTAAATTGACTTTCGATTATTAAACCTTCTCTTGACATGTATCCAAATGGCATTGTTTATAAAAAAATATCATTAGGACTTTCTTGATAAATGTCCAAAGGACTTTCTATGGAGAATGAGGGTTTAGCAAGTGATGTTTGGCTCAATAATATTATGGCATGTGATTAACAACTCATTTTTAGTGGTGTTGGAAATAGTGATTTTAGAACCATAATTCCGATAAACAAGATAGTAAATATTATTTATTTAATATTTACGATTATTTATTAGAGTCATATTAAAGTTTGGTTAAGAAATTTCAATGTTTAAATAGTTTATTAAGTAAAATGGACTAAATTGTAAAAGTTAAAAAAGTTAGTTGCTATTAGATAAATATGTTAAATAGCTATGGAATGTAAATTAGTGGACTTAATGAGTAATAAACCATAATAATTAGATAGTGGACAATTATGGACAAGGTTTGTTGAAATTTAAGTTAATTTAATAAAGACAAAATGGTACATAGGTAATTAATATGAGAAAAACAAATAGGAAATGAGCTATCATCTTCTTCCTTCATATTTCCGATAGTCGAATCCACCATTAAAGAATTTAGAAAGCTTTGATCAACTCTTGTTCATGCATGTAAGTGATTTTTTTATTCCATTTTTAATGATTTTTATATTTTTTGAGATCGATTTAGCTTAATCTAGCTAGCCCGAGGGTTAATTTGTGAAACTGTTAAAAGTTTAGGGACTTACCATGAATGATTTAAGTGTGTTTGTTAACCTTGTTGATAGGTTCAAGAGATTAATAGCTTAATAGGATTATTTTGTTAAGTGATTTTTAGTAACTTTAATGTTTAAGGATTAATTGTTAAAATAGTAAAACTTCATGGAATTTTTGTAAAAACATGATAAATATGGGCCGAAAAGAGTCCCTATGGAATTCAGCTAGTATGAATGGTGATTAAAAGTGGTTAATTAGCAAGTTTCGAGTTTAGGGACTAAATTGCATAAAGGGTAAAATGTTGGGGTAATTTTGTAAATTAATAATAAAAGGGCCTATAAGTATAAATTTGATTATTTGATCTATTTTAATTATTTAATTGAATGAAAATTATTATCTAGATCAAGAAATGAATAAATCGAACTTGAATTGTGGAAAAGTTAAAGTAGCGGATTAGTCGTCTGCTCTGCACTTGTAACTGTTTTTGTTTCAGTAAGTTTGTATATTGATTAAGTTGGTTAATTATTATTTTGGTTGAATTTTTTATTAATTTTGTACTTTATATAGCTTTAATTGATTGTTAAATGCCAACTAGTGAATTGGATTAGATTATAATGTTAATCAAATTGATGATTATGTTTGAAATATGAGTTGCATGGATGTATATTTGACAAGGTATAATAGAATGAAGATAAAGAATTTGAGTATGTAATGTGTCCTGTTTGAACCTAGTGAATATTTAGGATGAAATTGACATGTCATTAGGGGTTATATAGTTTGGGGTGTTGGTCTTGGATGTTCTATCGATGGCTAAGGTCTTGCATTTGTTGCGGATTCTTCACAGCTCATATAAGCAATATCGTGTAGCTTTACATCCTAACCCGCAGCTTGTGTGAGCAAGCCCATTTCACAGTGAGTATTACAAATATAAATACAATTATAGATACAAGCACACTTTGTGTGAGCATGGTTCTCGTGTATCCAACATTGTTTCATTTGATTCAACGAGTAAATAAAGCTTAATCGAATAATTGTAATTATAGGATATGTTTTGTAACCTTAATGAACGAAATGTAAAGTGTTGTATAAATGCTTGAAATATATGAATGTTACATATTGGAGGTGTGATGAATGTAATGTATGTGGATATGTTTCAATATATGTTTCAGGAAATGGATAGATTTTATGTTTCATTATTGAACTCATTAACTTGTGAGATTGGTGTTGTAATTATATAAATTGAGCATGCCAATGGAATTATGCACGAATTATATAAATTGAGCCTATTTGGTAAGTTTACGTTTAAGATTTATACGAGCTTACTAAACATTAATTGCTTATATTAGTTGTTTTTCTTTTCTTGTAGATCATCGAAAAGCTCGAACGGTTGGAACCTAGTCGGAGCACATACACACTATCCGTCCATCATTTTGGTAGTTGTTTTGGTTATTTTGGTTATGGTTATAAATGGCATGTACTAGGAGCTTTTATGCTATTTTACAAATATGATGTGGTTTAAACTCACTTATAACTTACTTGTATATATATGACTTTGGTTTTTGGCCACTTTGTTTATGTCTCTTGAAAGTAAATAGGATATGGTGGAATGGAATGTGAATGTTATGGTTAAATTGTTATGTTTGATATATGTTTAAGGTATGAACTTGTAGCATTGAAATTGAATTAATTTGGTGTATGATTTGTGGTGCCAAATGATGACATATTGGTTAGGAACTTAGGTTGTGTAACACCCTTTACTCATATTCGACGTCGGAACAAGGTACGAGGCGTTACCGGACTCAAACATAAGCAAGCATATAAAACCGAGATATAAATCTTCATCCAATTTAAAACTTTTCACATACATTCTTATCATCCCTGTAACGGGCATACAAGCCCAAAACATGCATCGGGGGTAGTTCAGGGCTAAACCGTGAATTTTGAAAATTTTTTCATTAAACAAGGTCACACGCCAGTGTGGACACAAGGACACGCCCGTATCCTCAAGCTGTGTAACTCTCTGTTTATGACGTCAGCATCAATTTAAGATCACATAGCTAGGTCACACGCCCGTGTGCTAGGCCGTATGGCGAATTTAATTTTTGCATTTAAGGTGCAGACTTCACACTGACTTGAACAATTTGGGTAACACACGGCCGGACAACACGCCCATAGGGCTAGCCTTGTGTCACGCACAGGACACGGCCTAAACACATGCCTGTGCGTCTACTCTTGTGGACAACTTTGAGGCTATTTTCCAAGCCCTCTTGTCACCTTCAACAACCCATACACACACTCATGTGACAATGGTGATTATCATGGAATAAATGGACTACTTAGACATCTATAACTTTAACTCATGCATGAAAAATTTATGTCAAGTATACATAATTGGGACTCCATGACTTGTTATGTTCATTCAATCCATCTCTTTTCCATTATTCATATTATGACCATGCCAATTAACACCCTTTATTCATCAAGCATAAATTCCACATTTTGTCATCCATTGTTAACAACCAATTAGGCACACACCACAAGAATAATAAAATATTTCATGCATGTATTAATATTTAGGGATTTCAACCCCATAATCAATATGAGTCATATTTCTTGGCCATATACAAAATGGAATAATATACCAAAATGAGTCATCACTTTGGCTAACAAATATGACACATATAACAAAATACTAAGTCCCCTATACATGCCATACTTAAATGTATCAAGTCAAATATACCCCAAAAGAGTCGTTGATAGTATGACTTGAACTCCGACGTCCACGATCCCCGAGCTAGCTTGGCGATGCTATAAGAAAGAGGAAAAGAGAGAGGGGTAAGCATATAGCTTAGTAAGTCATGTGCAAATAATAAACAACTTAGGTCATAAAACTCATGGACTACACATACTATCATTTACCATTACATTATTATATGACACATAATGAACAAATTGAGAATTGATAATAAATGTATTTGAACATCATGCTTATCTTACTCTTTCACACCCGTACCAAATTTCCCAACATGAATCGAGTCCAAAACTCATTATGTTTACTTACATACCTATACCATGTATTATTACTCATTCTACCCCTCATTCTTAATCATAATCTTGAATGGCCCGTTGAATTATCCGGAATACAAAGGACGTTCGGAATCATCACACACCACATAAAATGCCAAAGCCATGTCCCTGACATGGTCTTACATGGGTTTACATACCGATGCCATATCCCAGATATGGTCTTATATGAAGTCTCATGTCGGTGCCGATGCCATGTCCCAGACATGATCTTATACGGGACGTCATATCAACGCCAATGCCATGTCCTAGACATGGTCTTACACTGGCACACATATCAACGCCAATGCCATGTCCTAGACATGGTCTTACACTAGCACACATATCAACGCCGATGCCATGTCCCAGACATGGTCTTATAGTGGCTCTCATCTCGGATGCCGATGCCATGTCCTAGACATGGTCTTACACGGGATCTCATTAATCGTGGTGTCATGATATCCAAATACTAAACATTTCTCAGGGTCACCCGGGACTTCCAAGATATAAAGCTATCACCAAACTTTCATTAAATCATCACAAGCCAATTTCATTAGGGCATACATACATATATCAGAGAATATCAATTATTAAGCGCATAATAATGGAATTGTTGAATTACTTACACACAATTTACCTCGGTGTAAAATATGACAATTTGCGATTTAATCCACAACCTTGCCTTTTCCTCGGTCAAGGTCTATCCCTCGTCCCTTTTGATCTATAATAGCACATTTAGCTCATTTAATACATGCACTATTCAATTCAGTCCAAAAATCACGATATGACAAAATTACAATTTTGCCTAAAATTTCACAAAATTATGAAATTGCCCCTAAGCTCATAAAATGAAAAGTAACTATTTTTCTCATTATTCAAGCCTAGCCGCATCATTTTCTCTCTTATTCCAACCCACATATTTCATTTATTCACACATTTACACATAGTTTTTATAAATTTTACAATTAGGTCCTTTTTATCAATTTCACCAAAAATCACCTAGTAAAAGTTATTTATCACCCATCAAACTTTCATATTCTTCCATTAGACATCAAAGCACAAGCATGTCATTCATGGGTATATTTTTGAACATGAACCCTAGCTCAAATTAAGGGTAGAAATAGCTAAATCGAGCTACGAGGATTTCAATAATATAAAGAACATTAAAAACGGCGCTAAGATGCACTTACTTGAAGCTTGAAGATGAAAGTAACCCTAGCTATGGCTTCCTTATGATATCTAGCCAAAGGGGATGAAGATGAACATAAATTTTGACTACTATTCCCTTTTAATTCTTTTAATAATCAATGGACCAAAATGCCATTTCATTAAAACTTTGATATTTTATCCCTTCTATGTCCATTTTTGTCCATAATGACATATAATGTTTTAACTGCCAAATAAGGACTTCAAATTTCAAATCTCATCACAATTAAGCCTTTAAATAAACTAGAACACATGTTTTTCACTTATATCAATTTAGTCCTAATAACTCAATTGGACACCTTATCGGTAAAATTTCTCATCGATATTTTCACACAGGCATGCATATATATCATGGACCTCATAACATCCATAAAATAATTATTTCTATCTCGAATTTGCTGTCTCGAAATCACTGTTCCAATTAGGCCCTAGTTTGGGATGTTATAGGTTGAATGATTTGGTATGTTTTAAGCTTGATTATATGTGTTTGAAAGCATGTTTATGGCTGATTTGGTTTTGGCTTAGTACTTAAGGGATTGGTGTTGTTTTGCCTTGTTTTGGAAACAATTTTAAGAGCACACGGCTTGGGACATGGGCTTTCACATGACTATGTGCCTCATAGGTCACACCACACAGTGTGTGTGATTTTGATTTTAGATGCAGGTTTGTCCACACGGTCACAGAGAGTTGCACGGCCTAACGACACAGTCGTGTGACCTTATTTTGTATAGTCACGCTGTCTAGGACATGGCCTATGACACGATCATGTGACCTTATTTTGATTTGTACACTGATGGACACACGGGCTGTGACACGGCCGTGTGACCCATACTTTGATTTGTACACGGTTTGGCCACACAACCATGTTTCTGAGCCACAAGGTTTGGGCTCTGTCACATGGCCTGGCCACACGATCGTGTGACCCCTGTTTCCAAAAATTTCAAGTTTTTCCATATTTTTCTGATTTGATTCAAATTGGTATCTGATTGTTCTCAAACTATTTTTAAGGCCTCGTAAGCTCGGTTTAAGGCCTGTAAGTATAAATATGCTATGAATGATATGTAGTTTGAATATTTGGTATTTAAATTAAAATTTGAAAGGTTTTATATTGTCATTTTTTCATTATGTGTCGTAATACTCTAAAACCCTAACCTAAAGATAGAGGCGGGTTAAGGGTGTTACAAGGTGGGTTATTGCTATTAGTCATTCCCACTTCTGGGAAATTTTTCTACTTATGTCTTATAAACCAAAAAGCAATGCAAAGAGTATCTATCCTCTCATAAGTAATAGATTGCTTTGTGCTTTCAACTATAACAAACCTTTTCAATGGTTGAGTTGTCAGAAAAATCAATTAAGAAAACAGTGAGAGTTGCAAATGCGAAATTAATTTTTTAAAAAATAAACGCCTTGTGATATTTATAATAATAAATCTTAAACTAAATTAATACATGTTCTTTGAGAGTGGTACCCTAATTCATTTCCTAGCTTAAATGATCTTCTCTGTTATCCTTGAACCCCGACTTGCTTTGAGTGTAAGCTCAAACTACATGAGTCGCATGCACAGAATGAAAACTTTGGTTAACTTTCATTGTGAAAATTAATTTCTATTTATGGGAAACTAGAAACTTTTGAGCTTTGTAAAAAATAGAATTTATTCAATAAATAAATTGCCCTTATTTTTTTATAGAGAAATGACGTTCAATTTTTGTGTCAATAAGGTCATTCCATAGTTCCTATTTATAGGAAAAGCTATAAAAGTTACTTGAAAAAGGGTTAATTAAATAATAATATCTTAATAAAAAATTACAGTATTCCCTTATATGGAATACTAATGGGTAGCAACACAATCTATTGAGCACTAGGGTTTGTCGCGCCTCTTGTTTCCTATTAGGCTTATCTCGTGCACCATGTACAATTATATGTGTTTTCTATACTTTTAACCAACACATTTAATTTAACCAATGCATAAATATTTTTTTCTATTATCCAAAATATTAATTAATTAATATACGTAATTAAGTTATTTTCTCAACCCGATTCTAATTCCATTAAAATCATGACACTTTACCATATTAGAATCTATAAGGAAATATATTTAATTACCCCTTCAATAAAATTACGATGACTAATTAGTTTAATTCTCATTTAAAATTTTAATTATTTAATTGCAATAAATTGAATAATAATACAATTAAATTAATTTAATTTCTAAATAATCTTTTGTAATTATCGAGAAAATGTATTTCTTGTGGATAGTGCTACATGCATTTTTCCCTCTTAATCGTTCTTTTCATTCATTCTACATTATCAGTTCTACATGCAATTTGTTTTGGTTTATATCAAGCTAAGGGAAGGACCTCTTGGACATATATAATTAGAGCTCAAAAAATTCATAATTGTTACGATATTATTATGTGATATTATCTTTTAACAATTTTATTCCTAATGGGATGTTATAGGATACTATTATGAGGTATTATCTCTTAGCAATTTGATTCCTAATGAGATATTGTCTTTTAGCAATTTGATTCCTACATAACTACTACTATATAGATATATATACCCTTGAGGTATATCAATAAAATTTAAGAGATTACCTTATTCTTGCCATGACATCTGAGCAAGGTTTTTGACACAAATTTTTTTCTTTCATCATTCTAAATGGCTAGTGGCAAGTCTTCTCCTCCTCCACCACCACCAATGGGAGCGACACTTCCTTGGTTTACCTTTGAGCAATGACAGTCTCTTCGGGCGGTGTTCAGTAATAAACAATCAACTCCCACTCGGTTCAATGGTAAGTTCAAGAATAATTGGATTATTGATACAAGGTGTTAAAATCATGTTACAGGTGATCTTATGTGTTTGAAAAATGTGAGAGATGTGGTCAAATAGTGGTGGCTACCCAAGAAGTAATGGTTAAATTAACAAAGAAAATTCACTTAAAGCATGTTTTTTACACTCCTAAATTTAACTGCAATTTAATTTCGGTTCTCCAGTTGAATGACGATATGAACTGTTTTGTCCAATTTTCTACTAATATGTGTGCTAATCAGGACCTTCATTCGAGGGAGTTGATTGGAGCAAGTGAGAGATGGGATGGACTTTACTACTTTTGGTAGGTTTCGACGATCAAAGCAGTTTCAGTTGAAGCTTCATCTTCTTTGCAAACTTGGCATAGAAAATTAGGTCACCCTTCTGAAAAAGTAGTAAAATTACTTCATTATTTTAGTAACTATAAAGATCATTTGAATAAAGCATGTGAAATTTGTCATCATGCTAAGTAGGCTAGAAATAGCTTTCCAATTAGTGAACAAAAAGCCACTCATATTTTTGAGTTAGTTCATTGTGATTTATGGGGATTTTATGACACTCTTGCATTTTCTAGATCTTATTATTTTTGAACATTGGTTGATGATTTCTCTCGTGTTGTTTGGGAATTTCTATTGGAAAATAAAAAAGGAGGCTTTCAAAGTTTTCATGTCATTCATTGTTATGGTTGATCGTCAATTTTCTCAACAAATAAAGTGAGTTATAAGTGATAATGAGACGAAATTTAATTGAATCTAAGATTATTTTATTGACATCTTGTGTTGGTACTCCTCAACAAAATGGGAGAGTGGAGGGGAACACCAACATATTTTAAATATAACTTGTGTTTTTTATCCAGGGAAATCTGCCTATATCTTTTAGGGGGGAGTGTTGTTGGCTACTTCTTATCTCATTAATCAAACTCCTTCACATCTTATTCACAATAAAACACCCTATGAAATGTTGATTGGTAGCCCTCGTTTGTTTCATGATCTTTGTGTCTTTGGTTGCTTATGTTTTCCTCATAATCAATGTTCTAAGGGTGATAAGTTTGCTAGTTGAAAGTGTGTTTTTGTTGGTACCCTTTTAGCAAAAAGAATCATATTTATATGATCTAGATTCTAATAAGTTCTTTATGTCCTATGATGTGAAATTTTTTTAAGATATTTTTTTGTATTTAGATGGGAATGCTGCAACCATTTAGCCTGACAATATTGCTCTACAATATAGGAGTGCAGACATAATTTTTTATACATATTTTGGTAAATCAAAGGTGTTCGAACCCGTAACAGTTTCTTTGCTTGCTACTCTACAACCTGTGGGTTCGCCACCTGCGAGTTCATCGACACCTGTGGTTTCTTCTTCTTCCTACAATGACATGGTGTTATAGAGGGCATTATGTAATGATGCACCTTATTTGGGACAAGGGCATAGGGAGAAATTTTTCTCTATGAAACTTCAGGATTTTGTCACTCATACTGTCATAAATAAAAATTCATCTCCCACTTCACATGCTTCAAAGCCTTCCTCAGGTACTCTATTTCCTATAGCATATTATATTAATTGTGATAAATTTACAGTGAAACACCGAAATTTTCTTGCAACTATTACCGCAGGAGTCAAGCCACATTCTTTGAAAAAGGCTGTGAAAGATGCAAGATGGTGTGATGCTATACAAAAAGAGATTTGTGCTCTAGAGGAAACGTCACTTGGTCTATGGAAGCACTTCCTCTTGGAAAGAAAGCATTGGGTAGTAAATGGGTGTACAAGATTAAATATAACTTCGATGGAAGTATTGAGAGACTTAAAGCTCGTCTTGTTATTTTTGGTAATCACCTGGTAAAAGGAATTTGACTATTTTACCTATAAAGGCCCTTTTCAAAGTATATTTACGAAAATGGGTCAATTTTTGCATTATTTACCGAAAAAGGCCGAAAATGACAAAACACGTCCACGTAGGAGTGTTTTTGGGTGAAATTTTAGCAAAACACGCCCCTAGGGGAGCGATTTTGCCATGTCAGCACAAAACATACTCACATAAACGCACTTTGCTGACGTGGCAAAATTGCTCCCCCAAGGTCGCATTTTGTTCCATTTTTTTTCCCAAAGGCTATTTTATTTTTTGACCGTTGGGGGGTCCAACGGTAAAAAAAATTCTATAAAAACCCCTCCTATTTTTTTCACACTTTATTTCTGCAAAAATTGGCAAAAAAATCTCAAATTTCTCCCTAAATTTCTCAAAGCTCTCAAATTTCTCCTTAAATTTCTCAAAGCTTTCTTTAATTAATTATTTCCTTTTATTTTTTTTTCTAAATTAGTATTATTTTTTATAATTTCAAAAATATTTGATTGTGTTAGCAATGACCGGAGAATTAATTTGTCTCGATCATAAAAATATCTTCGTCGAACAAATGAAAATGGTAAAGGTTAATTTTAATTTTTGAATATTATTTAATATTTTTTATTTTATGAAATTTTAATTAATTTTAATTTATATTTTTTATAACAATATGTAGATTGGGTGTTACAATGTTATGTTCGCAATATGTCTGGTCCTCCATCACTATTGATAGAGAATAACTTGAGGGAAGCATGTTTTTCGCACGTGGCCACTATAGGCTAGGGGTGCAAGTTGGACCCGTAACTCATCAGTGTGTTAATAGTGAGGTGGAGACCCGAGACGCACATATTTCATCTTCCATAAGGAGAGTGTATCATTACTTTGGAGAACGTGCAGTTACAATTAGGATTGCCGGTGGATGGGTCCGCATTCACCGGGTCTGTTTAATCTGTTGATTAGAGAGCCGTATGCTACGATCTTTTGGATGCGATTTGAGATAATATTTACGGAGGTCGGATCAAGATGGGCTGGTTACGAGACAGATTCCTGGAGCCGGGGATTGATTCAACTGAAGTAGGAAGAATATGATATGATCTGGCATACATCTTTGAAATGATTGGAGGTTATTTGATGCTGGACTTGTCACAAAACCTCGTACATCTGAGGTGGTTGCTGAAACTCATTGATTTTAGAGCAACTGGTGAATTTAGTTGGGGGTCTTCCGTGTTAACAACATTGTATCGGGAGATGTGCGGGGCGACGCCACTAAATAAAGCCAAAATCGGAGGTTGTCTATCACTACTACAATCATGGGCTCGATTTCGCTTTCCATTTTTATGTCCTCAAGTGAACCACCCATATACATTCCCACTCATAATGAGGTAAAATTTATATTTGATTTTACAATTGTTACATAGATTTAAAATATAATTGTATGCTAAAAATTTATTTAATTAGGTGGAACTATTCAACAAGTTATGTTGGAATACCTACCACTCTTGAAGATATACTACTTCTATTAGACCAACAGTCGGAAGGGCAAGCAAGTATTAAATAAAATATATATACATAAAATAGTCGTTTCATATTTAGTATTTAGTATTATATATATAACTAATATTTTTATCACGTTCATATAGTTTCAATGGACACCATATGAGGATCCAGCAACTCGGGCAGTAATTCCGGATGAATTCTTTCAAAATCCAAACATTTAGCATGTTAAGGTCCTATTGGTTAACTATGCTACTGTGAAGATGCACCAGACTGATAGAGTGTTGCGGCAATTTGGATTCTGAAAATTGATGATGAGCACAAAATCGACTTATGGAAAACGAATACTAAATGGCCAACATTCTTCTAAGAATATATCAAAATTTTGGAAAATCGCTATGATCATATACCTACTTGTGAATTGATCATCGTTCCAGAGTTAGCGTGCACACCGGATTACATACCATGGTTTAGGATCCATGGCAAGCCATATTTGCTGTCAGAAGAAATCCGTGTCAAAAGGGAACGACAGGGCCCTTTAAATCCAAGAAGAAGGGATGACAGCATGAGCCCATCAACAGTGCCTACATAATCACCAAGCCCAACGCCTTAACCGATGACACCCACACCATAGCCCCTTCAGATTATGTCATGTGCGTATCCTAGCCCTTATATGTTCCCTAACCCTTATATGTTTCATTTTCCCATTCGTATGGCAAGTTGGAATGCATGGCCCGGTGCATCTCCTTTCCCAATGACTCTAGTTCAACCCCTGATATATAGGTTATCATCGCTGGAGGGATTGCACGAGGTACTGTCTGGGAGCTTATCTCATTACCAATCCACATCACCTTATGGGATTCAAACACCTCCGCCGTGGGTGATGGAAACACCTCCAGATTTTTTATTCTATCAAGGTGTGTCATCCTCCCAACACCCACAATTGGAGCAACCACAAACCCCTCCGGAGCAACTACAACCCCTACTAGAAGCTAAACTAAGGAGGACTCCAGCGCGTAATCGTCGACCACCCCCATGTGGCACTGATTCTGACCAACACATACATTGATTTTATTAAATATATTTGTACAGACTTTTTTTATATTGTTTCATTTAATAAAATAAAAGTTGTTTTTAATATTTTAATAGTAAATTATTTTTATATTTTTATTTAATAAAATAGAAGTTCTTTTGAATAAGGAAATAGAAATAATGCAACATAGTTTCATTATAGCAATTATCAACTATTTCAGTTTGGACATGATCGAATTTTATGACCTCGGTTCTTACACCATTCGCACAAATTTTGTTGGTTTGTTCTTTCCCGGATAACCATATTATTACGTATTCTACTCGAGTAAGGTCGACCTTTTAGTTTGCGACGCAATTCTCTATCTGGTAACAACTTAAACAGAGCAAGCGATACAGACGGTTACTTACGTTCAGCTGGGACCGATGGGAATACATGTCTCCACACATTATACATGTATTCTATTTTGTACACTTCATCGACATATCTCATAGGATCCAAACGGAGATTCTGATAAGCTACAATTGCATGAGTGCATGGATAACGAAGTGCGTCAAATGTACCATAGTCGTAAGTCTTATTTCCCAGGTGTACATGATATTGCCCTCTGGCAATACCTTGGTTTGGTCTATCAAACTCAATTACATGAAACCATATGTTGTTGCAATTGTAACACATTACGTGCATGGTGTTAGCCCACGCCTTCACCTTGTTAATTTCTTGCAATACTTTCCGAAACCATACATAGCCTCCCTACATTTGGCCTTTATAACTCATTATTCACTTTGGAAATAGTGTTGCCAAACAAAAATATGTCTCTCGCACAACCAAGGTTATCAGCTAATGACACGTTCCTTTTAGAACATAATTTATGGATTCAACCAAGTTTGAGGTCATATAACCATATCGTAGGCCACCGTCATATGCTTGTATCCATTGTTCGAAAGGTATGTTAGAAAGGTAGTCTACACCTTGTTCATTAATTGAACCAAAATCGCCAACATCTCATGAAAACGGTCCTTATTGATCTCATACCCTGCTAATATAAGTTGATAGTTAAAATTATATAGCATTATTCCATTTAGAATAAATTGAATATTACAAACAATATTATAGTAATAGAGATTAAATACCCATGTTGGTTACTTACCGCCATTCAATGGTAGATCAATATTGCCCGTAGTAGTTGGACACAATGTACCTTAGATAATACCGATAGTGTTTGTGATCCCATAGGCTTCCATGTCACTCAATTACGGCTAGTATTTCAGTGCCCCGATCTGATATAATGCAGATATCAGGTTGGGGGCATATATGCCTCCTTAACCTATAAAGAAAGAAATCTCAGTCATCACCTAACTCCCCCGGTGTTATTGCAAATGCAATTGGAAGGATTCTTCCACCATCATCTTGTGCCACAGCTAGAAATAGTCGATGGGTATATCTACCATACATAAAGGTACCGTCAATTTGTATCAATAGCTTGCAGTATAAAAATGCATCTCGGCGTTGCTTAAAGCTAGAAAACAGACATTTGAACACTTGGCATCCACGGAGCAATCGATCATTGTAGTATGCAGGGCTCATTTCAAGGTCTGTTATGCAACCTGGGACGTACTTCTCCAGCACCTAACACCACTGCCACACTTCATTATATGAAGTGTCCCACCCACTATGCATCTTTTCCAACGCCTTTTTCTTGGCTATCAAAGCCTTACAGTGAGAGGGCATGTACCTCAATTAGCTACGAATATTAGCAATTAAGATCAACATAGAAGTCCTGGGATTCGCCTTCACCATCGATAGTATTAAGCTAGCTATTATACTTGAATCTATCTTAAGATAATCTTGTGAAACACCTGTCAACGAAGTACATTAAATAATGCAACATTAAGTAATAACATTATTATTCAAAAACCCTAAACACCCAGTGATATTGTACCGGTAACACAGGTATGCGAACCTTTGTACTTTTTTATCTCCCACAAGTCTGTCTTTTTCTTAACTGAAGCCATGATTTTCCATGAACATGTATCATCTTGCACTGCACACTTGGCCTCAAACTTCTCGGATTTGGATTTAACCATATTGTAGTTAACCCCGTGGTTGATGCAATGTTGTTTCAATGCACCAAGAAAACTATTCTTACTGGAAAACTCCTTACCAACTTCCAATTCACCCGAATCCAATGACGAACTTGTACGGTCATGTCTTTTGTGTGGTAGCTCTGGAAACTCTAACGCATCATCTGCCGATATATAGACATTATGCATGTGGGCTGGAGGCGAGTACGCCCTGAATCGCAGATCTTTTTCTTCTTCATCTGCACCCGCTTCAACGTCTTTAGGTTCTGATGGAACAAGTTCCAATTCAAAAAATAATGCAATTTTTACACCATCTGGGCCGAGCTTCTAAGTGGATCCAAATCGGACTCATCATCTAACCCACCATCATCTACAATGTACAAGGTCCCCTCATGGGTGGACGTCGTAGGGAGTACATCATCTCTTCTTATGGACGTTTGGTAACATCCCCAATCAGATGTGGATTGCAAACCACTAGAAGTTGATGTCATTTCCCAATACATATTTCTAGCATCGAACATTGACCCATCGATGTGTATGTCCCATCCACTAATCGAGTGTCGTGCAGGAGTTGTGTATTCCATATTGCCACCAAATACGGGTGCTTCTATGTTCTACCTACCATTAAAAAAAGTGTCGGGTAGGGGTTATGTTCCTCTCGAACAACAGAAGATGTTGAAGTTGCAAATGCTTCATTTGGTTATGAAAATTGTACATATAACTCAAGATAGGGTGATCCACTAGCGAGATGAGTCTGAACCATCGCTTCCAAGCTACGACCACCTTTAATAGCAAATGAGTCATATGTCACAGTATCAGTCTAAGCACAAAATCGATACTTAATAGAAGAAACCCTCATTAATGTCGTTCCGAAGATTTTGCGTCTAATTCTTTTACAAAGTTCTGTCAAATCTATGTTTTGGTTAAAAACCAGTTGCGTTGTGATTCTCCGATAAAAAAAATAACACCGTTCTCGATGTCACAAACCTCACCATCATAGTAAGTAATAGCACTAATACATTCACTCATTTTCAATTTCTATTCTGCTTAGCCTCCCTAATTTTAAAAAAATCCTTAAACCTTAAACTTAAATTATTTTAACCCTAAACCTACAACCCAAACCCTAAATTAGTTTAACACAACCCTAACCTTAAACCTTAAAACCCTAAAAACCCTAAACCAAAAAACCCAATGGACTAAACATGCAAAAAGCCCTAACTTAAGTTTGTCATTTTTCGCCCTTTCTGGTAAATAATGCAAAAATTGACCCATTTCCGTAAATAAACTTGGAAAAGGGCCTTTATAGGTAAAATATTCAAGGAATTGACTATAATGAAACTTTCACACCCCTGGCAAAAATGGTGATTGTTTGGGCTTTCTTAGCTATTATAGCTTCAAAATTTTGGGAGTTACATAAGATGGATGTCCATAATCCTTTCTTGCATGGTGATCTTGATGAAGAGGTTTACATGAAGCTTCCTCTAGGTTTTGCTCCTGATAAGCCTAGAATGGCTTGTCGTTTTCACAAATCTTTGTATAGGTTGAAACAGGCTCTTCTGTGTTGGTTTGCGAAGCTTGTTACTGCACTAAAAGTTATGGATTTCTTCAATCATATTTTGATTATTCTCCCTTTACATACACTAGGGGATCTGTATGCATTAATGCACTAGTTTATGTTGATGATTTGCTTATTTCTGGGAACGATTCCACTACTTTGAAAACTTTTAAGGGACATCTTAGTTCTTACTTCCATATAAAGGATCTTGGTGTTTTGCAATATTTTTTGGAGATAGAGGTAGCTCGTAGCTCTTTGGGTTGTTTCTTTACCAAAGGAAATATGCACTTAATATTATTTCGAAGGTGAGTCTTTTGGGAACAATGCCCGCAAGATCACTAATAGAGAAAAATAAAAAATTAGGGCATGCTACAGGGATAATTTTGTCTAATCTTGAGCCGTATAAATGATTAATGAGTCATTTGATTTATTTGGAAGTGACCAAACCTGATTTGGCCTACTCAGTTCATATCTTATCCCAGTTTATGAATGAGCCCATGCAGGAGCATTGGGATGTGGCTTTGCATGTTGTCTGGTACTTGAAAGGCTCTCTTGGACAAGGGATTCTTTTGAGATTTGATAGTGATTTATCCTTGAAAGGGTGGTGTGATTCGGATTGGAATGCTTATTTGTTAGCCCATCACTCACTTACTGGCTGACTTGTCTTTTTGGGACAATCTCTTATTTCCTGAAAAACTAAGAAATAACATACTGTTTCTCGTTCTTCTATTGAGGCTGAGTATAGGTCTATGGCTTCTGTCACTTGTGAGCTCAAGTGGCTGAAGGCCTTGCTATTAAGCTTAGGTGTTCATCATCCTAAAGCAGTTCATTTTTTATGATAGTCAATCTACGCTACGTATTGCACAGAATCCTGTATTTCACAAGTGTACTAAACATGTTGAAATGGATTGTCACTTTGTTAAGGATGTAATCTAGGATGGGTTGACTGTACCTTCTTATGTTCCATCCTTCGTTCATTTGGCTAACATTTTTACAAAGGCACTTGGTAAATCACAATTTGAATATCTTCTCAGCAAGTTGGGCATTTATGTTCTGCATGCTCCAACTTGAGAGGGTGTTAGGATATTATTACGGGATATTATCTATTAGTAATTTGATTCCTAATGGGATGTTATAGGATATTATAGGATATTATTATGGGATATTATCTCTTAGCAATTATATTCCTAATGGGATATTATTTTTTAGCAATTTGATTCCTAATGGGATATTATCTTTTAGCAATTTGATTCCTACGTAACTACTACTTTATAGATATATATACCTTTGAGGTCTATCAATAAAATTCAAAAGATTACCCTATTCTTGTCAACAATTACGTTCCAACTCTTCATTTATGAATTACAATATCATTTAATCATGGAATCACTCCACTGAAGTACCATGATTAAACTCTCCCTTATTAATACAATTACTAAAGCAACTTATTAATACAATTACTAAAGCAACTTAATAAGTGCTTATCTAATGACTTTGTCATAGGTGTGTTACCATCATAGGATATCTTTAATCTCTTTGGGTTAAATTTGTTCATCCAGTATGATCTTATTTTATCTTATGGTAACCATTACATCTCCTTCATTAAAAAGTCAATTACTAACAAATAGTAATTAAATAATTTATCCTAGAAAAATGACTCATGACCATGTTAACTTTCCATCTATCATATAACATCGATGAGAGGATATCATTTACTCTTTACTGGGCTATGATTGTATTTAAAGTTATCATTAAGAAGTCATATGCCCAATGTACTAGCTTTCAACACTTTAGTTATTTGAACTCAAGCTTTCAATACACTTAAGTATATGAGTCACGTACACATAGTCTGTTACTTACTTAGGATTGAGGTAAGTCACACTATGAGCATCACAAGTGAATTAATCCATAAAAGGATCTAGATTAATTCAATTTGGGTCAAGTCTGATATATCGTTAATCCAGACAATCACGTTTATATTTCTATCTTCTAGGAGTCATCTGCTTCGATACTCAAGACAAAATATTTCCCCATTTGGACTTTGATAGATGACATAATAGTCCTTTAAAAGATTTGCTCAATTTCGATTCATTAGACTATGGACCTTTAGATTACCTACTAATACAAGTTGACTTCTCGTATTATGATCAATCCACATAATGCAACTTAGTATTTGTTAAACATTAAGTAATCAGTAGTCAATATTTACTTACATTTTACTTTACGTGCAAAAACTATTAAGAACATTATACAAAAGATATTAATATGAATAATGAAATTTTATTTAAATCAATTTATTCGAAAAATTACAAATATTAATAACAAAAAAAACTATATTTAAGACAATATATCCTAATATAGTAAAATTAATTTGAATGCACATTTGCACCTTCCTCGTTCCTCATCTAAAGTTGTTGACTCAAATTTAGTTTTCTTGCCGAGTAAATTTCAATACAGTAACAATTTGAAAATTGTGAATTGAAATAAATTTAAACACAAATTAATTTTTCAAAACCATGCGTAGGCCCTTCAAATTTTTTAATGATAAATATAATGTGTTTAAGTGCGTTTCAATTTACAATTTTTTAAATTATGGTTAATAACTGAAATCAAATTCACTCGACAGGAAAACTAGAAAATTAATATACCTATTCATCAATACGTATTTATTATTGTTATTATTATTCTGATGAAATGTGAAGATGGTGGACATAAGTGGCGTTGAATTTGACTTTTGAATAAATGATAATTAATGATGAAGTTCTCTCCACTCCCTTCCCATATTTCAAATTGCTTAGTTCTATATCATTCTCGTCCCTAGTCAAATTAAATTTTCTTTTTAAAAATATTTTGAGTTGGTTAAGTATAAATTTTATTGATTTTAAAATAATTATTTTTAATATTTGAGAAAATTTTAAAATTATATATGTTAGAATTAAATGATTCAATTTTTTAAATAAAATACGTGGTAAAATAAAATAAAAGTAAAATCCATATAGAATTACACTTCTTTTATTTTATTTTAGAATAAGGTTTTTAAACCTTATTAAACTCCATTTATTTTATATTCATTAGAATAAGGTGTTTTAGTCTTACTGGAATATGGCTTTACAAGCCTATAAATAGACATAGTCTATTCCTCTTATAATAATTTGAATTCGACATATTGAATTTTCTTCTCCTCTGCCAGTAGTTTTTTCCCGAAAGGGTTTCCACGTAAAAATTTGTGTGTTCTTTATTTTATTTTATTTTATTTTCACAAATTGGTATCAGAGCTTCTAGATTGTTCATCTCGATCACGGTAATGGCGTCTTTGAAGTATGAAATTTCGCTGTTGGATCGCAACACCAGATTTGCGTTGTGGCAGATTAAGATGCAAGCAGTTCTTGCGCAAATAGATCTGGAGGATGCCCTGCTAGGGATAGATAAGATGCCTTCGACATTAACAGATGAAGAGAAGAAGCGTAAGGATCGAAAGGAGTTAACACAATTAAATCTGCATTTGTCTAACGAAATTTTGCAGGATGTGATGAAAGAGAAGACCGTCGTTGCATCATGGAAGAGGCTAGAACAAATATGTATGTCGAAAACTCTAACAAGCAAGTTGCATATGAAGAAGCGTCTTTATGCTCATCGTTTAGAGGAAGGCGCGTCTGTACACGAACACTTAATAGTGTTTAAAAAAATTCTCTCAAACTTGTAAGCCATGGAGGTTCAGTATGATAAGGAAGATCTAGGGTTGATTCTACTTTGTTCGTTGCCCCCGTTTTATTCAACCTTTAGAGACATGATTTTATATAGCCGCGAGTCTCTCACAGTTGATGTGGTTTATGATTCTTTGACCTCATATGATAAGATGAAGCATCTTGTGGTTAAATTTGACTCTCAGGGAGAGGGTCTCATTGTTCATGGGAGACAAGATCGGAATACTGATGATGATCATGGAAGGACACAGGAACAGAATCCTCGCGGTAAATTTAAGGGTAGATCAAATTCTTCAAACAGAGGTAAAACTTGTAACTTCTGTAAGAAGAACGGGCACATGAAATCTGAGTGCTATAAGTTACAGAACAAGATTAAAAGGGAGGCTACGAATCAAAAGGGAAAACAATCAGAAAATTCTGGTGAAGCTGATGTTGTAGAAGACTACAGCGATGGTGAACTTCTAGTCGCTTCAATCAACAATTCTAAAGTGAGCGAGGAGTGGATACTTTATTCAGGCTGCACCTTCCACATAAGTCCCAGTCGGGATTGGTTTACAACTTACGAAATAGTGTCTGAAGGTGTTGTTTTGATGGGAAATAATGCTTCGTGTAAAATCGAAGGTGTTGGAACAATTAAAGTAAAGATGTTTGATGGAGTTGTTAGAACACTTAGTGACGTACGACATGTTCTAGAATTGAAAAGAAATTTAATTTCGTTGAGTACTCTTGATTCAAAAGAGTACAGATACACAACTGAAAGTGGGGTTTTAAAGATTTCCAAAAGTTCCCTTGTTGTGATGAAAGGGCAGAAAAAGACTGCCAAGTTATATGTTTTGCAGGGTTCTACTATTACTGGTGATACAGCTGTCGCTTACTCTTCCTTGTTAGATGATGATATTACTAAATTTTGGCATATGCGCCTAGGGCATATGAGTGAGAATGGCATCGCAGAATCGAGCAAAAGAGGACTTCTTGATGGGCAAGGAATTTGCAAACTGAATTTCTGTGAGCATTATGTTTTTGGGAAGCAAAAAGAGTTTGGTTCACCAGAGGAATCCATAACACGAAGAGAATGTTGGAGTATATTCATTTTGATTTGTGGGGGGCCATCTAGAGTGCCTTCGAGAGGTGCAGCTAATTATATGCTAACCTTTATTGATGATTTTTCCAAAAAAGTTTGGGCGTTCTTCTTAAAGCAAAAAAGCGATGTGTTTTTCGCATTTAAGTCTTGGAAAATTATGATTGAAAAACAAAGGGGAAAACAAATAAAATACCTCCGTACAGACAATGGTTTAGAGTTCTGTTCTGATGAGTTTAATAGATTGTGCAAGTCAGAAGGGATCGTGAGACACTTGATAGTTCACCATACTCCGCAGCAAAATGGCATTGCAGAACGAATGAACAGAACGGTCATGGAGAAGGTTTGATGTATGTTGTCAAATGCCAACTTACCAAAGTTGTTTTGGGCCGAAGCAGCCTCTATTGCATGTTTTTTGATCAATTAATCCCCATCCATTGCCGTTGAGAAAAAGACTCAACAAGAGGTATGGTCTGGTAATCCTGCTAATTATTCTAATTTAAAGATCTTTGGGTGTCCTGCTTATACTCATGTTGATAATGGAAAATTGGAACCGAGATCCATTAAATGTGTTTTTCTTGGTTATAAAGCTGGTGTAAAAGGGTATAAGTTATGGTGTCCTAAAAATAGAAAAGTTGTGATTAGCAGATATGTTATTCTTGATGAAACTGCTATGCTGCCTAACTTATCTCTTAAAGACTCTTCCAATAAAGAAAATCAAAAGCAGGTGGAGCGTCAGATTAATACAAAGTCGACTCTTCAAGCAGTACAAAAATTGAAAATAGAGCTGCTTCTTCACCGCAATACTCTATCGCCAAAAACAGAACTAAAAGAGAAATTAAACCTCCAAAGAAGTATGCTGAGGCTGATTTAGTTGTTTATGCTTTAAATGTGGCTGAAGATATAGATGCGAATCAAGAGCCATCTAATTATTCTGAGGCGGTTAGTTGTGAAGACTCAGAAAAGTGGATGTTTGCTATGCAAAAAGATATGGAATCACTCCACAAAAATAGAACATGGGATCTTGTGAAACTTCCTAAAGATAAAAAGGCTGTTTTTTGTAAATGGGTGTTTAAAAAGAAAGAAGGGACTCTAGGAGTTGAAGAACCCAGATATAAAGCAAGGCTTGTTGCAAAGGGTTACAGCCAAATTCCAAGAGTGGACTTCATAGATGTGTTCTCCCCAATTGTTAAGCATAGTTCGATTCAAGCTTTGCTTGGAATTGTGGCCATACATGATCTGGAGCTTGAGCAGTTAGATGTAAAAATTGCATTTTTGTATGGAGAACTTGAAGATGATATTTACATGCAACAATCAGAGGGTTTTACAATCTCAGAAAAAGAGGACTATGTTTGCTTACTGAAAAAGTCCCATTTTACGGTTTGAAACAGTCACCAAGACAGTGGTACAAGAGGTTTGATTCCTTTATGGCTTCTCATGATTTCAAAAGAAGTAGTTTTGACAGTTATGTTTACTTTAAGAAAAACAGTGATGGTTCTTTTGTATATCTACTTCTTTATATTGATGACATGTTGATAGCAACAAGAGATAAATGAGCGATAAGAAAGGTCAAAGCCAACACAAGTGAAGAATTTGAGATGAAAGATTTAGGACCAGCAAAGAAGATACTTGGTATAGAGATTCTCAGAGATAGAAAAGCAAGTAAATTGTACCTAAGTCAGAAGGGGTACATTGAGAAAGTTCTTTGTAGGTTCAGTGTGCAGAGTGCTAAGCCTGTTAGTACTCCTTTAGCAACCCATTTTAGACTTTTATCGGTTTTGTCTCCACAATCAGATGATGAGATTGAGTACATGTTACATGTTCCATACTCTAGTGTAGTGGGATCTCTCATGTATGCTATGGTTTGCTCACGTCCAGATTTATCATATGCAGTCAGTGCAGTTAGAAGATACATGGTGAATCCTAGTAAAGAACACTAGAAAGCAGTTCAATGGATTTTAAGATACTTACGAGGTACTACTGATGTTTGCTTACAGTTTGAAAGAATTAGAGATGGAGTCATTGGGTATGTTGATGCTGATTTTGCTGGAGACCTTGATAGAAGAAGATCTCTCACAGGTTATGTCTTTATAATCGGAGGCTGTGCAATTAGTTGGAAAGCCACTTTGCAAACTACAGTCGCTTTGTCTACCACTGAAGCTAAGTACATGGCAATTACTAAGGCTTGTAAAGAAGCTATCTGGTTGAAGGGACTCTTTAGTGAACTCAATGAAGACCTTCAAATCAGTATTATATTTTGTGACAGTCAGAGTGCAATCTTCCTTACAAAAGATCAAATGTTTCATGAGAGAACAAAACACATTGATGTTCGGTATCATTTTGTTCGTGATATTATTGCTCATAGTGATATTCTTGTAAGCAAAATTAGTACTCATGAAAATCCTGCAGGTATGATGACTAAGTCACTTCCTATAACCAAGTTTGAGCATTGCTTAGACTTGGTTGGTGTCCATTGTTGAAGTTAAACCCTTAAGGGCTTTTATGGAAGAGGTGGAGAATTGGTCCGTTAAGAGTTCGCGATGAAGAACTTGTTCATTGAGAATTCATGTCAAGGTAGAGATTGTTAGAATTAAATTACCCGAATCCTTATTTAAATAAAACACAATGGTAAAATAAAATAAAATTAAAATCCATATAGAACTACACTTCTTTTATTTTATTTTAGAATAAAGTTTTCTAAACCTTGTTAAACTCCATCTATTTTATATTGATTAGAATAAGGTGTTTCAGTCTTACTAGAATATGGTTTTACAAGCCTATAAATAGACATAGTCTATTCCTCTTGTAATAATTCGAATTCGACATATTGAATTTTCTTCTCCCCTGCCCATGGTTTTTTCCCGAAAGTGTTTCCACGTAAAAATCTGTGTGTTCTTTATTTTATTTTATTTTATTTCCACAATATGTAAATTTTAATAACTTTGATTTTGTGTAATTTTATATGTAACCTTTTTATTTGATTCAATTTTCATGAACAACTAACATTATTATCGATATAACACCATTTTACATTTACATATTATATACACAAATAATTATATTTATCTAATATATGAGATAAATTGATGTATTCATATATTTAAATGTATACCATTGAATTAAAATCAAAATTTTATGTGTATAATTGCACAAAACCAAAGTTCATGTATCAAATTACATATTGGATCAAAAGTGAATGTCGCGTTATCACATCTTAACGAAGTCCATGTAACATCACAAAAATTAGGGGTTAGAATTCTTAGAATTATTATGCATTAAAACATATCATTATTGGTTAGAAGCCTAGTAGGAAGTCTTCAGAACTTAGGTTCAAATCTTATAAATTTGATTTTATCTCTTTCTAATTTTTTGCACATGTAGAACCCAGGTAATATGGTTTATGTATTTACTTGTGTGCATTTTAAGCATGAATGTCAGTACTAGCCTAATGGTTTAAACTCTCTTGATTTTTCCCTCACTTCCAAAGTTCTATCTACGTTAGCCTATCTTATTTTTTTATGATTTTTTGCCCATTAGCCCTCTAACTCTCTTAGTCTTTTCCTAATTATATTAAAATTCCCTATTTTTTATTTTATCAAATTGAAACCCTAACTCTCTTTATTTATACCCCATTTTTCTCTCAAAATTCTCTATTTCAAAACTCTTTTAAGCCCTTAAGTTTTGTTGAAAAATATTATTTTGAAGTTTTTGAAAATTCAAATCAAGTCTTCATCAATTGTTCTTATCAAAATTTTTGAAACCCATGTCATTAGATCGTTAAATTTCTATCAAGATCGATAAGTAACTCGTCCTCTATAAACTAAGACCTTTCAATTTTGGAAGATATCGTGTTTTGATAAACCATTCAATTCAATTACAAATATTTAACCTTTTTGCCAAAAATCTCCACAAATGTTGAAAATTTATTCTTAATTAATGTATTTTGTCAATTGAAAGACCCTTGTAGGAGTTTGGATTGAACTTGAACATAGGGTAGTCACCTGAGGTCATAGTAAAGTTAGGTGTGTGTTCTTTTACTAAAAATTGAGTCAAAATTTTAAACTGTCCAGTTGCACACAATCTACCACACGGGTGTTTGGCCTGCCTGTGTGGTTGACACAACCTGGAACTTGCAAACGATCGAACGCACAACCGTGTGGATCCTTCGCACATGACCTAAAGCCTTGCACATGGCCTGGACATGTTGTGACAGCCCAAAATTGACCCTAGTCGGGGTGTGGTTTCGGGACCACAAAACTGAGGCATAAAAAAAATTTATAATTTATTTTGATGCCTATAATATGTGTTAATTCATGTGTGACATTTTGATGTTTGATTTAGAGTTATAAATGTGAATTTCACTAGAAAGGACCTAGTAGTAAACTTTGAAAGTATGATGGGGAAATGTGTGATGACTAGTTGATAATGCATGCAAAATAAAGGATTTGCATGTCAAATTCCCCTAACATGAAGTGGCCGGCCATGACAAGAGGGTATGGGCTAAACATGTCATGAAACATGTTTTGTTGGTGCATTAGGGTGAAATAATAAACAAAGGTGTATGGGTGATAAAAGAATGAAAAAAATGTGTGTGAGTGTGGTATTCCCTCCCCTTGCCGTGAGTTGAGAAAGAAGGAAGAAAAAAAATTGTTGTGTTCATCCTTTCTCATCTTTTGGCCGAAAATCATAAGGAGGAAGAAAGGATTTTTGCTCCATTTTTGGTTTAAGAAGAGAACTAGAAGGAGATTTGGCCATACTTGTACCAAGATTAAGGTATGTATGAGGTTGTGTCATGAGTTTCATGCATGTTTTAGTTGCTAACTTGATGTTCATGTTAGCCCATGGTTCAAATCCTTGTTGTGCCATGGAAATGGTATTTGGCCAAGGTTGATATTGTGTTAAAGCCATTGCATGCTAAATGTGAAGCTTGTTGATGATGCATGTAATGAAGGATTGACTACTCTTGAAATTTCTTTTTAGTATTCTTGAGTAGGACATTGAATTCTTTGTTTAACCATGACCAAAGTTAAAAGGGTATGGTTGTGATGTATTCGGCCATGGTACATTCATGAGCATGATTTATGCTTGTTACTTGATTGGTAAAAATTTGTCTTTGGATGGGTATGAACCCCTTGAGATTCGGCCTTGCACCTATATGTGTGTATATGTTTGCACATGATGTTTTGATTATGAAGTAAGTGATAAATATGTTTGTTTAAAGAAGAAAATGTTGAAGAATGGTTGTGAAATTGCAAGTACATTCGGCCTAGTACACATATGATGTGAAAATCTTGGAATTTATTGTTGATTTGGTGCAAGAATGACTAAGTATAATCGGCCATATGAGTGCTTGATGCTATATTATAAGTATTGAGCTACAATATGTAAAGCATTAGCTAGTAAAATGTGTGCCATTCATGTGTGGTGTTAAACATGTAATTGGCCTCAACATCAACATGCATAATCGGCCATGAATGAGTACCTAAGAGGTTGTGTTGTTCGACCATGAGTAAGCATGTTGAAGGCTTTGTGTGTTGAGTCGATTCATGAATTCCGTACTTATGTGACTTTAATGTCTAGTGAATATATGTGGGCTAAGTGCCTTGAGTTCCTCTTTTTGATACTCAAATGATTGAATCAAATTATTTGTTAAATTAAGCTCAAGAGCAAAGGGGACCAAATCGATAAAGGGAAGGAAAAAGTAGTCGAATAGCCATCAGAATCGCCGACAACATCCGAGGTAAGTTTTGAGTATCGAAACTTAGATTTTGATTCGATTGAATGAAGTAATAAGCAATCGAAATTGTGCCCTTGTATATGGCCATTGAGCCGAAATGATATTTTTATTAAGTAAAATGTGCATAAAAGTTTGTTATGAAATTGAAACAAAGATGTGAATGAATGTGCGAATTGTGATATCGGGCTAAGCGAAGGCAATTGTGCGATTGTGATATCGGGCTAAGCCCGAAGGCAATTGTCGAGCTATGATATCGGGCTAAGCCGAAGGCAATTGTGCGAGTTGTGATATCCGGTTAAGTCCCGAAGGCATTTGTGCGGGTTACCATAACAGGGCTATGTCCCGAAGGTGTTTTGAACGAGTAGCTATATCCGGATAAACTCAGAAGGTATGTGATTTGAAATTTATAAGCTGCTGGAAAATTTTCAGTTAATGCACTTGTGAAATTCCCAACAACAAGGTATGTTTTGTGTGTGCTTTGCACACTATGAGTAAGTCGTATGAATATTCGCTCTAATGATAAATGAGCTATCGGCATTAACTAGGCCGTTATTTGTGTATGAATATAAGAGTTGGGATTGTGAAGTAAGCATGTCTTTGAGAAATTGTGCATATGAATTATTGTTTAGCTACTTGAATGCTATGCTTTGGTTGTGTGTATATTATGGCTCGAAACTTACTAAGCATAAATTGCTTACTCCGTTTCTTTGTTTCTCTGTTTATAGATTTTGCTCGTTAGCGATCGGATTCGGGATCATAGAAGTTGAAGTCAACCACACTATCAAAGCCCCTTTTTGGTACTCCTTTAGTTGAGTTCGGATATGGCATGTATAGGACTACCCTCGGTTGTTTTAAGTACTTGTGATGTATATGTGTACGGCCATGCGAAAATGGTTCGTAATAGTGGAGTATGGAATTAGACCATTTGTGGTTTGTAATTATATTTGGTTTCATGATGTGATTATGGTTTGGAATGAGAGAGTTGGTCACATGATCAGCCATTGGAATGGCTAAATATGATCATATGTGGACCTAAGTATGACTAGACTATAGTTGGTTCATGGGAACTACAATATAGGTAAAGCCTACCTTAAAAACAGATGCTGCCAGCTGCAGTGATGTGGATGTGGAAAATCACCAAAATTTGTAGGAACAGTTTTAAATAGTGAATAAATTATGTGATCGAACCTTGACGAGTCTATTTTCATATGAAAGTAACGAAACGATCATATGAACAGTATACCGAGAGATATTAAAGTTCTCGTGAGACAGGGCCAGAACGGTTTCTGGGTCCCCTATCGCGACTTTGAAAATTTACCATAAATTATCCAGAATGAATTAGAAGTCATGCCTTATATGTGAAGATTCCTTTTTGAGTCTAGTTTCATTAGAAACAAACTGCATCAGTATTGAAACCCTGTACAGAGAGATATTCAAGTTGTAACGCGCGAAGGTCAGTGTAGTCGACCCCTGTAACATGGGTGATTTTAACTAATAAACTGTACGAATTGGCCTGACAAAAAATTCTAGAAATAAATCCATGGATGGATATATGAGTCTAAATTCAGGAAAAATTTACAGAATCAGTTTCCGAGTTGTGAAACTCGAGATTTGCTTTTTAAGGCGACAGCGATGCAGTTTTCCAGCTTGCCTGGGAATGTCAAATTGGTCGGTGCCATAAGTGGTTTTGGCTTGTTAGCCCCTCGTGTCCGACACCGGCAACGGTCTCGGGTTCGGGGTGTTACACATGTGGCTGTGTGGATCTTGCACCCTTCACCTTTTCGCATGCACACTGTGTGGGGCTTCACACACGGGTTGGTCACACGGCTGTGTGGCCCCTGAACTTAAAAATTATAGTTTTTCCTTGCCATTAATTATTTTATACAATTCAATTTCTGATTAGGTTTTTATTAGCAACTAGAGAACTAGATTATGCAATTAGGTCCTAAACTAGGATTAGAATGATTGAATATATGCTTGAATGAGTTTATGATCTTAATTGCTTTTGATTGATTGCTTGATTCATGAATGTTTTTATATTTATCAATGTTATAAATAATGAATGAATGTCTCGTATGCCTAAATGATTGAACTATTGACTGTTAGATATAATCGTGAATATCGTTATTATGCAACGAAATAAAATGTTGAAAGTATTATTGATTGAGAGAATGAATGCATTAAAGAATGATTGCATTGCATATGTATGGTACAAAAGGAGGAAGAATGGAAACTCATATTGATTGCATAAACGAACGAATGACTGTGTACCCATAGAACGGTAGATTCCAACTGTAATCTCATTGTGTCACACGATCCCTCTGACAGCTATTATCTATGAGTGGTCGTGACTCTACAGTTAAGCGAATGTTCGCTCTGTATTCACAGCCACAACAAATTCCAATTGTGATGGTCTTACTGTGTACCCACAGTTACAACAAATCCTAACTGTGACATTTTTACACTGTGCTATCACTGTTCCTTCAACAACTTTCTATTGGGAGAGGTTATGTTTCTGCAGTTACCAGTAGCTTTTATTTGCAATTACCAAATTTGAACTAATGTAGTGGTAAAAGTCCACGAATGGAGTAAAAAGGTAGAGGGGGTTCTAGGGAACTCTCTATTTGGAGATTGTGGTTAGGGGCAGGATTAACGAATGTTATTGAAACTTTAAGTGAATGTTGCATGACATACTATGCAAATTAATTGAAAAGTATATGTTGAAATGACGAACTGATAAAAGTGCGTACATCTAATGAGAATGATATTAAGACTCTATAGTTGATTTATTCAATTGAACTCAACTGAATGTTAATGTTCTATTCATCTAAGTGTCAAAAACTAAATTATTGTATTGATCGGATTATTATGTGAATTTGATTATTATGATTGACATGTACATTCGAATATTTGTTTGGTTTATAATAAAGTGACTCACATTGAACTTCTATAGCTCATTCCCCTTAATTTCCATCTTTTCAGATAACCCAATGGATTAGGACATGGACTCGACATGCGGAGGGTCTCGACTTGTTCTTCCAAATGATTTATTACTATTATTTATTATTACGATTATCATTTTATTTTATTAAAAACTGTGGTATGGGACAGTTATTTTGAATTGCATCAATTAGGATGCATGTTATTAATAGGTATATATAGATAGAAAGGTTTATACTTGTTATTTCTCATTAATAATGACTTTAGAATGTTGTTTATTTATTAAGTGTTTTAACCAGGTTGATTTATTATACAAAGATTATTGATTTATTTTCTGCTGTTAAATTAATGTTAGTTTTACCTGATTAATATGAGATACTCAGTATGATAAACCAAGTTTAGAATTGAGGATGGATTTGAAAAAAAGACAAGATCACTTCAGTTATTAATGTGATCTTTTCGGCTCGAGTCTATTATCTAGGCCGGGTTAGGGTGGTTACGTTTAGTGGTATTAGAGCCTAGGTTTTTTAAAAACTTGGATCATAAAAATAAAGAAAAGATGCATGCATATAAGGTTATTTTGGGGAAAAACTTTTTGTAGGGAAAACAATCTTAAGACTCTCGCGTCGATTTTGCAATAGCTTTTGTTTAATCATTTACAATATATAAATGAATTGAAATTTTTAAAATTTTATAAATGAACTACAAATTTTTATTATTTATGATGTACGAATGAATTGAAATTCTTGATTTTAATGAATTGAAATTCTTGATTTTTATAATATGTGAAAATTATAGATACATTTTAACTAATGTTTGGAATTTTGAATGAAATTATAGATAAACCTAAGATTATTTAGACTCTCACGTCTAGAACGAATACCAAAGGTAGATGTGATAGGGGTAGGCCTCGTAGGGTTGCACCTGTTGAGCCGCCCACTGTTCAGGGCGAGGATCCAATCTATAAGAATGAGTATGTTGAAAAATCTACTACAAACAATGATTGAGGTATGGAAAATGGCCAAGAAGACAACAATAATGTTATAAAACAGGCATTGCTAAGAGTTCTGGAAAGAGTTGCTAGAGCCTAAACTGGATTAAAGAACCGTGGAACTATAGCAGAGAGACTAAAGTCGAATGGGGCTGAAACGTTCAAGGGAATTTCTGGTACTACCCCTATAGTGGCTGAATATTTGTTGGAATCAACTGAAAGGATTTTGGATGACTTAGAATGTACCCCCGAGCAGAAACTAAAGGGGACAATATCCTTATTAAGGGAGAAGGCCTATCATTGGGGATAGGTTGTTGAAAGAGGTACTCAGGCTAAGCGTATCATATGGGAATATTTTCTGGAAACTTTCTAAAGAAAGTTTGTGGGTGTAAGATACGTGGAGGCTTGCAAACTTGAATTTATTGAGCTAGAATAGAGTGATAAGTTAGTAGCTGAATATAAGGCTGAGCTTCTGAGACTTAGTTATTATGCCCAGGATATGATAACCATTGTAACGTCCCAAAAATTTGAACTGTTGTTGCTAGTTCCTGTCAAAAATTAAGTCTTTGCTTCAACAGTTATGTGTTTTATTGTGTGATTGAGGTCAGAGGCTCAAATCTTGCTTTTAGAAAATTTTATTATTCTTTTGGTTCAACCTTTAACCTTGAACGTTTAACTTAGGTTTAATTCAATGTTAATTTATGTAAAAAAATGAGCCTGTTGGTTCAATGATTAAGCTTCTGTATATCCCTTGGTCTTGTCTTCGAGTCTCTACGAAATCAATAAGGAAATATTTTTTGCGGCTTGGTAAAAATTTAGTTATATTTTCTCTAAACTCAATAGTTATTTTAAAAAAAACAAATTGTTTCTTCTTGTTACGGTTCTTCTTTTTTTTTCTTCTTTTTTTTTGTGTGTTTACTTATGTAACTTGTTACTGGGTCGCATTAGGAGTTCTACATTGCTCGTTGTGTCGATTGGAAGTTCATTGTGTAAGTTCTGTCATTATTCTTTTTTGTTTTAGTGAGTTTTGCGTTTGTTATCTTTTGTTTGGGTTGAAATGAGTTTCTGCTTATTTGCTCGGATTCCTTGTTTAAGTTTTTGATTGGCTTCTTTTTTAGGTGGAAATCTTACTAGAGACGCTTCTCCAACACGTTAATTTGAGGAATTGCCGCTGACTCGTTAGTAAATGTTGGTTTTATTTGGAGGTTTTGCACCAAAGCTTTCAACATAGTTAGTTCAGTATTAAATGGTGCAAATTGTGTCGATTGAGTCGTTTAATTGGTTATTGAATGATCATTTTAGGTTCCGAGATTCTTCTTCATTGTTCCTACACCAAAAATATACTAGGTGTGTAACGGAAACCCCAATTTCTACAAATTTTAAATGTTGAGAAACATGGCTCTCGACGCCACACAATTGTGTGGTAGGCCATGCAACTCATTGTTTTTGAATTTGAGGTACACGGGCATCTGTCTAGGTCATGTAATTCACTGTTTGTATTTTGGGTCACATAGGCTAGGGACACAGGCTTGTATCCAAGTCGTGTAACTCACTGTTTTAAATCTATGGTCATACAGATTAGGGACATGAGCGTTTGTCCAAGCCATATGAAGGGTTGTGAGTCATAGGGACGTATGGTTGGTCGGGTGTTAAACCGTGTAACTCACTATTTTGAGCCACACAACAGTGTGCTAGGCCATGTGGACCATACGGGCCAAACACCCAGGCCGTGCGAATCCACATGGGCATGTAGGCCAAAATATTGAGATTTTCCCTATGGCCGTAAGCGTCATTTGAATCAAACGTGGGCTTTCTATAAGGTCTATATGATCTAAATTAGACTATATAACTAATATCCAATATTCTGAGGTTGAATGATCGATTATCTGTACGTATAATTGATGTGATAACCGTTAAATAATAATGATCTGTATTATCTAAGTATGAATTTATTTGGATAACTGTACGATACCCTTGATATCTGATATCTGTAATCTACATCTGCACTAGGTGGGAATGGTATAAAGAAAGAAGTGTTAGAAGTTTAATGATCTATCGAACTGAATGACTAAGCCATAAATTTGTGTCTGATTCTGGTGATTTATCACATACTAATCTAACAACTAGTCTGTAATCATTTTGAAATGTGTCATACAGACACTAATTGGTGTATGGGGTTGGATAGGTACTTGATACCTTATATGTTGTGTTGGGATGGTTGGAGATGGTGTGTAGCGGATGGGGGTAGAAAACTACATTTGATTCTGATATGTTCTGCATCTTATCTGAACTATGTCTGATTCTATATCCAAATTTGGAAAATTACTGTTATATTTATATTGTTGCCTTGCCTTCATACCTGTTACACACATTGAGTGATAAACTCAGTCTATTTGTTGACTGAATTGCAGGTAACCTACAGACTTAGGAGGTTCGATGTGTCAGGAGCTTGGTCATCTCTCTTTTCTAGATATTTTACTGTCGTTTAAATTTGAACTAACGTATGTTTTATTTTGGACTACAGTTTGTAAGCTTGGATTTCCATATTCGTTTAACTGTTTAAATCTTTTTTGTATGACCAACTTTAAAATGCTTAAAGGTTGGTTTGTTTTAATATCAATTGATGTAGCCTCTTGAATTGGTCATAACTTCTAGGCTGAGTATGGGATGTTACAACAAATGAATAGGTTAAGAGTATGCGATTTGAGAATGGGTTGCAAAAAGACATTTGTATACATGTTGCCACTCATTAGGAAAAGGTGTTTGAAAACCTAATGGAAAAAGTAAAAAAAGATACTTGTGCCCATTATGATAAAGATAAGAACCTAACGAAAAGAATTCAGGTGATTCTGACTCGAATGCTCGCTCTGTCAAACTAGCCAGAGAGGATGAACCAAAAGAGATAGATACAGCAAGGAATGTTGGAAATGAAAAGTCCATTTGTGAGCACTATGGAAGGCATCATCCGGATGAATGTTGGAGAAAGATGGGAACTTGTTTAATCGATGGACCGATGGATCACTTCATAAGAAATTTTCTGCGACAGACGAGCCTGAACCAAGCTCTTGCCCATAATCAGGCCAAAAACTAGAGAGCGGCTCAACTACCTTCGAAGGGCCGAGGTTAGAACTAGAATGATAACAATGTTGCAATGGGTGCAAACTGAACTGAAGGTAGACAACCTGCCTTAGTTTATGACATTAGAGAATAAGAAAATAGAGATAGGTCCAACAATGACACAAATATATTACTTCTGTAACACACCTAACCCGTATCCGTCGCCGGACTAAGGTTAAAGGCATTACTAGACAAATCGGAACATTTTACTATCATTTCATAATCATCAAAACATCAGAGATCAACATCAATATAGAGTCCCTTATATAGGTCTTCGAGACCTAAAACATGCTTTAGAAAAGGGACGGGACTAAACCTAATACATACAAAATTTTTCCAAAACTTAAACATTTTTAAAGAAGTACAGGTCACACGCCCGTGTGAACAGGCCGTGTGCCTTACACGGTATTAGACATGCCCGTGTGTCTAGGCCGTGTCAAAACAGGGCATACCTACTGACTTACTCACACGGCCACAAGACACATCCGTGTGTCTTGGTTGTGGTCGAGTCTAACTTGGGCCACACTGCTAGCCACGTCCATGTGTCTTGGTCATACTTGAGCCTGACTTGCAATTATAGGATACCCCAAGGGATACACGGCCATGCAACATAGCCGTGTGTCGCACATGGTTGAGACACAAGCCTGTGTTCCTACCTGTGTGGACAAAAATAGGCCATTTGAATAGCCAACTTGCCACCCCATTGGGTCAAACCTACAAGCACCAAACCAAGCATATTTGCACAACATTTATGACCAATTCACAACCAAAACATACATTATTCATAACTTATCATTACCAACCAAATTTCCTTCTCAATTCATCAAATAAATCATAACAAATCTAAAATAAAATCATACCAGACATATGTTTCAATCTCATGATCAAAACTTCTCAACATTGACCATTTCTTTTGGCCAATCGAAACATACTACAATTTTACATTAGCATCACATATCATATACCATTATCAAACTATAAGTTCAAACACAAACTAGTCATATCACATGGCTAAATATAAACATCACAAAACATAATCCCACAACTTCTAGCCTATACATGCCATATTTTAATATATACATTATTAAAGTACAAAAATAAGGTTCGATAGTGTGGTGACGATCCTCGACGATCTCCGAGGTCACAGTAGCTTCGATATTTATAAAACAATGTAAACACACACAAAGTAAGCTTTCAAAAGCTTAGTAAGCCATATACAAATTAACATATCATTCAAAGCAAATAAGTATCATCAAATTATTTATACTTTGAATACCAATGTTAACACAAATCTCATATTCAAATATTCACATTTCATTCTCAAATAGGCTATACAAAGTAAACATACCTGAATCTAATATGATTTCACAAAGTTATTCATCTTCTCAGAATGCCTATTTTAATCGTTCGGAAACGTAAGGATACGCGGATAGCTCAGAGAACATATACAATGCCAACGTCCTAGACGTGGTCTTACATGTAATCAAACATTAATGCCATTGTCCCAAACAGGGTCTTACATGAAATCAGATACGATGTCGATGTCCTAGACATGGTCTTACACGTAAAACAGAAGTCGATGCCAACGTCCCAGATGTGGTCTTACACGAAATTACATAACGAAATCCTATGTCATGACATATGTATCTTAACTCTTCCTAGGGTTCGTACGGGGCTTTTCAGACGTTGAAACTTTGTCGATACTTTCTCGGATAGCATATATATATAGCTCAGACATTCATTCATCACAATTCAATATCAAATTAATAATAATAATTCAATTTAAACAAACTTATTTGTATATCGACTTACCTTGTAGGGATTCGGATAGATAAAATCGATTACTCGACGACTTTCGACTTTCCCAGATCTAATTCTGTATTCTTTAGTTCTCGATCTAAATCAATTCAAATTTAATTTATTCAATCACACATTCATTCAAAAAAATCCATATACACACAATTAGGGCATTTTGCAAACTAGACCTCACATTTTTACATTTTGACACTTTAGTTCTTAATTCACAAAATCACAAAATACTTATAAATTGCTTGTACACAAGCTTAGTTTAATTTTCAAAGCTCTCATACAAGTCCATAAATTTTATTTATTTCACATTTTAGTCCCTTAAAATAACATTTTTACAATTTAGCCCAAATTACTCAATTTCATCAAAAATCCAAAGACAAAACATGTAAACCCAACATCAAACTTTCATTTATCAACAATTAGCTTCACAAAACTCATAATTTCATCAATGGAACATTTCAAAATCATGATCAAAATCAAAAATTAAGGTATGGGTTTGATAGTATACGAAGCAACAGTTACAAAAACATAGAAATTATCAAAAACCGAAACAAAAACGTACCTAAATCAAAGCTTAATATTGCCTAACCCTAGCAAACATTTTTCTTTTCTTTCCTTTGTGTTTTTTTTTTCGGTCATGGATGAAGAAATGACCATAATTTCATAACTTTATTTTAGTTATGATTCATTTAATAATTGTTTTACCATTTTGCCCTTTCATTAAAACATAAATAGACCATTATAATAAGGCCATATATGTCCATTCATGCTTTTAATGGTCCAATAACATAATAAGGACCTCTCATTTATAAAGCCAAATCAAATAAGCACTTTTAACTTGTAGCAAGCAACTTTTACATTTTACGCAATTAGGTCCTCTTATCAAATTGAGCACACAAACAATCGAATTTTCAGATGAAATTTTCACATATGCTAATTCACACATCATAAGCACGAAAAATAATATTTAACTATTTTTCTAACTCAAATATGTGGTCTCGAAACCACTGTTCTGACTAGGGTCAAAATCAGACTGTTACAACTTCAGTAAAATTTAGGATTCAACTGTCTATAGAGTTTGTTAAAAAAATGAATCAGAGTAGGACAGTGGAAGCAAGGTGGTTGAATAATGGATTCTGTGACTAAGCGATCAGTAAACCAGTAGGAAAAATTTTGAGGGCGAAATTTATTTAAGGAGGGGAGAGTTGTAACATCCCAAAAATTAGGGGTTAGAATTCTTAAAATTATTAAGAATTAAAACATAGCATTATTGGTTAGAAACCTAGTAGGAAGTCTTGAGAACTTAGGTTCAAATCTTATAAATTTGATTTTATCTCTTTGTATTTTTCTGCACATGTAGAACCTAGGTAATATGGTTTATGTATTTATTTGTGTGTTTTGAGCTTGAATGTAGGCACTAGCCCAATGGTTGAGGCCTTCCCAATTTTTCCCTTACTTCCAAAGTTCTATCCCCGTTAGCGTATCTTATTTTTGATGATTTTAGACAAATGGGTTATTTTCCCATTAGCCCTCAAACTCTCTAAGTCCTTTCTTAATTCTACTAAAATTCCCTATTTAATATTTTATCAAATTGAAACCATAAATCTCTCTATTTATACCCTAGTTTTCTCTCAAAATTCTCTGTTTCAAAACTCTTTTAAACCCTTAAGTTTTACTAAAAAATATTCTTTAAAGTTTTTAGAAATTCAAATCAATTGTTCTTCTTCAAATTGTTGAAACTCGTGTCATTAGATCGTACAATTTTTATCAAGATCGGTAAGTATCTCGTCCTCTATCAACTAGGACCTTTCAATTTTGGAAGATATTGCGTTTTGATAAAATTTTTAATCTGATTAAAAATCTTTAGTTTTTTTGTCAAAAATCTCCACAAATATTGAAATTTTTTTCTTGATTCTTGTATTTTGTCAATTGAAAGACCCTTGTAGGTGATTGGATCTAACTTGAAGGTGGGGTAGTTGCCTGAGGTCACGGCAAAGTTAGGTGTGTGTTCTTTTACGAAAAATTAAGTCAAAATTCAAAACTTTCCAGTTGCACATGGCCTACCACATGGGCGTGTGGCTTGTCCGTATGGATCACACGGCCTCGCACACAACCATGTCTTCCTGTTTTCTCCTGCATCCATATTTTGCACATAGACTGAACACACGACTATGTGGCTCTTACGCCTTCACCCCTTCACATTACACACGACCTGAAGCCTTGCTCACGGTCAAATGTACAGCCATGTGAATCCATCACACACGTCCTAGAGCCTTACACACGACCTAGACACATGGTTGTGTGGCTCCTGCACCTTCACCCCTTTGCATAGCACAGGCTTGGGGCCACACACGGGTTGGTCACACGGTCGTGTGGTCCTTGAAACTTAAAAATTATAGTTTTGCCTTGCCTTTAATTATTTTATGCAATCCAGTTTCAGATTAGGTTTTTAATGGCAACTAGAAAACTAGATTACGTAATCAGGTCCTAGGCTAGGATTAGAATGGTTGAATATATGCATGAATGAATTTATGATCTTAATTGCTTCTGATTGATTATTTGATTCATGAATGACTTTATCTTTATCAATGTTATAAATGCCGAATGAATGTCTTGTATGCATGGGGGGATGATAAGAAAGAAGGAAGAATGACAGTTCATATTGACTGTATAAACGAATGATTGATTGTGTACCCACAGAACAGTAAATTCCAACTGCAATCTCATTATGCTGCATGATCCATCTGACAGCTATTATCCGCGAGTAGTCGTGACTCTATAGTTAAATGAATGTTCGTTGTGTATTCACAGCCACAACAGATTCCAACAACGACGGTCTTACTGTGTACCCACAATTACAGCAGATCCTAACTGTAACGTTTTTACACTGTGCTCTCACGGTTTCTCCAACAGCTTTCTACTAGGAGCGGCTGTGTTTCAGCAGTTACTGGCAACTTTTATCTGCAATTACCGAATCTGAACGAATGTAGTGGAAAAGTCCACGAGTGGAGTAAAAAGGTAGAATGGGTTTTGGGGAACTCCCTATTTGGAGAGCTAGTGGTCAGGGTAGGATTAATGAATGTTAAATAAAATGTTAAACGAATGTTGCATGACATATTATGCATAATTATTGAAAAGTACCTGTTGAAATGACTGAATTGATAAAGGTGCATATATCTAATGAGAATGATATTATGACTCTATAGTTGATTTGCTCAATTTAACTCAACTGAATGTTAATGTCCTATTTGTCTAAGTGACAAAAACTAAATTATCGTATTGATCGAATTATTATATGAATTTGATTATTATGATTGACATGTACATTCGAATTTTGGTTTGGTTTATTGTAAAGGGACTCACATTGAGTTTCCATAGCTCACTCCTCCTAATTTCTATCTTTTCAAATAACCCAACAAATTAGGACGTGGAATCGACATGCGGAGGATCTCAGCTTGTTTTCGCCAATGATTTATTACTATTATTTATAATTATGATTATCGTTTTATTTTATTAAATGCCATGGTGTGGGACAATTATTTTGAATTGCATCCATTAGGATACATGTTATTAATAAGTATATATATAGATAGAAAGTGTAACGCCCCAATTTTCGAGAATTCTGTGAATGTTGGCAAAATTTCATGCTTTGATTTTGTCATTTGTGAGTGAAATTATGAAATAGGACCTATGTGAAAATATTTGAAAATGCTATAGGCTAAATTGAAGTGGCCAAATAAATAGGAGTGCAAAATAGGAGGATTTGCATGACAAACCTCCCATTTTACATGAAGTGGCCAGCCATCATGTTGTTGTAGACAATATGAGCACTTGATATCCATAATTCATGGTACAAATTGATAATGGGTTAGGTAAATGTTCTATGATAATGGATTAGGTAAATATTCAATGATAATGGGTTAGGTGGATTAGGTAAATATTCCATGATAATGGGTTAGGTAAATGTTCCATGATAATGGTTTAGGTAAATGTTCCATGATGGGCATTTCATGTCTTTTGTATTAAAGAATTAAATGGATGAAATATGAAATTTTATTAAAAGAAAAAGGGGTGAAAAGAACAAAGTTTTGTCCATCTTTGTTCATCATAGCCTAAAGTTAGAGAAGAGAAAGGAGAGGAGAAAGCTCTTGAATGTTCGGTCACTTGGGGAAGAAAATTGAAGGTAAGTTCATGGTAGTTTGCTTCTATCTTGATGTTCATGAGTTCTTCTTGATTCTACCTTAACTCTTGAAGCATATTCTGATTTTTAGTTGTGTTGTGAGCATTTAGTCATGAATTAAAATGAAGGAAATGGTTGTTGTTTCATGTTCTTTTGATGAAAAAATGGAAGATAGGTGAAGTTGAGCCAAACAAATGAGCATGCATGTGCCTTAGACGTTAAAGGGAAAAATCAGCTAACATGTTGTGCTTTAAAATGATGAAGTGGAGATTATACTTAAGTAAAATCATAGATATGTGATGATTGATTGGTGATATACATGTTTAAATAACAAGCATGCAAGTTAGGTGTGAAAGAGTGATTTGGTAATAAATCTGCTTGGGACAGCAGCAGTAACGTGACTTTGGAAAATCACCATAAATTGTGGAAGATGAGTTAGAAACTGCATAAATTATTTCATTAAAGCTTAATGAGTCTAGTTTCAAATGGAATAAACTAGAACATATTTTGAATTCTGTACAATGAGAAATTTGATTCGTAATGAAGAGTGGTCAGATTAGTCAAACAGTGAAACATGGGAAACTTTGAGAAAAATCTGGTATTGATTGGCTAAACCAAAAATTCTAAAAATTTTATTGATAGAAGATATATGAGTCTATTTTTAAGGAAAATTAACGGAACTTGATTTGGAGTTTCGTAGCTCCAGTTATAAATGATTTAGTGACTGTTGCTCAGGAAGACAGCTTGCAGTGAAATTATGATTATGTGGTAAACATTGACAAAAATTTGTTAATGAGTTGCTTATTGTTTTCTTATAAGCTTACTATGATCTGTAGGTGTGGTTGGCCGAATATTGTATGGGGTTAATACGTAGTTCGTATTTGAATAGTTAGATTAATGTGTTAGTAATCCAATTGTAGGCAGTTCGTGTGTGGATCTCATCAGCATATCGTCGCAAGCAGTGTGTAACTAACACCCTCTTTCTTAGTCTAGATCGGCAAAAGCGAAAAGCGAAATGCCGAAAATCGGTATTTTGTAGATTCTTGAGTGTCGAATGCTCGTGAGGTAAATCGATTAAGGTTTTTGGTAAGCTGCAATGTTTGGACTGCAAAGTGCATAATTTTTGTGCCCTCGATATTTTTGGGCTTAATGGGCCAAAAATTGGAATGATGGGCCAATGGGCCCAATTCGGTAAGAACCCTTGGTACGTGATTCTGTAGTACGTGAAAGGTAGGAATATGCATGAAAAACAATAAAATAGATAAATTACTGAAATACCTTTAAAAATGGAAAATTTACAGTTTTACCCTAGGAGATAAATTACCGAAATACCCCTAGGTTAAATTGACCTAAATGCATGTTTGATTGTTGTTATTTCTTGCATGCCATGTTATTATTATCGATGCATGGGATGGGATATTGACGGAGGAAGTCTTGAAAGTGGCTTGTCCACGTCTTGGAGGCTTTGCCTCAATTCTTTGATAAGCTGAGCGCAAGGTTTGCAATCTGTGGAGTGTTGGGTGGGTGGGTTGAGCTATTCCCACATGGAGTGTAGGGCTGGTACGGGTGGAGTGTAGTGGTTGGTGGGTTGAGTAGTCTCCCAAATGGGCTTGCATATGTTATTGATGTTGCATGTATTTTGAAATGGGCCTACGGGCCATACATTATCTGAATAAGGGCTAAGGCCCGTTTATTGTAATCTGAAAAGGGCTTTGGTCCATTATCATTATTACTTGAATGGGCTTAGGCCCAATAGGCTTGAGTGACTTGGGCTTTGAATGGGTTTTCCTTACACACTGAGTTTTCCCCAAACTCACTCCTTTTATTTTCATCCACGCAGGAAATCCCCAACCATAGTGGGCTTGGAGCTGTGAGGGAATTCTGAGTGGCCACTCGTTCTGAAAGTTTGATTTTCTTCCGTGAACTGGACATCCTTTTATTACGTTTGAAGTTTTGGGTTTTAAATGTAATAAGGCCGC